>NC_051086.1:96347490-96979990 GCF_004664715.2 Peromyscus leucopus
GCCTCCTTCTTTTAGCACAAAAATCTCAGGATAGCGCCATATAATTCATACACGTGCGGCTTGGAGTAGTGTCGTGTGTGTTGGTCTGACTTACCCTCCTTCCTGCCCAGTCGGGAACGGCTGCGGGATCACCTTTTCCGCGCGTTGGGTGCACTCAACGAGCGAGTCTACACCTCCACACAACACACCTCTCACTTGCCAATCGCCGCCTGCTTCAGTCTTTTCCAACTTATCGAAAGCCATCTCGGCTCCGTCAATTTAGAACTGGTGTAAATACGAGGGAGAGGCCATATTTCTTCCACATATGGCAGATTTCAAAACTGATGCTTTGAAAATATGTGCTTCACTCTCCCCGCCAGCGAACTGCCCTGTATGCTACGGAGGTCGCTCCACCTGGCCCACTTCAATGTCACCCACGCGGGCTCTTTGGAGAGAGGACAGTGTGTGCCTGCATCCCGAGCAGATCCGGAAGCTCCAAAACTATCAGCTGGTCGAGAGGACCTGCCTTTTATCCATCATGTGATCCCAAATGGGGGAAGGTATCCAAATCCCATGCCAATTCTTTACTGTAGTTACCCGTATTGAGATCGCTTGCGGAAACTCCAAAGTGGGAGCGCTTTTCTTGGACCAGAAGCCTGGCAGCGAGAAACTGGGCCTGTGAGCGAATGATCACGTTTAGGCAAAGCTCCTGTCACCGTGTTTCGCTAGCGCGTTATGCGTATGCGAGTTCTGCGTAGTGCAGTTTCACCCTGTAATACAAATATAGTCTTCAGGCCCAAAAAAAAAAAAAAAAGGAGAGAGAGAAAATTCCCCTCCCCCGCCATTAAATAACAGCGTTATGAACCATGTCAGGTGGGTATATCGATTTTCTGCTAGGCGCTATTATTAAATACGGGCCCAAGAAGGACACGTGCAGCTGTGGCTGGGATTTTGATTTTCTAATTTCTTGGAAAGCCACTTACACGCAAGACCGGTGTCAACTACATCCGACACATGCTCTGGTTCTTGCCTCTGCGCCTTCTGCCTGCTGCCTCATCCTGTGGCGCGTGTCCCCTTTTCCCTCTGCCTGGGCTCTTCGCTGTAGATATCTCCAGAAGAAAGAGAGGAACGTTCAAGAGCCCCCGTTACGCTTAGGGAAAGACAGAGGAAGAAAGTTTGGCTTGTGCCCTGCCAAGACCCGTGCAGAGTTCTGCAATTTGGATTATGTTGTTTCTAACTGCCGTATAGGAGTTGTCCTTTTAATTCCTGGTCGCTCCCAGTCTATGGGGTGAAGCAGGGAAGGACCCAGCCTTCTCATCTCTTCTCGTGCGGTGTCGCACAAGCCAGTTTCCGGTATTTGCCTCACAAAGATGTTTGAGCCACATGAAAACGCAGGTGATTGGAGGGACATGTTTGGAATATCTTGTCTTCTTCTCAGAAGGATTTTGGCAGATGGCGTTGGTCAGACGAATTGTACACATGGTGTGCGCCCTTCGCTTCTCTGCGCTCTCTGTAGCACTCAATCGTCTCTCCCTGCAAGCCATGCTCCGGTGGCATCTATCTGAATCGGCGCGGCGAAGCTCGGCCGAGGGCTGTTATGCCACACGTCGGGTGTCCACTCACCCTTTGCTCGCGCCAAGTTTGCCAGCAAGGTTAGCTGCTGCTGCCTCAGACTGAGTTCCTGGCTTCACACCTGGGCGCAATGCATAAAAGGTCCTGGGCGTGAGTCTCTCCTTTGCTGCTGGGCATGCCTCGACTCACTCAGGATCGCTGACCTTTAGTAGAACGCCCTCATATGTTTTCCCTCTTTCTTCTTTCCTAGTCTCTCGTCTGGGTACCTACCATCCAGGCTAGAGGCTAGCCCAGATATTGCCAGCACGCCCGAGACCGCAGGAGTCCGATACACCGGTACTTCACATATACACTATGACCACACCCACTGTCCAGAGAACACGCTTACTCTGGCGACACCGCCCCCTAATCCTAAAGAGGAAGAAAGAAAATGGTAATGTATTACACACAAAGCATGCCCTTTTCCATTTGCGTGTGAAATTTTGGGTGCTCTTGCTGCGGCGCCCAAAAGGCGTGGCCAGAATACTGTTATCCACAGGACGTGCAACGAACCAGGGCAAAACCCTGGCCTTACATCTGCCCAGCGCAGCCAAACGGGCGTACGAGTGGACGGTCTGGATGCTGACTAGAACCAAGCCGTAAGTGCCTGCTTTGAGGAGAAGTCTTGGTGGGTGATGGGGTGCGTCTCACCAGATAAAACTAGCGAGTAAAAGAGTGTAGGAAAGGGAGGGAAGTGTGAAATATCAGTCACATGTGAAAGAATAGTTCTGTGTTGAAGCATATAATAAGCTAAAGCGAAAGGTCTGTCAGTCGATGGGTGCAGCGCGGCGGAGTTTGTACCACGGATTTCTTCCTGTGCGCCATGTCTGTTATCAAGCCCACATGCCGGTAGGGGACCTATGTTGTTCACACATCTCACACTCTCGCACACCTGATTATTGAGCTATAGTAACTATCTTCGCCCAATCTGTCCGATACTGCTGGGGAGATATTACTGTATGTGCCTGCTGGCACAGTATTGATCGTACACTAACTGAGTTCGTGCATGCTTGTGAGTTTATAGGTTATAGCCCTCTGTGAATAATGTAGATTATTCTGTGATTCTGTTCCTGATTTAAAAAACCATTAAATACATTAAAGAAACATACGATCTAAAAATAAATAACAAAAAGACCCAAACACACCTACTGGAGAAGGCAAAATCCTAGTGAGCATTCATGTACCGTAAATTTTGGCATTATAAATATTTAAGCGTGATGTATGTATCAGGCACTCACGTGTGAAATCGTCTCTTAAGTTTAGTATTCAAAGCACCAAATCAAATTTACATCTTCAAAAATAATGTGTAGGCCTTAGTGACTCTGTAAAGCTGGCGATTCCACATCTTATCTCTGTGCTTCACTACCCTAGCACACATTTCCTGGAAGGTAGAAGGACAATACCTCTCTATACTGACCCAGAAGCAGGTCGATGAGAATGTCGGATAGCACCTGTATCCAACCATCGAAATCTACTGCATACTACCCTCTCGCCTAGGACAGCATGCACTGCGGATGGACACTTATTCCTTATCACGCACTGTATCCAGTGTGGGCAAGAGGGGTGGAAATACCATCACTTGTGTCCTACACAAAGTGTGAAGGGAAAGTAGAACAAACCTGGAGCGTGACAGCATCAGGTAATCTTGGAGGTCATGCCCAATCCACCGGACACCAGCGTCTGTTGCGTGCCGACCAACTCACAAAACACCCTTGCCGCAAGGTGCACTCCTACACCGTAGTCTCCGCTCTGACTCCCGGCACTTCTCCACGTGCGAGCACATATGTTCCTGGCCGCGTCTCGACATCCAGCCTATCATGAACCAGATCCGCTATACATGTTTGGACAACCAGTGAGGTTTGAAGATACTTGTCCTTTATGATGGTTGGAGGGGGAAACCCAGATCCCCAGAGAGCGACTATTCTCCTCTATTGTCCCACAAACCAAACCTTCCAGACCATGCGATACACCAATCCTTGGTCACACTACGGGCTACAAAATAACCCTGGGAGCTATGCTTGCTCCACAGCCCCAAACCAGAGAATCCTTAATTGGCAAAGAACAGAACCCCTGTCAAACTTCCCCTCCCTTAGAGACTGTCAGAGGTAACGAGTGCCCATCGGCGCACCTGCGAGGAATCTTCTTCTCCAGCTCCTCAGCCACCCCCCGAGGATGCACAGGACAGTGGGGAGGGTTGGTCCTGGTCCTCCTTCAGCCCTCACGAGACACTAGGCTCAAGGATGGCCAAACGGGCCGTACTGTGCGCGGTCCAGCAGAGCGGACACAGTGATGGTTCCGCATCACGGTCTGAGCAGCGGTCAGGGGCAGGACCATCTTACCAGCAATTGCTTTCCCGATGAGAAACCTTGGGCTTTTGTAAAACCTCTGATCTTTCCTGAGAAGACTTTACTTCTCTCCTTTCCTCAACTATCCCCTGTTTTTCTTATTTTACCAGGCTTTTCCTGAGAGCGAGCAGGCTAGGTCAGAGGGGGTATCAACCAACGCGTGGCTGGTGAATACTCCATGCTCCTGACTGTGCGCACTGGGCAAGCTTTCTAAAGCGTAGTTCCACCGGAGAATAGCGCAATCGTACAGGCGAGAAGGAGAACATTCGCAAGATGTCCTCGCTTTGGGCCTCCCAGGGGGTAGCAGATGAGAAAAATGTCTAAAGCACAGAGTTTAGGGCTCTTTCCCATCATCAGGAGCAGTGACTTGTGCGAGCTCTCTCTATGGCACTAGTCCTATATCTGGAGCGGTGCTCTGCTCCCAGCCCGCTCGCCTTGTGCCTCTTCTGTTCAAAACTCCCCCCTCCTCCCCTTGCCCCCACTCCCACCTAAACTGAGCCTGGCGCCCCGCGCGTTATTAGGGTCCCATTCCGGTTAGGGCTTCTTCCTCCTGACGCCCCTCTTGGCGCCACACTTTCCTCCTGCCATCAAGCAGGGATACGTTTAGGAACAAAATATGTCGAGCCTACCTTGCGCATGGCAGTGCACCTTCCACCAGCCCTCCAGGACGACTCCTTTCCTGCCGCGCACAAAAGCCAGCGGGCAGCCTGGAAGCGGCGTGCGCGGTCCAGAGAGGACCAAGAAGCTGCCTGAGCCTGTCCCAGGCTCCAGGCCACCACGTTACACCAGGCTGTACTGATAGAAACCCACGTGTGGCCTGCTGGTGTATGGCGAGAGTGGCCTGCTGCGAGAGCGTGTGGTGGAACTCTATATCCCAGTTCCTTCAGCTCACTGCTTAAGAGCATCCTAGGCTCTGCATGTTTGGGAAAACTGCCACTGGGCATCTCCCGTCGCCTCTGCCACCATTTCTATATTCTTGCCAACTAGGGGGGGTCCCCTAGGTACACACACTTTGAGCCAAACCATGATATCCTGATATTGACAGCCTGATTCGTATAGTGTCGGGACCTATTAGCTCCACTCTTAGCAAGGCGCTTCTAGGCTCTCGTGAATGTAGACATTGTCAGCCCAAAACTCTAGAGATCATCCAAAACATAGCTGAGAGGGTCCCCACCTGTAGCTCTATCTAATGGAAACCAAATCCATCCTGTGCAGCTGAGAAACCTTTCAGCGGGAACTGGTCTACTTGTAGAGACAGGATGTCTCTTCCTCCAACTTCTGATAACCCCTCCAGCTTTCCACCCCTGACTTTGTGTGCAAACAGAGCTCCACATCAGCATCCTCTTTGTGCCCTTCCTGAGGAGGTAGCTACCCTTTTCCTTCAATCTCTCTCTTCCTCTCCTCTCTAGTAAGCTACAAAGCAGATCTCCTTAGAAACTCCTCCATAATGTTTTCGTTCTTTTCCGCGACCACTTCTCCGCCTCGACGAATTTCCCAGCCACTAGGCGACACACCTCAAACCCGTTTAATTATTTTTGGCAAAACAGAGTATCCACCGCCAGGCCTGCGAAGGACACTCCTTCACCGGTACCACTGCCAGTCTAGCCGAGATTAAGCAATAGTCCTAGTTCAACTGCTCTGCATGGGAAATCAACGGGGTTGGATGTTCGCGTTGTGTTCAGGGAGAGATCCGACCAGGCCCTAACTAACATGGAACTACCCTAATTCAACTCAGCAGTTCCCCAAGTTCCAAGACTCAAATCACAAGCGGGGCTTCATCCCGCGCTGGGCTCCTAGGCCCTCCTGCTGCGCTCAAACACCCGCACACAGAGCGCTACCCCCTCGCTTAACCGCTCTCTTTTCCTTGCTTTTTCCTACAGCAGATCTCATCCCAGTTGCTGCAATCCAAGGATCTGAAGGGCAGCTACCCAGGGATTCCAGTGAAACTTTGAGTTTTTTACTTCCTCAACCAGAACCAACTGCACCCATAGGAAGACGCCTCTAAAGAGGTCGGGCTTAGCGCCCATCTTGTAGTCTCTCCATACATCTGTCTGTTGAACCCTCTCAGCAGAGTAACTGGGGCTGCTGCACGGCGTTCTCCCGAGGATGAAAAGGGATTCTTAACTTTTCAAGAGCTTGCCTTACGGCAAGCGTTCGCCACTACACTCTCACCAACGCTTATTCCCGGGCTCCAGGCTATATCCCTAGACTTCCTTCAGGCAGCCTCGAGAGTCATATATCGTCTTCCCAACCTTGTTCTATCACCAACCTCCCGCAACGCCTTCGAGCGACGGACTCAAGCGTGAGCAGGCAGTTTTTAAGAGCAGCGCTATGGCGCCCAAGTTAGAACCTGAGGAGCGAGAAGAACAAGTTTCAGTGGGCGCGCAGAAAACTGAGTTCAGAAATAAATCTAGATAATAAATTTGTACTTCCGATAGGATTACTTTCTAATAGCGGCGGCCTGCACCCGAAATACAGTACGCGCACTGACGGATGAAGCCCGGCCACCACAGGCTCGCTGCACATCAGGTGCCCGCTCTGCCAGACCCTATTGCTAGGACCCGCGCTCCACCGCACGCTCGCTATCTCTAAGTCCTCAGCGTAGGACGCCACTTTCCAGCACTTAGCGATAAAGAATGGAGCTGTGGAGGAGTAGGACTGTGCGGGCCGGGCGGAGGAACATTTTCGCTTCCTCCTTGTTCCTCTGCGTCCATGCGATCCACGTCCATCCTTGGGTTCCTAGCCTCTTCTCATCTTTCTCTATCACTATACGCGATTGGCAACTCCTCAACAGAGGTCCAGGCACAATCACTCCATCGCATTGCCCGACATCCGACCGTCCCGAGCCCAGGGGGACTATCTCATGATGCCCGAAGGTGCAGCCATGCTGTTTGGAGGAGCCGGTCCGAGCCGCCCCTGCACACCCCCACCTCTCCCCGTGTAAGGTCGTAGGGTGCGCGCGTGGCTACAAGATCCCCGGTGCTAGGCAAGTCTGGAATCGGTAGGAAGGGATTACTGCCTAGCTAACCGGAAAACTTTCCCCTCCGCGGGCTGGTTATAACATATCTAAGTGGAGCCTGGGACAATTACTACAATAAACTCACCCGAGTGCCTTGGATTGAACTTCAAACATTTTATATCCTTCTGCCCTAATAAAAAGAAACACCGGGCCAGGCTGGGAGACCACGATTGAAAAGGGATAGAAGAGAAAAACAATTTACTGAGGGAGAGGCCGAGGAGCTTGACAACAGGAGCTTGCCAACAGACTCTGGTTCCGCTTGTGAGAGAAGTCTCTCCCGGTCTCGGTCCATTCTCACTTCTAGCCCGTGCAGCGACTGTGAAGCCAACGCCTAACCTGGGAGCCTCCAGCGCCACACCGAGAGGCAACAACACATACGGAGATTGGTGAAATCATCTACCTCAGCCCAACCCACAAGGCAGAAAGAAGCATGGCGCGTTCTCCGTGAGACTCCTCGCACACAACTGCACCCAATGTTCACCGCGACACACTCCCCCGTTGCTGTTGTGTGCTTTGTGAATTCGGGTAATATCTTAGGGGGCTTTTCCTTTGCGTCTCCGGCTTTCAAGCTATATACGAAATCTTTAGCCCTGGCCCTTCGCGGCTGGTTTGTATCTTGCCGACGGGGAAGTTCTCGGTGACGTTGCGTCACGTAAACAACTCTGAACATGGGAGGAGTAGAGACCTTGGGGGAGACAAAAACTCTGCAGCCTAGGAAGGATCGGGCACGCTGATAGTCAGTGCAGGGGCTCCCGTATGGAATGTAAGTCGAGTGTAGAAACCCGCGTGGGACCTCCCTTGTCCCACGTTGATCACGAGAGGTCACAGTGATAGACATGGCACCCGACACAAGGACCAGATTGTAAAGCTGTCTGAGGACTTTCCTCACCTGGAGTGTGCTCGCGCGCGCGATATTGCTTCGTTTCCGCTTTAGAGCGACCTTCTTATTTACACCTTCAGCAACCAAATCAAAAATGAACCGTTTCATACTAAAGTTCGATGACTCCCTCCAACTAGCACGCATCTGGCATCTATCAGCGGATCTTTCTATCTATTGCCCAGTTCTGCTTTTTTCAACATTTCGTGGAAATCCGGTATTTTGCTACCCAACGGAGCACCCACCAGCAAGAACTTAACTAGAAAAGGAGCCGACTGGTGGAGTTCCCTTTATGGTGTGTGTGATGGGGTAGAGTCAACCAGAAGTCTACGGTTTATATGACTGGCCACCCTCATCTGTACTTGCTTCTTACCCCTCCTTTGATGACTCATAGTTGACTCCTTATGGTTATGAGTGCCTCAATCTTTTAGGGGCGGGCCGCAGGCTGGTCAGTGCGAAGAAGGTATTCATGAATACCCACTGATACCTCCTCTGATCCAACAAAATCTCTCCCAGAGTGCTTTCACGCTAAAATACAACGAGAAAACCCTCTGACTATTTACCCTCACGGCTCCTTGCAATCTACGTCAATCGTGGGGCTGCACGCGCCTCACAGATGCAGCGCCCAGGCATGGGGGGCGTCAATACCTGCCAGCAGAGACCGAGAGCGACACCACATGGGTGCACGGGCCCCGAATCCTATATCCCACATCAGCGTGCGAGTTTCCTCCCAGAAGAGAGTGCTTGCTCCACACACCTGGCGCTCCGCTTGGCGCCTGTAACATTTGTTTATTTTTTAAATGCATATCAACATCTTTAATCTAATCGGCTCAGGACTAAATACCCAATTGGTTTTGCCCCCATTCATTTAAAAAAAAATGTCAGGAGCAGGACCAGAATGAGCCTATGTCCGCGCATTTGACATGCGCCGGGCGGCGTTGCGCCAGGGACCACTGCGACGTTGGTCCTCGTCTAGCCCAGCCAAATTCGTTAATGAGAGCATTGTGCCTCCAGGAGGCCTTTCCCTGGGGTCTACCAAAGGGATGAGTGACTCAGATCACAGAAGAACACCTGTTGTTGCTTAGGCACAGGAAGTAAGGCCTTTCTATCCGTATCAACAATAGTGCTTGGGGGTTTTTCCCATAAATGACACAACCACACCCCACCACTACCCACTTACATCTTCACCCCACGACCATGTGTGTCAGCCTTCTTCCTTTGTTCTGTCTTCATATCGCCCCATTTCTTCTCGAATACACTACCTTGTGGCCTCCGGTCCTCCTGGTCCCATCACACTCTTGTTATGCATTTCCCTCATAAGCTTGCGAGCCAGAAGCCCGAGAGACAGAGCGCCCAACCGCCTCTCTCAGACTACTCTGAACTATGTGGTTTTTGCCAATCTCCAATAGAGCTGCCTGTTCCAGGGACGACCCTTGAGTGGGTGCTGGCGCTAGCGCGAAGGTTGAGGAAAAAGTTGCCGGCCTGCGTCTCTCTATATTCTACTTGCCTGGGCCCTGTGGATCTCACCAATGCCTAGCTCGTGCGCCAGCTCTAGACAGAAGAACTGCAGCTGAGGTATCCTTCTGTGACACAACGACAGCAGCGCTACCACCAGGCCTTAGCACACACAAGCTCCCTGTGTGCCTACACTCTTAATCCCATAGACAAACTCAGGATGGAACCAAGTCCATGAAGATCATATCTTCAGAGACTCCGCTGCCAATGATCTCATCTCTTACCAAAAAGAAAAACGCTGCCTGGAGCCACGTCCAAAAGATACTCCGAACGCCCGAATATCGCGCACACAGCCGGTCTCAAAAGTATTTCCTTCCCAGCGCCACCCCTTACCTCCAAAGTTCGTTTTAAATCTGCTCAGCATCAGGGACTTCCCTGGCACGGTGCTATCTTTTAGCTTCTTTCATCGTCACCCCGGCACTAGCACAGTACATGGCAGGGCCACTAAGACGAGCGGCTATTGGGCCAGTACTTCTCCTATTCCACCCCTTCTAAATGCTTTACTCCTCTAATATTTTATATTCTCTTTTCCAAAACATTTCATCTTCTCTTCCAACTAAACATCATTTCAAATCCCTACTAGTCTAATGCTTCTAAGAGGGCCTATGGTAACTTTTCCATAGTCCTAGCTCATGACATCAAGATTACCCGGTCTCCCTCCCTATTTTTCCGAGCAATGGAAGGCCTGCACGCTGCGGGCTATATTTCTGTTCCTCCCGGCAAGTTCAGAAGAGAACGCTGGCTTCGCAGAAACACTCGACCCTGGAATCTAAGATCCTTAAAAACGGACACTGCACTACTCCGTTGAAACTTTTTCACCTTAGTGCATAAGTCAGCACAAGGATAATAGCGATTTCATTAGGAACTCATCTCTCCCCCCCGCCCCTTTCTTGTACCTTGAGTTCATTAGTGGTGACTGCAGAGAAGGGGCCAGGTTCTCTGACAATCAAAGGGCCAGAAAGTCAAACACCCTGATTCCAAGCCAAGGAAATTTTGTTCATATATTATGTTTTGCAATACGTTATCTGGGCTATGGACAAGCACTCTGCGTCGCTTAGAGATCCGAGACCGAGGGCACGACGACCGACTCTAGGCGGCGCCCGGTGCGGTTAATCCCCCAAACGCGATACAAATCTCCACGCCAAGATCTCCGAATGGCTCTTCGCGTCCGGCACCTGTGCTCAAACTGGACAGCGTTACAAGCGGGCTGACGCTTCAGGACAGTGGCTCTTTCATCTCTTGCTGAACCGTCGGAGCTGGGCCGCCACCGCTCTCCCTTTGCGATCGCCCTCTGCTCTCTATGCAAGAGCCAAACCAAATTAAAGAGTGCTGGCTGGGAAAGGGATTGGACAGCTCAGGAAAGCTCTGCACCAGTTCCCCAGCCCCACCCACTACTCAGGCATCTGTGACGCTGGTACGACCTTCCACAGCGGAATACTCCTTGATCTCCTCGGCTGGCCCGCCCGCCCGCTACAGCTGCTCCGCCAGCTGTCTCTAACCTCCCTCCCCCAACGAGCAATTCCAAGAAGCCCCCGATGTCTTGGAGACTATCAATAGTGGTAAGCCCCAGATCTATGTGGAAGCGAGAGAAATTAAGACTGAGCAACACGCAGCAGGCTGATATGTACATACATACCAGTAGGTCGTGCTCTACTCCAAGAGGAATGCTTAGCTCGACCCAGATGAAAATCTCTACCTCTATTGTTCCAGTGCCACTAAAAACGCAGTAGTCTCTCAATTTATTGATCTTGTTTTAGCATATATTCTTCCGTTCGTTCCGGAAGCGCACAACCTTTGAGGTGTCTTTGTTGCGAGATTTTTGGGTGTGTCCTTGTGTGGAGAGGTTTTCTCATATGACACTCCTGCGACCTCAATCAATTACCTTTGTTTATCGAGCAAGACCATTGAGACCCAGAGAATTTTAGAATTATATATTATAAGGTATCTGTTCTTAGCAAAACACTCAGGAAGGCGGGCGAGAGGCTTTTTGGGTGGTTGTGGGGGGAGAAAAGGTAACTGTGTCTTTTTTAGGGTTGGCATCACTCAAGTCCTTTTATATCCTCAGCCATCGAGTGTATGTGCAGAGACAGGCTCTGCGATCTTCATGGCAAGAGCGCATCCCACATGCCCAGGAGCAAGTTCCCAGCCTAGATCATAAGCCAAGGGGCCTGCCACTAGACACACCCCTGTCAAATCTCAGGAAAAAAAAACATCTATATATACAAAGAGCCACGAGCTCTACCGCAACTCAACCCCTCCCTCTCTCAGGACACATAGCAAAAAAAAAAAGAGTCAGAGCTACGTCAAAACCAACCCCTCCCTCCCAGGAAATAGCCGATTTATAACCTTCCTGACTGAGTGATAGTGGATCAAAAGCCTGAAAGAAAAAGACCCACTGGACAGGGAAGTGGAATTTGAAAACCTTGTGGAACTAAAAGAAGGTGTCAGACGCATGAATCACACACCCTGAAGCCAGAGAGTATTTGTGGTCAGAACCAGTAACTGTTTTTAAGCTCTAGGTGGGGCAAGGAGAGCGAATGCGAACTCTGGCCCTGTGAGCCTGAGCTCAGGTTCTAAACCGATCTGAGAAGTGTGGGACAGGAAAAAATCAAATCTCCTTCCCGGGTGACAGAGTCGCCATTTTTCTGGAACCATCTGCCAAAGTTATTTCTAAGGCCGAGGCCAGAGAATCTCAGCAGAGCAGGCAGGGCAGAGAGGAATGAGGAAGTCCCTGGACCGGGCAGCAAAGAGCATGAGCCAACTCTGGGACAGACTGTGGCCCAGTGCCTGCCGAGGTCTCTGGTCCCAGGGGACGCACGTTTCCCAGCCGGGCACCAGCTCTCAAGGACGTCTAATTACCCAGCGCACATCTGGAACAGCTGCGCCCCACCCGGCCTCGGGCACATTATTTCTCTCCAAGCCCTATTCTCATTCCCAAGGCTGAGTCATAAAAGACTCTGGAGGCAGAATAAAGTCGGGTCTGTGTGTGTGTCAGCATTCCTGTGTGTGAGTGCGTGAGTGCGCGCGCGTCCACGTGCAGCGTCTGGCGTCTGTGCGTCTCACTGAGATTGCCCAATGGATTTGCAAAAGTTAGGGGGGAAATGGAGCGACATCAGGCGAATTCAACTGCGAACATACTGTGGGCCTCATTATCCGCCCATTTCAAGGGAAAGCATTTGGGTCTTGGAATTAGCCAGTTAATTGCCTCACTTCTTTGTTCATTTCAGGGCAGGGGAAAGTATCTGCCTTCTAGTAAAACAGTCCATATTTCAAAACTTGAAGGTCCTCTCATCCTCAATTTCCATCCTGTTACATGTTATAGCCTGGAACATTAGGATTTGCCAGGATCTCTCTCTCTCTCTCTCTCTCTCTCTCTCTCTCTCTCTCTCTCTCTCTCTCTCTGTGTGTGTGTGTGTGTGTGTCTTTCTATCGATCTATCGTATCTATCTCTATCTCTGTGAGTATCTCATCTCTGTCTCTCTGTCTCTGTCTCTCTGTGTCTGTCTGTCTCTCTCTCTCTCTCTCTCTCTCTCTCTCTCTCTCTCTCTCTCTCACACACACACACACACACACACTTCCTGGCTGAAAAAATATCTTCCTTTATGCATCTGCAAAAAAGCTGGATACCTTAGATCTTAAGGTTGTTATAATAATTAATGTACTGTGTGCCTAGGAGTTAGCATGGTGCTTGCTGCACAGGGAACATTTAGTAAATACTAATAGCAAGGAAGAGAAAGAGAGAGGAGGAAGAGGGAGGAGGAGGTGGAGGAAGTCTCCTTTGTTCTCAGAGAACCAGTCTAGGTTGGAGGGCGTGAGCCTCAGCCTGTACGTGTGTAATGTATTCTTTTGACTTAGAGCAGTGTCCATAAAAGTGAGGCCCTTTGAACCTCACAGCCCGTAAACTACCTCTTCAATAAGGAACAGCGAATTGGGGCAATTATCTGGCTCATTTCAGGTTCAAACTCCCTGTAGCCCGAAGTATCTGGATCTCATGCAATGGGGGGAGTCTGAAGAGCGGCGTAAGGGCTTCAAGATGAGCCCTTTGCTCTTGCTGAGGTGAGCAGGGTCCTGCCACAGAAAGTGAATAGAAAAAGGGGGGGGGCAGAAAGCTGAAGTGAAATGGGGCGTGTGAGAAATGCTGGAGAAAGAACTGGGTCTCGCACCTGCCCAGGAAACCCTCCAAATAGGGGGGAGACTTTTGCCTGGTGGGGGCTTTTATGCCACATCAGAGGAACATTTCCGGAGCTCCTCCCTGGTGCCCAGCACTAGGCTGGATTCTGGGCCTCCAGTGGAGCCACACTCCACCAATTCGGCAGTGCTGACCTGGCAGTCAGGGAGGGGTCTTGGCTCCCAGAAACAAGTCCAGGGAGTGTGAAAGAGAACAAGCCTGCTGGGCAGGAACTTCTGGCCAATCCCTGTGCGTCCTTTTCAGGGCCAAAGTTCTGGCGCAAAGGCGGAGCCAGAGGGTCTGGAGCACCCCCTCCCATTGTCTGTCAGAAAGAGGCCAACTCCACGGTGGGGACAGTCCTTTGGGGGAGGGGTGGGGCAAGGAGGGGTGAAGAAGATGACTAGAGGCTCTGACCCTCAGTCGGAAGTTCCTGAAAACACCAATTAGCTTGCTTTAATTAGTAAAGTAAGGAGCAAATGGGCATATATTTCTTCTGCTCTGATTAAAAACATTTAGGTCAGGTTGTCACAGTCATGATTATTCAGTTTAAGCTGTCCCAAGCAGAAAATTGCTTATTTTTTTTTCTTTTCATTTTCAGGCAGGGGTTTGAATACCATTAGCTAGCTAGCCATTGATTTCTTGCCACAGACCAGAGCTGTCGGTTTGGCAGCTGGAAAGAGGTCCACTGAGAATGAGTCAGAGTCTTACCTGCTCCAAGTTGCAGTTGTTTGAAACATACAGACAATGGAGAACAGCCAGGAAGGACATGGTTAGTCACAGAAGTGTGTGTGGACTGAGAGGTTCAATAAAACAGGTGATTTCTACACCCCGTCATTTGTTTGAACGGTGTCCTGGGGGGGGGTGTCAAAGGGGGCATGGAGAGAAGAGAAGTTTGTTGACTCTCAAGGTTCTAAGGAGGCCCAACTTTTCCTCTGGAGGAATCTAGGTGCATTGTTTCATCCAGGTGGGGTAGGGGGTGAAGACAATTTTCCTAAGCTAGGAAAGGAGAAGCTTTTCCTAAGGAGAAGAGCAACACCCTTTTTGATGAAATTGAAATAAACCACAACATAGGAAGACATTCGGAAAAGCCTGGAGGTCCCCAAGGAATGTCAGAGGTTGCCTGTTGTCACTCCTACAAACAAGATAAAGTATTCAGGAGCAGGCTGGGCTATAGCTTTGTGGCAGAGTGCTTGCCTAACATGCATAAGACTCTAAGGTCAATTCCTAGGACCAGAGTGGGGAAAATATTATTTGCAAATCCTTCTCCTTTTAGCAAAGTTTGATATTCCCCAACCTCAGTTCATGGCCTCAATCCCAGGCAGAGTTAGGACCCTGACAGAACTAGATGGATAGATCAGTACAGGGATGGACACAAAGGACTATTCTCTTGCCAATGATACCTGTTTTCTAGTTCAGGGCGTCAGCTAGGGAATGGGTTTGGAATGCCTTCCCTTTCCAGGAGTTTCAGGAGGGTTGTTAGCACCAGGCAGGCTGTTTAATCCCAGCTTCCATGGGCAATTGGTCTGGCTTCTGGCTAGTCCATGACCAACATTCTCAGTAAAGCATTCCCTACCGCCTCAGTCTCCCTGGTCCTAAGGAAGAAAGTCTGGCTTCCACCGGGAGTCCAGACATAACAGTCAGTGACTGCAGTCTGAATGCTTTTCTCTCTTTCTTCCCTCCTTTCTTTCTTCCTTCCTTTCTTTCTTCTTCGTTTTTTTCCAAGACAGGGTCTTACTATGTAGCTCTATCTGCCTTTGAACTCACTACGTAGACCAGACTGGTCTTGAACTCATAGAGATCCACCTGCCTCCCAAATGCTGGAATTAAAGGTATGAGCCCCTACGGCCAGCCCCGAGTCTTTTCAAAGGTGGTCTGGCAAACCCAGACTTGCCAGCCAAAGGAAAAGAAGTGAGATTTACATAAACTGACCGTATTTGCTTCCAGCATTTTCCAGAGACTGGCTCCTTTGCCCAATCCAAATAGGTCTTCTTCTGGGAACCGAGTAGCTGTAAAACCCTCCGAAGTTGTGGAATTTGGTGAGTGCTACATAAACACATGGCGGTGGGGGAGCCGATGTCTTTTATCAAACTTTAAAGTATCAGCTAGTGGCTCTTAAAAAACGGTGAGAGCCCTTCCCTGGCTGTCCACATACAAGCACCCAAAACCAAATCAGAGGATGGTGAAGCTGACTTGGAAAAGATAGCCAAAAAGTGGGTACCATCACCTGGCCTTCCCTGCCCCGGCTCACGGGTGCTGAAAGTTCTAAGAGGCCAAGCAATCTATGACACCCTAGCTTTTGCACACTTGCCTCGTGACGGAGTGTGCACAGCCCGCAGTCTTTGTGCCTCTAACCATTTTTTGTGGGAGTTTCTTCCACCAGGATGCTAACCTCCTGCCGCTTACTGCCTTGTCTTGAGTTGGTCCGTGCAGAGTTTCTGCAACTATTTCTCCCCTGAAAACGGCCTCCTCTTGAAGGTGTAGTTCGCTCTAGGGGAATTTTTCAGGTCCCACACTTTAGGGTTAGGTCAAAAGAGCTGCATTAGAAACCCTCAAGCCTAGACAGCCAGTACACTGCTTCTCCCGACCTCTGAGTTATTTTGGTCTCTGACAGGTAGATAGAAATAGATCCGAATAAAATGTTCCTCAAGGACCGGCAGAGAAAGAGAATGAAGAGGAAGAACCACTGGGCAAGAGGAGAGAGTTTGAAAGCTGTGGACAGGCGGAGTGACCAAAACCCACCCGGATTCTGATAAGAACCCCCAGGTGGCCCGGCGGGTCTGCGTTTCCAGTCTTTACCCCAAGTTAAATACCTCATCAGCGCCCCCACGTCCAAAACCACCCCATTACAGCTCCTCCTTAATGTTCTCTGATTAACATTTACATCTCAGGCTCCGGGGGATAGCAATGTCCCTCTGCTGGGGACCTGGTGGAGTTTTGCAAGAGTGCTTGTTAATGGTGGCCAGGAAGGTGGCATCTGAGAAAAGAAACCCAGAGCTAGGAAATGGGGCGGGGCCCGGGGAATTTGTGCTGGCGGTGGCCCAGAGGGAAGCAAGTGAATTGTTCCTAAGAGCGGAGAAGTATTCACCAGCGCTGAGACCCAGAGACTCACCCAGAGGATGCTCTCTTGGTTTAAAAAAAAAAAAAAAATTTAAAACGAAGGATCCCGGAAGGCAGAGGCCCTGGTTCTCAAGATTGCTGGGTAACCGGGAGCGGTGAGGTCCCACTTGACACTGAATCAGTTTCTAGTCTGCGAGGCATCTGGTGAGAGCCTCCCCAAGCGCCTGCCTCTTCTCTGGTCCCCGGGGGCAGGGATGGAGGTCCACCTGCAGGCCCTTGGCATTGCAGCGTTTGAGGACAGCAACTGTGTAATTGCGACCTCCCTTAAATACAACTTCCAGATGCCAATGCTAGTCCCCGGCTCCAGGCTCTTGGGGCTCTGGGCTAGACCCTCTCGGCTTCCAGATTTCATCCACTATGGTGGGGAGAAGCACTTCTCCCCAGCCCTTCTCCCGACTCTGGGAGTATGTGGCCCCCTGTCTAGTGACCTTTCTGCCGTGCCTCCCCAACCATCACCACCACCACAGTCCCAGAAAGGCCAGAGGGTTGCACCACAACTTAGCTCCGAAGATGCTGAGCCTCAAGTATGCGTGCGCTGTGGGGAGTGTGTGGTCCAAAGCCCCCCCCCCTCACTGAGTCTTACACATCATCTCGCTAGCAGACCAAAAATACCTGGTCCCACCAGGAGCCAAGGAAGAAAAGCCCAAGAAGAGACTTCTCATTCGGAAATGAGAAGCCCAGGACAGAAAAAAGAAAATTGCTGCTGGGACCTCTGATCTCTCTGGCTTACCTTGGAGTCCTAAAGCCCGGGTCCCTGGGCCAAGGAAGGACCAGACTGAAGAAGAGGTAAGAACAGAAATCAGAAGCTCTTGGCTTTTATTGTCTTTAAAAAGTGAAGTATGTAACCACTGACTTCTCTCTCCATGAAGGAGTTCCCAAGTGTCGGTCCGTTCTCAGCAACCACCCTGGCTACAAGTCAAGGGGTAACTTTTGAGAGACTTTTTACAAAAAGATTCTCCCCCTGAAGCCCACACTGGCTTGAACCTAGTTTTCTGCCCTCATCACCTAATATCTAGGCGGTCTAGACTGAGACCCCCTCCTTCCTCTCCTCCAGCAGCAACTAGGATTTACACAGGGGTCCGGAAGTGCTTCAAAAGAGGAAGGCCAGGAGACAGGAGAGACTTAGTCGGGCCCCCAGCTTGGGACCAGCTGTGGGGGCACTTTACTTAATTGTTCCCGCTAGGAAAAAGCTCTCCTCCCAATAAAGAGAGAGGCAGGGGAGAGGGAAGAATTCGAAGTGGGCTGGGAACGGCCACTTGACATCTTCCTGAGAAAGAAGACATTGGAATTCCAGACCCAAGTTTTTGGCCCTGGGTGCTTCTGCCCTTTGATTACAGGTGGCGGTGAGGAGGGACGCGGTACCAACCAGGTGTTTTGAAAGGCGATGGCTGACCTGGTTAGGCACAGAACTCCCAGTGAAAGGGGGGTGGGGAGGGGTGGTGAAGATCTCCAGTCATTAACCATGCGTAGCCTCATTCCCAGACACAAGCTGCCCTCAGCGATTCGGAGAGGTGGTCTTAAGCTGAAGTTCAAGGAATCAGAAAGCCCCTGGCATTACGGGATTTCACGATTTTACAAAGAAAGCTTTATGTCGTTTCCTGAGAAAGTCTGGGTGGGGAAGCAGGCAATGGGGGGTATGGGAGAAGAGAAGCCAGAGGCTGCAGCCCCCTGGTTTAGTTCCCTAGACTATAGTCCCGAGATCCCCGTGCTCTGAAGCTCAAGTTGGCCCCCTCTACATTGCCAAATTAGGTGGAAAGTTGCAAGAAAGCCAAGGAGACCCATTGCCCTCACTCAGGTGCCTTTCTCCGTCTGCCCAGATCTCTGGCCAAACTGTAGATTCCCTCTACCTTGGGTTACCTGAACACCTGCATGTTTTCCTTACTGAAAACTGCAGAGGCTATGATCCTTATTCCTCACGAGGAAGAGGATGCAGCTGGACCTTGGGAGAGGGATTGCAGAATCAAATAATTTCTAAGTCTGGGAGGGCAGGGTCTATTTGGATGCTGCCTGCATGGGTCACATGGCCTTTCCTTCCCCTCTCTATCCCTTTTCACCGAGCCAGGAAAGGCCATGGACTTTCAGTTTCTCTATATTTAGAGAGAAACACACAAAATCTGGAGGGGAGGGAAGGATGGAGAGAAGAGAAAGTTTGAGAGAGGGAGATTCCCATGGATTACAACAGACTCCCGAATTCAGCAGCGAGGCAAAATCCGAAACTAGGTTCTCAGCCCCCAAAGCCACTTCTTATTTGAGGCCAGTGCCTTCTGAGGGGAAAGGAAGGTGAGGACAGGCGTAATTAGCCATAATTAGCGGAAGAAGGATGGTCTTGCAGATTACAAAATAGTAGAGTGAGGCTCCTTCTAAGGGCCTAGGACTGGGAACCTTCCTATTTTCTCTCTCTCTCTCTCTCTCTCTCTCTCTCTCTCTCTCTCTCTCTCTTTCTCTCTTTCTCTCTTTCTCTCCCCCCCCCGTGTGTGTGTGTGTGTGTGTGTGTGTGTGTGTGTGTGTGTGTGTTCTAACTTAAAGCAAAGTGCCAGGCTCTCCTTTCTAGTGGGCAGCTAAGAGCCATATAATTGGCAGTGGAGGAAGCAGCTTCGTTTGTTCCCTGCTGGTTTGTCTCTGGACTTGGAACCAAGTACAAGAAGAGCAGCGTTGGCCCTAGGGTCCCAGGAAGATTTTGAAAGCATATCAGGAAAAGTCCCAGTCTTTCTTTCCTCAAAGGAGTAAGAAAAGCCTTGTCCCACAATAGGAACGTGGCTCTCGGGAAGACCAGATCCTCCATGATGGGTCTTGGAGTCTGTTTCTTCTGGAAAGCCCAGGTCTGGGCAGCCGGCTACCACATGCAGCATAGAGCTACACCGCAGACTGCCCTAGCTGGGGAAAGGAGGGGTGTGCAGGTGAACACAGATTCCGACACTGCTGTTTTTGTTACTTAGCACAGCATAATCAGGAGCCCGTGATTTCATGTTTCTTTAGCATGTTCGGACAAATCCTCCTTTTTAGTCGCTGTTTATTTTGGGATGGGCAGTTCGTTGTCTTATGGATGGAATTCCTAACTCTCTCGAGTTTAATAACTCCGCAGAGACTCCACACTACCCATGGGTGCACAGCCTCTCTGTGCTTGCTCTCTACATGCCTTCTCAAACTTCGAATGGTTTTGGTATTGACCCTACAACCCATACCTATAGATTTCAATCCTCCCCCAACCTTGTGCCCACTCCAGTAAACGACAGGCCCTTCTATTCCCCCCCCCCCAAAAAAAAAAACCCTCTCACACACGCGGTGTTTCTGTGGTGTGAGCTTTAAGTAAGATGGCGGCGTCTAGATCCCTCAGTCCGACCACGCTCTCCAAGGCAGGAGGCCACCAACGCCCGCAATTCGGAGGGGAAAGGACCTAGATCATCTCATAGTCTCTCAAAGACAAGAACCCCTCTGCTCCCAGAGGGAGTATTCTTCCTCGATTCCTTGCAGGGGACATCTAGAGAGAGCACATGCTGGCTCTGCACCTCGGGGCGCCCCCCCTGGACCCACACAGTTTCAGACACAAGTGTTTCATTTTTACCGCGTAAAAAATGGCCATTTTTCTTTTCTAAGCAATCCCCACCAGGGAGGCCATTTAGGGTAGATCACCCCAGTCGCCTTAGGTCCGACTGGAGTCGTCCAGGCTTGTGAGCTGGAAGAACAGGGAGGAGGAGATGGAGATGCCGTGGGACCAGGGGAGGGGACCCTGGGCCCGCACACCCGCGTTGGCCAGAAAGAGTGGGGAAGTCCGGGCGGTTCTGCGCGTCCTTGAAGTCTCACCGGGGGACCTAGGTCGGTCTGGAGCTCAAGGTTAAAGCTGGTGGCCGGGAGACCGCTGGCGCTCATCACCATCAGTAGGTGATGGAGGCTCTTGCCACCAGGTCGCAAGGCCGGAGAGGGCCTTTCCACGCCTGGCTCTCCTCCGCGTGCGGTCCTGCCCCAGATGAGCGCAAGGGCGGGGACCATGTCACCTACCTCTCGGAACTGCGCGATCCTCTGAGCGTCTCCATAGGATGCGGGGCCCTAAGGAGTCTGGGGGACCCAGGTGGCCTCCGGCTACCCGAGCGTCGGCCCGGGGCCACCGCCACCGCCCCTTTGAGACCTCTAGAACAGTGCGTGTCGGCGGCTGTGGCGCCAGCAGCGCTGGGGGCTCGGGAGCATCCTAGCGTCCTGCCTCACCGCGGCGGCGCCGGTGGGTGCGGGGCGCGGCCGCGTGGATCACCCCGAACCCCCTTCCCGAGAGCGGTCTCAGCAGCCTACACCGCCCTGGGTGCCGTCGGATCAGCGGGTGGCCGAGAGGTGCCAAGGGCAGGCCAGAGCCAGCAAGGAGACGCAGAGGTGGCTAGGAGAAAGAAAGAGGAGGATGCGTGTGTGTGTGTGTGTGTGTGTGTGTGTGTGTGAGAGAGAGAGAGAGAGAGAGAGAGAGAGAGAGAGAGAGAGAGAGAGAGAGAGAGAGAAAAGTAGATTCAAGTTAGTTAGTTCCCTGAGAAATTGTCAAGTGCAGAAATAGACAAAAGGAGCCTACAAGAAATCGGCCAGCGAGTCGGGGGACAGAAGGAAGCCTCAGGCCGGGCGGGCGTCTGAAGCCAGCGACAAGTTGTCCTTGGGAGTTGGGAATGTGAGAGGGAGGGGCGAGGCCCGAAGAGCCCGAGAACGGAAGAGAGTGCAGACCTTGGGCGGGAGGCGACAGATTCCCTGTTCAGGACAGACTTGGAGAGAAGGATCCTCCTCCCGCCCCCCACCCCGCCCCCTGGCCTGTTGCAGCCCATTTCCAAACAGCTCAACTCCCACCCTCCACGCAGACACAGCAGCCCCTGTCTGAAGGGCAGCACCAGGCTGAACATCTGCCCACTTTCTGAAATTATTTTGTTCCAGGGTCACAAGTGAGGTTCTTTCCTATTGAATAAACAACACAAGTGGGTCCAGAGGAAACGACCTTGGCCAAGGTCAAAGGGAGAGCCTAGAAGCTTAATTTACCAGACCAGCTCAGGAGACTTCTTTGCGTTTTAACCCTGCAGTTCTGAAACTTAAAAATTTCTCTTTGAGACGGTCTTCCAACTTCTCTGTCATTAGCCTGAGTTTCAGCCTCCCAACTCCCAGCAGCCAGGTTTACAAAGAGCCGCCTCACCTCTCAGATTTCATTTTTTTTTTATCCTTTCCTGTTCCCTCCTCCACCAGCTTCTCCTCCACCATCTCCTCCTCAAGTAGCCCAGGCTGGACGGAAACTCGGTGTAGCTGAAAATGACATCTGAAGTTTGACCTTCCACAGATCTCAGACTTGCCTCCTCAGCCAGCATGGGACTCCATGGCTCAGTCCAGCCTCTTCCGGCCAGGCTAGCCTTTGTCTAGGAGTCCAGTACTCCGCACTCCAGGCCTGGTTCTTCCATTTACTATAGAACTACAGTCTCCACACTTTCTCCCCCATGCCTGCTTCTTAATATGAGAGGCTCACACTGTAGCCCAGGCTGGCCTGACCTGAAGTGAACTGTGTAACCGAGACCAGCTGTGAACTCAAGGCAATTCTTCTTCCTCAGCCTCCGGACTCCTGGGATTACAGATCTGACCAGGACATCCACCTCTCCTTTCTTTGGGTCTCAGTTTCTGCCTTTATAAAATGGGAGCAAGTTGAACAGTGTATTTTGCATGTATGGCCCTCTTAACTTGTTGAAAGAGTGCACATCAAAGCGGCAGTTCATGGCAAGTTAGGGCTGGGGGTAGAGTACTTGCCTAGCATGCATGTGGCCCTTTTTAAAAAAAGATAATTTTTAATTTACTTTTATTTATTTATTTTTTAAAATTACCAATTGCATGGCCTATGGCAGGCTTCTTGTTAGCTAGCTCTTATAACTTAACCCATTTCAGGCCGGGCGGTGGTGGTGCACGCCTTTAATCGCAGCACTCGGGAGGCAGAGCCAGGCTGATGTCTGTGAGTTCGAGGCCAGCCTGGTCTACAGAGCAAGATCCAAGACAGGCTCCAAAACAACACAGAGAAACCTTGTCTCAAAAAATAAATAAATAAATAAATAAATAAATAAATAAATAAATAAATAAATAAATAAAAATCTTGCTTCTCCTGAGGTGCTGGCTTCTCCCTGGACTTCTTATTTATTTAGAGACAGGTTTTCTGGAACTTACTTTGTAGACCAGGCTGGCCTCAAACTGGAAGATCCTCCTACCTCTGCCTCCAGAGTGCACATGTATATATAGTGCACACGCAATACAGGACACTGTACATGGTCAGTGCAGTGACGATCCAGATCACGGTGCCTACCAGAGGGTGTGCCTGTGGCTCATTCCAGTCAGCAACCATCCATTCAAGGCCTTCCTGTCTTCTATCATCTTAGGTCAGTGTTGTCTGTCTTTGGACCTCATAGAAATGAAGTCAAGAGTTTGTGTTCATGCTGGCTCCATCTGCTCAGTATGGGAGGTGATGCTTACGCATATGGTTCTAGTCTATAATAACGAACCTCATCTCACTGTTGCACCATATTTCACTGTAAGACTACATCACAATGTGTTTACCCATCAGGTCATGGTGAACTTTTGGGTTATTTCTAGTTTTAGACTATTATGAAAAATCTGCTCAGAAATATTCTTGTCTCTGTGTTTTCCTTTTTTTGACTGGTTGGATTGTTTGTTGCTCTTTTTGCTGTTGTTGTTTTTTCTTGTGTGTGTGTGTGTGTGTGTGTGTATTTTGCTTCCATGTATGTCTGTGCACTATGTGCAGGCCTGATGTACATGCACACATGTACACACGCATAGATCACACACACAAATATTATGTTTTAAATGTTTTTAAAGTTTTAAGATTTTTTTTGAGATTTATTTATTTTACTTTATGTGTTTAAGTGTTTTTCCTTCATGTATATCACATGTGTTCCTGATGTTCTCAGAGGTCAGAAGAGGACATTGGACCCCCTGGAATGGAGTTACAGATGGTTGTGAGCCACTATATGGGGACTTGGAATGAAACCTAGTTCCTCTGCAAGAACAAATGTCCTTAACCACTGAGCCATCTCTTCAGCCCCAAGAAATATTTTTTATTTGTGTGTTCATGTGTGTATGCAGCATGTAGGTGAGTGCAGGTGCCCACAGGGCCCAGAAGAAGGTATGCCCTAGAGCTGAAGTTGTTACCAATTGTGAACCACCTAATGTGGGTGTTGGGAATTGAACTTGGGTCCTCTGGAAAAGGAGCAAACTTTCTTTTTCTTTTTTTCTTTCTTTCTATTTTTTGCAGGGAAGGGGTGGTTCAAGACAGGGTTTCTCTGTGTAACAGCTCTGGCTGTCCTGGAACTCACTCTGTAGACCAACCAGGCTGGCCTTAAACTCACAGAGATCCATCTACTTCTGACTCCTGAGTGCTGGGATTAAAGGCGTGCACCACCGCTACCTGGGTCCTAAAAATTGTAATTGTATAATTCAGTATGTTAAGCACATTTGAGTTGTAATCTCTAGAAGTCTTTCATCTGGCAAAACAGAGTACTGGGATATGAATCACCATACCAAGTTTGTGTGACGCTGGGATTTAATTTTTCTAATGAAAATACTTAGTGCTGCAACGTCCCTGCAAATATCCATATGTTGTGATGTGTTATAGTATTAAATTTTATTCAGATCATACATGCTAGGCAAGCACTCTACTATCTGAGTTACTTACCCAGTCCCCCCAAAACTTTTAGAAAAGATCAATAGATTAAACTTTAGGCAAAATGAGCAGGAGGGAGAGAGAGAGAGAGAGAGAGAGAGAGAGAGAGAGAGAGAGGAGAGAGAGAGAGAGAGAGAGAGAGAGAGAGAGAGAGAGAGAGAGAACAAATTATCTTAGTAAGGATTGTTCCCACAGACAAATGTATTTGTGTGTATGTTCATGTCAGGCATGCAAGTGCACATATGTGCCTGCCTGTGTGGAGGCCAGAGGTCAAGTTGGAACATCTTTCTCAGTTGCTTTCCTTGGTGGTTTTTTGTTTGTTTGATTTTTGGTTTTTGGTTTATTTTTGAGATTGAGTCTCCCATTGGACCTGCAGTTCACTGATTCAGCAAGACCAGCTGGCCAGTAAGCCCTCCAGGATCCTCCAGGGGTTCTGAACTCAGGTCCTCATGTTTGAGTGGTAAGCATCTTACCTAGTGAGCCATCTTCCCAGCCCTGAGAACAGACTTGTGGGAAGACACTAGATCCCAAGCCCCACCTAAGAAGAGACATATACTCAGAATACACCTAAGTCTCTTCAGAACTTCAGTTTGTGCCAGGAACTTTCCCAAAGGGCAAGTGGTACAGATCAGTCTAGCATCATTTTCGGGAAGTTCAAGATACCAGGAGGCTATAAAAGCCTGCTAAAAGCCAGGTAGTGGTGGCACACGCCTTTAATCCCAGCACTTGGGAGGCAGAGGCAAGTGGATCTCTGTTAGTGCGAGGACAACCTGGTCTACAGAGTGAGCTCCAGGACAGCTAAGGCTACACAAAGAAACCCTGTCTCAAAAAAAAAAAAAAAAAAAAAAAAAAAAAAAAAGCTACTAAAAATTCCCTTCAATGACAGAAACCAAGACTGACCTCAGTAAGAAATTCCAACAGACATCATGAATGACAGTGTCAGCCTCGCAGAAACTCCAAAAAGATCTGCAGGAAGTAACACTTCTCAATTTAATTTATAAGGAAAGCATCATCCTGCTAGTAAGAATGAGAAAATTGAAATGAAACAAAAATTATGTATCAGTACACACTTACAAACACAGGTACAAAAGTCCTGGACAAAAATTTCAGCAAATCAAATACAGCAGTGAATTAAAAGGCTACCATATCGAGATCAACTGGGGTTCACCTTAGGAATTCAAGCCTGGTGACCTAAATTCAACACTGGGACCCACGCGGTGGAGGAAGAGAAGTAGTTTCTTCTGCAGCCTGTTCTCTGGTCTTCACACATACACACACACACACACACACACACACACACACACACACACACACACACACCCCTCCTGTAGCACATGCCCACTACCCCCCACCTACTAAACAAACTACCAAGTAAAAAGTAAATAAATGTGATTTGGAAAACAATGTAGAAATATGTATGGCTAGAGGAGTCGAGAGTTAGCTCAGCAGCTAAGAGCGCTTGTTGCTCTTGCAGAGGACCCAGGTTCAATTCCTAGGTGGCTCACATCTGGAAGTCCAACCTAGGGCATCTAACAACCTCTTCTGACTCCACAAGGTATCAAGCATGCATGTGGTGCCTAGACGTACGTACAGGCAAAACATTCATACAGATAAAATAATAAAATAAATCCTGCTTGTTTTTTTTTTTTTTTTTTTGAGACAGGGTTTCTCTGTGTAACAGCTCAGGCTGTCCTGGAACTGACTCTGTAGACCAGGCTGGCCTCGAACTCACAGAGATTCACTTGCCTTTGCCTCCCGAGGGCTGGGATTAAAGGCATGCACCACACCAGGCTCTAACTTCTGAAACAACAATCGTAGATGGCGCATGCCTGTTAAAGTTTGTCTTTTCCTCTTCTGCAGCGTGAGGACTTAACGCTCCAGTATCCCTGTAAGCGCCACACATGGTGGTAAGTTCTAGTAATACATTTTATTTATTTGTTTGTTTGTTTGTTTGTTTGTTTGTTTATTTATTTATTGGTTTTTTTCAAGACAGGGTTTCTCTGTAGCTTTGGAGCCTGTCCTGGAACTCACTCTGTAGACCAGGTTGGCCTCAAACTCACAGAGAGTTCTGGGATTAATATGTGCCACCACTGTCCGGCAGTATTGTATTTTACTGAGTTCAAAATATTTTCTAATTTCTTTTGCAGTTGTCCATTTGATCTTTGGGTTATTTGGGGATGTGTTGTTTAATTTACAGATTTCTTTTCCTGATGTTACTTATTTTTAGTCTAATTTTGTTTTGATCAGAGAATGCATTTTATAAATCTCAATCTTTTCAAATTTGTTGAGACTTGTTTTATGGCTCAGCTCATTCTCTCTTTTCTTCTTTCTTCCCTTCTTCCTTCCTTCCTTCATTTATTTATTTATTTATTTATTTATTTATTTATTTATTTACTTACTTACTTATTTATTTGGGATAGGGTCTCATGGAGCCCAGGTTGATTTCCAACTTTCCAAACAACTCAAGCTACCCCTGATCCTGGTCCTCCTCCCCTACCCCCACCCCCAGCTCCCAAGTGCTGGTTTATGGTCTGGTTTTATTTGCTTGTCCACTTTCCATTTTTGAGACAAGATCTCACCATATTCTCCTGGCTGGCCTGGAACTCACTGTGTAGCCCCAGGTGGTCTCATGCAGGCTTCTCCCTGCCTGGGCCTTGCTGGTGTTGGGATTGCGGTGTGAACACCGACCACCCCAGCCGCTGCTGACTCAGGTGGATGTGCACCTGACCGCCACAGGCATTCTACTGCTGCTGGGGGCGTCTGTAAATGTTAATAACGTTGACTTACTTGACAATTTTGTGCCGATTCTTTATGCATTTGCTGATTTTCTTTTGTTTTCTTTTATCGACTATTGAGATGTGAGGGATTTCTGCCTAAAATTGTGGATTTGTTTATTGCTACTTTAGTTCCGTCAGTCTTTGTGCTTCCTGGATTTGGAAGCTCCGACGTCAGGTGTGTCCCACATTTGGGACGGGTACACATCTCTAGTGAAATGATCCTATGCTTTACGCTCCTCCTATGTTCCTTGACGCTCCTCCGTCTTTGGCTGTGTCCCTTGCTCTGAAGTCTACCTTGTTTTTTACTTGAAAGTGTGTGTTAAGGCTTGGGGGCATGGCTTAGTGGTACCCAGTTAGCATAGGATGTGCAGGGTCCTGGGTTTGGTCTTTAGCATTGTAACGAAACTCTCAAAGCTTCTTCTTCTTCTTCTCCTCCTCCTCCTCCTCCTCCTCCTCCTCCTTCTAAGTCAGTTAGATTTTTCCTTCCTTTTCCTGTTGATCTACTTACTGTTTGTTTGTTTGTTTGTTGTTTGTTTTAGAAGGTCAATCCACAGTTTCTTGATAGCATCAAGGGCATACAGTCATCAATTTACCAAATAATCCCTAGAAATTTACTGAGGTGTGCTTACATTTGTACCTTTGGTTTTTCATTTGTTTTGCTTTGTTTGGGGTTTTTTGGTTGGAAACAAAGTGTTGCCACATAGCTCTGGTTATCTGAAAGGTGACATATAGACTAGACAGAAGCCAGATTTTTTAGACCTTGGCAACTAAGGAGGGGTTTGGGAGTTTTATTTTGAGTATGATGGAAAACATAAAGGTTTGGTTTTTGTTTGGTTGGTTTTTATTTTTATGTGTATGGGTGTTTTGCTTTTGTATACATATGTGCATGCGCACGCATTGCCTGAGGAAAACCAAAGAGGGCAATTGGATGGTTGTGAGCTGTCATGTGGATGCTGGGAACTGAACCTGGGTCCTTTGGAAGAGAAGCCCATGCTCTTAACCCTTGTGTAGCCAGAAGTTTGCCTGTGTCCCACTCAGCCCCAACATCCCTCAGGCACTTATAAAATAACACTGAGAGGCTTATATTAATTACAGACTGTATGGCATATGGCTTAAGTTTCTTGCTAGCCAGCTCTATCATCTTCAATTAACCCATTTCTATTCATCTATGTTTTGCCACATGGCTGTGGTGTTACCAGTCTACTGGCATGTTGTTCCTTGGTCAGGGGCTCACGTCTCTTCCGCCTCTGCCTTTCTTCTTCCTGTCTCTCTTGGATTTCCCACCTAGCGATGACGTGACTTGCCATAGGCCAGAACAGCTTCTTTCTTAACCAACACATAGTCTCAGCCTACAGAAAGACCATCCCACAGCACTGTGGAGCCTTCGCTCCAGCCCGGACACTGAGAATTTATACATAAGAAATGAAAATCTTGAACATTACTCTGCTGTGTGAAGGTGTGCTTGGGTGGGCAAAGGCAAATGTAGAAGAGACAGACCAGTTAGGAAGACGCTGTCGTGGTCAGGGCAGAGAACGAAAGGTCATGACAGGAAAAGTGAACAGAGGCAGTCAGGGTCCAGCTGTATTCTGAAGTATCTATGAGGTGTCTGCTAGAAGCTAGAGAAATAGCAAGACACAGGAGAGAGAGAGGATCCTAGCCATGTGTAGCTTACAATGAATGAAATGATTGATCAGTCTCCTCTGAGAAAGTTATGAAAGGCCTCATCATGGCGAAAAACAAACAAACAAACGTGATCAGGCATGTGCCCTTTCTGGTACCTCCACTTTTTTCTTTTCTTCTTTTTCTCTCCTCTCTTTCCTTCCTTCCTTCCTTCCTTCCTTCCTCCCTTCCTTCCTTTTTCTCTCTCCTTCTTTCTTTCATCTATTTCCCACCCCATCTTAAGCTCATCACCTGTGTTCCAGTTTGCTTTCCATCACTGTGATAAAGACCAGGACTGAAAGCAACTTCAGGAAGAAACACTACATTGGGCTCACACAGCCAAGCCCCAGTCCATCACCGAGGAAAGCCAAGGCAGGCACTCAAGCCGGGCAGGAGCCGTCGGCAGGAGCTGACACAGAGACCACCAAGGAATGCTGCTGACTGGGAGCCTGCTTCCAACTCCGCCATCAGCTTGCTTTCTTATACAACCAGGACCACCTGCCCAGAGACAGCATAGCCCACAGGGGGTTGGGCCTTCCCACATTAATCACTAATCAGGAAAAATGTCCCATCAACTTGACCACAGGCCTGTTGTGGATATTTTGATTGCACTCTCACACTCCTGAGGCTGGCAATAAAGTTTACCTTGATTCAGAGGGCAGAGCTAGCTACTAGCTGACCAAAGTTAGCCATAGAGGTTTTGGAGGACCCAGGACCAGAGACACAGGAAGTAGTAGGGAGGGGCTTAGAAACATCTGTGGGCCTTTCGGATGGAGAAAGGAGAGAGGAGGTCACTGGCCACTTCTCTGCTGCTTCTCTGATCAATCAGGTTTTTACCCTGATTTCTGACTCCAAAGTTTGATTTAATAGTATAACAATACAAGTAATCGCTTCACAGGCCAATCTGATGGAGGCATGTTCTCAGTCCAAGCTCCCTCTTCCCAGGTGACCCCCAGCTTGTGTTAAGTTCACACACACACACACACACACACACACACACACACACACACACACACACTAACCATCACACCCTGGTTTGTAGCTATCAGAGGACAAACGGAGAAAGCCACCTACGCTGGTGTAGGACATGTGTGGGGAGTGACAGGCGGTAAACTTAGCAGTCCCCAACCTATCAGCAGCCTCCACAGGCCTGGGGCACTGTGCTCAGGTGGGAAGCCTGGCTCTCGCCCTGGCTAAAAGAAAAGATACAGAAGATAGTGGACTGATGTAGCCCTCAAAAATATGGTCTCATGGAACCTCATCACCACATGGGATGTTATTTGGAAGTGGGAAGAATTATTTGAGGGAGAAAAGAAAGAGAAAAATTGGGTCACGGAGAAATTAGGTTATTGTGTATTTTAGTATAGTTTCCTGCTCTGTCGTGTCTCAACTTTCTTCTCAAGACAAGTTTCTCTGTGTAACCCTGGCTGTCCTGGAACTTGCTGTATAGACCAGGCTGACACTGAACTCAGAGATCTGCCTGCTTTGGCCTTCCAAGTGCTGGGATTAAAGGAGTGCTTTATGGCCTGCTGTATCTCAACTTTAAAAAAAAAAACATTTATTTTGTTTTAGAACTATTAGTATACACGACTGTGGGGGTGTGCCCACATAAGTACAGGTGCCCGCAGCATTCAGAAGAGAGTTAGATCCCTTGGAGTTACAGACTGTTGCTAGTCACCTGACATGGGCACTGGGAATTGAACCTGGGTCCTTTGCAATAAGCACTATTAACCACTGACCCATCTCTCCAGCCCATATTCCAATCTTTAAAATGCTAGCCACAATCCACTACATTATTTTAGTTTATTTTCCTTCATTAATTTGTTTATGAACTCATCAGTGAGCCAAAACTACCCTGTTAGAACCCCGGTGCCTTGTTTTTATTTCTCTCATTATGAACCTGGAAAGGCTTGTTATCATTCCGTACTTTAAGCTTTGAAATAAAATTTAATTTACTCAAATTAAAATTTTTCCCAAGTAGCCAGGAGAAATTTGATTAGTGCTATCTTAGTTTACCATGATTGTTGTTCCCTTGACAATAGACCGAAGAATTTATGACCATGTGTGGAATTCCTCCTCTGCCTCCTACTGGCTTTCCCAACAGCTGTCTCTCCTCCTCCTCCATCCTCCTCCTCCTCCTCTCCTCCTTCTCCTCCTCTCCTTCTCTCCTCCTCCTCCTCCCCTCCTCCCCCTCCTCCTCCTTTTTTTGTTATTTTGAGACATGTCTCCTGCATCCCAGACTAGCCTCAAACTCATAGCCAAAGATGCCCTTGAAATTCTGGTATTCCTACCTCTCTTATCCAGTGCTATGATTATAGGCACGCGGTTTGTACAGTGCTGAGACCTGAAGCCAGGTCTTCGTGACTGTTAGGCAAGTAGTCTACTAATCAGCTGTACCTTTAGCCCAGCTTCTTAATTTCCACATGGTATGTATATCACATTCATAGTCAACCATTCCCGTGAGCCATGTTAACTAACTCAGGGTTAGTTAACTCTGTGACATCGTTAATGCTCAGAAATACTGGGCACTGTTATTTTTTTAAGCTTCCAATATTGTTTTGCAACGGAGATCTGAAAGCAGCTTGTCTCCAAGTAGTTCTAAGCTGACAGATGGAAAAAATTCTGCCAGTATTATGGATCTTTGGGACGGTTTTGCGCTTGCCGGCGTTACCATAGACAGACGCTAGAGGGCGCTCGGCGCTCAGAAAGCCCTGCCTGCTCCTGGGTCTCAGGATGTCCGCCACAACGCCCCGCCCGTCGGAAACTTTCATTCTGAGTCAGGTGAGCCGCCACGTAGCTGCAGCTTTGGTCCAGAAACAGGACTCCGAGGACAGGAGAGAACAGAATGCAGCTGCATAGGGCAGAAAGGTGTGCCTCAGACTCTCACGACCCGCTTTGTGCGGGACTTGACCTAGAAGACCAGCATAGGACCATAGTGTCTGGCGCCCCGCTCCCGCCCCCCCCCCCCTTTTTGTTTTTTCTTGATGGGGTTTTTCTGTGTAGCCCCGACTGTCCTGGAACTTACTATGTAGACTAGGGTGGCCTCTAATTTAGAGTTCTGCCTGCCTCTGCCTCTTGAGTACTGGTGGATTAAAGGTATGTGCCACTACCACACCTGGCCTTAGTTGCAATCTTTTTAAAAAAGGAGAGAGTTGGAGAATTCACACATCCCATTCCCAAACAATGTAGGAATCAAGGCAGTGTAGTCCTGGCATCAAGATCGACCTAGAGATAAATGCAATAGAATTGAGGGTCTGGGGTAAATCTACAGTCTATGGTCATAGTGTCGGAACCATTCAATGAAGTCCGTTTTGTTTGTTTCTTTGTTTTCTCAACAAATGGTGCTGGGACTCTCAAATATTTATATGAAAGAGAATGAATTTGGGCTCCATTCTCCCAACATCTACAAAGGTTAACTCAAAATAGATCAGAGTTCTAAATGTAAGAAATCAAACTATAGCCGGGTAGTGGTAGCAAAGGCCTTTGGTCCTAGCACTCCGGAGGCAGAGGCAGGCAGATCTCTGTAGGAGTTCAAGACTAGCCTAGTCTACAGAGTGAGTTCCAGGACAACCAGGGCTACACAGAGAAACCTTGTGTTGAAAAATCAAGAGAGAGAGAGAGAGAGAGAGAGAGAGAGAGAGAGAGAGAGAGAGAACTATGACACTCTTAAAAGAAAACATAGGCATAAATCTTCACAGCCTTGACTTAGTCAATGGTTTCTTAGCTATGAGGTCAAAAGCAAGCATCTAAAGAAAAAATTTCATCAAAACTTAAAATGTGCATGTCCAGACACTTCCGTTACAGGGAACCTACCAGAATGACCGCTCAGACAGTTTATAGTCTTTTGAAATCTTTATTACAGCCATCTGGGACTACACTCAAGTATTCAGGATCCAAGTGTAGCACCAGAGCAAGGTTCAGGGTGTCCAGAGCAAGGGGTATCTGAAGGCAAAAAAACACATCCTGGCATCTGGATTGGCAGCTGTGGGAGGAGGGCTTTGCACAAGCAAGCAGTGTAACAGAAGCTAAAATAAGCTGGCTGGGGCATCTTGACCTTGGGTTCCTAGACTAGAGTTGGGTGATTTTCCATAGGGCTCTTGTGGGATAATCATTTTGCACACTGTGAAGATGTGTCTTTGCCAAAGCACCTTCTGATTGGTTTAATAAAGAGCTGAATCACCAATAGTTATTCATGAAGAGATTAGGTGGGACTTCCGGGAGGAGGGAGGAGGAGAGATGCCAGCCAGACATGGAGCAAGTTGGACATACAAAATGAAGGAGAGGAAAAGGTCACACGGCAGAATGTAGATTAATAGAAACAGGTGAGTTTAAGTTTTAAGAGCTAGTTGGGAACAAGCCTAAGCTAGGGCCAAGCTTTCATAATTAATAGTAAGTCTCCGGGTCATTATTTGGGGCTGGTGGTCCCACTGAGAAGGTACTACTACATGGGGCTTCTCATCAAAGAGACCAAATTCTAGTCAAGCCTAAAATGGCCTCAGCGAGAACACAAGATGGAGGACCTCAGCTGTTTTGCGTGTGCCGGTCATGGTGACACACAGCTGTAATCCCAGCACTCCAGAGCAGAGACCGGAGGATTGCTGCAGGACATTTGATCGCACTGTAACACCCCAAGACTGTGTTAGTAATGTTAACCTTGAATCAGGGGGTGGCCAGCCACTAGCTGACCAGAATTAGCCATAGAGAAGCCAGAGAGACAGATAGAGAAGACACAGGAAGGAGGAGGGAGGGACTCGGAGATTTTGCACTCTCTTCAGTCTGGGAAGTGCGGAGAGAAGGAGCTTAGCCACTCCCCACCACGTCTTTGATCTGACTCAGATCAAAGTGGTCCTCTGATTGCCTCTGTGGCATACACATGCCCTCCCCACAAATAAACAGAGGAGCACAAGTTTGAGACCAACCAGAAAAAGATTGTAAGACCTTGCCTCAAAATCTTACCAAAACCCATAAACATTGTGTTATCACAAGGCCAACATTTCACTTCAAGGTTCCCAGAGAATGGAAAGTTGCATTTGGGGCCACAGGGATGATTCAGTGATTAAGAACACTCGCTGCTCTTCCAGAGGAATTCGGTTCCCAGCATCTGTTGCAGATAGCACACAACCTCCAGTAATTACAGCTCTGACGATTCTGATGTCCTCTTCTGATGCTCTTCTGGTCTCAAACTTGTGATCCTCTGTTGTTTTTATCTAAGTTGTTCTATTACCAATAAAGACTCATGGCACGCACATACACACACACACATAAAATTTTTAATTAATTCATTTTTATCTTATATGCATTGATGTTCTGCCTGCAAGTGTGTCTGTATGAGGGTGTCATATCCTCTGGAACTGGAGTTCCAGACAGGTATGAGCTGCCATGTAGATTCCTGGGAATTGAACCTGGGTCCTTTGGAAGAACAGCCAGTGCTCTTAACCACTGAGCCTTCTCTCCAGCCCCAATAAAAATTTCTAAATAAATGTTTTTAGAAGTTGTATGTAAGCATTCATAGTAGCTATATTAATTACAGTCTACAGATGTGACCAACTCACGTGCCCATCAATCCAAGTTGGTCAGTGAATAGACAAAATATGACACATCCACACAGTGGACTATTGCTCCATTACAAAAAGGGATGGAGGACCAGTGAGATGGCTCAGTGTATAAAAGGTACCTGCTACCAAAGATGAGGACTTGATGTCAGTCTGCAGGACCCACATGAGGGAGGGAGAGAGCCAAACCTGCAAGCGGCCCTCTGATTGCCGCATGTGCTCTGTGGCATACACATGCCCTCCCCACAAATAAATAGATAACACAAATCACACTTTACCATGAATTACCAAAACTAATTTTTAAAAAAAGAATTAAGTGCTAATGTACACTATAATAAGGATGAACCTTGAAAACACTGTGAAAGAAGCCATCTACAAATAGACATATACAGTGTGATTTTATTTCTATCACATATCTAGTTAGAAAAACTCACTGAGATTTATGATTGACAGGAGCTTGGGGAAGGGATTGATGTAGAATGCCTGCTAACAGGTGTGGGATTTCTTTTTGGATGGTGAGAATATTTCAGAATTAAATCTGGCTGTGGTGGCACATGCCTGTAATCCCAGGACTCAGGAGGCTGAAACAGGAGGATGGAGGGTTTGAGACCAGTCTAAGCTACACAGCATTTGAGTCAAAAAAGCCAAAATAGGGATGGGGAGATCGTTCAGTTAGTAAAAGTGTCTGTCACACAAACATGAGATCCAAAGCTTGGCCCTGGCATCTAGGCAGCCAGGTGGTGCTCTCTGGTAAAGTCCAGCACCGGGTGGGTGGAGACGAGGGATCCTGGGGCTCACAGACCAGCCAGCCTAGCCTAACTGGTGTGGCTCAGGTCCAAGAGAGTGACCTCCCCTTAAAAAGCATATGAACAGCTCCTGAGGAACAGCACCCAAGACTGACCTCTGGCCTCCACATATAGGAACACACATGCATTTGCACATGTACATACACCTCATGCACATGAACATACATGTACACACACACACCAAAATCAAAAGCAGAAAAATGTTCTGGAACTAAATATGATGATAAATAACCTTGTCACTATATTAAAAACCACTGACACCGGACGGTGGTGGCGCACACCTTTAATCCCAGCACTCAGGAGGCAGAGCCAGGTGGATCTCTGTGAGTTTGAGGCCAGCCTGGGCTACCAAGTGAGCTCCAGGAAAGGCTCAAAGCTACGCAGAGAAACCCTGTCTCGAAAAACCAAAAAAAAAAAAAAAAAAAAAAAAAAAAAAACCACAAAAAAAAAAAAAACCCACTGACTTCTGTGTTTCAGGATGTAAATTTTGTGGCTGTGAATTATATCTCAATAAGGGGAAAAAAGGGAGGAAAGAAAGTTGCTGTTTTCTTCATCGCTAGCTCCTCGGTTCTCACACGTGTTGTGTGGCTGGGGAGGCAGCTTTGTGTGAGGGCTGAGCGGGTGCAGCTGCCGTTTGGAAAGCAGAGGCAGGGAATCTCTCCAGCAAGCAGGTTCAAACAGGAGAGGGGTTCTGCCTCCATATATGAGGTGTAGAATGATTGGGGAAGACACCAAAGGTCAACTTGTCCTCTATGCACATGTACACATGCATGTTCAATGGCACCCACACACATGTGGACATACACACACACACACACACACACACACACACACACACAACACACGTATATACACACTCCAGGGGATTATGCTGTTGTTCTCCAAATCCTATTGTAACCATAATTATTGAGGGGCCCATACAGTTTTTATTTATGCTTTTTGTTTTAATGTGTTTATGTTCAATATCCATATTAAAGGCTAAAAATAAATCTAAAGCCCTTGTACATTGAGTCCCAGCACTCAGGAGGCAGAGACAGGTGGATCTCCATAAGTCTGAGGCCAGCCAGGGCCGTACAATGAGACCCTTTCTCGGCATCCCTCTCCAAAAAAACATTTAAAATAAATAAAAAGAAATCTTTTAAATTAACATTCTTGAATTGGGGCAATCCTTATTTTTGCAGGTATCTTGTTACTCTCTGAAGATTACCAACAGTATTTAAAAGCTTACCTCCTGAGCGGGAGAGATAGCTCAGCATTTAAGAGCACTGACTGCTCTTCCAGAGGACCTGGGTTCAATTCCCAGCACCCACATGACAACTCACAGCTGTCTGTAACTCTAAGATTTGACACCTTCACAAAGACATACATGTAGGGAAAATACCAACACAAGTAAAAATAAATATTTTAAAACTTTTTTTAAAAAGCTTACCTACTAAATGCCTATATCTGAGTTGCTAACAAGACTCTTGTCCTTGTTGTTACTGTTTTTGAGACAAGGTCTCTCTACATAGCCCTGCCAGATCAGGTTGACCTTGAACTCACAGAGATCCACCTGACTCTGCCTCCAGAGTACTAGGATTAAAAGCGTGTACCATCCCTGACCTTGTTGTCTTTGTTTTATCCAGGTTTTCAGGGAGGGAGAGTGCTGCACCCCACACAGGATGCTAGGGGCCCTCCCCTCTCTTGTCTCTTGGGCTCCTCCCTTGCTAGTGGGCTGTTTTCTGTTCCTTTACTGATTCGGGGTTATTACATAGGCCCTGGAACGTATCTCAACTTGTTCCCTGACTGTCCAGAGAGTGTGTCCCATTTTCCCATGTTTGGGCTGAAATGTAAATAGTTTGCTACCCTCCAAGATCCCTCTCTCTCCCTCTCTCTCTTTCTCTCTCCCCCTCCCTACATTTATCCTTCCTCTCCACCTCGCCACCCCCCACAGAGTCTCAGTAATTTAGGCTAGCTTTGAACTCACAGCTGTGACAGAGAATATGACTGTGAGGCAGGATCCTCTTGCTTCTAGCTCCTGAGGGCCAGGATTAGGGGATTACTTACACGTGTGCATCATGATAGCTGTTTCTGTGTGCTTCTGGGGTTGGAACCCAGGACCTCATGTATGCTGGGTAAGCATGTTACTGAGCTACAAACTCAGCCTCCTGAATTTCTTTTGTATAAAGAAATATGCATGGTCATATTAAGAAATAATGTTTTCTGGGGGCTGGAGAGATGACTCAGAGGTTAAGAGCACTGGCTGCTCTTCCAGAGGTCCTGAGTTCAATTCCCAGCAACCACATGGTGGCTCACAACCATCTGTAATGAAATCTTCTCTTCTAGCCTGCAGGCATACATGCAGACAGAACACTGTATACATAATAAATAAACAAATCTTTAGGAAAAAAAAAAAAAAAAGAAAGAAATACTGTTTCTTCCATTCTCAATGTCTGGCTGGGTACTTCCAGGGCTGAGTCCCAGCCTCAGTGTGGATGAACACACCAGACCACACTATTGCTCTCTGGCTGAGGCGACAAAATGTCAAGTTCTTTGTCACACACACACACACACACACACACACACACACACACACGCACACGCACACGCACACCCCTACCCCCCCCCCCCGAGTCCCGGCAGCGTCTGGGTCTGGAGGGCTTCCTTCTGCAGCGCCGGCTCACGGAGGACCTTTCTCTTCCTGCTCTCTCTACTTTCATGAGAACTGCATTCAAATGACTGCGAAGCCAGTATTCTCAGCTTTTAGACTATAGCGCTAGCCGTCTCCTTTTCTTCTCTGTCAAATGGGAGGACTGGAAGAAAGCTGAGTAGGACTACAGTGCAACATCACCGAATTGCCCAGCGGGAACCCGGGTCTTGAGATTTTTCAGAAGGGAACCTGTGGATGCTTGCTGAGGTCAGGGCGGTTCCAGTCTCAGAAGCTGCTTTTCCTCCCGCGGCCGGCAGGGGTCACTGTGTGGCCGCGGGTGAGCTTGTCAGTATCCAAATGCTGAATCTGGTTGCTGTGGCTGAGTCTTCCCTCTTCTACCAAGACTCCATGCTTTCCTCGCTTTCCTCGTTCCTGCAGGCTATCCTCCCAAAGTCACCAGGCCTGCACCCTCCTACAAGCATACTTTGCTGTATTTATAAGTAATCATGGGTTTCAATGCCAGGTAGTGGCGCCAAATTGGACCAAGAACGTGACAGAGTTGGTAGATTTGGGTTAAAGTTTCTGGTGTGCCAATCACCACTTTGTGATCTTGAGAAAGTCGCTTTTCATCTCTGAGTCGTCTTTTTTGTTTGTTTTGTTTTGTTTGAGGCAGGGTCTCACTATGTAGCTCTGGCTGTCCTGGAACTCAGAGATCTGCCTGCCTCTGGCTCCCGAGGGTTGGGATTAAAGGCATGGGCCACCTCCAACCTGGCCCCGAGTTTCTTATCTTTAAAAACTACTAAGCCAGCGATAGTTCCGCACGCCTTTAATCCCAGTACTCGGGAGGCAGAGGCAGGTGAATCTCTGTGAGTTCAAGGCCAGCCTGGGCTACAGAGTGAGTTCCAGGACAGCCAGGGCTACACAGAGAAACCCTGTCTCAAAAAACAAACAAACAAAAAAATGGGCTACAGGGCTGGATGTGCCTCAGCAGCAGAGCACTTGTGTGTTGTATGTGAGTCTCTGGATGCCATTCCCAGAATCAGAGTGGGGAGGGGAGAAGAAGGGAAAGACAGGAGGAGGAAGAGAAGGGGAGGAAGAGGAGGAGGAGGAGGAAGAGAGAAGGGGAGGAAGAGGAGGAGGAGGAAGAGAGGAGGGGATACCAATATGAGTCATTTTTCATACTAACTATTCAATTGCCAAGCAAGTGACACTAATTAGTGGTCTAATGGCCATTGTCTAGTTTAATTAAGAGATTTTATTGCATCTCCTAAACCCCCCACCTTTTCATTACCCAAATCACATGGATTTAATAACAGTCTTTTTATTATTATGTTTGCAAGATAAATTGAGTAAACCAGCTTAATGACTCCTCTAAGTGGCGGATGACATTGACAAGAAGATATGGGGGAGCAACAATTGTGACCCTGAGATCTCAGAAAACACAGTGGGCATGTGGCTTCCAACATCCTAGGGAGGCTCCCCTGTGTGTCGCCCCGTTATTCTTCTTCTGTGGTCTGCGCTCTTTTCCAGAGCATGTTTGAGATCCTTGATGGTGCCGACGAGGCTCACAGGCCCTGCACAGACGTGTGAAGGATGACCTAGATGTCAGCAACAATGGGAAGAAGGCAGGGTGGAGAGAGACCGCAGTCCAGAAGATGACGACACACGGCTCAGGGAACAATTTAGTGATAGAACATTTGCCCCGCATGCTGGAGGCTGTGGCAAATCCCCAGCCCTGTAGATGAATAATAACTCAGTCAGGGACTGGACAGATGGTTCAGCCAGTAAAGTGCTTGCCGTGTAAGTGTGAGGGCTGTGAGGGGCTGTGAGGGGCTGTGAGGGGCTGTGAGGGGCTGTGAGGGGCTGTGAGGGGCTGTGAGGGGCTGTGAGGGGCTGTGAGGGGCTGTGAGGGACTGTGAGGGGCTGTGAGGGGCTGTGAGGGGCTGTGAGGGGCTGTGAGGGGCTGTGAGGGGCTGTGAGGGGCTGTGAGGGGCTGTGAGGGACTGTGAGGGGCTGTGAGGGACTGTGAGGGACTGGCCAGATGCCCAGAACCCATGTAAACAAGCTAGGCACAGCACTTCATGTCTGTAGTGTCAGCCATGGAGAAGCCAAAACAGGTGGCTATCTGGGACCTCCTGGCCAGCCAGTGCAGATGAACCAATCAGCTCCAGGTTCAGTGAGAGATTCTGTCTCAAAAGATAAGGTGGGGAGTGACCTGACATCAACCACTGGCCTCCATGTGCACACACACGTATAGTCACACAGACACACACACCCTGTATCCAAAGTACAATCAAAATCCATGGAGATACACACACACACACACACACACACACACACACACACACAAGTGGAGCAAGGCAAAGAGCTTTAAAAGATCTGGATTTGAGTCTTTTTTAATTTTTATTTTTTTATTTTACATTTGGGGCTGGAGAGATGGCTCAGCAATTTAGAGACTGGTTGCTCTTCCAGAGGACCTGGTTCAGTCTCCCGCCCTCTTCTGTTCTCATCAGGTACTGCATGTATGTGGTGTAGCTATGCATCGGGGCAGGACACCCACGAATGCAAAATAAAAATAAACAAATACCCAAATACCTTTGCATTTGTTTATTTACTTAGTGTGTGTGTGTGTGTGTGTGTGTGTGTGTGTGTGTGTGTGTGTGTGTGTGTAGGTGCACATACACTGCACTCACATGAGGAGGTCAGAAGACATCTTGTGGAAATCAGCTCTCTCCTCTAATCACGTGGGTTCTGGGGATTGAACTCAGGCCATCAGGCTTACAACACTGTTACCTGGCACAGCTATGTCGCTGGTCAGGATTTGAGTCTTAGAAGATCTCTCTTCTTATAACCTCAGCCCCCAGCTTTCTCAGCTCTAAATGAGGTTAGCGTGTGCTGTGGGATGGTCCTTCTGTACACTGTGAAATATGTATTTGTCTCATTGGTTGATAATAAAGCTGTTTTGGCCTATGACAAGGTAGGATAAGGTTAGGTGGTACAATCAAACTGAGGAAGAGGGGCGGAGTCTCAGTAGACATGAGCCAGCTGCCCAAGAAGGAAAATGCCAGAGGACCAGTAAGCCATGGACCACATGGCAATACATAGATTAATAGAAATGGGTTAAATATAAGAGCTAGCTAGTAATAAGCCTGAGCCACTGGCCAAGCATTTATAATTAATATGAGCCTCTGTGTGGTCATTTGGGAAGCGGCTGCTGGGTACTTGGAACTGGGGCTGTCGGGACAAAAAGCTGCGCCTCCATTTACCAGCGTGCATTCACTCCTGGAATTCCTCCAGAGGACCAGCATTCCTCTGAGTTCTCTGAGTTTTTTTCCATTGCTCTCCTTACTTCCTGGAAACTTCAGAGTTAATTATCTCCTCTCATACTATCTATTGGAAAGACTCCCCCTTGCAGGGACGTAACTGCTGCCCTATGGAGTGACTCCCAGATGTTCCATCAGCAGTCCCATGCTCTTCAGATTAAACTCAAAAGCAAGCAACACAGGATGGAGCCTATGCCCTGGGCCACTCATCTGTAGCTGGGATGGTGCATTTTGTCAACAGAGTGACCACTACTAGACTAGCAAAGATGTTGTAGGAGGAGAATCGACCTTCAGAACTTTGGGATAGTGCCAGAATAGAGGACACCTCTCCTTGGAAACCCTTGCTTCTTCTCCTTCTGCCTAAACCTCCTGAGTGCTGGGATTACAGGTGTGTGCTACCACACTCAGTGTGTAAAGTACTAGGGTCAAACCCAGGGCTTTGGCACACTAGGCAAGCACTACCAACTGTGCTACACCCCCAGCCCCTTTATTCTTCTTCCTTGAAAAGCAGGTGTCTGTACCAGGCTTTTGCTTTTGGCCACCAATCAGTTCCCAACTCATGACACAGAGACTAGTTGTGAATGCTCGGCCTTAGCTTAGGCTCGTTTCTTGCTAGCTCTTATAGCTTAACCTGTTTCTCTTCAGCTACGTTTTGCCTCTGGGCTCTTTACCTTTCTTTCCTTCTGTGTATCTTACTGTTTCTAGTGTCTGGCTGGCAGCTGCCAGGCTTCTGGTCCCAGGAGTGCCCCTCTCTTTCTCCCTCATTCTCTCCTCCTTCCTATCTCCTTTTTCTTGAGCCTAGATTTCTCCTCCTATTTATTCTCTCTTCCTACCAGCCATGCCTATCCTTCTCCTGCCTAGCTACTGGCTGTTCAGCTTTTTATTGTTTTTATTGGACGAATCGGGTGCCTTAGGCAGGCAAGGTGAAACAAATGCAGAATAAACAAATCCTTACATCCTTACATCATTAAACAAATACAGAAAAAAAATGCAACACACCTTTACACGGTTAAAGTAATATTCCGCAGCATAAACAGATAGAACACATCTTTGCTGGTTAAGCAAATATTCCACAGCAGCTATCTTTTCTTTCTCTCTTCTTTTATACTATGTATTAGAGGAGCTGGTGCAGACCCATGCCTGTCCTGTGCTTCCTGCTTCAGCGACTTCATAGGAGCTTTGCTCAGTTGATTCAGAGGGCCTTGTTCTTCTGGTGTCCTCCATCCCCTCTGGCTCTTACATTCTCTCCTCCTCCTCTTCCATGGGGTTCCTTGAGCTCAGTGGGGAAGAAAAAGCAGATATCTTGAATGCAGCAAGCAGTTTTGTTCTTCATCTCTAGATTCATCCAACGATTTGAGGCCATGTCCCTGCCTCACACAGTGTGACCCATGAGTATAGAGTTATTCATGGTTTCTTTGAGCAGGATATGTTATCTGTTTCTTACATCTCTGCCTCTGCTTAGACCTGAAAATTAATTTCCTGCAGCTGAAGTAGCAAAGCAGGTGGCTTAAAACAAGATAGATGTGTCCTTGTACAGTTCAGGAAATTAGAAGGTGATGCAGGAAAACCCTGGTCCTCTGGAGGAGGCTTCCTCACCTGCTGCAGCGCCCACCAGTCTCAGGCGGTCCTGTCTGTCCTCTTGTCTCTCTGTGTCTATTTCTGTGTGTTCACAGGACAGAGCACTCTGCGGGTCTGTCTCTGAGTCCAAATTTTCCTCTTTGTGTTTTAAAGATTTATTTTTAGTGTGCATGAGTGAGTGTGTGTGTGTGTGTGTGTGTGTGTGTGTGTGTGTGTGTGTGTGTACATGTGAGTGCAGGATTCCAGAAGTGGGTGCTGGATACCCTGGAGCTGGACTTATGATTGTGGTGGCTGGAGAAATGGCTAAGAGGTTAAGAGCACTGGCTGCTCTTCCAGAGGTCCTGAGTTCAATACCCAGCCACCACAGGGTGGCTCACAACCATTTGTTTGAGATGAGATCTGGTGCCCTCTTCTGGTGTGCAAGGACACATGCAGGCAGAACACTGTATACGTAATAAATATTGAATTGGAACCCATTCTTCTTCACTACAATCTTATTTTATTTTTGTGTGTGTGTATGAGTGTTTCTCTTGCAAGTAAGTCTGTGCATCACATGCATTCCTGGTGCCCGAGGAAGCCAGAAGAAGGCATCACACCCCCCAGAACTGGAGCTACACACAGTTGTGAGTCACTGTGTAGGTGCTGGGAATCGAACTTGGGTCTTCTGGAGGAGCAGCCAGTGTTCTTAACCTCTGAGCTATCTTCTAGGCCCAGATGACCTTATTTTGATGATTCATATCTACAACAACACTATCTCTAAAAAAGGTCAATTCTAAAGTCCTGGGGTTTGTACTTGAACACGCCTTTGAGGGGAGTGGCAAGTCAACCCACCTGTTATGGTTTGGGTGTGAAATGTCCCCCACAGCTTAGCTATTTGAATACTTGATCTCACGATGGTAGCACTGCTTTAGAAGGTTGTGGAACTTTGGGACAGGAAGCATGGCTGGCCGAGGTGGACCCAGTGACAGACAGGCCTTTAGCTGGAGCTCTCTGCTCCCTGATTCACCAAGATGTGAGAGTCTCCCCTACACACTCCCACCACTCACCAGGCCGCTCCAGCCAGCATGCCTTCCCCAATATGAGAGACTGTGTCCCCTGAAACTGGAAGCCTAGTAAATGCCCCCTCAAGTTGTTCCGTCGGGTATTTTTGCCTGAATGATCAGAAAAGTGGGTAGCACGCCATTCTCTTTTGTTTCCATACTCTCTTCCAGTGCTCTGCAACCTCACCCCCACCGAAATGTTCTCTCTCCAAGGGCCTCTTCCTGAAGCCCCGGCAGGTCCATGTTTCTCCACGGCATCTACACTAGCAAAGAGCACTTTAAAAAGAGCCCCATGAGCTGTAGTCCCGTCTGTCTTTAATATGCTTAGCACTTGTCTCTTATTAATGAGTTCAAAGCTCACTGACTAGGAGACCAAAGCTATAGCCACTTAAGGAAGAATAATTTTTTTTTTCTCTACCCCTTGGCGACTGAGCAGACCAGGTTGGGAAGGAGACCCCACTCCTGTTCATGTGAGGACTCTAGCTCCTTCCATCCTGTGCTTTTGGGGGTTTTGTCCTCATCTGCTTGTCAAAGGCTGGCTCACAGACTCAGCCGGCCTCCATGGGAGGAAGGGAGTTACACACTGGAGAAATTCACGCCGGCACCCTGAAGTGCAGACCCAAAGTGGACTTCATCACCTCCTCTCACATCCTGTGGTAAACTCACGGCAATGGGTTACACTTCCTTGAAAAGGAGACTGGAAATGTGTCTTGATCGAGTGCCTACACACAGCGCGATGATTCTAGATGGTTCTACAATTTTTTATATCTTCAAGCTCTGAAATCTCAAAAATGCTAAGAAGTTTTTTCTTAAGTTTGTCACAAACGAAGGCGGTGGTGAGATCTGACTAGAAAATGACAGGAGGGATTTATACAGCCATCTATAAAACTATTTATACATTTAACCACTTAGAAAAGTAATGGACTTTTTGTTTATTTTTTTGTTTTTTGTTTTTTTGAGACAGGGCTTCTCTGTGTAGTTTTGGTGCCTGTCCTGGAACTCGCTTTGTAGCCCAGGCTGGCCTCCAACTCACAGAGATCCACCTGCCTCTGCCTCCTGAGTGTGCCACTGCTGCCCAGCTGTAATGTACTTTAAAAAAAAAAGATTTATTTGTTTATTATGTATACAGTGTTCTGCCTGCATACGTCCTTGCACACCAGAAGAGGGCACCAGATCTCATTACAGATGGTTGTGAGCCATCATGCGGTTGCTGGGAATTGAACTCAGGACCTCTGGAAGAACAGCCAGTGCTCTTAACCTTGATGAAGCTCTCTCCATACCTCACCAGGTAGTTAACAGTGGTTGGGGATATTACATTTCTAAATTTCAAAAATTCACCTGCAGTATTGTATTGACCTTTGGACCAGGCAAGAGGACCCCATACTTTGGAGAATAGTTTGTCCTTGTATGTGACTCTTGAGCACTAGGTGGAGAGACCATGGCCCAGCCAGCACAGCGATTTCTCATACTGGCTCTAGTGCTAGGTACCCCCGACGCTGGGATTTGCTGCTCAAATTGCCCGAAGCTTGTGAATGTCTGTAGTTGATCCATCTTCTGAACATAAGAGTAGACCCAAGATATGACCAAAAGACAGCTGTTTACCTCAGATATAGACAGAAGTTGCTTGTGCAAACTAAGATATTCACAAATGTGTTCATGAGGCCCCTCAAGGAAAAGATATAGTTGAGTATTGAGCAAGCAAAAGGTGAGGAATAGATTTTTTTTTTAAAGATCTAATTTAGAATGTATACAGTATTCTGTCTGCACACATCCCTGCAGGCCAGAAGAGGGCACCAGATCTCATTACAGATGGTTGTGAGCCACCATGTGGTTGCTGGGAATTGAACTCAGGACCCTTGGAAGAATAAGCAGTGCTCTTAACCTCTGAGCCATCTCTCCAGCCCTGAGGAATAGATTTTAAAATTATAAACTTGACCTGGATCTAGGGTAGACAAGCTAGGGAAGGTGGGATTTACTATTATTGCTATTGTTGTTGTTGTTTGTATGTGTTTTGAGACAAGGTCTCATATGTAGCCATGGCTGGCTTGGCACATGTTATATGAACCAGACTGGCCTTACAAAGGCACCTACCTCTACCTACTGAGTGCTGGGACTGAAGGTGTGCACTGCCACGCCCATCTAGAATTATACTAAATTTATCTATTAGTTCCAGACTTTACTATTTTGAGTTTTCAAATCCATGAACATGGATGTACATTTTTGAAATCTTTCATCATGGTTGCATTTTTTTTTTTTTGGAATACAACTACTGTTTGTGATTTGTAGAACTTCCTATAAAGATTTTCTTTCTTAAATTTTTATTTTGGAGATGATTTATATGGAGAAATGGCTCAGTGGTTAAGAGCACTTGATGCTCTTGCAAAGGACACAGATTCAGTTCCCAGTACCATGGTAGCTCACAATCATGTGTAACTCCAGTTCCAGGGATCTGACACAATCTCCTGGCTTTTTTAGGCACCAGGCACACATGAGGCACACATACATACATTCAGGTAAATAAAACATTTTTTTTCCCAAACAGGGTTTCTCTGTGTGCTCCTGGTTGTCCTAGAACTCACTCTGTAGACCAGGCTGGCCTCGCACTCAGAGATCCACCTGCCTCTGCCTCCCAAGTGCTGGAATTAAAGGTGTGTGCCACCACCTCCTGGCTTAAAATAAATCTTTAAAAAATTAAATTTTCCCAGCACTCGGGAGGCAGAGCCAGGCAGATCTCTGTGAGTTCAAGGCCAGCCTGGGCTACCAAGTGAGTCCCAGGAAAGGCACAAAGCTACACAGAGAAACCCTGTCTCGAAAAAAACAAAACAAAAAAAAAATTAAATTTTACATTACATCTATTTAGTTATTGAGAGAGAGAGAGAGAGAGAGAGAGAGAGAGAGAGAGAGAATGTTGGTGTCCATGTGGTTGTTACTGGAATATAGCCTACGGAAATGAAATTAATGTTTATGTTTCTTGAGTCTGTGATGACCTCACTGTTTATTCCCAAGGGTTTTGTTTCGTAGGTTCCTTGAGATGCTCTGTGTAGATAATGTCACCTCCGAACGAAGGCAGTTTTACCTCTTCATGTTCATCGCACGTGCCATCCATCTCTTCATCTTTTCTGTTGCCCTATTGGAGCAGGCAGCTGTGAGCTGAGTAAAGACAGAGTTAGTGTCACTCTTCGACACAGAGCATTCAGTGAAATAAGACGCTGATGCTTCTTCCCATGGGTGTTCTTTATCAAGGTAAGGCTCCCCTGCTCTGCATCTATGCTTCTGAGATGTTTTTAAAGATGCATTAAAGAGGACTGGATTTTGCATGATGTCTCTTGTACATCAATTATGATCATGTGGATTTTCTTAATATGGTAGATTAAATTGATGAGTGTTGTATATTGAAACCACCTGGCACCCATGAGTAAATCTCTCTTAGTTATGGTTTATAGTTCTCTTCATATATTACTGAGTTCTTCTTTTTTTCTTTATGTACATGCATGTGTCTGTATCTATGTGCATGTTTGTGTGGTGTCCACAGAGGCCAGGAGAGGGCACCATTTCCCCTGGGGCTAGAATTACAGCCACCACACGGTTCTGGGAACAAAGCCCAGGTCCTCTGGAGGAGCTTCGAGCATCTTAACTGCTGAGCCTTCTCTCCAGGCCTGTATTGCTACATTCTATTTGCTGCTTTTTTCTAAGGATTTTTGAATCTACGTTCATGCAGATATTTGTCTTTAGCTGTTTTTTGTTTTGTTTTGTTTTCGTCTGGTTTTGGTATTGGAGTAATATTGTTTTCATAAGATTAATTAAGAAATAATACTTCTTTTTGTTTCCTGGAAAAATTATCCAGAGAATATAATTCATCTTTAAATACTTAGCAGATTCTCCAGTAAAACCATTTGGATCTAAAAATATTAGAGGGGCAGAAAGGATGGTTTTCATTACAAACTCAATTTTCTTAATAGTTACAGGGCTATTCAAATGCCCGCCTTCATGTGGGATGAGCTCTGGTGGTTTGTGTCTTTTAAGGGGTTGATTTATTTCACTTGAGACACCAAATTTATGTGTGTAGAGTTGTTCACATGGTATGAGTTTCCTGTGGCTACTGTAACAAATTAACATAACTTAATGGCTTAAAACAATAAGATTTTCCTGACAGTCCTGGAGTCGACAAATCATAGTATAAATAAGCCAAAGCAGAGGTGCTGGCGGGACAATGCGCCTTGCAAAGACTCCAGGGAAAAATTCATCCCCTGCCTCTTCTAGCTTCTGGAAGCTATCAGTGTTTCCGGGACTCTTCCAGTTCTGCCTCCCAAGCGCTGGGGTTTAAAGCATGTATCACCAGGCTAGTTAAAGATATTTTTAAATGATTTTTAAAATTACATTTTGTGCCGGACGGTGGTGGCACACGCCTTTAATCCCAGCTCTTGGGAGGCAGAGGCAGGCGGATCTCTGTGAGTTCGAGGCCAGCCTGGTCTACAGAGCGAGAACCAGGACAGGCTTCAAAGCTACACAGAGAAACCCTGTTTCGAAAAACAAAAAAATAAAATAAAAAATAAAAAAATTACATTTTGTTTATTTGTGTATAAGTGGGCTCGTGCCACAAGACGCTTGTGGATGTCAAAGGCTAACTTGCTGGAGTTGAGTCTTTCCTTTAACCATGTGGGTTCTGGGGATCCAACTCAGGTAGACAGGCTTAGCAGCAAGCTCCTTCATATGCTGAGCCATCTCCTTGGGCCAGTTTTTTAAAATAAAAATTTTTATAGCATTGATGTTTTGCCTGTCTGTCTGTGTGAGGGTGTCCGATTCCCTTGAATTGGAGCTACAAACAGTTGTGAGCTGCCATGAGGGTGCTGGGCATTGAACCTGGGTCCTCTGGAAGAGCAGTCAGTGCTCTGAACCGCTGAATCAGCTCTCCAGCCCCATGACTCAATTTTTTTGTTTTGTTTTGGTTTTTTGTTTTGTTTTTTTGAGACAGGGTTTCTCTGTGTAGCTTTGAAGCCTGTCCTGGATCTCACTCTGTACACCAGGCTGGCCTTGAACTCACAGAGATTCACCTGGCTCTGCCTCCTGAGTGCTGGGATTAAAGGCAAGTGCCATCACTGCCTGGCTCCTTGACTCAATTTTTAACCCTAAAATTGTGTGTGTGTGTGTGTGTGTGTGTGTGTGTGTGTGTTGTTTTTGTTCATCTTTTTTCAATGCTGGGGCACAAACCCAAACCTCACACACGCCAGTCAAGCGCTCTACCACTGAGCCACCTCCCTCTCCTTCTTTTCAAAAATTTTCTGCTTATTTCTTTTTCTGCTTCTTTTTTGTTTGTTTGTTTTTTGAGACAGGGTTTCTCTGTGTAGCTTTGAAGCCTGTCCTGGATCTTGCTCTGTAGACCAGGCTGGCCTCGAACTCACAGAGATCTGCCTGCCTCTGCTTCCCGAGTGCTGGGATTAAAGGCGTGCGCTACCACCGCCGCCGCCGCTTCTGCTTTTAATCTTGTGGAGTTCCCTTCTTAGCCCCATTGTTTCTTCTTCTTGCTGTGGATTTATTTCTTCTTCCTGGGTTCTTGAGGAGGGAGTTTAGATGATTGATTTGAGACCTTTATTTGAGACCTTCTGCCTTTCTGATGCTTGCCATCAGTCCCGCAAGCGCCCTTCACAACCCTACCGTGGTCATGTTTCACCAGCTACATAACTTGTTGGTCAGCTAGCGTGTTTCAACTTCTTTCAGACTTCTCTTTTTGACTCATAAATTATTTAAAAATTCACTGTTTGGTTTCCAAGGATTTGGGGGCTGGAGAGATGGCTCAGAGATTGAGAGCACTGACTGCTCTTCCAGAGGTCCTGAGTTCAATTCCCAGCACCCACATGGTGGATCACAGCCATCTGTAATGAGATCTGATGCCCTCTTCTGGCCTGCAGGCAGAACACTGTATACATATAAAAAAAAAAAATCTTAAAAAAAAAATAGTTTCCAAGGATTTGGCTATTTCTCAGGTTGTTTTTGTGTGTGTGTGGGGGGGGTTGTTTTGTGGTTTTAAGAGGAACTAGGGATGAAGACAGGGTCTCATGTAGCCCAGACTCACCTTGATCTCTTGATTCCCCGGTCTTCATCTCCTAAATTCTGAGGTTAACAGTCATGGACGGACACAGCTGGCTGATGCAGTTTTGTTTGTTTGTTGTTGTTTTGTTTTTTTTTTTTTTTGGGATTCTTTGGGTTTTTTTGTTTGGTTGGGGTTTTTTTTGGGGGGGTGTTGTTTTGGTTTGTTGGTTTTTCAAGACAAGGTTTCTCTGTGCAATAGCTCTAGCTGTCCTGGATCTTGCTCTGTAGACGAGGCTGGCCTCAAACTCAGAGATCTGCCTGCCTCTGCCTCCTGGGATTAAAGGCATGGGCCACCACTGCCCGGCTTGTTTATTTTCTTTTTAAAGATTCATTTATTATTATTATTATTATTATTATTATTATTATTATTATTATTATTATTTCTTTTATGCATATGAGTGAGTACAATGCCAGCTTGCCTGTGGAGGCCTGAAGAGGGCACCAGAGTCATAAATGGTTATGATCCAGTGCTGGGACTTGAACCTGGGTCTACTACAGCAAGTGCTCTTGACCACTGAGCTATCTCAATAGCCCTTGGCTGATAGAGTTTTCAACAAGTGTTGTAGTTCTCTGCATGTGGCCACAGGCTCTTTCCATGGGGCACCTCTGGAGACTTGCCATTCCGCTGCAGTTCTGAGCTGAAATGAAAATATCCACCATTCCGCAGCGCTCCTCTGGCCTGTGAATTCTCATAGTCGCTCCATTTCAGCCTGCTGTTCTGTTTATCTGTTTTTGTGGTGCTGGGCTCAATCTAGGGCTTCACACACACCAAACACACATCCCACCACTTACAGAGTGCTCCCAGCCCTCTACCTGAACCACACACACACACACACACACACATACACACATACCTTCTTCTCACTGCGGTCACATTCTTGCCCTGACTTCTCTCAAGTCTCCTAGGTGTAGCTAGAGTTTTCCTGCCTTGCCCACAGTCAGGACAAATCTCTGTCACCCGCCAGACCCACAGCCACTCAGACCCAACCAAGTAAACACAGAGACTTATATTGCTTATAAACTGTATGGCCGTGGCAGGCTTCTTGCTAACTGTTCTTATAGCTTAAATTAATCCATTTCTATAAATCTATACCTTGCCACGTGGCTGGTGGCTTACCGGCATCTTCACATGCTGCTGGTCATGGCAGTGTCTGGCAGTGTCTCTCCACCTCAGCCTTCTGCTTCCCAGAATTCTCCTCTCTCCCTGTCCCACCTACTTCCTGCCTGGCCACTGGCCAATCAGTGTTTTATTTATTGACCAATCAGAGAAATTTGACATACAGACCATCCCACAGCACCTAGGACTACTCCAAGCTCCTTCTCTTTTGACAAGACCCCACCACCCACCTTTTTCACCATGGACTCTTGCTTTATACAAGCACAGGACTAAACAAGCCGTCTGACTGAGCATATATGATTTCTCAGAGCCTCGATTTCCTCACCCGCAAAGTGAGGCAAATTATCACAATATTACGGAGAGTCTTGGGGAGTCTCAGGAGAAAAAGGAAGTGGGAGAGAGCCAAAGTCTCGGACATACTGCCCAACTACGGAGCTGTTCAGTTGGCCCTTGGAAGATGCTGCCCTTCGACACCTGACCTTTCAGGCTCCTCCTGCTAGGCCCAAGGCTCTCAAAGCCTCATGGTACTGTCATCTCTCTCCTGGTGTCATTTCCGGTCAGGGAAGGGGAATCGTGCCAGTATGGCAGAGATGGACATTTTTGGTGAGGGTGTTAGAGATTGTGTTTGGCTTCAAGTCAGAGATGGGCCAGGAAGGGCTCTCCGGGCCAACAAGCGGTTTTCTGGAGAAAGGAGGCTACGGTGAGTCCAGCGTGGCCTGATCCTGCTTCATTTCCTGAACTGGCTCTTCAGCTGGTTGTTGAATGACCAATAAATCGGAGCTTATAAAAATCAGCCAGCTTGGGCTTTGTTGCTGCCGTGGTATCCAAGCACCAGTCAGTCTGGGCTTTCATTTGCTGATGGGCAAAGCCAGGGGCTGTTCCAACACGTAGGCCAAGAAGCGAGGGTGGGGGATGATGGGAATAATGCTCTCTAGAGACGTCCCTTAGTCCTCTCATGTAAATCAGAGGCCATGCTTCCCCCAGCCATTTCGGTTATATCTGATTTAGCACTCTTTGCTTGTTGAAGAATGTGGGTTAACTGACTGGAAGTGTCGCCTCCACAGAGACGGCCTGAAGAAGTACAAGAGTTAAAGGGACACTTTAAGTTGACTGGCAATGTGATGTACCCAAAGGCTTCCAACGTTTGAAGAGAAACACGAAATCATAGTTCCCAAACCAGATATTTTCCAGTGTCCAGATGTTCAATGGCATGCAAACCAAATGTCTGGAGTATGAGTTCATTTCAAAAACTCTTTTTTGTTCCACATACATCCAGATGTTGGGTCCAATTGGCCAGAACTCTTGGGCACAGACAGAAACTTCACCCAGGGCACCCATTCCCCACCTGCTTCCACACATCCCCCACCCCACCCCCGAATCCTCCCTGTGACATTCTGCACCACGGACAACACAGCTCACAGCCTTAAACAACTTTGGCAGGTTTAAAAAGCAGATCTGAATTATCCGTAAGCAGAACTATGGTCACCTAGAACCGTGACGCTCCTCCAGCCTCAGAGGACAGCAAGGTCAGGACAGAACGTAAAGAGGTGTCTAGGGCCCCAGGAAACATGGGCAGGTCAGGGGACAGACCAGAGGAACTTGTACCTGGTCGGCATCCAGAGGTCTTCAGCAGAAAAGATTTCCATCTGTGACGTCACCAAAGGCAGGAGCGTGGACAGGGAAGGACCAAAGCCAGGGGCAGGACTTTACATGAGAGAAACAGGTAAAGGGGGTAAAAAGGGGTGCAGGAGAAGGCCCCAATTCCCCCAGGTTGGTGAGACAAATTCAGAATGCAGCCTCTCCAACCCTTTAATAATAAGATATTGAATTCCTCTCTTGTAGACATTAAGCCAGTGGAATGGGAGAAGTCCAAAGTGGGGAACAGGAGGAGGGGGCAGCCTGTCTGGAACTGGACACGTATACCCTTCTCTCAAAGCCTGGGAGTTTCCACCAGCAGCTTGTGTGTGTGTGTGTGTGTGTGTGTGTGTGTGTGTGTGTGTGTGTGTGTGTCTGTGTGCCTGTGTCTGTGTGTGTGTGTATTCATGTGTGCTTGTGCACATATATCTACAAGTGCGCATGCACCTGTATAAGCAAGCATGTGGACATCAGCAGACCACCTCTACCATCCCTCAGATACCACCTCTCACTGTAGGCTAGGCTAGGCCAGCTGGCCGGTGTAAGACGAATCTTAACAGGTCTTATTAATAAAAACAAACCCGGGGCCAGGTATTGGGGTGAATGCTGAAATACCAGAGAAGCAGAACAGGCCACAGCTAACCTCACCTGGCCAACTTCTCAGCTGATCCTATTTCCTCAGACTGGAAGCCTCTGAGTCCTCATCCGAATGGATCTCAACTGAACCAGCTCTAGTTCCTGGTCCTCACACCTTATATACTTTTCTGCTTCCTGCCATCACTTCCTGGGATTAAAGGCGTGTGTCACCATACCTGGCTGTTTCCAGGGTGACTTTGAACTCACAGAGAGCCGGATGGATCTTTGCCTTTGGAATGCTAGGATTAAAGGTGTGTGCCACCATTTTCTGGCCTCTATGTCTAGTGGCTGTTCTGTTCTCTGACCCCAAATAAGTTTATGAGAGTGCACAATATATTGCAGAACACAATATCACCAGCAAGCCCCCAAATCTGCCTATTTCCACCTCCCCAGTTTACAAGTGTACAACACTGAACCTGACTTTGAAAATGTTTTTTATACAGGGAACCTGGGAGTCAAGGTCAGGTCCTCATGCTTACAAGACCGACACTACCAGCTGAGCTACCCCGTCTGTCCCCACTGCTGCTGGAGGAAGCCTGCCATGGCCATACAGTTTATACGTATTATAAGCGTCTCAGTGATTATTTTATATGTGGATTGTAGGACTGCGGGACTTGGTGGAACCTGGAGAGAAGCCCTCCAGCAACACCCACCATCAGCTGTAACGCTTGCCTGCCCTAGCCTTCTTCCCACTTCTCAAACCCCTCCCATTCAGGCTGGCAAGATTGCTCAGTGGGTAAAAGAAGCTTGCTGCCAAGCCTAGAGACCTGAGTTTGATTCCTGAGCCCCACATAGTAGGAGAAGAGGACGAGCTCTTTCAACTGTCTTTTTTTTTTTTTTTTTTTTGGTTTTTCGAGACAGGGTTTCTCTGTGTAGTTTTGATGGATCTCACTCTGTAGACCAGGCTGGCCTCGAACTCACTAAGATGCCACCTGGCTCTGCCTCCTGAGTGCTGGGATTAAAGGCGTGTGCCACCACCGTCCGGCTTAACTGTCCTTGACCTCCATCTGTAGTGGGTATTCAGTCCACCTATGGCCTTGGGGTACCAGCCCCTAGGGCATGGCCTCTTGGCTTAAGATCTGGTCACACTGGGCCCCTTCTCTCTTGGGCTCTTGGATGGTGTAGACCGAGTCAGGCAGCTTGATGCAGCGTGGAACCAGTTCTCAGCCTTCCAGGGACTCCGTGACTGAATTTGCCTTATCCCATATCAGTGAGCGGTTCCCTCATATAATCCATTAATAAATAGCCCCTTTCTCAGTAATTCGTGGATTTCCTGCACTATCCATCCACAGTGTCCTGTGGCTTATTTGCTGCCCACAACATCACCATCTATAAATATATAAACAAATACAAAAAAAAATGGGCTTGCAAAATGGCTCAGTAGGTTAAGTCACTGGATGCTGAGCCTGAAGCCTTTGAATTCCATCCCTGAGCCTCACATGATAAAAGGGAAGATCCAACTCCTGCCCGTTAATCCTCTGCCATCCACATGTGAATGTGATTTATGTGCTGCCCAGCAAATAAATGTTTTAAAAAAAAATCGTCTACAGAGCAAGTTCCAGGACAGCAGCCAGGATACACAAAGAGACCCTGTTTCCAGAAAACAAACTGTAGCGGGGACTCGGGAGCCAAGGCTGCACCAGGAGGCAATCCTTCCCCAGAGCTAAGGAACCTGAAGCCACAGACACAGGCCTGGCAACTGTACCCACTACCCCAGAGCAGGACAGATATGTTCCCACTGTCCTGCATCGTCCTCTGAGGTTGCCAAGGGTGCCCTGCTCTTGGGAATTCAACTCCTGAAGATTGGTTGGGATTGGGTCCTGAGAAGATCCCAGGTGGCCTGGAAGACAGTTCCCCTCCCCTCTGCAGAGGTGGTACTGGGGTGGACCTTTCTGCACCGGCATGACCAGCTTTGTGGACTCTCTGCTCTAGAAATGTAAAACCTCTTCACAGGTGGCTCCGAGGCCCCCGAGAGTGGGAGGGGCACTTGTCTCATCGGGACTCTTTGCATCATTTTGGGAAGTGGCTGATGGCAGAATTTCCTTCTAAGCCTTTTCCAGACATGTTATTTTCGGGTCCTCATTCCTCTTCCCCTGCCACCCTCCACCTTTTCTTGGACAGGGCTCAGGCTGGCCTTGAACTCACTGTGTAAGTGAGGATGGCGGCAACCTCTACCTCCTGAGTGGACGGATTCTTTTTTTTTTTTTTTTTAAGATTTTTTTTTATTATGTATACAATGTTCTGTCTGCATGTGCGCCTGTAGGCCAGAAGAGGGCACCAGATCTCATTACAGATGGTTGTGAGCCACCATGTGGTTGCTGGGAATTGAACTCAGGACCTCTGCAAGAGCAGTCAGTGCTCTTAACCGCTGAGCCCTCTCTCCAGCCCGAGTGCGGGGATTCTAAGCGCTGGAGTGGTGCCGGGCAGAAGCTGGGGCCTTCACGCTTGGCCAACACTGCACCTGAGCTCTACACTCCGGTTTTGGTCTTTTCCATCCTCACTTCTCTGTTTTCCGTCTTTCCTCTGCTCTCTCAGCTCTTCCTGCCCTCTATTCCTCTCCCAGCTGCTGCCTGACTTCCCGCATATCAAATGGCATCTCATTGCCTTCTGCAGGGACCGCCCTGTCACCGGCCAAAGAGCTGATGACAATTTGTGGATGTTGTCATGTCACGAGCACAGGGATATTAGGAACAGTTCCAGACAACAAAGCCACTTCAGCTACCTCTTTCACTTAGAAAGAAAGAAAGAAAAGCTATGATATTCTTTTGTTTGTTTGTTTGTTTTTGTTTTTTTGAGACAGGTTTCTCTGTGTAACAGTCCTGGCTGTCCTGGAACTCACTTTGTAGACCAGACTGGCCTCGAACTCAGAGAGATCCAACTGCCTCTGCCTCCCAAGTGCTAGGATTAAAAGCGTGTACCATCACGATGTTGTTTCCTTTCTTTTCATGCAAAAATAGACCATGGACCATGGCTCAGCTGGTAACAGCACTTGCTGCATAAGGTTGACAACCACAGTTTGATTGCTGAAACCCACAGTGTGAGGAGAGAACTGACTCTTGAGGCTGTGCTCTGATGTCCACGTGTTGCACATGCATGTGCACACACAACACACTATATCTATCTATATAATATATATATATATATTAAATAAAGTTAAAAATAAAAAAATAGACTATTCTTGGGCTCAACAGTTAAGGGCACCGGCTGCTCTTCTGGAGGACCTGGGTTCAATTCCCAGAACCCATATAGCAGCTCAGGAGCATCTGTAACTCTAGCTCCAGGGGATCCAACACCCTCCTTTGGCTTCTGTGAATACTGCATGCACACGGTGCACTGTTGAGGGATATTTGATCACACTGTGGAAAGATGCCTTCTGATTGCTTTAATAAAGAGCAGAATGGCCAATAGCTAGTCAGGAGAGAATAGGCGGGACTTCCAGGGAGAGAGAGGAACTGGAGAAGAATCTGAGGCACGTAGGAGATGTCAGAGAGACGTTGAGAAAGTCAGACATGGAGGAAAATGGAGGAGAAGTAAAGAGCTATAAGGCAGAACATAGATTAGTAGAAACAGGTTAATGTAAGTTATAAGAGCTAGTTGGGAACAAGCCTAAGCAAAGGTCAAGCTTTCATAATTAATAGTAAGTCTCCATGTCAGTATTTGGGAGCTGGCAGTCCCAAAGAAAGACCAACTACAGTACACCAACATGCATGTAGGCAAAATATTTATACACATAAAAATAAATCTTAAAAATACCAGGTGGTAGAGGCATACACCTTTAATCCTAGCACTCGGGAGGCAGAGGCAGGCAGATCTCTGTGAGTTCTAGCCCAGCCTGGTCTACTGACTAGTTCCAGGACAGCCAAGGCTGCACAAAGAAACCCTGTTTCAAAAAAAAAAAAAAAAAAAAAAACAGAAAATAAAATAAAATAAACCACTCTACATATTTTTTTTCATTTCATAGTGAAAACATGGTGATATTGGTGTTTATTGAATCACTACTATGTGACAGACACCATGCTGGGCACTGTGGAATCTACACCAGCAAATGAGACACAATTCCCATTCCCAAAGGTCTGACGGTCCCATGACAGAGCCTGGTAGGCTCATCCTCAAATAACCGTTCACAAAAGAATATTTACTCCAGCCCAAGGGTTCATGGCAGGTGTGGTGTCTGAGCTGAACTTTGAAGACCAGATGTGATGCCAATCACACAGAGTTCTGGAAATGGGGGTTTCATGTAGACAAAATCCAGAGGTAAGAAGATCCTGGCACACACAAGGGAGTGAAACATGGAATCCCAGGGGGTTGGGAGACGGTACACCTGGAGAGGCGCCTCGCACAGAGAGAGCACTAGTATCAACAACCTGTGTGGAATCCCGATTCTACCTCATTAGCTCAAAGGTTACTCAACTGCACAATGCAGATAAGAAATGTCTCAGGCGGGCGGTGGTGGCGCACGCCTTTAATCCCAGCACTGGGAGGCAGAGGCAGGCAGATCTCTGTGAGTTCAAGGCCAGCCTGGGCGACCAAGTGAGTTCCAGGAAAGGCGCAAAGCTACACAGAGAAACCCTGTCTCGAACCCCCCCCCCCAAAAAAAAAGAAATGTCTGACATCATTAGAGGAGTAAGTGGCATGTTAATGAAAACATTGCAAACAATTAAAAACCTTAGATCATGTATTGTTACCCTGGAAACAAGAGACTTTCTCCTTTACAGTCTTGGGGAGGACAATGCACAGTTCAGGCTTTATTCTTGGGGCCTTGGAGGAGGGGACACTGGGGAGATAAGAATCTCGGTGACAGGGGAGCATTTTGTCATGCTGGAGGACATGCACAGCACAGACATCTTACCTCTCGGTGGCCAGTGAAAGGAACCACATATCAAATAAACCGCTGCTTTATTATAAAGGGAACTTTACAGTTTCACTTTGGGATGGAGCTTCAGTTGGCAGTGACTGTGGCTGCATTTCTCCACTCATTATTTATTCATCCAACCAGCGTTCATGCAGCATCTAAGGCTGTCACTCTGCCAGACTCGTGACCCTCAAGGCAAGTCAGCAGATTGTGCAGGATGATTAAAGAAGACCCAAGAGGTCAGACCCTCTCACTGGGCCTCAAATGCCCCCCTGGAACAGCATGGCCAAGAAAACTCCCAGCACTCCACGGAAGCTGGTCCTCTTCCTGGAAGTTCCCTGCCAACAACAGGAATAGTTTTCTCTGCAGTTTGCTCTGCAGTTGATGGAATTAACTGTGATCAGGCAGGGAGGGACCACAGGAGAGTCCCACCAGGAGGAGAAAGGATGTTGGTGGCAGTGTGTCGTGTAAGAACGGCCAAGACAAGCTGGAGAGATGTCTCAGCGGTTAAGAGTACTCGCTGCTTTTCCAGAGGCTTCTAGTTCGGTTCCCAGCACCCATGTCTCGTGGCTCATAACCATCTGTGATTCCAGCTCTAGGGAATCTAAAGCCCTCTTCTGGCTTCCTCAGACACCTAAACACACGTGCACACACACGCGAGGTAAGTCTTTTTTTTTTTTTTAATTTTTTTTTAAGATTTATTTATTCATTATGTATACAGTGTATTGCCTGCATGTATGCCTGCAGGCCGGAAGAGGGCACCAGATCTCATTATAGATGGCTGTGAGCCACCATGTGGTTGCTGGGAATTGAACTCAGGACCTCTGGAAGATCATTCAGTGCTCTTAACCTCTGAGCCATCTCTCCAGCCCTGGCAAGGTAAGTCTTAAAAAAACAAAAAAAAAATAGCCAGGGCAGGGCTGGAGAGATGGCTCAGCAGTTAAGAGCACTGACTGCTCTCCCAGAGGTCCTGAGTTCAATTCCCTGCACCCACACGGCAGCTCCCAACCGTTATAACTCCAGATCCAGTGGATCTGATACTCTCAGTAGTAAGGGTGTGTACTTAGGATGCTCACAGCCTAAATTCCTTTTCTGAGAAAGGTCTCAGTTTGTAAGCTGGTCTGGCCTCGAACTTGTAATCTTCTTGCCTCAGCCTCCAGAGTACATCACCATGCTTCTGGGAAGGCCCTGACCTCAGTCTCCAGAACAAACAAACAAATGAAACAAAGCTAACAGTGGAAGACCAGAGCGGGAAGGGGAGAGCAGCGGTATTCTGAATATGAGCAAGGTGCCGTGATGCATGCACGAAGCCCATCCTTTTTTTTTTCAACAACTGCTCCTTTATTACCCTTGCCAACCCTACAATGACCAAGGAGGCCACTTAGTGACAAAGGGACGCAATTAGGCAGTCTCTAGGAAGAGATGGAGAGGTGGCTGGCTGGTTCTTCCAGAAGAACTAGCTGTTGTCCGGTGTCTTTTCCTCCTAGTCAATTGCAGAGTCAGGATTGGGCTTGAATTTGCAAACGTGACCACGCATGGTATGGACCTGAGGTCACAAGGGTTTTACACTATTCATTTAAAGGTAAAAATTATTGACTACAGAGTTCACACTCATGCGATGCATCACTGAAGCACCACGGAGCATGCGGAGCACCATTGCTGTTTCCTGCTTTAAATCAAAGATCTTTTAGAGTCACATCAAAGGCAGGAAAGATGGTTTTCCTTCCACTTGAGAGATGGCTCAGCGAGAGAAGGTATGGTACCAAAGCCTGACACATGTGGTGGAGGTAAAGATATCAGAGTGTCTTCCTCAATCATTCACCTTATTTCTGTGGAAGCCCATCCTTTTGTCCACTAACTGAAAAGCACATTTAAAAACAAAACAAAACATTAAAAACCTTGAATAGGGCTGAGGATCTGGCTTGCTTGGTGGAGGGCTTGCCTAGCCTAGCATGTACCAAACCGTGGATCAGATCCCCAGCACCACATAAATGGGGCGCAAAGGCACACACCTGTCACCCCAGCGCTCAGGAGGCGCAGGCAGGAGGATCACAAGTTCAAGCTCCTCCTCAGCCACACAATGACTCAGAGGCCAGCTGAGTTATGTGAAACCTTGTCACTAAGAGTGGCCAGCTAGGCACAGAGGTGCACGTGAGTTCCAGGTCAGCCAGGACTCCACAGAAAGACTCTTCCTTGAAGGCGGAGGGAGGGTGCGAGAGCTGTCCAGGGTGGAAAACTCTCTTGGAAGTACTCTGACACAGAAAGTGTCATTACTGGGGTTCCCTCTTCAGAGATTCGACGAGGAGGGGGAGGGGCTGGAAAGACGGCTCAGCCCTTAGAGCAGGTACTGTTCTTGCAGAGGACCCAGGTCAGGTTCCCAGCTCACAACCTACTACAGTTCCAGAGGGACTCAATGTCCTCTCTCACCTCCACAGGCACCAGTTGTGGGTGTGGTGCATATATACACACACACAGGTACACAGATACACACACACACACACACACACAGGTACACAGACATACACACACACACACACATAGGTACACAGATATACACACACACAGGTACACAGATACACACACACACACAGGTACACAGATACACACACACACACACACAGACACACACAGATAGGTACTCAGATATACACACACACACATAGTACTCATAGATATACACACACACACAGGTACTCAGATATATATACACACACACACAGGTACACAGATACACACACACACACAGATAGGTACTCAGATATACACACACAAGTACTCACAGATATACACACACACACAGGTATACAGATACACACACACACACACACACAGGTACACAGATACACACACAGACACACACAGATAGGTACTCAGATATACACACACACACACACACACACACACACACAGATAGGTACTCAGATATACACACACAAGTACTCACAGATATACACACACACAGGTACACAGATACACACACACACACACAGGTATACAGATACACACACACACACACATAGGTACACAGATATACACACACACAGGTACACAGATACACACACACACACAGGTACACAGATACACACACACACACAGATAGGTACTCAGATATACAGACACACACATAGTACTCACAGATATACACACACACACAGGTACTCAGATATATATACACACACACAGAGGTACACAGATACACACACACACACACACAGATAGGTACTCAGATATACACACACAAGTACTCACAGATATACACACACACAGGTACACAGATACACACACACACACAGGTACACAGATACACACACAGACACACACAGATAGGTACTCAGATATACACACACACACACACACAGATAGGTACTCAGATATACACACACAAGTACTCACAGATATACACACACAGGTACTCAGGTATACACACACACACAGGTACTCACAGATACACATAATAAAAATAATTAAGTCTTTTTTATTATTTATTTATTTTTGTTTTTCCAGACAGGGTTTCTCTGTGTCATCTTGGCTGTCCCAGAACTCCCTCTGTAGACCAGGCTGGCCTTGAACTCGGAGATCCTCCTTCCTCGGAATGCTGGCATTAAAGGAGTACACCACCACCACAAGGCCCAACTAAATCTTTTTTTTAAATGGAGGGGAAGCCAGGTGGTGGTAGCAAATGCCTTTAATCCCAGCACTCAGGAACAAAGGCAGGAGGATCTCTGTGAGTTCAAGAGGTCTACAAAGTTCTAGGATGGCCTGGGCTACACAGAGAAACCCCGTCTGGTCTCGAAAAACAGAAGAAAGAAAGAAAGAAAGAAAGAAAGGAAGGAAGGAAGGAAGGAAGGAAGGAAGGAAGGAAGGGAGAAGGGAGGGAGGGAGGGAGAGAGAAAAGGAGAGAGAGGGAGGAGGGGAGAAGGGGAGGAGAGGAGGAGGGGAGGAGGGGAGGAGGGGAGGAGGGGAGGAGGGGAGGAGGGGAGGAGGGGAGGAGGGCAATACTTCTTCCCCACTTGTCCTCCCCAGACTTTGGCAGCCTGGTAGTTTCTTGAGGGGATGACTCGGGCGTGGCTTAAGCTCTGAGACAAGCTTCTTCGACCTCTTTCTCAGCAGAGCCAGCACCCTCAGAGCAGCCTTGGGAAACCCTCGCCAAGTTGGCAGCAGACATCTCAGCCAGAATCACACTTTCACCCACCAGCTGTGCCAAAAGTGAATGTGGGTCTTGGAAACAAGAGTAAAAATAGCACATGGGACACAGTGAGATGATTCCAAACAAGTCTTAGGGACAAATAAAATGTCTTTATGGGGGAAAGGCTCACTTCCACCATCCAGGTCATCTAGGAAATGCAATGGCTTCTCTAGTGGCTCATACCTGAGTGTGGGAGATGGAGATACACACACACACACACACACACACACACACAGACACACGCACGCACTCACGCACACGCACACACCGCCACGGCCCCACCCACAGAAGCCTTGATGCTCAGAGGTAAGGGAAGCCTTTGTTTCCCAGAGAGTCTTACTTCTGGGGAAGGCAAACTGCTATTTCTTGGTCTGAGGTCCAGGAAGAGGCCCCACCTAGAAAGCCAAAGGAACCACCACCTTGATCCAACCTGGGAAGGAACAAAGCACCAGGCTTTGTTTGCTTGTGTGTGTGTGTGTGTGTGTGTGTGTGTGTGTGTGTGTGTGCGCTCCTGCCATGCAGTGCATGTGGCAGTCGGAAGATAACTTGCAGAAGTAGGTTCTCTCTTTCCACTCCATGTGTTCTGGGGATTGAACTCTGGTCATCAGGCTCGGTGGCAAGCTCCTTTATGCACTGAGCCATCTTGCTGGCCCACAACACTGGTTTTGTCACCTGAACATACTACCCCCGTGAGGGTTCCCAACACTGAGTTTTCAGCTCTCCCAAGCCTGAAACCACGTGACACCAACGAACGCTGAATATTCAATTACTCGGGATTTTCCTGCGGAAGCTTAAGTAGATGTAGGCTTGAGTTTGTGTTGTTTATTGAAATATTTTATAGTCGGGGAGAGGACTCAGAAGGAAGGAAGCTTGACTATTTAGAGGGATGGAGAAAGGTCACAGAAAGGTCAATACCTCCCAAATTTCCAGGACAAAAATTTTTTAGGGTTGAGCTGGCTAACACCTATGATGGCAATACTCATGCAACTGAGGCAGGAGGATTGCTTTGGGTTAAAGATCAGCAGAGCCTACATAGTTAGTGCCAGAGCAGCCTAAGCTAGAGTCTCAAAAAAAAAAATCTATAGAAGGGGCTAAATATTGAGGTTAGGTCTCTAGTAGAATGTTTTCCTGGCTTCTGCAGGTTCTTGTTACAACCCTCAGCACCCCACCCCACCCCCACAAACATAAGGAAAACCCAGGGGGCTGGACAGATGGCTTAGAAGTTAAGAGTACTTGCTGCTCTTGCAGAGGACCCAGGTTTGATTCCCAGCCCCCACATGGCGGCTCCTAACCTGACTCCAGTTCCTGAGGATTTGATGCCCGGTTCTGACCTTGTGGGCACCAAGCATGCACATGTTACACACATGTATGTAGGCAAAACACACATAAAATTCATAAGTCAAAAATGTGAAAAAGAAAAATCAAACATTATAGGCTGGTCTTACATAACCAAACAAACTGTATGAGTCCATGAAATCAGCCAAAAGCTTTGTGAAATACCATTCTGTGGAAGCGATGTCAAATTCATGTTGCTCATTAAGACAGAGATCAAGCTGGGCAGTGGTGGCACACATCTGTAATCCCAGCACTGGTGAGGCAGAGGCAGGTGGATTTCTATGAGTTCCAGGCCAGCCTGATCTACAGAGTGAGTTCTAGGACAGCCAGGGCCACACAGAGAAACCATGTCTTGGAAAACAAAAACAAAACAAGACAGAAACCAAAATACAAAACTTGGGGACATTTTGTTAATGATACAAACAACCCTTTGGCTTCATCTCTCGGGGGCTCCCCAACACTATCGTGTCTGAGCAGTCGCCTACCCAATCCCTGTGTGCTCCCTTCAGACGTGGTGTGCAAATGTCTGCATGATGTATCTTGTCCATCCCGGCCAGCCAGTGAGCCCAGGGATTCCCCTGTCTCCTCCCCACCCGCCCTGCTGCTACCATGCCTGGCTCCTTTATGCAGGTTTGGGGGGTCAAGGCTCACACTTCACTGGCTGACCCAGCGCCCTCCTCCTCGGTGATGTCTTGCTGTAGGGTGTCCTGTAGCCAAGGCCCCTTTCAACACTGACCCTCCTGCTCTACCTTTTAAAGGCTGCACTGCTGAACTTCACTCCCAGCTTCAACACCAAGAACGTGAGCGTCTGAGTCTTGTTTTTACTTTGTCTGGTCGGTAGTGCCCAGGATCAGACCAAGAGCCTTGCACCTGCTGGGCAGTTCCTACACCACCCACTCATTGACAACGCCAGCCCCACCCCTAAGCATTTCAGGTGAGCCATTTACTGACAGTCAGGTGAAAACATTCTTTTCTTTCTTTCTTTCTTTCTTTCTTTCTTTCTTTCTTTCTTTCTTTCTTTCTTTCTTTCTTCCTTTCTTCCTTTCTTTCTTCCTTCCTTCCTTCCTTCCTTCCTTCCTTCCTTCCTTCCTTCCTTTCTCTTTCTCCTTCTCCTTCTCCTTCTTGGAAGCGGGATGAATTCCACAATCTTCTGGATTCTAGGCAATTGCTCTGCCACTGAGCTACATCCTTAGTCGCCACAAGATTAATTCTTAACCAGGTCATTCAGCTGGTTTCCCTAAAATTTCCCTTTTATTTGGCCTGAGTGACACAGGAAGTTTGCTAATGATTTGGGTAAGTTTTCCAAAAAGGTCTCTTGGAAGACCAGAAGAGGGCACAGAGCTTCTGGCGTGTGAAAGCTTTCTGATTCCTACAAGATCTCCACACAGTACCTCCCCAAGTCTGCCCCTTCAACCACTGCACGCTTCCCAGGACTGTGAGGGAGTCTGAGACTAGAGCCAGTGAGTCAGGTCCTCTCACCTCCACCACAAAGAACTGCCTCCATGTGTTCGTTCAGCCTCTGTGAAATGGGCAGATTCCTTTTCCCTTGATGTACCCCGCTGTACCACCTAATATAAAAGATGTGAATGTACACAGGAACGCTGGAGATACTTAGAAAGATAAGAACCTAGCAGGAGATAGAGCAAAGTTGGTAGAAAGCTTGCCTAGCATGCACAAAGTCCTGGGTCTGATGCTCAGTAGCCGGTAAACTGTGTATAGTGGCACATCCCAGACTAAAGAGATATAAACAGAAAGATCATCCCAGGCTACGAAGTGTATCAGAGGGCTTTTCTCACTCAGGACATGAATTCAACCCACCAGCTTGAAGGAAGGACAGGGCTCATTCTATCCACACTGCAGCTGCCTATCAATGAGAAAAGAGTCTCCAGAGCCAACCCAAGGCAGCAGATGGAGAGCTTTGAACTGTGCTAACCGGCCAGAAGGTGGGTGCAGCCTGGAGAATAAAGGCAGACCCTCAAGCGGCTTGGATCCAGGATGTAGCTGAAGATGAGGCCTGGGTTTTGTCTTGTTTTGTTTTTCTCTTGACTATTAAAACGTCTCCCGAGCTCTCGGTGTCCTAGAATCCTGGATGATGCCACGAAGCTGGAAATTAGCATTCTGTTCCAAATATACTGGGGCACATTTGCTGTAGGGGTTGAAATGATGGTTTTTAATAAGCTGGCTCCAAGCACCTGTCACCAGTAATGGAAATTTTTGCCTGGGAAGATAGATCGATTCTTGTTAACAAGACCATGAGGTAATAAATTTTCTAAGACTCAACTAAGCTTCCAAATCGGGACTCAGGAGAACAAATTCCATCTTCAGGCACTAACCCTTAGATCCCTGGTCCCTGCTAACCCTGACCACTGATCTCAGTCAGGCAGCCCATCTCATTGCACTTGACTTTTGGGGGGAGTTTGGTGTAATTTACAGAGGCATCGATAGCTGTGACTGAGACCCACCTGGGACTGGGTCAGTGGAAGACTAAGAATTACCCCAGCTGAGCACCTTGATGCTCTGCTGCCAGAAAATCCAGGGCATGATGATATCATTAAACAAGACTTAGAAACCCAAGTCAATGCAATCAGATCCTAGGGTCTGCGGATGCTTCCATCTCCTAAATCTGACAGCTGTGGAAAACCGAGTGGTGTATAGATGACCTGACTCTTGGAACACCACCTAGCTGCTGAGGTTAAATTTAGCTACTGTGTAATATAGACTTTCTCTAGTAAATGAACAGATTTAGATGCCAAGAGACAGGTTCAAGAGTAGTCACAGGGCCGGTGAGGTGAGGGCAGGCACACACACACACCAAAGATGTAAAGACAGGCAAAACAAATCAACGTCAGCAGAAATAGGAACTGTTGTTACCACTGGAATAGTATACTGGAAAGGGGCAAGGCAGCATGATCAGGGGCCAGGGAACGTTCTGGATTTTGTACTGAACTGTGATTATGTGGGTAAATATTCATAGGTAAATATCCGTGAAGCCACACACTTAAAATTACTGTGTACTAGCGTCCATGCCTCAGAAAAGGGAGGGGGCTTTTAAAAAATAAAGACACCCAATGTGTGTGTGCGCACACGTGCATATGCATGTGTGGGTTAGGGATATATAGATAGAGGTACTGGGGGTGGAACCTAGAGCCTCGTGCATGCTTGGCAAGCACTATACCAACCGAGTTCCCCCCACCAGCTCCATTGATGGACCTTTGTTTTCAACACTGAAAGTCATTTCTGATATTCTTTCTCATAAAACTTAAAAACCCAGCTTTGTCTTGACCCTTGATGAAAATGGAGTAAGATGACGACTGTAAATCGTTAGCCCTGGAAGGGAAAATGAGAGGTGACTTTAACAGCCACTTACCTGTGCCAGACAGGAAGTGGCCGCCTCCTCCTCCTCCTCCTCCTCCTCAGCATTACAAGAATGAAGCCTGCATTCTGTCCATCACAAAGCATCTCTAACCCCATGAGCCAGTGCCAACAAAGCAGACTCAGATTTAAGCTCTGCTCTGCTCCCATGGCTCTGGGTCATCATTATCCCTGGAATACCATCAAACACATGCAAAATGAGCCCTCAGCATCCCTCCCCATTTGCTGAGGTGTGGATTGAGGGTCTTGGGCATGCTAAGGCACATAGTCTTCCACCGAGCTAAACCTCCAGGCTGAATCTAGAGGTCAGGGTTAGTAGCTCTGTGGTGTGTTTATTGGTACCTGTGAATAAAACCACCTTTATTTTACACGGCAATGTGACACCAGTCAGCTGTCTGTCAATATTATTTCTCTTCCATTCTGCCCTGCTCCACTCACCGGGGAGCTCAAAGCCACAAGAGTGCAACTGTAATAAGGGAAGTCTAGCTGGGAATGGGGGGCTCACGTTTGCAGGCCCAGAACTAAGGAGGCTGAAGCAGGGGAATCAATTTGAGGTTCAACTGCATGAAACCCTCTATTTCATCAAAGGGGGAGGGGGGCCTCTCCACTTGTGAGTGTTAGCACTGGTGTGGGAGGGGGGAACTCCTGTGCTCTCTCTCTCTCTCTCTCTCTCTCTCTCTCTCTTCCTTCCTCTGCCTCCTCCTCCCTCTCTCTTTTCTCCTCTCTACACTAAGGGACAAATATTTACTTACGGTAAATATTTTGATCTCTATGAAGCAAAGATAACACCCTAGCAGGGTGAACCATCTAGCTTGGACTGATCTCCACCCCATTATTCACTTCCTCCACCTACTTCCGGCATTGCCCTCTTCCGAGGTAAACAGACCCAAGCTTTGGGGGGCCCTACAAGAGAGGTTTTAAAACCCGAGAGAAGCAAAAAATTCTTGATGCTCTGCTTAATGAATTTTTGCCTCCAGGATACATAATCACCACTGTTATCCAACAAAACATGGGGTATCTTCATGGAGTGCTCCAGAAAGGTCCCCTTCCTGTCTCCCGAGAAGTACGGAGAAATTGTAACCTAGTAATTCCAAAGCATTCTGTTCCAGCGGGATTCAACTCTCATCAACCCACCACACATAGGAAGGGGACAACTTTCTTCTTATGGACTACTTTTTAAATCCATGTGGGGACTGGCCAGCATAGAAAGTCGCAGGCCAGCTAGGGCTAGACTGTGGACAGGTCTCAAAGAGGAAAAAAAGTGAATGTGGAAACTCCAAGTGCCTAACAATTAAACACTGCTTTTTTTTTTTTTTTTGCTTTTTTTTTTTTTAGGATAAAACCCAGGGCCTTGAGCATGCTAGGTGAGCACTCTACCCGAGTTATATACCCAGTAAAGAAATGGTTTTTTTTTTTTTTTTTTTTTTTGATGACACATCTAGAGGATTAAATACTGCAGAATTGTCAAAGCCAGGATTTTGAAACATATTTAGTGACACTGGGAAATGTTCTTAATTTAAGAAGAACTTTAAAGAGCAAAATACCAAAAGTCACACAAGATTCAATTTTGAAATACACTTGTACTCAGAAAAAGGAGCAGCAGACACAGGACGGAGATTAAGCTTTGGAAACTTCCATGGCAGTTTATGGGACAGGTTTTAGTTTCTTTGTGGTATTCAATACTTCTCCAAGTCTTGACTGTTGGAATGAGTTGCTCTGTCCATCCACAGGAGGAAGAAGCTGTGTTTTGAGTACAGGCACTACCTAAACGAACAGCACTGGTGGAATCCATTTCTAAGAGCCTGACAATTCTGTTCAATGATTTTATGCAATTCGTAAGTACTACTTAGAAACTGCAACAACCTGGGAAGCTCACTGTGGCCTGGGAAATACAAGTTTTCAAACAAGCTTGGATGCAGAGCCCTGAGCGACCGAGCCTAGGAAAGGGAGATCAAAAACTAGCTAGTAACAGTGGCTGCAGATTGTAGACCGTGGGCACCGAGAGAAGGAAGTTTCTGTCCCGTTTTCTTATTTGTGTGGTGGTGGCGGGTGTGATCTGGGGTACAACTTTATTTTTGTTTTGTTTTTTACTTTGACTTTTTTTTTTTTAATGACCAAAAATGTTGTGGAAATTTGCTCTATTGTGTGTAGTCTGCATCTTCCGGGGGAAGCAGTTAGGGTGTTTCTCTCTAAACCGGTTTCGGCAGAAATGATGGTGCCCAGCACGGTAAACGCCTAACCTTGATAAACGCCTAACACTGATGAACGCCTAGCACCGAAAAAACACAAAACCAGCCAAGTGCCTAATTTAAGACACGTTTTTACACTTACTTTTTCCAATTAGGCTAATTTGTCGCGTATCGAATTATGTCTCCTCCATAGCATTGGGCTGGGGGAGGATGAGAACGGAACAATAAATTAAAATGGAAAAGCTCTCTCAAAAGCCCCTCCAACACGACGTCACAATTAGGAGCCCCCCTCCCGGACTGGAATGAAACCCAGTGGCCTGATTTCGTCGGAAGATAAATTACGAGAAGTGAACTTGACCCTAGTCCTCCCCACCCCCCAAACTCCCAAGGTCATGACAAAGGGAGAGGGGCTGGCTTAATTCTTTCCCGGCCTGGAGAGCCAAGGTTGCCGGGGAGAGGATTAAAATAACCAGCCCTTTGTCCCAAGCATATCTTACGGCAGGTAACTGGGAGAGAAAGCATCAACAACATGATCCGGATAATTCCCTCGGGCCACTAACCATTTGCCAGTAAGGACTTGCCTCCGGGCATTTTTCTCTAGTCCTAAATGGAAGGGCCGGAAGCTTTGCATCGGTTGACTGGATCTGGCCTCTCCTTAGTGGGCCTTGGGGGGGTTCCTGGAAGGGACTCCTGGGCACGGACCCCATCCCAGCCACATCAGGCCTGCAGGCCAGCCCGGCTCTCCCCGCCCGCAGCTCGCCCGGGGCCGCCTTCTACCCCCGTATTCCACAGTCAGTAAACATCCCCTCGTCCTACCGCAGACGCCTGCTTGCCTTGGGGTTCCAGGATCAGGAATTCCTAAAACTAAATTTAACAGAACAAAGCAATCACCGCTACTACCAGTTTCAAAGGCCGCTCGCCAGTCCCCGGCCTCCGCTCTCCGCAGGTCTCTGAGCAAGACGCGCTTTTCCCGGGTCCCCCGGCTGCAGCGGCCGAGGTTCCCCCGCGGGAAGAGGGAGACTCCTGGTTGCCCGAGCTTCCGCATCCTGGTCCCGAGTCGAAGATCGAGCACCCTCGGGGTTCGGCTGTCGCTCTGCGGGCTGCGGGGACCCACGCGGCGGGGACTGGGAAGGCAAGGACCGCGCAGCAGGGTGACCCACCTCGGCTCGCGCGCTGGCTGGAGCTGTTAATCCTTTGTTATTTATGCACGTGTTTATCTTGATCGCGGGAAAGATACTGGGGGGAGGGAGGGTGCTAACGGCCTAACCCAAGGTAAACTACCGGGAACAGAGAGTGTTCAAGATTCCGCGGAGTCTAACGCACCGCCTCGTTTGCTCTAGGGCCTCAACGGTTGGGTGTTTACACTCAGACCCCGTACGTTTTCGCCGAAGACAAGGACCACAAGTTCCTGTAATAAAGCAACGGATGGTTTAGTGGGAGAGGCCAGGTCTCTAGCGTTCCGGGTCCTTCCAGAGCCCCATCCTCTCTTTCCCCCTCCACCCGCTCGGCTTTCTCGTCTCGCTCCCGAAGAGCTAGAGGAATGTTTACAGCTTGGCTCAAGTTCAATGACAAAACCCTGCTTGGAGGGGGAGGGGGAGCGAACTTAAACCAGTGCACCAGACAAAGGCTGGGCGCAGGTCTCTGGCAGGGAGCGCTGGGGGGTGGGGGTGACATAGGCTGGACTCGCCTAGGGTCAGTGAACTGTGAGGGCCCTAGGATGGGTCCGAACTCCGCTTCCCGTTGTCTCGAGCCTTACAGGATTGCTACGCAAATGCCTGCCTGAGTGGAGCGAGGATGGTCAAAGTCTGTCTGGGCCAGGGGGTATCTAATCAGCGTCAGGCTTTGCCCTGGCATCCAGGCCCCTGGGAGATACCCAACCCTGACCTCTGTCCAGCGAGGGAGCTTTTACACTGGTCTCCTCCTAGGACCTGCAGTTTCCCGCCTCTTCTGAATTGTTCCTCACTCATTTCCTCCCGCTTTCGAAATTCCGAGCACCTTTCCAGGTCCTTCTGGAACAGGGCCTCTCCCGGAAAACCTCTCCGGATGCCAGTGTATGTGTCTCCGTCCTGTTTTCCATTTGTCCTGACTGTAACAATTTGCAAAGATGTCCCTCTACCTCACCGTGCAGAGAACATAGACTGTAGTCCTCAGGCCTGGGGGATGCCAGCCCAAGAGCTGGCCGCGAAGCTAGGCAAAGCTAGGAGAAAGGCTTTGTCCTTTCCAGTGTCTTTTCCCGACTTCCACCTCGGCTGGAAGCTTTGCACTCACTAGGGGCTTGAAATGAAACTTGGTTGAACTAAATTGCTCCATGTGTTTAATCCCGTGGTGCTCACACTTAGACAAATCTGCCCAGTTTCCTAGTGAGGCAGGGTCTAGGGTGTTTGGAATGTACCTACCCTCAGTGACCTGGAATAGAGGGCACCAGGGGGAAGCAGGTGTTTGTCGCCGTCTAGGGAGAGAAGTTGGTTGGGGGTAGGAAAGAGCCTGGGCTTCCTCTTCTGTCAGTTGGTAAACACCAGGAGCTTAGAAGTTAAAAGATGCCCCCACCCAGATCCTGTCATTGAGGCACAAATAAAATAACTCACAAGGTTGTTTCCATTTCTTTATTTACGAAGTGTCACTCAATAGGGACTTTCAAGGTGAAGGACAGTAGCCCCAGAGGAACAGTAGAGAAGAGGGGGTGTTAGCAAGTCTTCAGGTGCCTGCAAATGAACTTGCCCACCCAAACTTTAAGTCAGCAGCAGGAGGTCTGAGGGGGTGACCCGCGCCCCAATGTCCCACGATGTCCCACGATGCCTCACGATGCTCCAGGACAGGAAGGACTAGGCCCTTGATTACTGCCCAGGGTGATGGCACCCCTGGCAGTTGCTCCTCAGAAGCTCCCAACGGAATGTCTGAGAGCATTTGGGAGGGGAGGGGAGCCAGAGGCCCAGGGGTAGATGCAACACTTCCCTCCTGCTTTTTGTTAACGCTGAGTCAGTCAGCAAAATCATTACCCTGGTTAACTTTTGTCTAGTTTTCAATACAGGCATAAAATGTTTTAAATACAAGTGACAACATCAACAATATTTTTTTTTCCCTTGCCAAGATTCCATCCAGTCAAAGACAACCATAAAGCCACATGCCTGGGATAACTGTTGTCACCAGCAAGCCTCTCCCAAGCCCAGACCAAGAACGTCCCCGCATACTTCGAAGCATTTTCTTAGTGACTTTCAGCCCAAATGACCATCCCTCTCTCCAAAACCCAAACAAGAAGAAGTCACTGACAGGTTGCCTCTGAGAGAAGTTTTGGGGCCTCCCCCCTCATTGCAGAGACCTCCAGTGTCCCCAAATTCTCGAGCAACATTCTTGCAGGACTTCTAGAGGCAGGTCCCAGGTCGGTACATAGGAAACACACTCAGCCCATGAGTTAGTTGTTTACCTTATTAAAGAGAAACTCTTGGAAGCAGAAAGGTGGGGGGCACTGAATAACACTCTTGACCCCTCTGCAAAGGCGGTGATGGGCATCCAGTTGCTCCTAGGCCCCAAACTCTGCAGACATCTGCCTGAAGATTTCAGCTTCCCAGCGATTCGCACTCCTTAAGGCTTGGAGAGGAACCCGAGCTACGGCTGCCCCGGGTGCTCTGCTCCTTGCTAAGTCTGGGGTGAGGTTAAATCAGTAGCGCTCCATCTAACAGCTTCAAGCCCAGAGAGAAGTTTGGAGACGCTACTCCGTATGCTTCCTCAGGTCTGTGGCGATTTGGGGCAGCGGCTTCCAGCAGGTCTCTGGAACCGACTACGTGCCACCAGCAGCCCCAACTGGGCCTCCTTCTTTCTCGAGACCAGAGAAGTGCGTTTCCCCCCTCTGTCTCCTCTCGCCTGCCCCTGCTCCCCCCCATAAAGCATTTAGTAGAGTGGGGGTGGAGAGAGTGGAGACCACCAGCCGGGATCTTCAAGTTCAATGGCAATGACCCTCCCCACAGACTGGGCGCAGGCAGTTGCTCCCTTCCTCTTCCCATAATTCTGGGGGCTACTGCATTCTTTTGCAGCTCCTCCTGTTTCAGGGGCAATTTAGGGGAGCCTAGGGGTAATGATGGCATTCTTTCTCTCATGTCTCCGACAACTCGGTGTCCCCCCCCCCAGCCCCCATAACTGTTAGCCGAGAAAGGAAGACAGGCTGGCATCTGTTCCCCATTGGATGTTTTAAATCTCTCTGCAAGCCCCGGCCAGAGCCGGGAGGGGGGAGGGTGCCCCGCTCTTGGGCAGGAGAGGTGGGCGGCTCCTGGCCTTTCTCTTCTCCTGCCCAGAGACTGTTCAGGTGGGTGAGCCTAAGGTATAAATGTCTTTCAAAAACGACTGGAATCTCCTCCCTCCGTCTCCTGCACCGCAGCCGCCTGGGCGCTTTATGGCAAATTTACGGTAACGAGTTCATTTATTTAATTCGAGATTGTAGCTCTGGGGTTCCTATTAGACTGAGGTGGGGGTGGGGCACGGTTTCCCCCCCCGAAAGAAACCTAATTAAAGTGCAGCACTTAGAACCTTGAATAAAACTTTAATGAAGGGGAGGAGGGGAGCGGGGAACCCGCTCTGCGCTGGGGGAGGGGAGCCAGCAACCCTTCCGAGATGCATGGGGGGAGCTTGCTTGTGGGGGCTGCCTTTGAGCAAACCCCAGTAGTAGAATGTGGAGGAGAGGTAAAATAAATTTTCATTCCACAGCAATCCTACCAGGGTTCTCCCACCTCCCCAACCCCCGGAAGTGCTTGCCAGCAGGAGTAAAAGGCCGGAACTTGGGAGCCTGGGGGTCATCCTCCGCTTTGCTGGGGTTGGGACCTAGATTCAAAAGAGCTTCCGGAAATCCTGTCTATACACTTTCCACTCTCCCCTCATTGGATCTCTAGAGGCCTAATCTAATCCACCTGCTTAGTAGTTAAAAGTGATAATCGTGCCGGGGACGGTGTAGACGAAGAAGCTACATTCGGATCCAGTTTCGTGGCTGGCTGAAACTCTAAGCCGGAGGAAGTAATACGGGTGGGAGAGGAGGGAAGGGTACACAGAGCTGCTCGGAGTAAAATTTCACCTTGTTGATGAAAAGGCTCCCTTTTAATAATAAAAAGTTATTCTCGGGATTTATAAATGTGTGTGTGCCCCGGGCAATTTGTTTGCCCTTTGATCCTGTAGTCTGAAGTTGTGGTCACACATTTTTCCTCCGTGTTTTCAGGAAGAAACAAAATCCCTTGTATCTTTTGTTGCTTCAAGAATTTCTTACTGAAAAGGGAACAGCGGCAGGTGGGTCAGGGTAGACACAGGCATTTTGTTGTATGTTACACATAAACAGCTGAGCGGTGTCGATGTGGTCGGGTCGGTGGTGGTTGGGAAGAATTCACTTTGTAAAATACAGTTGACAAAGGGTTCCCTAAAATGACTTAATAAAAAAAATGAAATTAAGTGTGTCTTGCATAGGTTCCAGACAAGTAAGGAAAAAAGAAGTAGGAAACCCGCCGCCAGCGGTGATGTTTGGAGGATAAATTTATTATTTCCACGTAACCAAGAGATGGACGGAAAGGTGGAATGCGCTCACGGCCTTGCTTCTTCTTCGCCCTTCCTGTCCTCCTCCGGGGCACATCCGAGGCTAGACCTACACATCTTCTGGAATTCCGGGCGCCTTCGAGTCCTGAAACTTTCACAGACCTAGAACCTTCAAACCCAGGGGGCCAGAGGTCCCAGGCTGTTGTTGCAAGCCGGAAGCTGGGGGGTGAGAAGGGGGCTGGAGAATGAAAGCCTCGGGCGGGCGGCCGGTTTCCTGAAATGGCAAATGTCTACCGGAAGGGGGAGCGCTTGTCTTCTTAATAGTTCAATCATGTTGGTGGCGGAATAAATCTCTTAAAACCCCCAAATCTTTTGTCTGCTCTGAAATTAGTACCAACGAAAAGTAAAGGAGCTCTGAAATTTTAAGCCCCTTAGAGCAGAAGGGTGAAGTTAGAGCCCAGGAGTCCAGAACCTTCACCGGCCCTTGACCCGTCTGTTCATTGAGACGGCGGCCTAAGTGGGGGTCACATACCTCAGCGCCCCGGCACACTTCCTACATTCCCATCTGCGCTGAAGCCTCACACCCCTTTCTGAAGTTGGCCAGGGAAGGGTTTGCCCACTTTGGTCAGGTTTGAATAACATTACAAAAGGAGTTAAGAACCTATAATTCCAAAAGCTATCCCAGCCAGGCAGCACTCCGGAGGCAGGCTGATCTCTGTGAGTTCGAGGCCAGCTTTGTCTACAGAGCCAGATCCAGGGCAGCCAGAGCTAAGAGAAACCTTGTCTTGAGGGGGAAAAAAAGCTATCCTTCTAGTGAGGAATGTGGAAGGCAGAGAGTAATCTGAGCAGAGTTCATAACCTAACCTGGGGGTTTAGACTGGACCATGGCGGGAATGGAAAGAAATTTCCATCACAACGGATGTCTCCTTACAACTCTGAGGGGCACATGTATTCTGTCCTCCAAGAAGCAGGGGTGGTATCTCTCTCCCTCCTTTTCCCCAATCTTGACTTTTTAAACTAAAAATAATAATAAAAAGAAAACATGGTTTGATGTAGCTCAGACTGGGCTGGAACTCACTCTGCCCAGATGGCTTCATCTCCAACTTTCTGCAATCCCCCTGCCTCAGCATCCCACGGCTGGACTTAGAGTCTTGTATCACCATGCCTAACTCCTGGCTTCTTCTTGGTAAACATGTTAGAAGAATCTGAGCAGCTTCCCCCTCATTCTTTCCTGGGAGAGGAGCCAGGTCTGGAATCCCACCAGACCACAGGAGGATGCACTGGATTCCCTTGGCTGCAGAGGCTCACCCCTGGTTTCTTGGAGAACCATAAACCCTTTTGGGGGAAGGAAAAGCCCATGAAGACACTGGCCACTACCCACTACTCGATAGCTACTCAACTCAATGCAGCCGCATCCATCCAGCAGCCTCTCAGGCCTTCAGGAAAGGTGCTGGATTACAGATCACCTCCACTCAGCCCAAGGGTTAGTGACCGAGGTAACCTCGCTGGCTCTGCTGAGCAGGGTCCCTGTTTAGTTCTACACCCCGCCATAGTGGGTCCAAGTACATCAGGAAAGAGACCCTCTGTGTGTCTATCTTCTGCAAATAACCACTCTCCTCCGGGCTTTCCAGGGTTTTGTATTATGTCCTGGTCATTGGTGCCCTTGGGCACTTTGTGTTCAGGGACCCCAGAGCCAGGCAGTGAAAAGGCAAAGAGGCCTGGGTGTCCAGAGTCCCTCCACCCTGATCCTGGGTCTCTTCACTTCCTCCAGGTGCTCTCCTTCTACATAAAACTAAAAAAAAAAAAAAAAAAAAAAAAAAAAAAAAAAAAAAAAAAAAAAAAAAATTTAAAGTCTTCCCCTTCTTCCAGGCCTAGGGCAGAGAAGTTCCTCCAGCATTAGGAAAGGTAAGGAAAGGTGGGGAAGGGGCCATCCATTCTTTGCTGGTTTCCTTTCTTGTCCCATATTCTAGTGTGTTTTTAAAAGGCCCGAAAATAGGGTGGGACAGTGCCCTTCCCTGTAACCACTGGGCCTGAAAGGAGCCCTCACAACCACCACGTGTGACTGACTATTGCATGTGGTTCCTAAATGCCCAACAAATCCTGGTGGAGTCAGGCCCACCAGGAGAGCTCAGATCTCTCATTTTTCAAGAGAAGTGGAGTTTGAGAGAGTACCCAGGGAATTAACTGTCCTGCCAAGTCCTCTCTTTTAATTCAGTTCTGGTGGCTCTGACCCAACCAGGCTACTGGTCTCATTTTCACATAACTGCAAAATCTCAGCATTTGAGACAGGGCTTCCCACTGGATACAGCCTAGGAGGCAGGCAGGGAATATGAGACCAAAGGAAGAGGTGGGTAGGGAGGAGGGAGATGCATCCATTATTAACATGGTCTGCCCTGCACAGCTGTCATCTCAGAAAAAAAACGCCAAGTGCACATCGCATGTACACCTTAGAAGGGTGAATCTACCTTTGCCCCCCATCCCCTTCTTCCCCCCTCCCCAGCCACTGGAATGGTGGCTGGTGCACACAGAAAGGGGGTTGAGAGGAAACTGTTCTACAAAAAGATCTTCTTCCACATTTATTCACAATCAGCTCAACTCATGAAAGCGGGTTCTAAGCGCTCTACAGAGCTCTAGATAGAAAATATGAAACTAATTATCATGGCAACTAGTGCTGGTTATGAGATTATCATTGCCGTTAGGATGAATGATTATGACTGACACAGGTTCTCTGGAACCCGGGTGGAGTGGACTGTCATTTCAGGCCTCACGCTCCTGACACATGCATGCAGGGTGGCCCCTGAGGAACAGTCCATAACTCAGTAGCCTGCTGAAGGTGTCATCTCTGGGGGTCCCTCAGCCGAGTCCTCTGCCAGTCCCGGCCCTGGCAGGCTCCCAGTTTCTCCAGGACAATCCCTCTTCCCCTGCCCACCCCCTCTGGCGTTCACGGGGTAGCGCTGGTCTTGACCTTGGCGAGAACCTTTTTCTCCTTGACCCGGCGGTTCTGAAACCAGATGGTAATCTGGCGTTCAGAGAGGCTGGTGACTGCCGAGATCTTGCGCCTCTTGTCCTTGGTGATGAACTTGTTGGCGGCGTACTCCCGCTCCAGCTCCCGCAACTGCCCCTTGCTATAGGGAATGCGTTTTTTGCGGCCGCGGCGGAAGGCACAGCCGTCAGGAGGGTGCTGGGTGTTGGGCTCTGCGTGGTGCGAAAAGGAAGGAGGGAAAGGCATGCTCAATCAATCCCCTCTCTAGTGCAAAACCAAGCCGACCCAGGCCCTGCAAGCCTCAGGGCTACGTCATCCTGCAGGCGCTTCCTGATCATCCTATGCGTGGGCTCTGCGCCCCCAAAGCACACAGGGATACTGCTGGATTCTGCCTGATTCTGGGGTCGCCACTCACTCAGCCTCTGTTGGCCATCCTCACCATCCCTGACCTCACATCGGGACTCTGCAAACACACCCACCCTGTCAGGGTTTTGTCCACAATCACACAGTCCAGTCTCATGCATTTTCAGAACTCAGCCACTCCTACTGATTTCATTGGCAAATTATGTACAGGAGAAAACAGGTTTATGTCCCCCATTCAACACACACACACACACACACACACACACACACACACACACACACACACCACACACTCCCAAAACACACCCTTCAATACACCACCCAGCCAAAGAAAACCTAAATTTTCCTTTCGAAATTGAAACCTCATCTAAGAAAGCAAGTGGCTGTATTCTCTAAGAAACACCCAAGAGCCCCATCCCACCCACCGTTCATCGCCACCCTCAAAACCACTAAATTATGTCATTTGGCCTTTGTGTAGAATTAGACTGAGGTTGTGCTGGGACACTCAGGCCCCAGTCAACAGCAGAGGTCCAAGGTTCTCCCGACATATTGAAAGGCTGCTCCTAGAGCCTAAGGGATAAGAGAAGAGGGGAGATGCAGCTAGCGCCCTGCTGAAGCCCCTCATTCTGACCCTCTGAGACCTCCATCCAGGCCCTCTAGCTGCCTGGACCCTCCTTCCAAGTTCTAATGAGCAACCAAGGAGCCCCAGGCTCCTCCTCACCAGTCCCAAGTCTCCCTCCTTCTCCTCTAACCTCCTTCCAAGCAAGTGCCGGCATAGCCCATGCTCAGAGCCAAGGGGAGCCACAGTAGGAGTTACCTGCAAATGCCGCTTTCCAGAAGGGACCCGGTGGGTTCTGTTCACCTTGGCAACACATCTGGCTGTTCCAGCCACCGGCCAGGGCCCACGGCTGGTAACTGTCCACAGGAAGCAGAGAGTCGTGGCGAGGCTCCCCGGGGGCTCCCAGGGTCTGCACCACGGACACATCCAGGTAACTGGCCATAGGCTGGTAAGGTCCCGGGTAGCCCGGATAGAAGGCAAACTCGGTGGGACGACTGGTGTACTCCTCCCCGGGCGCAGGAGTTTCCGAAGGGTAGGTGGCCAGGGTGGCGGTCTGGGCACAGGGTTTCAGTGAGCTCCTGGACACTCGGCAAGAGTAGTACCCGCCTCCAAAGTAGCCATAAGGCACAGGAGCTGGAGATGCCCCCTGGGGCACCCCAGGACAAGGGTGGCACTGCTTTGGTGGCTCCGCAGAGCCTGGCAGATCCAGGGGCGCATAATTGACAGTCGGCATCAGCGTTGGCGCCGCAGGATGGTTAGCCAGTGGGGAGTGGGGGACTAGATTCCGACCCCCTCCGGCTCCCAGCAAGCCTTCGATATCTTTGGCTCCGTCCAAGGTGGCATAATTGCCGGGCTCCATGGGGCCGATGATCCGCTCATGGGGAGCCGAAGGTGGGGGTTCTAGGGGGCACCCAGCTCGCTCTCCCCACCCAGGCCAGGGGAATCTTAAGCGTTTTAAATCGCTCCCAGCTCGCACGGCGCCTGCATTCGCCTGCCTGGGCCGTCTTGACGCAAGAGACGCAGGGGCCCGAGCATAAGCGCTGATTGGCTGCGGCCTGGGGGAGAGAAGCTCATAAAATCCTCCCCGCAGAAATTGCAGGGGGAGAGGGGACCCGGAGTCCGGCTCCGCCTCTTCTCTTCTCTCCTTCTCGTTCTGTCTCTGTCTGTGTATCTCTGTGTCCGTGCTCCTGTCTTTCTGTGTCTCTGTCTCTGAATGCATGCCTGTGTCTGTGCTTCTGTCTTTCCTTGTGTGTGTCTGTCTCTGTTCTCTCTCTCTCTCTCTCTCTCTCTCTCTCTCTCTCTCTCTCTCTCTCTCTCTCTCTCTCTCTCTCTGCCTGGCTCTCTGTCTTCTGCGCTTTGGCAGGTTTAACGAGAGAATAAAAAGCTCTCCCAATAAAGTGTCCATCTCCTGGTGATGGGGGGTGAGGGGGGGGGAGTCGGGGGAAGGGCCTCCTCAGAGGATAACCCGGGAATGCTTCTGAAGAAGAGGGCGAAGGTATTGAAAACTATAGGCGTCAGGGAGTTCTTTGCTTTGGGTCATTGGTACTAGCCGCCCAGCTCATTGTAGATGCCCCTCCTGTCCCGAATGCGCTGTGCCCAGGGAAGTGCCTGCAAGGTCCCTTCCCTAGGGACCCAGAGCTACAGCCCTGAAGGCCCTGGAGGCCCCAAAAGGGGTGAGGCGGAGCCAAGGAGCTGGGGACCCGATGGAGCGCAGAAAACGTGCAATCCACAGCCCAGGGTACGCAATGTCCGTATCTGAAGAGGAAATGGAGCCTCTAGATGTCTGGGAAGGGGGTCTGGATTTCCGTTTAAGGGTGGAGAAAGAGACCAAGAAACAGGCGCACAGACTAAGGGTGGGAGAGAGGAAGGGAGCAGGAGGGAGGGGCAGAGGGAAGGAGGGAGAGGGGGGAAGAGAGAGATTGGCACAGCACGAACGGGGAAAGGAGGAGGGGAAGGAGGACAAGATTTTATGCCCTTTTTCTGGGATCTGCAGTCTGGGGAAGCCAAGGCTGGCTAAGTGGCCTCAAATCGGCTGCGGGGATCCTGTGAGGCCTTTCTGCTCTTTGGCACCCTCTCCATAGGCCAGGAAGGCCAGGAAACCGACCCTGGCCCCAGCACATTTCCACACAATTGAGGGACTAGAAAGCCTGAGACCCTAGTTGCCTCCTGCGGCCTTTGAATTTCCTTGGAAGTTAAAGAGGATGGGGGAGCAGGGGTGCCCCAACCGCTGGGATTGCCCGAGGCCCCTTGGTTGGGGCCTATTGTGCTGTGGATTCAAAAGGCTTGTTATACAAATCCGTCTTTGCAGATTTTCTTTTTCCTAGATCAACCCCACATGAAATCCTACATTTCCTAGTTTTCTGAAGCTCTCCCTGCAGAAAATTCAAACTTTTCTGTTATACCAAGGGCTTGGTTGTAATAAGGAACGGATCACCTTGAGCTCTGGGTGGGCTCAGCCTAGGCTATTACCAGCCTGAACTTGAACTCGAGTCCCCTTATGGGGAAGGGTTCATGAAAGCCAGAACTGCTCCAGATTGTAGGCCTGTAGTATACTGTAGGTCACTCTCAACAAACATTGCTAGTAATTGTCACCAAGCACAGAAACCTCAGCTGATGTTTATCACATTTGAAAAGGAAGGTGTCTCCTCACTGCGACCCTGAATTTCACATAGCTTGCTGCTTACCTAATCATGAAGGGCAGAAATACCAGGATTTTCTCCTAAAGATTGAGAGTTTTTCGGTTATTTTACAAGGCAGAGTTGCAGTTTTTAACTTTTGTTGGCCAGAGACACCTATAGCCACCGGAATGTAGAAGATATGGTGGTGGTTCATGCATTTGATCCCAGTCCTAAGGGGGCAGAGGCAGAGGATCTCCAAACTGGAGCCAGCCTGATCTACAGAGTGTGTACCGGGACAGTCAGAGTTACACAGAGGGACCCGGTCTTGAGGTGGTAGGAAGGAGATCTGTGTTGCCCACAGAGCATGGGTGGACCCCTAAATTAAAAAAAAAAGAAAAGAAAAGAAAAAAAAAAAAAACAAAGACAAACAAAAAATCATCATAGCCACACTGGAAAAACCAACATTTCTGGGCACAAAGGAAAATTTAGCTCCACCAGGGGGTATGTCCTGATACTTTCATCAGCACATCAAAACTGTATTGATAATTCAGAAGATTTGCATGACTCCTGGAAGCGAGGAGGACATGCAAATTCTCACAGCACTTCATGGCAGAGGCTGGTCTCCAGCTCCCTTTGCCACGGAAGGTATCACCAAACTTCTGATCTTCCTGCTCCTGCCTCCCCAGTGCTGCTGGGATTGTAAGAAGAAAATAGTCTACTTTTTTTTTTTTTTTTGTACTTGGAATTGAACCCAGAGCCTCACAGACGCTAGAAAAGCATTCTACCAATGAGCTACGTCCCCACTGGGTTCCATGTTTTAAAAAAGTAAAAGGAGTAATAGGGGTGCCATGCACTAGGTCTGTCACAGCAGTATCCACAGGACCTCAAAACTGGAAACTGGTCAATTTCCATCAACCGTGGGATAGGCAAAGACACCGAGGTGGCATTAAGCAAGAGGATTAAAAACCAGCGAACAAGCCAGGCGGTGGTGGCGCTCACCTTTAATCCCAGCACTCAGGAGGCAGAACCAGGCAGATAGGCAGATCTCTGTGAGTTTGAGTCCAGCCTGGCCTACAGAGTGAGTTCCAGGACTGCCACCAAAACTATACAGAAAAACCCTGTCTCGAAAACCCGGAAACAAACAAACAAACAAACAAACCAGCAAACAACTGCTAAATTTGACATATGAGTTTCACTTATCTGTGGGTGAAAGAAGCCAGGCAATAAAGAGGAAGTTTGTAAGAGTCCATGTCTACATGGTTCGAGAACTTTGGATAGTGACCGAGGTGAGGTCAGAATAGAAATGAGTCAGGGAAGGGGCTGGGAGGGTGACAAAGAGACCTTCTAGGGCTCTAGAAATGTTATCTCGAAGTGGACTCTGGTCATGTGGGTGCATTCGCTTTGTAAAAAAACACCAAGCTGTATGCTTTGGATTCCCACGCTCCTTCCACCTCACCCCACCAGTTATACCTCAATTTAAGAAGAAAAATATTAAGTCAAAAAAATGAATTTATATCAGTGACACCTGGCATGTGGGAGGCCCTGGGTTCTATCTACAACATACTGAGAGAAAAATCAGAGCAGCATTGTCTACAAGTGAGCTTTTTTGGAGATAAAGTGTTTGTATGAACACGCACAGAAATAAGCAGCTGGATCCATACACCTCCTTGTAGAATGCAGGGCCAACCAGCTTCAACTTGGCCCCCAGAGACACTCACAAGCTTTGCCACCAACTCCCTCCAGACCAGACATTTTTCAACACAAATAGTACTATGAGTTTGGTTTTGTTCCCTCTAAATTTATTTAGCATTTATTCTATCCCGGGGAACGGGTCTGCATATCGAATTTATTAGCATGTGAAGTAGGCTCCTATTTCTTCTGCATGTCCCTGGATTTGAGTACCTCTGTCTGTGACTAGATCTCAACTGGACTTGAGTAAAACGGGATGTGGTCTCCTTCTCTCTAAAATGGTGCTAATAATCCTCACCTTACAAGAACCCTATGACAATTTGACGAGATTTTGCAGATGAAGGTGTTTTGCAAAGTGAATAAATATTTCTATTTATGTTATGTACGTGTTGCTCTAGAACACGTGGGTCGCTTCTTACTACCGAACCCGGGTCCCACCCCCCACCCCCCACAGAAACTGAGACTCCCTGGGAGTTCAGCTGTCAAACCCCTTCCCAACCCTGATGCTCTGTCTCCCCACCGGAGTCCGCAGGCCTTTCTCTAGCTTCACAGAGGCCTTTGTGTCCCGCTGGGAACCTCCTGTTAGACCCACCGGGAGGAGTCTGGAGCCTCGGGAGCCCCCTTTACTGACCCAGCCAACGGCGCTGAAAGCCTCAGCATGCTCCTTTACATACCCGCCAGACACTTCCAGGAAGGTCAAGGCCAAGTTGAAAGTTAAGAGTCTGTTTACCTCCTGGATCCCATTCAGCGCAGCCCCCGCAGACCGCCTGTGACCTTTACAGCCCGGCCTTTGAGCGTGGCCGACCCGCCCCCAGGGGTTCCGGCCACGGGGACCTGGCACCTCGGTGTCACCTCCCGCCCCTCCTCGGGCTCGGGAGGGAGGGGGCGAGACGAGCCCACCCGCTCCACTTAAGGGCATGCTTTCCATTTTGTTTTATTTTATTGTCAAGTGAGAGCTGGCCGCCTTCTTTATCCCAAATGGAACAGTGACCGTAAGTCGTGGCAATGATGGCGGCCCTCCTCGGGGTCGGTGGTGACTCAATAATGATTTATTTGCAGCGGGGACACTTCCTTCTCGCCAGACCCACAGGACTGCATGGGCCCGGCTGGACTTCTGGTGGTCGCTCCCCGCTCCCGGCTTCAGGAGAACGGCCTGGTCGTGAGGCGCTTTCCTTCTTTTCTCCCGTTCTTTTTCTCTTCAGACTGGGTTTTCCTGTCTTTGGTCTTCTGTGAGCTTTCTTTCCCTTTCATGTCATGAGTTTCTTTCTGTCTTTCCTTCGATTTTAGTTCTCTCGATTTTATATTCTTTCTCCGTTTCTTTCTTTTCCTCTTTATGGCTTGCATGCCAGTACCCCTGTCTTTTAAACTATTCTCTTTTTTTTCCCTCTTCTTGTTTGACGTCTGTACCGTTTGCACTATTATTTCTTTTGTTGGTTTTTTTTCATCTTTTTCTCCCCCCCTTCTCCTTTCTTCTGTCATTTTGCTCTCCTTCCCCGCAACAGACACATTTTTTTTCCTTGTCTGCCCTCTTGCACAATTTCTTATTATGCTTTTCTGAAGTCTGGAAAGGCCTTGTGCATTGTGCATTGCGGTGTGACTAGAAAGGTCTTGTCAGAAGACCCAGGAACAGGCCTGAGGGACCTGTGTGGGGGTGGAACATCTCTCCCGTGCCTACCTTAAAATAAAGTCGATGTAGGTCTACTCTGCACACCTTAGAGGAAAAGCTTTTACACGAGCTGATATTGGGAACCAAGAGCAACTACAACTGCCCATAAGATAGACAGAGGCGTGACCGGCCTAGTCAGAAGGCTGCTTTTACAGCCACCCGACCCGACCCGAGAAGCCTGGCGATGGCGACATTCTGAGGCTTCAGAACCTCTTGAGGCAAACCTTGAATGGAAGGAAGACCCCAAGGAGCTGCTGCTGAGAGAAGAGGCTCCTTGCTGCGTTCTCTCTCTCTCTCTCTCTCTCTCTCTCTCTCTCTCTCTCTCTCTGAGAGCCTCTAGAACTGGAGCCCAGCCAGTGAAACTGAGTAGTAGGGCCAAAGGCGGATGGAGGGAGAGAATGGCCTGGAGAACTAAGGACCACGGAGCAGGGACCATATGCCTCTGGTCCTCGGGTCTCGGAGCACTGGGCAGTCACAGCAGCTATTGCAAGCTGAGTAGGAAGACTGACTGCCTCCGCCCACAAACACATGTCCGAAGCTCCCTCTCTAAGCCCTAGCCTTGCTAGGGCCAGAGCTCTGATACCCATCCCTGGGGCTCAGCTTGGATCTGACTCAAAAGCCTTCGGGAATTCTGAGCGTAGCCAGTCCAGCCAAGCAGGACACAACTGGAGCAGGGTTTCGCCCTAGTGGCCAGCATGTCAGCATGTTGGGCAAGCCTCACCCGCCCCCCACCCAGACTCCTGTCTCCGTTTTCCTATGTGTACCGTGCGAAAGGCAATGGCAGTTTCTGCTTCCCTTTGAGTTCCCAGCAGGGCTAACTTGGGGCAGAAGAGTAGGGGCCAAGGGACACCAGGGAAGGCAGCCAGAAGAAAGGGTTGACACTGTGGAGGAAACCCGTGGAAAGAACAAGGAAGAGGTCGCTAGACCGCCTCTGCTTCTGGTTTTGTTTTTCTAATTTGATTTTTGGTTGGCTGCAGTTATCAGGACCTTTAAGGAGCCTCGTTCTTCCACTAAACTTCGATGGAGCAACCCAGGATGGTGCACCCAGGATGTAAATGCCATCCGTAGTCCGTGAAATGATACCAAGTTGACATGGAAATTCACCTCCCAGGCCTTCACGATACTTCCCAGAGAAGCCCTCCAGACCCTCAACCCAGAGACACCTGAAACTGGAGAAAGAGAGGCAGGATCTTTAAATAGGGAATCCCAATCAGTATCTGTGGGGTTTGTAGCAACTTTCAGAAGATTGGAAGACTGGGTTTCCCTTTTAACTCCTTTGGTCTCTGATGGGGCTCTGGAATGAGGCCTGTTTTAAAAAGAAAGTGCCCACAAATTCACAGAAGCAATCCAGATCACTTACAACTCCCCCAGTCAATCCACCTTATTTTTTCCTCCAGAGAATGTGGACATTGGTGATGGTGATGGTAATGGACGTGCTCTCCAGGCTGCTGGGATCAACCCTGCTAGAGACAAAGACTGAGTTTTTACTCTTAAAACAAAAGCAAGTCCCCAGTTCACCCATTCAGCCTAAAGTAGAACTGCAGCTTCTCGAGGCCTGGGGTACCTATGTTGAAAGATTTTTATTTTTTGTTCCAGTTCCCACATATCCCTTGCTGAGAATGGCCCATCTCCCTCCTTTCTGTCCCGGTTCCAAACTGCAAAGTCTGGTCCCTTCCCTCCCACTAAATCATTTGTTCCAAGAAACAAAGCTGGAAGAGGAGGGAAAAAAAGGAAGCATGTAACACACACACACACACACACACACACACACACACACACACACACACACACGGCATAGTCTCTCTTTTTTTGCACTCAGGGATTCCTGGCCTTGAAAATCAAAAAAAGGACTAAGTCCTTGGTACTCTAAAGACTTAAAAATAACCCCTTGCTTCCAAGAATGAAATACAGTCACCCCACCCCATCAGCACCTCTGAACCTCAGTTCCAGCTTGATATGAATATTGGGCAGTTCCTGGTTACTGCCCTGTGAACCCTGACCTGGGGGAAAGTCCATCCTAGTCAGGACTCCAGGGTTCTGGCCCAGCCATTTGCCTCAGATGCTGACACCCAACACTAGAGGAACCTGGCTGACTGGCTGTAGCCTGACTGTCTGAACTCTAGTAGTCTAAAGCTGGCATTTAGTCCATACCCACAGAATCTTTCAGAAATTGGGATTGGAACAGAGTTCTTAGCCTGCTTTGGCTCTGGATCATCTGAGCTTAACCTGGTCTCTGCTTTCTAAATCCTTCAGAATTTTCCCCGAGAGTTCTGTGAAAACAGGTGAAAGATTTGTCACTTTAAATTTAAATTTAAATCACACACACACACACACACACACACACACACACACACACACACACCCCTTTTGTCTTGTGTTGTCCATGATTGGAAATTATTTCAGCCACTGATATTAGAAAGCATTCCTCAAGTCCCTGAATGTCTTTTCCCTCAAATGACTTAGGTGGAGCTCAGCTGGAGAGTCTGATCCTGGGCAGGTGCTACTTCAGGGAAATGGCTGCCAGGGCGAAGGAACTAGAAGTTTAGAAGGATAGAACGTTTTGTCTGGGAAATAATTAAGGCTTTCTCTGACTAAAGAATATGTAGAACTCTCCTTCTCTTCACCAAGAGGAAGCTCCAAAGTCCTCAGCTACAGGACTAGCTAGTTGGGAGAATGTCCAGGTGGCTGGGCAGCAAATACTTTGAGTGGGAGAGCTGGAGCTAGCTGCCTTGTCTAAGTAGAAAAAAGCAGAGCATGGAAAAACAGTGGCAACTTCTGTGGTTCCAGGCAGCTCTGAGCTGCCGGAGTTGGGGCAGTAAAAGCAATGAAGAGCACAGAGGCTTCTAGAGCTCCCAGTCTTGCTCTAGCTGTGGATTCAAAGCACTTCAGTGACATGGGACAGGAATATAGACGCTTACACTTAAATGTCCAGGATACTTTTTTTCTGTCCCAGCTCCATGTTCATCAGGTCTCAGGGAGGCAAAGGTTGGTCACAGTGCCACCCCCTCTGAAACTGACTCTGCTCTGGAAGGCCAGGCCCTATTAGAATGGTCAACCCTCTCAGTTTCTTACTCCTGAGATGAGCCTAGAATACACCATCTCAGCCCCTGCAGCTCAAATAGACCCGGGAAGGCAGTTCCCATCTCTGTCCCCTTAAATAGTCCTTTATATGCATGTGTAGTGGTGGAGGAGGGTGCAGACAAGGATGGAGGAGGATGCTGTGCAGACAGGGATGGAGGAGAGTGCTCTTTGTGTCATATTAGACACCTGCAGATTCTGCCTCCTTCATCGTATCCATCTTGGTCCCCACCCCTCCACACCATTTCTACAGGTTTTCTAGACTGAGGAATTACCTTCTTCAGGGATGCAGACTAAGACAGGAAAATACACTGTAGGACTGCCACCTTGCTCTCATCCTGAGGCCCTTGTGTGGGGAGTCCTGCATTTTAAGTAACCCTCTGAACAGGTACAAACAGTCTAGATTTATAGGGACCCAGCAGAAACCACCACCTCTTCATAAAACTAGAGATGTGCCTAAAGATGTTTCCCTTTCCATAAGAGTCGCTTCCCACCTCCACCTGGTGCCCGATGGAACCAGGGCAAGGAGTTCTCTACTACTGCCTGACACTGGACACTCAGAAACCCTGCTGCTCGCCTGCATTGGGTTGATTTCTTAGTAATCATCTTGAAGGCTCTCCTCCTAGGGGTTTGCCATGCCTTCTTTTGGGTGGCAAAGTGACCCTCAGCTGCAGGTGAGACCTCTAGGGATGGAGGAGGATCCTCCTTTCAGCTTCAGTGTCCTCTCAGACACTCCCTTTTTTTTGGTAACACTGAGGATCCCTGAGCCCCTGGATCCCTGAATCCCATGGGGATTCTGATTCAAGTCACTACTGGATCATTACCCCTGCTTGCTGAGGCTGGCTGGGTTAGAAGGGCTCAAGCCTTGCCTGTTCCCAGGAGCCACTTAGCACTTCACACACACAGACCCCTGATCCAAGCAGTTTCCCCCACAACCCCCACCCGGCATTTTGAAAGCCCATCCTTGTTCTTAACTGAAGGGTACTGAACTCCCAACAAGCACTCCTCCACCTGTTGGGAATATAGGCCCCAAGCCACCAAGTCACCCCAGTAAGCATCTTCCACTTAGTCCACACAGTGATACGGATGGGGTGTGTTACCGTCCATTTTGTAGATTAAAAAACAAAGAATAACAAGAAAACAGATGTTCAGAGGTGCTGGGACACAGCTCAGAGGTTAGGCGCTCCTGGCAGAGCTTGGCTTCTGCACTCTCCAGAGACACCCCAAGTTTTATAGCCTCCTGGCACACCAGCTCTGGGCTCTCTCTCTCTCTCTCTCTCTCTCTCTCTCTCTCTCTCTCTCTCTCTCTCTCTCCTCCCTTCCCCTTCCTCCCTCATCCCTCTCTCTCTCTATCTCATACACATTAACTCACAGAGACTGGGAGAGCACACAGAAGACCTTGACGAGTTCCAACCAGACAAAATCACAACAGAGAGAAGAGGAAGTGAGCACCAAATCCAACTCATAACCAAGAAGCTGTTTATAATTGATCCCAGCAGGAGAGGGGAAAATCAGATTTCTTCCGTGGAGTGACACTGGGTAATGTCAGTCACGCCCGAGAAGGGCGGCCTTGTCCAACACAAAATGGATTCCTTCCGTGGGCTTTTTGTTTTTGTTTTTGAGGTTTGTTTGTTTGTTTTTCATTTTGGTGTGTGTGTGTGTGTGTGTGTGTGTGTTTGGTTGGTTTTCATTTGTTTCTTTAAGAAATGAAAATATGAAATTAGATAGGGAGAGAAAATCTGGGAGGAGCTGGTAGACTGCAAGGAATCTGACTAAAATATATAGTGTGATTATTTTAAAAAATAAACGTATTTTTAAAATATGATGGTTTACAATCCCGCTGTGGGGCTTGCTTTAAATCCCAGTCTCAAAAAAAGAAAAAAAGACAAGAAGGTTTAGGAGATTAACTTACCGCTTATCCAGTTAATAGAGGCTAACGAATGAGGAGGTCTGAACACTTTCTTTCTTATTTTTTCTTTCCCCCCTTTCCTCTTTTCTCCCCTCTTTTTTTTTTAGGGGGGAAAGGAGTGGGACAGGTCTGCTTTTGTTATCCAGTAGCTGGGGTGACAGCATGGGCCAGTGCCTGGCTTCTCTCCTGTTCAAACACAAAGTTTTCGGTAATGTTTAGAACAAAAGTAAATCTCAATACCTGAAACTGATGTTTAAAAGCAGGTCCAAGGTTTCTGAGGAAATTACTAGAGGGAAAGGTGGAGGGAGGGAATTTATAATAAAATAAAATTTTAAAAAATATACACATATAAGCCCCAAGATAAAAGAACCCCTTTAACACAACAATAACTGTCCTTCAGTGCTCTCCGTGACTTCTAAAACTACCAAGTCAAAGCACCTGACTTTGTACCTTGCACCTAACTCCCCTCACCCCAAGTCACTTCAGAAGCCTTTCCACAATCAGCAAGTGAACTGTACCTGGAAAATGTTTCCCTACAGTTGAGCCATGGGAGGCCCAGACTGCTCTACTGGCCGGAGCTCACACCTGCAACATTGCAGGGAAGAACAGCCAGATGCAGCCCGTTGGTTGTTGGTTGTCTACTGCTTCTACATCTACCCAGTGTGATTCCCTCTGAGAAAACAGGGGGGGGGGGTACCTATGTGAGCACTGAGTATTCCAACCGTGATTCCACAATGAAATAAATCCCTGTCTCTACCACCCAGCTTCGTCAATAATCAACTCAGAGCTGGAGTATTGCAACTTTTTCCTCTAAAATATGTTGAAGTATTATTCATTATTTCACCTCCGAAATACTTCAGCTTGAATATTTGGCTAATAAGCATTCCTTTTTGCTGTTTTTGCTTTGTTATATTAAATATAGCCTCCATGTGGGCACAAGACAAAAAAACAAAAAACAAAAGAATAAATAGTTAATGATGCCTGTGTTAGCATAGATAAGCAGTTGTCCAAAAATCCACGTATTACATTTAGTTGATATGTTCTCAACTTGCTCATAACCTACAACAATGTGTTTTATCCATCTCTGCTACTGGGATTCAAACTACGCCTTGGACCCTCCTTTTCTCCTCATTTCGGGTCAATTAATTATTGAAAAACCTGGGTCTCCAGACTTGGTAGTGCACACATCTTTAATGCCAGCAGACGCAGGCAGATCTCTGGAGCTCTGGGAGTCTGAGGTAAACCTGTTCTGCACTGTGAGTTCCAGGCCAGCCAGAGCTACAAAGTGAGATCCTGTTTCAAAATAAATAAGTAAATATAAAGAAAGGATTACTGCTTCTGTTGGACTGAATGGTCTTTTAAAATTTTTTTTAAAGATTTATTTATTCGATGTGTATGAGTGTTTTGTTTACACATGTGTGTGTGTGTGTGTGTATGCACCACCATGTGTGTGCCTGGTGTGCAAAAGTCAGACTGAAGTGTCAAATTCACTGGAAACTGGAGTTACAGATGGTTGTGAACCACCATGTGGGTGCTAAGAACTGAACCCTGGTCCTCCTGGAGAGCAGCCAGTGCTCTTAACCTCTCAGAGATCTCTCTGGCCCCCAAAATTGTTTTTTTTTTTTTATTTACCTATGTATATATTCCTCACTTACTCTGCAGGCCTGGGGGTTGAGTTCAGGGGTTCCTACACACTGGGCAAGCAAGTCCTCAACCACCTGTACCCACTGTCTTCCTGTGCCTTCCTGTGCTGAGCTGATACAGAGAGGAGAGTGTGCCCTTCCCAGAGAAAGGGGAGCTGGGCCAGGCCAGGTCCTGCCCTTCCAACTTGCCACTTTCCTGTGGGGCATGCTCCCTTCTGTTGGCTTCCAGGATCTCCCTTTTCCCAGCACTCCCAAGCAGCCAAGTGTGGCTACTTAATGTGAGTTTCTGAGAATGTTGAAGACTGAATTATTTCTGTCCCTGCTCTGATTTGGGCTGTCTGCTGTGTGTCCTTGGGCTGGCTATCTTCTCTCTAACCATCAACCTCATCATCTGTAAAATGACATTGACCATCCCTGTCTAGCCTTCTTAGCAGAACTGTTTTGAGACACACAATAAAGGAAGTGGGGCCAGGACCGGTAGCTCAGCTGGTAAAGTGTTCCTCTAGGATCTAGGGAGCCCTGGGTTCAAACCTCAATACCACAGAAACTCTCGGGACCCATGCCAAGGACCCAGGGAGTGGAGGCAGGGAGATCAGGAGTTCAAGAGACTATCCCAGCTACATGAAACCCTGTCTCAAAACCAGAGATAGATAGATAGATAGATAGATAGATAGATAGATAGATAGATAGATAGATAAAGTGAGAAGTAATGACTCTGTAGAGCTCCTTGCCTATATATTAAAGAATTGTTTCTCGCCCAGTTGGTGGGATACAAGAAGCTGAGGGTCTCTGCTAGAGGAGGAGCCAGCTGACACAACCTTGTTCTGATCCCATGTCTATGGGTCTGACACGACCTTACTCTGATCTCATAGCTATGGTGAAGCCACAGCACCACCCCCTCCTTTGAAACTAGAAAGAGATCTGGGCTTGATGGTGACCAGCCTGAGAAGCCATGACCTCCTGGCATGAAGGATAATGTGCCAAGATGCCTACTGTTCTTTTCTAGGACCACCAAGGTGCTACAATCCCATCCTCCTCAGCTGGCTTTTCCTCTCTTACCCTCATCTCTCCCCTCTTTTTATTTTTATTTTTATTTTTATTTTTTCATCTCTTCCTTCTTTAAAAGATGCTCAGTTTTGGTGCATCACCCACCCACCCCAAAATCCTAATTTCTTCCCAAGAGGACATCAGGAAACACCGACTGACCTGGTGATAGAAGCTGAGGCCTATGCAAACCAGACACAAGAAATCAGATGGACCTTTGCACCTACCCAAGCCGAGCCCAGTCCAGATGAATCTGTACTACCTCTCCAAGCTGAGTCTCACTCCACAAGGCTTTGCTTTCCAGAAAGTGAGAATGTGTCCCCAAGAGTAAGTGCAAAACACAGCAGAAACATTACAGTATCGGCAAGCTCTCACATTTTTCATTTCTCAACTACACCTAGCTCATAAAAAGCCAGTGAATGTAATAAATTCTCCCCTGCGGGACATGGTTTTAATTAATTATTGGGTTATTCAAGGTGACTCATGTGTGAAACAAAATTTGTACTTGTAAATGAGAAGCTCATATAATCCATTCTAAAGGGCTGCCTGCTCTCTTCTTGGAGAGAAACACACACACACACACACACACACACACACACACACACACACACACGTGAGATATAAACGTGATCTCCCCCCACCCCCACCCTCTGCCTTCCAAGTCCTAGGATTTAAGACATTCCCACCATGTCCAGCAGGACTGTGATTTTAGCCTAAACAAAGCTTACTCAGCTGGCTCAAGACTCTTATGAGATCGATCTCGATTTCTCTGGTAAGTTCCTTTTTTAGTGAAATCCGAGGGGTGTGTGTGTGTGTGTGTGTGTGTGTGTGTGTGTGTGTGCACGTTCATGTGTCTGCCCTTGTGTCTTGTGTGTCTTACTCACTTGGTTTACAAAGTCTGAAAAGACAGAGGAAGCCATCTCAGGGCAGAAGAGAACTTCTTGCTGAATCAGCTCCTGTTCCTCTGGCAGCTGCGACTCTTCCTCCTGCTGGGATTTCTGAAATTTGGTTTTATCACCCAAGATCAGTGTTTGCCTCACATCTCCAGAGCTGTACTGTGCAACATGTGCAAGTGCTTTTCTGGGATCCACACTCCTTTCTGCTCAACTTGAAAAGCCCTTTACTCTGGGCCCCACGTATAGGAGACGGGCAGAATGAGATCCTTTGTAGGGCATTAGCACTGTGGTCCACACAGTCAGGGAGACTACAGTTTGGTTTCGTTTTTTATATTTTTATTATTGTTATCATTATTGCTATTGTGTGTGCATCTATACCACTAGCCAGAGTTGGTGATCTCCTTCCATCAAGTGGGTCCCAGAGGATCAAACTCAGAGCTCCAGGGTTGTTGGCAAGTACCACTACCTGATGCGCTGTGACAATAGCCCTGGCTTTTGCTTTATAAGCCTTTTAGGGGATGATGGGATGGGGGAGCTGAAGCTGTTCCTTGGTGCAGAATCTAAAAAATACAGAGGGAGGTGTCTGCCTCTGGGCAGTGCCAGCCTTTGCCAGTTCCTGTGGGTGAAGTCAAAGGAAAACCCATGGAGGTGGGAAAGAAGGGCGTCGTCGTCATCGTGGTCATCGGAGAAATACTTTGAGCCCCTTACTTGGTGTCCAGCTAAAGAAGAGGAGATAGTTTCAGCATTGCATTCTGCACTTTCCCCTTCCTGGTTTTCTTTTCTCTTTCACCTCTTTTAATTTCCCTGTTTGACCTGGAAGCTAGATTTTTTAAAACTTTATTTTTAGTTAAAAAAGAGACTGAATTCCAATCGTCCCTCAGTTCCCTTGGAACGCCAGAATTCTGTCCAGTCTCATACCTGGAGTGCCCTTGAGGCTTCTAAATAAATGGGTGGGTGAGGTCTATGCTTAGCTGAAGTTTTGTCCTAGGATCCTGCCCCATCCCTTACTCATGGCTAGGGATCCCCCCACCCTGGACCCTATCATTTATTTTTGGGAAGAAGAAAACCCAAAATGAAACAAAATAAAACCCTCTTCCAGCCTCTAGCCTACTTGAATTTTCCTCTTTAGTTGGAAATAAATTAGAAATTTCAAAATATACAAGAATTTAATAAATGCAAGGGGTGGAGAGTCTCCTTCCAAATTTGTCTGCTCCAAAAGACATTACAGACAGTGCCCACACCACAAACTCAAAAAGGACAGTGGACACACAGATAGGACCACATGCAGGACCGGACAGCAGGTGATCTGAGCCAGCCCCACAGAGCTACTTAAAACCGCCACTTGAACCTGAGGCACTGAATCCGAATCCAGAGAATGCCCTGTGCAAAAATGGATGTCTTCGGTGACAGGCAGGGTGGAACTGATAGCGTGTGGGGAGAAGAGTGATGGAAATTGGCCTTAAAGAGACTAAGGAATTTCAGAGTACCCCGAGTAAGGGGAGTTCACCACAAGGGAGCTGGCACAGGAGGGAGGTGGTGGGGTGGAGGGGGGGGGCTGGGATGCCTTAGAAGTCGTCTTGAGGCAGATATAAATCGCCGGGCTCAGCATCCAATAGTGCAGCCGCCCTAGGTGCCAAAATAACCAGCCAGCTCTGCCAAGTTCAGGAGAAATCAGCCATAGCCATTGTTTGGCCTTCCACGAAACAATAGTTGACTAGCTGGAATTTTCACTCTCTGAGCAGTTAATTCTGGGAGCTGGTCTGGGACCCTGGTCCTTATCTAGGATAGAGACCCTTTTCTCTTTGCCCAGGAGTCAGCTCACAAGTCCCTCTGAGGGAGAATACTGGATATTAACAAAAAGTAATTTCATTTGTTAGCTATCAACAATACAACTTAGAGCGACGCTGAGTTTTATCGACTGCTGATGTTATCTCTTTCACCAGGATAAGCCCAGAAGCAGGGCCAGAGAGCTATTCATATATTTTGTTTGTTTGGTTTGGTTACGTCTTTTTTGCCCTTGCAATGTTTGAGATGAACTCAGGACCTCATCCATGCACCTTGACCCACAATTTTAAAGTCCTAAAGTTCATGTTCATCTGTCAAGTCTTAGTCTTGGTCTTCTCTGGCACGATGTTACAAAGTCACAACCACAACAAAGAAAACTGGAGTATTTGGGCAAATAACTGAGATTCTTCCTCCCCCATTTCACCGTGTCAGTATGGTTGGGGGGTTGGGGGTGGGTGGGAGGAACCAGATTCCAAGGGGAAATCTGCTTGGCTGACTAGGATCCACCTTTCTTAGTTCGTTTAAAGGGGAATCCGAAGGAGGGGAGCCGAACCTCCGGGGAGGGAGACGGGGAGATGGGGAGATGGAGGGCTGCCCTTCCAGCAAAAGAGAGAGAAGAGAAGGGAAGTTGTTAGTCGGGGGGGGGGGCGGGGGGTAAATTCATCCAGTCTGTAATCCCCCAAAGTTTCGCTTCAGAGCGTGGGCTCCTTGAGGGAACAAATACCCTGGGCGGTTGGCCAGCTGGTTCCTAAATCCGGTAACAGTGTACCCTTCCAGGGCTCCTTCTGGCAGGCATCTCCCGCAAGCCCTCCCCTGGCCCAATGCCTTCCTGCACAGTGGTCCCTGCCTAGCCCCTGCCCAACTCCCCCCCCCCGCCCCATCCCTGCCCCCTGGGATTCATCGGTCAGAGTAGCCAAGGCCCGTGTGACCACAAAACCGTCTCCAGGATTCCCGCTTTTCCATTATGTCTCTTCATCTTTCTATGGCTCAGTTTCCCTGCTCCCCCACCCTCCAAAAAGGGGACTTTATAGACCGATGGGGCAACAATCCAGTCGGGAAAGAGGAGATTCCAGTAAACTTAAAGGAGAGGGTTAGACCTCAGACCCGTGTTTAAGCTGCCCGCAATGGAGTCAGAAAGAGGACATGGAGAGTCACGGTTCCCAGGCTGGACCCACAGCCTCGGTTTGTCTGGAGCTCCCAGCTCAGCAGAGGGCCAGAGAATCCGAGGCCTTCGGGCTGGCTTCTCACCAGATCTTCGGGTGCCCAGGACAAAAGGCCGCCTTGCTGTTTGAATAATGCTCGGGAGTCCGTCCAGTCTGGTGCCTCGCGGGCTGCAGCAGGGGTGCAGGGAAGCGAGTGAGCGAGGGGCTCCTGGCCTCCTACTCATCCCCAATTCTGCTTTCTCACGGGCGTGGGGAGGGAGCTCAGAGGCACCAGAGGGAGGCGCGGGCTCCTTGTGTTTCTTCCCATTGGGGACTTGGTGAGCGCCAGAACCCGCAGCGGCGGCTCTATTCCAGGGCACTCCTTGGCGCCAAGCCCAAGGCAGCCCCAGCTTCCCCTTGATCAAGACCTCCCACACCCAAGTGTCTTCACTAGTGGGCTCTGGAGCCCCCGGGCGAAAAATCTCAGAAGAGATGTACTGCGAAGACATCCTAGAACTAGGGAAGCCCCGCAGGAAAAAAACGAGTTTTAACTTCAAACAAAACTATCAGAACCTGGAGGAAATTTGGGGGGCTAAACAGAACAAATAATTTGTGGTTTGTCCACTCCACTCTTTTGTCTGCAATTTCAGTTGTACAGACCTGATCTGGGGATAAACAAGAACTGGTATTTATGTCTCCTGCCCCCCTCCCCGCCCCGCGAAAAGAAATCTTGTTACCTAGTCTCTCACTTTAGGCATTGGTCTTATTGAATTAATCTCTGCAAACTCACTTCCGAAAAATAACGTGGTTTTATTTTTAAGAAACGAATGATTAAGTCAATGGCCGGTTTTCTGCTTATTCTACTTATCTGAGGAAAGCCACATTGAGTGGTAAAGACTGTGTAGACGAGAGCTCTTAACAAACAGGTTGTTAGCTGAACATTTTATATTTCAAACTTATTCACTTTTACCACCTATTATTAGAAATAAAAACTACTAAAACAGCAGTTCGCCTATTTTAGTCTATCTGTTAAAATAGTGTATGCTAAAGAATTCCAAACTTGAACCAACCGGTAGATATATTAAGAAGGAAAGTGGAATGTCAAGCAATGATGGAGCCCCATTGTGACATCTAAGCCAGGCTTGTCACAAATTAGAGGCCAGCCTGAGCTACAGTGTGTGTGTGTGTGTGTGTGTGTGTGTGTGTGTGTGTGTGTAAAAGAAGCAGCTGTTCCCAGAGCCACTCAGCACAGAGGGCAGCTTACCAGATACAAAGCATTATGCTTTTGTTTAAAAAATCTAATGTGGTTGAAACTTAATTCTTTTTTTCCTTTAAAAAGCTCAGTTTTACTCTGTGGCTATGCCTTAATTTGCTTGGCTATCCGGAAGGTAATTAGATTGTTCCTGATTTTCTTTTCCCCTTCCAGCATGCTATACATTCTATATTCTTAGGAATGACTAGGACTTGTACACATTTTTCTTTGAGGTTGGATATACGGTATTTTCATAGGCTTAAAAGCAACTTGTAGCCTGCCTTGGTGGCATATGCCTATAATCTTAGCACTCAGGAGGCTGAGGAAGAATCACTACCAGTTTGAGGTCAGCCTGGTGTGTGGATACATGACAAGACCTTGTCTCAAAACAAAACAAAATAAAACAAAAACGAAACAATCTATTTTTTTATTTTAAAAATTACATTTATTCGCTTATGTGTGTCGGGCATGCCAGGCGGTGTGAAGGTCAGAGAACAGTGTTCTCTGAAATCCCTTCTCCCCTTCCACCACGGGGATTGGGATTGAACTCAGGTCTTCAAGACCGACAAAACCGTCTTTACCTGCTGAACTATTTCGATAGCCCTGCATGTTCTTTTTAGGAGAACAATCCCATTTTCCTATTTTTAATCCAATTTGTTAATCATTTTTGCTGTTATGATGGTTTGCCAGAATGTGAGGTTTTGGTTCGGTCTACAAAGACTGCATTCATGATAGATTCTGGAATATTTCTGACAATTGTTCCAGGGAGATGGAGGACAGTGGAGGCAAGGCAAAAGGCTAACCTGTGCTCATGTGGGTGCCCCCCTCATGCCGGAATTATGGCTTTTTGGAAAACAAGGAAAGAGGTCTGACTTTTCTTAGCAATTTTCGCCATCTCTGATCTTTAAAATTAGAAGAAGTTTCTTGGTGGACTCTGATGGCAAAAACCTGGGGTTGAGGGTTGTGCAGAAACCACTCCTCATTTCTCCCCAATTCACCTTAGGCCCTTTGGCAAATTACTAGTCACTAACTCCTCCGAAGGCGCTTTTCAGAAAAAAAAAAAAAAATCACTGGAGGGAGATGCAGCTAGGGTCCTCGGGAAGTCCTTCCACGAACCAGACAGAGGTCACGTGAGATTCCTCTATCAGAGAGCTGTGTGTGTCCTCCCGGACTCCAGTTCTCAATGAAGAGAAAAGGCACTCAGGAGCTCTCCACTCACATGTATGTTCTCTGAGGATGGGGTATCTGAGGATGGGGTACATAGGAATGTACAGCAAGAACTGGGCTGGGGTTCCACGAGGCTGAAGTTGGGGTGCAGCAGGAAGGTGAAGGCTGAAGGTATGGCCACTCTAGGAAAGTGTTCTTTCCCAGGCTCTATCGCCAAAGGCAGCCCTGTCCGATCACACTGGGGGCCTGCCCCTGAGGAGATGGGGCACCGCTTTGGCAAACTGGGGTGGGGCTTTAGGCTTCAGCTCAGCATTCCTTTTAATTTCAGGGAATCTTCGGAAGACAAAATGCTTTGTTTTTTCCTCTCCTGGGCAGAAAAAAAGACCACAGATGTTTAGAGGAAAGATGGAGAGACAGTTCTGGCCTTGCAGAATCCCTCAGTACCGTACCGAGCTGGGTTTACCAGGCAAGAAGAGGTGCCAGGAGCTCACCGGGTTGGCTAGACAGGCTGGCAAGCTCCAGGGGTCCCGCTTGCCCAGGGCTCCACTGGCACACCTTATGTGGGTGCTAGGGATCTGCAACCAGGTCCTCAGCTTGCATCCACCCAGGACCCACGATTATTACTTTTATAAAGGTCTCTCCAGGGAGTGTCTTCCCCCTCCCCCCCAGAGAGTGCCAATTTATAACCAAGATGACATTCAACTTTCTGGTTTGGTTTCAAATGGGAAAATGTTGTGATCTAGCCAAGTAACTGTTTGAATGAAAATAAATTAGTCCAAACAGCTTGCATTAATATAAACTTCATATTTGAGACAACTCAGAGTAAAGGGATTGCTGCATAAACCTAGCAAGCTCAGTTAGATCCTCAAGACTCACGTGGTTGAAGGAAAAGCACATCCTCTGACCACCACATGGGCACTGTGGCATGCAGGAACCCATATAAATAAATAAGTGGGTTTTTTTTTTTTTAAAAAAACCTTTTATTAAGGTATTTATTTATTGGTTTTTTGAAACAAAGTTTTTCTGTGTAACTTTGGCTACCCTGAAACTCTCTCTGTAGACCAGGCTGGCCTCAAACTCAGAGATCCACCTGCCTCTGTCTCCCAAGTGCTGGGATTAAAGGCATGTTCCAACATCGCTTAAAAACAAATTTTTCAACTGGTTGTGGTGGCTCACTCCTTTAATCTCAGTACTCTGGAGGCAGAGGCAGGAGGATCTCTGGGTTCCAGGCCAGCCTGGACTACATAATGAGTTTCAGGACAAACAGTGCATTACAGTGCATTACCTGTCTCAAACAAAACCAAGAACAAAAACAAAAACAGAACAAAACAAAAAACTAAACACCACCAACAACAAAATGTCAAACTTTTAAAATTGGGGGGGGGAGCACATACCTGTGCTAAGACCATCTGCCCTGTCTAGAAAAGGAGGTGGCCTTTCTAAGAGGGAAGAGTTCATCTTCCCACCCTAGGAATCCACCTGCTCCTTCTTGTGGATGCTGCTGTCCCACGGTCCACCCCTATCTCTCTGGGCAGAACCTGTCTTCAGGGGTCTCTACAGAAGCCTTCTCCCTTTTCCATGAAAGGGCCAGGGAGTGGGAGCTTGGGAAGGGGCTACCTGAGGGTAGAGTGGTGTGCAGGGGGTGACGGCAGTTTGGTCGCTTGCAGCAAAGAGCTGAAAGGAAAGACTAGCTTCCTTTCTTTTTAAAATGCTTGTTTTCCTTTATTTGAATTGAATGCATGTGGGGGGGGGTGGCGTGTGTGTGTGTGTGTGTGTGTGTGTGTGTGTGTGTGTATGTGGTGGTGGTGGTGGTGGTGGTGGTACCTGAGTGCAAATGCCCTTGAAGACTTGAAGATAGTGTCAGATAGATCCCTTAGAGTCCGGGCTACAGGGGCATGTGAGCCGCAGCATGTGGTTGCTGAGAATAGAACTCCCGCCCTCTGGAAGAGCAGCAAATGCTCTTACCCTCTGAGACATCTCTGGAGCCCCAAAACTAGCTTTCTGACGGCATCTTCCTCCGTCCTGACTAATGGTCTTTGAACCTGAGGCCTTGACCAATATGAATTTTGTCTACACAGCAGTAGACCATGAGAAATCGTGATCGTGTGTCTTAGTTGTGTACAAGGTCAAAAGAAAAAAAAAAAAGGAAAGGCAATACACGAAATCGAAAATGGAATTTGGGTGTTCATTCTGAGTGGACAGCCCAATCCACTACCGGACTGACTCAGGGATGGGCTGAGAAGGGTTTTAAGCTCATTTCTGAAAATCATTGTTGACATTCTCTGACATCAATTTCCCCTTTCTCTCTTTTAGTTTTTACTGTTTCCTGGAGCTCTCTCTCCTGAGGCTGCATCCACAACAGGCAAAGCCTGTTGTGACGGGGAGAGGAGGGCGAGAGGGGACGTGAATGACGGATGACATAGAAAGTTTATTCCCAGACAGGAGCCCGAGGTGCTGTGCTGGGAGGCCGGCAGATTGGGGAGGTAGACACATCCCGTTTGGTCCCCTCGGCCCAGGGGTCGGAGAAAGGACAGGCAGAGCAGCCTAGAAAGGCAAAGAAATTAACGATGTTTGGCCGTCTGGGGGCTTATCAGCGCCGCTGGGGTCAGGCGGCGGCCGAGGCGACGCGCGCGGAGGCAGACGCCTGCCGGGGTTGGGGCTGTACAGGTGAGGAGGGGTTGCCCTGCCACCCCCACTGACCCCGTCGGCGACAGTCCTGAGACTTGGGTCTTGGGATGTGTCTTTTTGGAGCTCGCAGGTGAAAGGAAAGGGAAGAGGTGGCTGGTGAATGATTAACACTTTCCGGGTCCTGAAGATGGGGGAGGGTGCCTGCAAAACAATACAGGAAGCCGGCTGAGTCTCCCCTTGCCTCCATCCGCAAGTTCACTTCTAAACAACCCTGAAGTGCCGGGTCTCGGCCTACGACAGCTAGTTCTCCGGATTCCTTCTGCCCCAGGCTCCTCCTCAGAGTGAAAGAGACCTGGCTCAGGTTGGGAGGGCAGAAGGGATGGGTGAGGGAACTCTCTTCTCTTGGGGGCAGGGAATGCTCTAGGCAGGTTCACGCGGAAAGAGAACTAGCTGTGGGGTGGAGTACATTCTGGGACACCTCTCCTATTAAGTCTGAGCCTCAATTCTGGGCACCGGGTGACAGGGCCTCAGTGGGGTATGAGGAAAGTTCAGTATCCGCCTGGAGGCGAGGTAGCAGGCGCCTTTGGGAGGAAAGGCCTGTGGTTGTAAGCTCGCTGGAGTGGGGAGAGGGGTTAGCACAGGACATTTCTTGGCCCAGCAGGGTGGGGTTTCCAGACCTCCATCCCCACTCTCCACCGCAGAGCTGGGTGCAGGCTGGGCTCGGGTGTCTTCCAGCCGAGAATCAGGCTTGTGACCTCAGCCATCCGGGCCTCTCTCTACAGGGTAAACATCCTCTAGACTTCGGAAACTGGTGGGACAAGAAAGTCCAGGGGGGTGCCAAGGAGAAGGAGGGAAGGAAAGATCTGGGTTCTAAGGAGGAGGGAGAACTAGAAGTTCTCTATATTCTCAGTGGCCTTTCATGCAGACGGAAGCAGAAAATAGAGCTGTCGGGTGGGTGGTTGTCTGTCCCCAGCTACAGAATGGTTCACAGGAACCTCACAAATTAAACAAAGAACAGTGAGGAGGTCCAACGGATGAGAGAAGCAGGAAGGGAAGATTCCCAGTGTCATTTCTTGAGAATCACCCCTAGAGCTTCTGTGGAGGACTAAGGACAGGAATAGTCAGCTTTCCCGGGAACAAGAGTGGGCACCCTGACCCCTTAGAAAGGGACTCAGGAAATTCAGAGGTAAAGGGTGGCTGTGGCTGTTCCCAGTGGTGGAGATGGTGGAGGTCGGAACAACTCCATTTCCTCTCCCTGGTCCAGCATCAGGAAGAAGCTGTGAGGCCAAACCAGGCCCAGCATGGAGCTCACTTGCTTCTTGCCCAGTTTCAGGCCCCAGCAAGCATCTCATCTCCCTCGCCATAGCTTCTTTTGTACGCACAATTTCAGTGTCCATGCCGGACCCAAGTCATTTAGTTCGTGAGGTGCTTAGCACCCAGCCCAGCCCAGAACTTACTGACTCAAAAAAAGCACGCCGCGTGTCTCAGCTTTCTCCCTGACTTTGTCAAGGTTCGACTGCATGGGATCCCCAGAAGCCAAGGCGGCTTGCTCGCCACCGAATTCCAAACAAGGGACAGGCAAGAATGAAAGGGGAGCGATTGGAGGGACTGAGAAGACTCCTTTCCACACGGCCCCTGAGCCAAAGAAAAGGAGCGAGCGGGCTGCATTCGCTTTGCGACGCTTTTCCGGCTGTAGCTCTGCACGTCGGACGGAAGGTTCAGCTGCTCTGAGCTGCAGCGGACTGAAGCCTGGAGCAGGGAAGGGGCAGAAACCCGCCAGCCAGCAGCCTGGCTTCAGGACCCTCAGTAACCCTGCAGATGAAAAATTCAAAAGAGCAACGTGGAAGAAAACTCGGGCCTTTCTGAGTTTGGGTCATCAGAAGACCTCCCTTGAAGCTCTCGGTTGGTTTGGTTGGGAAATATTCTACTCTGTAAAATCAGAGTAACTGTGTGAAGACGCCAATGGGAGCCATGGCAGAGGTGAGGTGACCGCGCTGGAACGTGCAGCCTGTTCCCCTGAGTGAAAAACAACTCAGTGCGTGCAGGGCAATTCAAACGACCCATTTGCGTTTGCGGGGCAGGTCCCAGTGGGGCCTGGAGTCACGGTCAAATCCATTCTTGCCGCCGCCGCCGCCGCCGCCGCCGCCGCCGCCGCCGCCGCACACTGGTTTATTCCGGTGCGGTATCCCCGGTTCATTAGGCGCTTGTAAGGCACAGGGCTTGAAGGCGAGCGTTGAGGAGATCAATTCGTGCTCTGGGAGGCTTTGCTAGAGCAAAGCAAGCAGAGACGAGAGAGGAAACGGTTTGGCAACAGTTTGGATCCGTCCCAGCCCTGAGTATTTCCACCCGAAACTAAGCTCTCTTTCCCGTCTGGGGAGGATCCTCCTCCTACCCCGCTGGGGCGAAGGCCTGGCTTTGCTGGGAGCCGTCTAGGGCTGCGCTCGCTACGCTGGGCCAGGGGAGCGGAGTCAGAGGCCCGCAAGGGACTCCGCAGACTACTGGTAGCGTTGAGAAACAGCTGCTGCCCAGATCTAGGCCCTGCGTGGTCGCTGGCAGCAGCAATCCAGGCTTAGGTGAGGACGAAGCGGTGCGGTAAAAATCACAACGGAGAAAAGTCGTCTGAAGGAGCCTTCCCTTGGCAATCCTTCCCTAACAGGACGTCCAGCCCCTCACAGGCCTCCCTCTCCTGAACAGGGACCGCAGCAAACTACCCCCAATGCTCCCCTACAGAGATGGGAAAAAGAGACCCTATCCAACCACAAATCCACCCACACAGTCCTCGGTCCAGGGCTTCTTGTGAGAAGGCCATTTTCTGGCCATTTCTCTAGAAGCAAATAATCAGAAAATCTAAGAAAATGAAGACCCAGAAGGAACAATACCTTTTCTTTATATATATAAAGATTTATTTTATGTGCATTGGTGTTTTGCCTGCATGTATACCTGTGTGAGGGCGTCAGATCCCCTAGAACTGGAGTTATAGACAGTTGTGAGCTGCCATGTGGGTACTGGAAATTGAACCTGGGTCCTTTGGAAGAGCAGCCAGTGCTCTTAACCACCGACCCACCTCTCCAGCCCTGATACCTCTCCTTTCTATGGGAAGCAGCCGCTCACTAGATATGAATCTAACTACTGTGCTTCTCTCCAAGAAACCGAAATTTCCAACCAGGCAACTTTTCGTAGGTACATTGGACCCTAGGGACGTCAAAGGGGCTGCAGGCTATGCGGGACCCATTCAGACTCTGCTCAAACAGAATCAAATGATGTATCAAGCTCCACTGGTCATGATTCAGATCTTTCATGTTTAAATGCAGGAAAATACTGCAGAAATATCCAAATAAATATAGGAAAGCATATTTTTCCTCCCCAGGATTCTGTTTGTGTTGATGGGTGTGGGAGACAAAATGGGGTATCAATTGGCTGCTTGCTGTAAAAAGCTACGTAACTGCTCCCTTTGTATGTTTACTTCTCAGCTACTAAATGGGAAGAGAGAAAAAAGGAATGCAAGCTGCCTCTTAGAATGTGGGGGCTCTGCCTGAAGGGACTATGAGAACTGACATGAAATCTGGAGTGGAGAGATGGGTGGAGTGAGGGAGAAATGAACTGCAATGCACCCCCTGAGTCAGAAGCCTGACTGAAGACCTGGCTCTGTGATCTTGCTGGCCTCAGTCTCAGTTTCCACCTCTATAGCTTGGGAAGAATAAAAAGCTCCCAGGATTGCTGGGAAGAGCACAAGTGTTGTGGATATCGCTCAGTATGCTGTGAATATGTGTTGCTTTGATTTGGTTGATAAATAAAATGCTCATTGGCCAGTAGCCAGACAGGAAGTATAGTATAGCCGAGATAAGCAGAGAGGAGAATTCTGGGAAGAGGAAGGCTGAGTCAGGAGTCACCAACAGACACAGAGGAAGCAAGATGTGAAGGCAGAACTGAGAAAAGGTACCAAGCCACGTGGCTAAACATGAACAAGAATTATGGGTTAATTTAAGTGTAAGAGCTAGTCAATAGTTAGCCTGAGCTAATGGTCAAGCAGTTTTAATACAAGCCTCTGTGTGTTTACTTGGATCCAAGCAGCTGCAGGACTGATGGGTGAGAGAGATTTGTCCTGACCACGGGCCATGGGAGCCAAACAGGACTAAAAACCTTCAGCTACACCCCAGGCAATCTGAACCACTTTTATATTCAGTAGCCTTTCTTCCATCTGGAGTTGAACCAAAAGTAGGGTATGGGAATCTAGCTTGGGCCCGAGGCCCTGGGGAACGGTGCAGGCAAGCATCCCCGTGGCTCCTGGATGTTCTGACATGTGAGCTTAGCTGGTTCATTCTCTTCCTCTGCCACATCCAAGGGGAAATGAGAGCCAGTTGCTGCAAGCCTGTCTCGGCCCCTGTTTGCTTTGGCCACGTTGTAATGGTCTTGCTGGCTTTGCCAACAGGATTCTGGTGTTTGCCATCCCGCTGGCCTGGCTGCTGAGGCAGCTGGTGCTCAGCTCCTGATAATCATGCTACCTAACACTGCTCCAGGAGAGTGAAATCTGTCTCCAGGCTGCTGCCCATTTCCTGGTGCATCTGCCCCTTTCTCAGATGGATGGGTCCTATTGGACCATCACCACCCCAAGACTGCTAGGTTTTCAAAAGAAGGGTGCTGGGCCCACGGCCCAGCCTTTGAAATAGCTGCCCCAAAGGCATCAGGAAGCAAGCCAGGAAAAGCCCAAAAAGATGTGGGAAGGCTTTGCTTTACATCATGTCTTCATATTTTTCTGGGGGCAGGAGTCAATATTGGAGGCATATTGAGGGGCAAGGAGGTGAGAGACTCCCACAGAAGGCCGCGCTGGACCAGTCAGAACGCGTGGTTTTGTAGCAGGGTGGCGAAGCATGATTAGCAGGTGCCTGACCAGATGGAAAGAACTTGTACTCACAGTAATAATAATCTCATCCCCTCCCGCTCCAAGGCCACTCCTAGAGGCTCTAGCCACCTCCAAAGCACACAGTGTGCTCACAAGAGATAGGAAATACCCTCCACATGACACACTGCCTCTGGCTTTCCCAGGCTGCTAGTTAATAATGTCAGAGTCATGGCTGGAGAAAGCAAAATAATTGAAAACGATGCTTAGTAAATTGCAGCTTCAAGGTCTTCATTGCCTTCCCAACAATTTACAAAACCCATTTTATTGCTTTTTTAGATTCCTCGAGTTGAAATACCACTGTGTGCTGTAATTAAGTTAAGTGACATGGCAGCTGTAAAGACAAGGGTTGTGAAATGATTACATTTGGCTCGTGTAATCATCCAGCTTGGGTGGGAGGGGGGCCTGGAACAGCCGCCAGGCTGCCTGACTTATACTCCCTACCAGGGTGGAGGGAAAATGGAATCAGCACTCAGCCTTTTATGGTTAACAAGAGCCACCCAGCCTGAAGTGACTAGGGCCCATCCAGGGCTGGAGGGAGCCAAACGATTCTGAAAACTGGTCATGCATCAGAACCCTCTGGGAAGGTTTATTATTGATGAGCTGGGAATGAGCCCAGGGCTCCACTCATACCATGGACCCACTACTCCCATAGAGCAATATTTAATGTGTGTGTATTATGTGTGTTAGTGTTATACATGTGTGTGTATGTGTGTTAGTGTTATACATGTGAGTTCATGGCCCATCAGCTCGTGTGTGTGTGTGTGTGTGTGTGTGTGTGTGTGTGTGTGTGTGTTAATGTTATACATGTGAGTTCATGGCTGATCAGCTTTTGTGTGTGGTGTGTGTGTGTGTGTGTGTGTGTGTGTGTGTGTGTGTGTTATACATGCGAGTTCATGACCTATCAGCTCCTAGGGTCTTCATGACTCTGCCTTCTGAAAGTTGGGCTTATAGAGCAGGCATGCCTGGTTTTTTGTGTGTGTGGATCTGGAGAATTCAAACCCAGGTCCTCATTCTTGTACAGCAAGCACCTTTACCCTCCATCTCCCCAGCTCCTAGGACAGCTTTTAAAGTTCAAATAAACTTCTCTCTCAACCAAGCTGACTCATTCAGTCCAAGCAGCAATACACATGAACTCTCCAGGTCCTTTTCCATGTGTGACACTGCGGCTTGAACCCAGGGCTCCGTGCATGTTAAGGAGCTGCTCTAACACGGACTCAAGACAACTCCAGCCTTACCTGGAGAATTTTTTACTTTTGTTAGTGTTTTGCCTATGTGTATGTGTATGACACACACCGTGCCTGAGGACAGAAGAGGTCGCTGGATGTCCTGGAACTCGATTCACAGATGATTGTGAACTGACATATGGGTGCTGGGAACCTAATCCAGCTCTTCTCCAAGATCAGCAAGTCCTCTCAACCACTGAGCCACCTCTCAAGCCTCTACACTTGTGTCTGTGTGGGTGGATATGTGAGTCTATATGTATATGTGAGTATATGTGTGTGGGCATGCATGCCACAGCCATATGTGGCCATCAGAGGACTCCCTACAGGGGTCAGTTGTCTCCTACCAGATGGACTCAGGGGACTGGACTCAGATCGTCAACGGTGTTGGCAAGTGCCTTTCCACTGAGCCAGCCCTGCAGTCCCCAGGATGGCTAATTTTAACAACTCGGTCTTTAGGGACATCACTTTCATGCTTGGATGGACCTTCTCTGTCGGGGTCGCCAGAAGGCAGAGACGCATTCAAATGCTTTCTGAAGCAGATGAGGCGCCATGTCCTCCCAAGTCACCCTGGCTTTTCTCAGGGGACTTTGCTCCAGTCTTCTGCATCATTTCCTTTCTTTTTCCTTCCATCCACCCCGCTGCTGTGTCAGCTCGCTGGCACTCGCCACTTCCTTTTTTGGCCGCTTCTCTGAGGTCCCTCTGCCTTTCCCCTCTCCCCACAGTCAGTCAACCTTTTAGGTCTTGTAAAGGCCTGAAGGCAGGGCCACCCCGTGAAGCTTCCATCACCTTCCTCCTCGGGCCTCTTCCCCTCCAATCCACCCTTCTCCCATTACTAGATACATCCTCTAACACTAACTAAAACCTCTCTCCCATTCGAACCCTTCGAAGGTCTCCACTACACTCTGGGTTAAACAGTTCCCAGGATAACATTTTAGATCCTTTTCATAATTCGTTGAGCAAACATTTATTGAATCCCTGTGGAGTCCTTGTTACTTTGGTTTAAAAGCAAGGAGTAAGGGGCTGGAGAGATGGCTCAGTGGTTAAGAGCACTGGCTGCTCTTCCAGAGGTCCTGAGTTAGATCTCTACTACCCACGTGGTGGTTCACAACCATCTGTAAATACAGTTCCAGGGGATTCAAGGTCCCCTTCAGCTGCCACAGGCACTAGGTACACAGACATACATGCAGGTAAAAACAAGGAGTAAGCCGGGCGGTGGTGGCGCACACTTTTAATCCCAGCACTCAGGAGGCAGAGGCAGACGGATCTCTGTGAGTTTGAGGCCAGCCTGGTCTACAGAGTGAGTTCCAGGACAGGCTCCAAAGCTACACAAAGAAACCATGTCTTGAAAAACAACAACAACAAAAGCAAGGAGTAAAACATGTAAAGCATCCTGTAATCCAGCCACACCAACAATTCACTATCGTGAGGGAAGCAGTAATGTGGAATGGTGTGAAGGGCCCCTGGGGCCCCCAGTGTGGTCTCTCAAACTGCCTTTCCATCTTCATCTCCCAACATTGCTTGCTAATTCAACCAAATCACACTAGACCTTATCTATTTATTATCTTCAGGGCTGTTGTTTTCTCCCAGGCTTCTTTCTATACTGCAGTCCACAACCCACACCCGTTGTTTAAAATCGTCTTTATCCTTTTCTGACACCTTGAATCGACGTGGACTTGGCCACCAGGTGGATGAGACAGTGTTCCCTTCTCATCCACAGATGCTGGTGCCTAACTCGGGCTCCATCTGTGAACCCACAGCGTTCTATTGCACACTCCACAGGAACAAGGCGTCCTCTGTCCCCATCTTCCCTCTCTCCCATCAGCATTTAGCAGACAGTTACTTTCCACAGCCTATCGATGGGCGGAGCCAGGAAGACAGCCTGAGGAGTTCCTTCTCGCTGGAGACCACAGAGTGTTTCAGCATGCTAGGCAGATCATGCTAAGTAACAGGGACGGCCAAAGAGCAAGATGTCAACACAAGGCTCACTGTCCAGAAATCACTCCGCATTTCAAGACGGGGACACAGAGCAGTACACCACGGGCAGAGTCCTTCTGTGTATGGGGCCCTGAGTGACTACACTGAGTCCAGATGTCTGTGTGAAGCTGGCTGTGCCTCTGGAAGCAAGGATGCTGGTACCAAAATGTCTGTTAGGGAAAACAAGCCTGGCTTTACCTTATTAACAGGCTTCAATACCTTGGATAATTCAGGTCTTTTCCTTGGAGAGTACTGTGGGGTTCAATGCTCTGAACATTGCTGAGGTGGGACATCCATTCCCACAAACATTGTGAAGTGGTACTCACCTTTAGACCTCACTTCTACCTTCCCATACTTCCTCTACAAAGACCCCCTCCCTCCCCCAGAATCCAACTCCAGAAGAGCAAAGGAGACAAGGGCCTTACATCCCATTCTGGAATTTCATCACAGCAGGGAATGAGCTGGCAGGCAGGATGAGACATCATACCTGGAGCCTGGCTACTCTGCTGGGCAGAAGGAGAGGTACCAACTTGCCCCAGACAAGGTCATTTCAGGCTCTTCAGTCCTAACAAAAGGGGCAGGGCTTCCTGTGGACCATCCATCCCAAGAAAGTCTCCAAAAGCTCCTGGCATGTTCAATAGATCGGCGAAGGGGAACTACCACCCCACCTCCCATCGGGACCAGGCTCTTTCCCAGTATTGAGCATGGCAATTTATTTTATTAATGTACACATGAGGGAAGACATATAATTTTTGCAGGGCAATGGAAGAACACCTGCAGGCTACGTACTTTCATATTACCTGTCTTTGCCAGCAAGACTGAAGGGATAGCAGCAAGAGGCAGTCTGGGAACGGAGGTGTCAAGACTCAGAATTCCACCACACTTAGTCCCAACTCTGCCTCCTCTTTCTTTAGAGAGAAGGGCGGAGGAACACAGGCCAGCAGGTGGAATGAGGCTCTGGACTCCTGGAAATCGGGAGTCCTCCCCTCACTCCTCCCTCAAGTTGCTTATCCTGGGTGAGTGTTCTGGATGACAATGGCCATCCTGTGAGGGAGTCAGAGAAGCATCACAGGTGAGACAACTGTCTGAGGGGGCAGCACTGGGTCCCTAGCAGTCCTGGTCCCATATTCCTGCAGCACTGTACTGACTGGGACGGCACGGAAGGCCTCTGTCCTCAAAGGTGCCAGTGAGACGTAGTTATCAGACCAGAATTTCTAGATGAGGAAATGAAGCTTCCAATCCACTCTGTAGACGTTGGAGACACTGTAGGAAGAGACAAACCATTTCCTGGAGTAAGAGGTGGGAAAGGAAAAACGGCAAAGATCCAGTCTGATTCTAGAAAAGATGAAGAAAAAAAAAAAGATTATCTCTTGCAAAGGCCTCTGGAATGGTGAAGTTAGCTAGTTCCCCTTTTTTCTCTTTGTGACGCTATGGACGAAGCAGGGCAAGTGTTCTGCCACTGAGCTACACCCCAGCCCTAAAGTCACGAGCATCGTTTCTACCTAGTGCTTAGGAGAGCCGCATCTGTGGTCACCAGAAATTCATTTTACCTGTATAATTACTACCCTGGTTACCTGCTACATTCCCACCCAGAACGCTTGCTATGGATCAATTAACCCGGGTGCGATGGCTGACTGTGGGTGGTGTACAGGAGGTGGTTAAAAAGCTGTATACCCAATAGGGGCAAGTGTGCACAGGCCCCGCCCCTGACCAGGCCCCGCCCCTGACCAGGCCCCACCCTGACCAGGCCCCGCCCCTGACCGGGCCCCACCCTGACCGAGAAGCTGGCCTTCCAATGCAGTGTCCTGTCCCTGGGTAGATCAACCACACTCCTGGCAAGCTCAATGCTCAGGCAGTTGGTCAACGTAAGACAAACTCAGTGGTGTTTTGTGGACTTTCTGTCCCATTTTGCTTTGTTTTTTTGTTTCATTTTGCTTTGTTTTTTGTTTCATTTTGCTTTGTTTTTTGTTTCATTTTGCTTTGTTTTTTGTTTCATTTTGCTTTTTTGTTTCATTTTGCTTTTTTGTTTCATTTTGCTTTGTTTTTGTTTCATTTTGCTTTGTTTTTTGTTTCATTTTGCTTTGTTTTTTGTTTCATTTTGCTTTGTTTTGGCACTTTTTTTTGTCTTACTGGTCTTTTCCCTGTTTTGATTTTCATTTTTGTGAGGATTTTAAAATTGCTGTTTTTTTTTTTTGTTTTTTTTTTTTTTTTGGTTTTTCGAGACAGGGTTTCTCTGTGTAGCTTTGCACCTTTCCTGGAACTCGCTTTGGAGACCAGGCTGGCCTCGAACTCACAGAGATTCGCCTGCCTCTGCCTCCCGAGTGCTGGGATTAAAGGCGTGCTTTGTTTCTTGTTTGTTTTGTTTTGGAGACAGGGTTTCTCTGCTTAACAGTCCTAGCTGTCCTGGAACTCACTCTGTAGACCAGGCTGGCCTGAAACTCAGGGATCTGCCTGCCTCTGCTTCAGTCCCGAGCACTGGGATTAAAGGCGTGTTGTTTCTTATTTCTTGACGTTTTTTGTTTTGTTTTTTTAAAGAGAGAAAGAACAAAGTTGGGTGGGGAGAGAGGTTCGGAAGATCTGGGAGGAGTTGAGGGAGGGGAAACATGCTCAAAATATATTGTATGAAAAAATATTTTAATAAAAAATATGGCAGGGCAGTGGTGGCGCACGCCTTCAATCCCAGTACTCGGGAGGCAGAGGCAGGCAGATCTCTGAGTTTGAGGCCAGCCTGGTCTACAGAGGTAGTCCTAGGACAGCCAGGGCTACACAAAGAAACTTTGTCTCGAAAAATCAAAAAGAAAAGAAAAGAAAGAAAGAAGGAAGGAAGGAAGGAAGAAAGAGAGAAAGAAAGAAAAGAAAATTACAAAAGAGAAGCTGTGTGCCAAGAGTTGGCTGTCAGGGCACAGGCTTGTAATCCCAGAACTTGAGTAGGGGAGGTAGAAGGATGGGGGGGGGGCTTGAGACTAGTGTGATTTTGCCCAAAACAAATTTTGAAATAATAACACTAATTTTTTTAAGAGGCAGAAAGAAGAGGCAGGGGCAGCATGCTTTTGGATAGTAGTTACTTAATTTCTCTGCCTTGGTTTCCCCTTTTGCAAAGGGAACATCTGAGAGGACTGAGAACAGCTTTTATAACACTAAAAGTAAATGTGTCTTTGTCTAACCCACAGCAAGAGCATACAACCAAGGTCACCATGGTCACCATCATTGAGACCACCCACCTGGTCAAGCTTTAATCATCCTTTCGACCTTACTCACTGGGTTCTACAAACCTGAGATCAGTACCATTACACAGATCCACATCTGGCCCCAGTGACCCATTTATTCCTTATATTATGTGCATCCAGAGGAAGAACCATGAGCCTGTGGTGACTTCTGCAGACAGATGGAAGAACCTTCCAGGACTCCCTTTCTCTCATGGTCAGGACAGGCTTCAAGTTCATAGCAGCGTGGTAAAGGAGAAAAAAATGCTGTATCTGTCCTGAGTCTACCACTTGAGTGAGGCAGGGCAAGCCACTTGACATCCTCAAACCTTGATTTTCTTTACCTACAAATTGTGGCTCAATAACATCTGCCTTACCAACCTCATAATACCGCCATGAGGATTCCAGGAGCTATAGCGTATGTATTTGCCACGTGATGTGGAAAGTGAATTGTTATTATAGTTACTGAACAAAGCCTTGATCATGGCCTGTGTGCGACTCCCCCCTCCCTCAGCCATCAGTTATCATGAAAAAGCCCTTTCTTCCAGCAGGCCTCTCCATTTTTTAATCACCCTGTATGGTCCGATGACTGTAACTCATCTTTTGTGAACTTGCTTTCTTATTTGTCAGTTATTGTGGTCTGCGTTATTCAGGAACAATTTTTAGAATCCATTATTTGTCCTGAAAGCAGAGGACCAGATCTGTCATCTGGCCAGCCCTCCTAATATTCTCTGAGCCCTCTCAGCTTTTGCTCTCCCGGCCTCCTGCAGAAATGCCTTCACTGGAGAGTCATTGGTTACACCTCAGTTATGACTCAAGAATAATGATGGAAAAGACATCTGAAAATGGTTGGTATAGCTCTTGGGACTTGGGCATCAGAAATATTTGACTCAAAGCAGAAATGGTAGCTTACACTATAATCTGAAGAAGTGAAAGGCTGAGGCAGGAAGCTCCCAAGAACTAAGCTAGACTGAGGGGAGGAGGAGGAGAGAGGGAGGAGAGGAGGAGAGAAGAAAAAGGAAGGAAGGAAGGAAGGGAGGGAGGGAGGAAGGAAGGAAGGAAAGAAGGAGGGAGGGAGGGAGAGAGGAAGGAAGAGGGAGTATCGAGGGCCAGCAGCTAAGACCATGTACTACTCTTAGAGAGGACTTGAGTTTGGTTCCCAACACCCACATTGTACATCCGCCCACAGCCACTTGTAACTCTAGCTCCAGGGCATCAGATACTGTCTTCTGGCTCTGAGGGTACTGCCCTCAAGGGCACAAACCCCACACAGATACCCCACATATACACACATTTAAAAATAAAAATAAGGGGCTGAAGAGATGGCTCAGCGGTTATGAGCACCTGCCTCTCTTGCTCTTGATCCGTTCCCAGCGCCCACACGGCAGCTCACATCTGTAACTCCAGTTCCAGGGGACCCAATGCCCTCTTCTGGCCTCCATGAGTACCAGACACGCACATGGTGCACATACATAAATGCAGGCAAAACACTTGTACACATTTAAAAAAATACACAAATCCTTACATAGCCCTAGCTGGCCTGGAACCCACAGAGATCCACCTGCCTCTGCCTTCCGAGGGCTGGGATTAAAGGAGTGCGCCACCACATCTGACTTAAATACATAAATCTTTAAAGAGAATCAAGAGAAAATCTTTAGATAGACAGAAGAGATGCCTAAGGAAGAAGGGCTCTGGTCAATGGTGGCGACAGTTGGTGTTCTCAGGGAATCAGGGACCTGTTAGGGGGATGAAGAATGCTATGCTCAACCTTTTCTGTGAAGGTGCGAAGTTTGATTCTCTAGTCCATGCAGGAAGGACTTTACCGTCGCTCTCTTCACAGTTTTGTTTGCATTGCTTTTTCTTTTGTTTTCCTTGTTTCTTTTGTTGAGAAAAAGCTGTATCCTAGACTGGCTTAACCTGAGATGATCTGTCTGCCTCAGTCTCAGCAGTGTTGACTACCAACCACACTTGGCTATCATTGTTGTCCCAGTGTAACCCCCTCCCTCGTGTGTGTGTGTGTGTGTGTGTGTGTGTGTGTGTGTGTGTGTGTGTGTGTTGTGTGGCTTCTGATTTTTATTATTGTTTCTATCATCATTATCTGAGGTACTGGGGGTAGAACTTAAGTCCTCATGCATTATTCTAGGCAAGCGTTCTACATCAGAGCTACATCTCCAACCCCTATTCATCCATACTGACAACCTGATTAACTAAAAGTTCTCTTCGGCTAAAAAGATAGCTCCGTGGTTACGAGTGCTCATTGTTTTTCCAGAGGACTGAACTTTGATTTCCAGCATCCACATGGGCATGGGGTGGCTTACTACCGCCTATAGCTCCAACCCCAGGGGATGCAATGCCTCTGACCTTTGTGGGCACATGCACTCACATGCACACATCCACATACGAACACATACACATAATTAAAATTAATAAAAGAGACCTGAAGAGATGGTTCACCAGTTAAGAGCACTGGCTACCTACTCTTTCAGAGGACCTGAGTTCAGTTCCCAGCACCCATATAGTAGCTCATAACTATCTGTAATTCCCAGTTCCAAAGGATCTGATGCCCTCTTCTGGCCTCCAAGGGTGCTGCATGCACATGGTGCACAGACATACATGCAGACAAAACTCCCCTACACATAAAGATTGAGAAAAAATTTAAAGATTTATTTATTTATTATGTATACAGTGTTCTGCCTGTGTGTATGTCTGCTTGCCAGAAGAGGGCACCAGATCTCATTACAGATGGTTGTGAGCCACCATGTGGTCGCTGGGACTTGAACTCAGGACCTCTGGAAGATCAGTCAGTGCTCTAAAATGCTGAGCCACCTCTCCAGCCCTAAAAAAACTAAATAATAAAAATGAACTCTTTTTAAAAAAATGTTGGGGCTGGGTGGTGGTGGCACATGTAGCCTGGTCTACAGAGTGAGTTCAAGGATAGCCAAGACTACTCAGAGAAACCCTGTCTCAAAAAAACCAACCAAACAAACAAATAAACAAACACAAGGTTTTATTTATTTTGTGTGTGTGTTCGTGTGTGTGTGTGTGTGTGTGTGTGTGTGTGTGTGTGTGTTCATGCCATGGCACATGTGTAGAGGTCGAAGGACAGCTTTGAGAAGCAGTTCTCTCTTCTCAGTTTACGGGATCTGGTGATAATTGGGACCCTCATGCCTGTGGGCAAGAACCTCTGCCCCAGGAGCCCCCTTACTGGGCCTGAATAAAAGCTTTCAGAAGAATCTGTGACTCCCACTTTCTTCTTTTTTTGAGACAGAGTCTCACATAGTCCAGGCTGGTCTCAAAGTCCTTGGACTTCCTGAACTCCCTATCTGTCCTGCCTCCCTGACGCATGAGTCACAGCTGTAAACTACCAGGCCTGTTTTTCTATGAAACGGGGTTTCACTCTGTAGCCCTGGCTGGTCTGAAACTTGTTGTGTAAACCAAGCTGGCTTTGAACTTGTGGTGATCCTCCTGCCTCTTGCTTCCCAAGTGCCAGGATTACAAGTCTACACAACCAACACCTGGCTGCCCAGCTGCGTTTTAAAATTCCTTTTAGAGGGTCTTGCTGCGTCCATCCTCGCTTGCTCATGGAGCTCATCTTTATGCCTCAGCACCGTGAAGTACTTGGAATATAGGCACACACCACTATCTGTGCTGAAACGCGCATTGAAATTTTTGTTACGTTAATGTGGAGGGCACGTTTGTGGAGGTCAGAGGACAACTGGCAGGAACCAGTGCCCTCCTTCCACCACCTGGGTCCCAGGGATCGAACTCAGGCCATCGGGCTAGGCAGCAGACCCCTTCGTCTGCTGGGCCATCTCACGGGCTCTAGAACAGGCATTTCACAAACAGCCATGCCTGTGGGCTACGATTCCTCAAGGCCCTTCACAGTGTGAGATGCTGGTAGCCAGGGGGCCAGGTCAGCACATCTGGTAACAGTCTGGTTTCTGTGGCAGGAATGAGGGTGATGGTGGACCTCTGAGCAGCACCAGTCTCTTCTCATGGATTTTGGTACATGATCTTCCTTCAGAGGCCCCTAGGCTTTGAAAGAGCACTCCTTACGGTCCCCCTGGCCCTTCCACACAGCGGTACCCACCAGGTCCCTCCATCCTGTCATTCCATCTCTTCCCTTCTCATCACAGGGCGAGCCTGTGATGACAGTCATGTCAATTGCACCTCGTGGTGGTGGAGGTGATCCAGCACCATAGAAACAGGCCAAGCAAGGGTCACAATGTGAGGACAGTCTCAGCTGCTGACTTACCTACAGGTCTTTATCAATGCGTCCACTCTCCTATACACTCAATACTCCAGAAAGATCAAGAGGGGAGCCAACAGTGCACCAACCTATTCAGGGAAGAAGAGCAGGCACCTACCTGAGCTCTCACATCCTTCTGACCAGAGATCAGGCAATGGCAGTGTGCTTCGGGTCCCTTGTAGTACCCGGGTCCCTTGTAGTATCTGGGTCCCTTGTAGGAATAGAATGGTTTCTGCTAGGCCGAGGGTCCAGACGGGCCTGAGTGGCAACTACCAGAAGGTCATTCAGAGGTTCAGTATGGCCGTGAGAACCCTGCAGGAGGAGGACGGAGGAGACATCCATCTCTTTCTTCCTGCCGAAGCCGTGGCTGTGGAGGCAGCAGTCCTTGGACAAGGACGGGTTTTCTGGAAAGGCAAAGTCATTGGCATCATCAGTCAGCACAAACTCCTCACAAAGGCCACCTCCCACGAGGCTCCCACGACCCCAACCTGGCTCGTGGTTTTGGAATAAAATATTGGGGAGTTGCTGGCAGGACAGGAACTTCCGTTTACAGTCAGCCGTTGCTCTTTCTTTCGCGCAATTTCTGTGGCCCAAGATTGGCCCAGATGATGGGTCTCGTGTGAACAAGAGCTGGGAATGTTGAATATCAGCCAGCATTCTATTAACTCTTTTGCTCAATGGGGATCGAGACTCTTTAAGCACATGGGCCATGTCTCCATCATGAGACAGAGAGAAGAGTCTAACCCTTCTCTTGGTCTGGGAATCCCAAAATCTGGGGCTTCTTTCAACTGGTTCTTCTCTAATGCTTTATAGTTTGAATTTTCTTGTCATAGTTAGTTTTGTGATTTTTTTTGGTAATTATTTTTATTTATTTATTTTTTGTGTATATGGTGTTTTGCCTATGTGTCTGTCTGTGCATCACATGTGTGCCTGATGCCCATGGGGACCAGAAGAGGGCATCAGGTTCCCTGGAACTGGAGTTATAGACAGCTGTGAGCAGCCATGTGGGTGCTGGGAATCGAACCCGGGTCAAGAGCAGCAGTGTCTTAACTACTCCGTCATCTCTCCAACCTTTAGTTTTGTAATTAAAATTTTTATCATTATTGTGTATGTGTGCATATGTGTGGGTCGGTGTACCACAACACACATGTGGAGGTCAGAGAACAATTTTGTGGAGTCAGTTCTTTCCACTCACCTTCACGTAGGTTCCAGTGATCAACTTCAGGCCAGCAGGGTCAAGGGCAAACGCCCTTTTATCTGCTTAGCCATCTTACCAGCCTTGTTCATTTTTATTTATCTTTTAAAAAATTTTAATGCTGGGCAGTGGTGGCAGAGGCCTTTAATCTCAGCACTAGGGAGGCAGAGGTAGGAGGATCTCTGTGAGTTTGGGGCCAGCCTGGTCTACAGAGCGAGTTCCAGGACAGCCAAGGCTACACAGAGAAACTCTGTCCCAAAGAAGAAAATATTTGTTGGGACTAGAGAGATAAGCCAACATTTAAGACATTGGTTGCTCTTCCAGAGGACCCGGGTTCAAATCCCAGCACCCGTACAGTGGCTTGCAACTGTCTCTCATACCAATCCCAGGGAATCCAACTCCCTTTTCTGGTCTCCAAGGGCATCTGGCACAAACATGGTATGCAGGTATATATGTAGACAAAACACCCATACATGTAAAATCAATAAAGAAAATTATTTAAAATAAACTTAATTGTTTTTATGATGTGTATGTGCCTACACATCGATATGTCAACCACATGGGTACTGATGCACACAGAGGCCAGAAGAGGGTTTTGGCTATCCTGGTGCTGGAGTTACACAGTTGTGAGTTGTCTAATATGGGTGCTGGCCCTTATTCATCTGCTTGAGAAAGTGCCTTGTTGTGTAACTCAGGCTAGCTGCAAACTCATGATCCTCTTGTCTCAACCTCCTGATTGCTGAGTTTCAGGCATGTGCCACCAGACCCGGCCCCAATGCTAAGAGTTTAGATGTTGAATGTCCCCCAGAGGCCCGAAGTTAAGGCTGTGTCACCTGAAGTTCCTGAGAGAAAATGGAACCTACAGTGGCTGGCCATGAAGTGAGTTTCGTTCACCATAGCCTCCCCACCACGGCTGTGCAGACGCTCTCACATCCAGAAAGCAATAGGTCTGCCTCGTCACCAACTCAACTCTGAAAGCCATGAGCCTAAAAAAAACCCTATTCTCTCGAAGTTAATGACGTGAGTCATTTTGTCACAGTGATAGAAAGCTGACCGTCATGCTTAAGCTTGCGGCACACTCCAGCACTCACGTGACTTGGGAGCCGGAAACAAGTAGCGTTTCTTCTTCATCTGAACCTTCTGCATGATCTCTGACATCAGATGCTGCCTCCTCACTTCATTCTTTAGCAAGGTCCACTTCTGGTCCAAACTCTTGGGTTTGGAAGACGTGGCAAGTTTGGATCTTTTCTCCTGGGTCAGCTTGTGGAAGATCTGCTGCTGCTTGTACTTATAGAGCATCTGGACACTCTCAGGGCTGCTGCAGTCAGGGCTGCTGGTTAGGCTCAGGCTTGCCAGGGATTCGAGAGAGGTGGAGAGCCGGGATGTGGGGTCTGGGGACGTTTCTACAGATGTTAAGGGCTGAAAGAGAAAACAGCCTGGAATGAGATTGCTGGAGGCAGAGGGCTCCCTTCTAGCTCCTCTAGAAAGAGACAGCAGAAAGGGTCAGAGTGGTGAGTTAAGAGCTACCCTCAGGGGCTGGAGAGGCGGCCCAGTGGTTAAGAGCACTGGCTGCTCCAGGTCCAGAAGATCTAATGACCTCTTCTGGTCTCTGTGCATAGCTGACTCACACGGTGCACATGCAAACAGGCACATACACATATGCATACAATTTTTAAAAATTAATCTTAAAAAAAAGTTGACTCTGGGCAGGGTGTGGTGGCAGATGCCTTTAATCCCAGCACTCAGGAGGCAGAGGCAGGTGGATCTCTGTGAGTTCGAGGCCAGCTTAGTCTTCAGAACGAGATCCAAGACAGGCACCAAAACTACACAGAGGAAACTCTGTCTCAAAAAACCAAAAATCAAAAACAAAAAAACAAAACAGAAAGTTGGCTCTAGGATGTCTCAAACATTATTCCATTAGCATACAATATCTCCATAATTTATTTATTTTTATTATATGTACATTGGTGTTTTGCCTACATGTATGCCTATGTGAGGGAGTCAGATCCCCTGGAACGAGAGTTACAGACAGCTGTGAGCTGCCTGTGGGTGCTGGGAATTGAACACGGGTCCTCTGGAAGAGCAGTCAGTGCTCTTAACCACTGAGCCATCTTTCCAGCCCCCTGCAGAGTCATCTTAACAGCTCTCAAAGGTGCTTGGTTACCGCAGCCAGAGCTGAGTAAAGAACCATTATCAGAGGCATGGTTTGCAGAGCGATTCCACCTGCAGGTCAGCTTTCCATTCTCCTCATTGTTGCCTTTCTGAGAGATTCTGAGTTTAACGAAGTCTTGCTTGTCTAACGTTGTTTTTGCCACTGTACCCCACAATCTCTGCCAAACCCAACGTCATGGAGCCCCATTCTTTCTCTCTGTCTGCCTCTCTGTTTAAGTGATTTGAGTATAAATTTTTGTTGTTGCTTTTGAGACAGGGTCTCACTATATAGCCCTGTCTCGCCTAGAACTCACTCTATAGACCAGGCTGGCCTTGAATCCACAGAGATCCACCTGCCTCTGGCTCCCAAGTGCTGGGATTAAAGACATCTACCACCACACCCGGTTTAAAGTTTTTTAAAAATCAAAACTAGACACTCGACAGCTGAATATCCTCTTAGGTATTTCACTGTTGCTGTTTCTTCAGCTTGGTTCTGTAGTGGAAAAAGACTTGTAAACGCAGTTGTCATTTGGTGTCTAATGAGGACTGGTCCAGGGACACTCACTCCATCCCAAGGACACCAAAACCCAAGGACCATCAAGTCTGTTATATAAAATGAATGTAGTGCTCATGCGTCACCTACACATTTCAGCCAAATAGTCCTTCGTCGTCATTGTGGGGTTTTTTGTTGTTTGAGACAAAGTCTTGTGGATCTCAGGCTGAGCGGTATGTAGCCAAGGATGCCTTTGAATCACAGATCTCCCTGTCTCCACCTTTCTAATACTGGGATGACAGGTATGTGCCACCACACCTGCCTCTCATACAATTTATTTAATCACCTCTAGACGGATTTAATGTCTAATACAATGGAAATGCTACATGAATAGCTGTCACTCTGCACTGTTTAGGGAATGACGTCAAGGGGAAAAGTCTGCATGCTGATGTGGGCCTGGCGGCGCACACCTATACTCAGTAAGAGCATCCAGGACACAGAGGCAGGAGGCGCCCCGAGGGAGAGGCCAGCCAAAGCCAAGCAAAACCCTGCCTCAAAAACAAATGCCGAGGGAGGGAGGGAAAGGGGGGGGGGGAGAGGGGGAGAGAGAGAGAGAGAGAGAGAGAGAGAGAGAGAGAGAGAGAGAGAGAGAGAGAGAGATTGTAGCCCTGGATGTCCCAGAACTAGCTCTGTAGACCAGGCTGGCCTCAAACTCTGCCTGCCTCTGGAGTGCTGTGATTAAAGGTGTGTGCTACCACCGCCTGGCTTGTTTTTATTTTATTTTATTTTTTTTTTATTTTTTTAAAGATTTACTTATTATGTATACAGTATGTATGCCTGCAGGCCAGAAGAGGGCACCAGATCTCATTACAGATGGTTGGGAGCCACCATGTGGTTGCTGGGAATTGAACTCAGGACCTCTGGAAGAGCAGCCAGTGCTCTTAACCGCTGAGCCATCTCTCCAAACCCTTGTTTTGTTTTTAAAAAGCTTGTGTTTGTAATCTTCACAGGAGACACAGACAGAAGGATTCTGGAGCATGTGGGCCAGCTAGCCTAGTCTACTTGGTGAGTTCCAAGCCAATAAGAGTTCCTGTCCCAAATAAACAAGGTGGATGGCACCTGCTGAGTGACACTCAAGGTTGTTATCTGGAGTGCACACTCACAGTCACACACACACACACATACACACACACACACGTGCATACGCATTTAAAAAATAAAGTCTATATGTTTGGTAACGATGTAACTTTTTTGAAACTTTTTTTTGATCTGCTGATCATTGAAACTGTGGATGTAGAACCGATGAACATGGATGGAGGACTATATAAAGATTACATACTTACATACTTGTTCTGTATTGTGGATATTTATATATATACATACACACACACACACACACACACACACACACACATATTCTTTTGGTTTTTGAGACAGGGTCTCTATGGGTAGCCCTGGCAGCTCTGGAACTTGCTCTGTAGGCCAGGCTGGCCTCAAATTCAGGAATCTGTTCTCTTCTTTTTTTTTTTTTTTTTTTTTTTTTTTTTTTTTTTTTTTTTTTTGGTTTTTCGAGACAGGGTTTCTCTGTAGCTTTGGAGCCTATCCTGGACTAGCTCTGTAGACCAGGCTGGCATCGAGCTCACAGAGATCCACCTGCCTCTGCCTCCCAAGTGCTGGGATTACAGGCGTGCACCACCACCGCCTGGCAAAATATTTATTTATTTATTATGTATGCAGTGTTCTGCCTGTATGTATGCCTGCATACCAGAAGAGGGCACCAGAGCTTTTTTTTTGTGCCCCCCCCCCCCCCCCGGAGCTGAGGACCGAACCCAGGGCCTCTACCACTGAGTTAAATCCCCAACCCTCACTTCTGTCTTTTGAGCACTGGAATTATAGGCATGTGCCACCACCACCTAGCTGTATATTGATGGGGGAATGTCTTTCTGTACACTGTGAATATGCGTTGCTCTGATTGGTTGATAAATAAAGATGTTTGGCCTATGGCAAGGCAGCTTAGAAGCAGGCAGGAAATTAAAAGAGAGAGACAGGAAGTGAGACACGTCTTTTCCTGGCAGCATCGATTTACTTCAAAGAGAAATATGGGCACTGAAGACATTCCATATGGAGTTTATCTTCTTGGCAAAAACAGCCATTTGGGCAAGAAACTGTTCTTGCTTGGACTGTTTGATAAAATGTTGTGTCGACTGGACATGCAGGACCCATGGAAAGGTTACCACTGAACTTTACAAGGTGAGATGGTCCTTCAGGTTCCTGCTTTGCAGAAGAAACTGCCAGATATTCTACAGGACACAGAGAGAAGCGGCTGAGAGACTCTAGGCCTGTAGGCTGAAAAATGGATGCCCCAACATTGCAGAAGAACTTTGGGTGACTGTCCAGACAGCCAACTGTCTCTGTCATTCTAGATTTTTGGAAGTTGCTTACAATGCTCTTCCTGTTTACTTAGGTAGTATTATATCCTTCTGAGGTCTTTGATGTAGTTGAAGATTAGATAGTTATAATTATGGTTTTCCTTGGTTATGATAAGAGATAAGGTAGATATGAAACTTTAGACTCACAAATATAGGATAGATGATAGAATATTTTCTTTAATTTTACAAAATATAAATAGACTAGATATTGTAACTGTAATTCTTGTTTGATAACTTTTGTTATATGTAATTTTAATAGGCTAAAGTTAAAACTTTCCTTTTGTTTAGACAGAAAAGGGGAAGTGATGGGGGAATGTCTTTCTGTACACTTCAAATATGTGTTCCTCTGATTGGTTGATAAAAAAAAAGCTGCTAGGCCTATGGCAAGGCAGCTTAGAGGCCAGCAGGAAATTCAAAGAGAGAGACAGGAAGAAGGCGGGGGTGGGGGTGGGGATGCCAGCGAGCTGCACAAGGAGCAACATGCAATGGGATGCAGGAAAAGCCACGGAACATGTGGTGATACATAGACTAATAGTTATGGGCTAATTTAAGATATAAAAACTAGCTAGTAAAAGGTTTGAGCCATGGCTATGCAGTTATAATTAATATAAGTCTCTGTGTGTTTACTTGGGTCTGAGCAGCTGTGGGACTGGTGAATGAGAGAGATTTATCCTGACCAAATGCCAGGCAGGACACAGGAAAACATTCAGCAGATATATATATATATATATATATATATATATATATATATATATATATGGATAGACTGGGGCCTGGAGAGATGACTCAGCAGTTAAGAGCACTGGCTGCTTTTGCCGAAGACCCAGGTTCAATTCCCAGCACCCACATGGTGGCTCACAACTTCCTGTAACTCCAGCTCCAGGGGATCTAATGCCCTCTTCTGACCTGCTGGCACTATATTCAAGCGGTGCAAATGCATACACTCAGGCACACACACATACACAAAAAATAAAATAAGCATTTAAGACGAAACAGATTGGCCCTCAGTTCTGGAGCTTGAGCAACCCTCCTGCTTCAACCACCTTCTGGAGAGCTGGGACTCCAGACTCACTTCCCCTCGCCCAGCTCATAAAACTAAGTGTATCGGTAGGTGTGGCGGCACAAGCCTTTAATCCTAGCACTTAGGAGGCAGAGACAGGTGGTTCTCTTGAATTTTCGACCAGCCTGGTCTACACAAGGAATTCCAGGCCAGCCAGGGCTACATAGCGAGACCCTGCCTAAAAAAATCAAAAAACAAAACAACAACCAAAAAAATGGAAATATATGTGGAAGAAACATGGGGAGCGGTCATGTGACAGCATCGGCCATCAGTGTTGTCACTGACCAAGGCTTGCCAGCAGCCATCAGGAAGTGATGAACTTCCTTTCTCCGGAAACTTCAGACGGAACCTGGCCCTGCCCACACTTGAGTTTCTAGAACCGTGAGAATGAACAGCAACCTGCGTATGGAAAAAAGGTGGAGGACAGTCTCCTCAGAGACGTCCCATGCTTACCTTCCCAGCAGGAACGCCATCCTGCCAAGCTGGCTTCACAACCAGAGAAACAGACTCCGGTAGCATCAGTGGGTACTCAAAGAGCTACAAGTTAGGATGGAGCACGGCCCAGAAAGCAAGCCTCTTAGCACTCCCTCCCAGAGCACAGCCCTCTCCTTACCGCGGCGGCGGCGTTGCTGATTACGTTCATCATCGCAAAGGCTGACTTCACTTCCTTGACTTTGGGATTGGACTTGCGGAACTCTGTCCCCAGGCAGTTGGGATTTGAACTCCTCAGGTCAGGGACAGAACTGTAGTGCCTCGCGGACACGGGCTTGCAGGGGGCGAGGCTGGCCTCCTTCTTGGAGCCCTTCTGAGGGAGGCTGCCGGCAGTGTCGTTTTTCCTTATGCCTCTGATGTTCAAGAACAAGCCAGGCGTGCAGGATACTAAAGTCACTGGGTGATAGCACTGGGAGGAGGAAACCAGACAGACACACAGCCGTGGGGAACGCAGTCCTGTCCACCACTGGGTTTATTGCACCCCCAGAGAAGGTGCAAGAGAGGCGACAAGAAAGGAAGCAGGAGGCACCAGAGACTTTCTGGTCTGGAACTCTCAGCCCGGGGTTCTGGAACCCTTACAAAGCTCATGGCTGGACCGGGGGAAGGAGCCACCTCAAACTGAGATTTCCAACAGCACAGTGTATACTTGATGGCAAGGTATTCCACAGCTTTCGGCAGATCCGTAAAGCGTCTGTGACCCCAACAAAGTTGAAAACCGTCCCTCACCCAGCTCTATCCCTGTCCTTCCAGGAGAGTCTTCAAAACTAAGGAGATAATCAGGCATGGTGGCAAACTCCAGCAATCTCAGCACTCCGGCGGCAGAAGCAGGGGGATTACAACAGGTTATAGCATGGTCTACAGAGTGAGTTCCAGGCCAGACAGCAGGGCTCCACAGTGATAGTGAGACATTTTGAAGAAATAAAAGATCAGAGGGAGGCTAGCAATACAGTACTCAGTTAGCAGCCAGGTACACACGAGGAGGCCTTGGTTTTCTCTCCAGCACTGTGCTAACCAGGCCTTGTGTATGCCTCATGCCCTGGAATCCCAGCACTTGGGAGCTGGAGGCAGGAGAAGAATCAGTTCTACATTATCTTGGGCTACAAAACAAGTTTGGGGTCAGCCTGAGCTACATGAGACCCCTATCTTAAACAAACAAACAAACCCCACAGAAAACAAAACCCAAGAATGATAAGGAGAGGTACTGAAAAGTCATCCCGTGTCTTTTCACTGAGGTAGAAGAGATCCGGAGGTGGAGGAGGTAGAAGCCAAAGACTTAGATCCCAGGACAGTGAGGCAGATCACCGGGGGCTGGGCCACCCTGTGCAGAGTGAGCATGTGGGAAGTCCCAAGCCTTTTTAGTCATCCCCATCAAGTATTCTAAGGATGCTGTCTCCCAGCAGCCCTCCTGAGGAGCCCACTGGAGGGACATTCCCACCCATGTCGGAGCTGAGGGCAGTAAGTATACATAGTTGTGGAGCACACTCCCTACGTGGCTTCAGGCTCAGCCTCTAGCACAGCCAGGCTGCTCCTACTCCCAGAGGCAAGAAGGACAGACGAGTGAGCATCCTCTGCTATCAGGATGGAGGGATCCTCTCACAGACACCAGGTCTGCATGCCTTCTAGACCCCTTCCTTGTAGTTTACCCCTTGGGCAGCCCATCAGTGAGTCTGGGCTCGGAGCAGAGGCCTCCGTGGCACCCTCCCTCGGATCGGCCCAAGCTGGGGCAGGGTGCTGGTTATACACACCCCACCCGCATCTGAGTTTACTTGTTTTGGATGGGTGGCTGTCTTGCACTTCGGTTGCTGTGTCTGTTGCCAGGGTTTCACAGTCTTGTCTCTTGCCTGCTCACCCGGAGACTCGCCCTGCATCTCTGCCCTCTTCTCTTTCTTTAGGAACGTTTTTTTTTCCTGTTTTTGCCTCAGCTCCTGGATCAGTTGCCTGTCGATTGAAGAACAGGTGAGTGTCATGGGCTAGGGAGCGAGCATTCTACTTGGTGGGTAGATAACATGGAATGGAGAAGGGCTGGAGAGGTGGCTCAGTGGTTAAGAGAACCTGTTGCTCTTCCAGAGGACCCGGGTTCAATTCCCAGCACCCACATGGCAGCTCACTCCTGTCTGTAACTCCAGTTCCAGGGGACCTGATGCCTTTTTCTAGATTCTGCCGGCGCTGAATGCACATACTGCACAGACATACATCAGGCAAAAACACCCACAGACACAAAGTAAAATAATAATAATTTAAAGAAAGATGGAATGGAGAAACAGTGTTCCTGCACAAGTGGCTGAAGGGAAGGAATAGCGTGGGTAAGAAAGAGCCATCCTTCCAGCCATCCCCAGACTGGGGAACAGCATCCTTCCAAGGAGGGGGCCAATCACTTCCCCCTTCATGAAAAGAGGGCTTAGGTAGGAAGGCTAAGTCCAGGGGCTCCCATGCTGGGCCACTTCCTATGCTGGGCTCTCTGGCCAGCGGATCCTGGGACTGGACCAAAGGTGATGTACCAGAGTGTATCACTTGGTCTCAGGAGTCAGGAGACAGGGTAATCCTTTGGTGTCGTCTTGCTATATGACCTCGTCTCTGCTCTGACATCCCTTCTCATAAATGAGGTTCTTGGTGGGGACTGAACCTAACAGGATGCCTCCCTTCAAGCTCTTGGATTTCATATAGCCTGGATACGTAACACACTTATGAGGAGGTAGGGTGGGACATGTGTCTCAAGGGTGAGCATCTAAAACAGTAGCTTATCTACTTAATGATCTACTAAATATTGACTATGGAATCTTCCAGTTCCTGGTCTTTGTGAGACCCGGACCGAATATTCTTCGGTCCTCTGCAAGGTGGGAAACAGACAAAGAAGTTCTTCCTGCCACCTTGGGCTACTCAGAGGATCGGATCAATCCACAACACCTAGCCCATCTCAGCCTGAGAAGAAGCCTTCCTACCGGGCATACAGCTCTCGGGCTCTGGAAGCAATCGTATTCTGGAAGAGGGAGCTATTGTCCTGGAAAAACTTCTCATACTTCTCCAAATTCAGACCAGGGTAGATGAGCCGGAACCCACCACAGTGTTTCTTCTCATATTCCTCTGTTTTCTGTAACCGCGCTGCCTGGAAACCCTTGACCTCTTCCATCCTGTTGGGATGGAAGAATACAGGACCGCAGTTATGTCTTCTTGGAAGGGACATATCCAAGCTGGCTGTCATCTAGGGCCCTGCACATAATAGTGGTTGATCAGTAACTGTTAAATAAAAGCAAGAATGTTTCTGAAAGGGGGTTCTGGCACTCCTGGGACAGTCAGCGTCCCAATGCTCGAGGGAGCTGCTCACAAGGTTTGACAGATCAGCCAGAGTCTCTCCCTTTATTAGTAAAAACCCATTTCCCCCTTGGCACATCAGAGCTGGCAGACCGTCGCCACCTTCCCACTCACTGGTCCCATTGCCCTTCTCTGGAGAGCAGCAGCTTGTACTTTGCAAAATTCCAGGCCTTCTTGGACGGATTTAAGGAGCCTTTATGAGGCCTGCGCTCTCAGGCTTCCTCACTCCATCCCCTAGGAGGAGGAGATCAGGTAGGGTTAGCAGGATGACCTTCCTGCGCAGCAGGGACATCAAGAACCACCAGGCCTTCCATGGGACAGCTAACACCTTCCTCCTGAGAGCATCAGGGACAGCTGGAGTTTAGAGCTGTCTGTCACCAGTGAGTCAAACTTATCCATGTCAGTTTCCTGACAGGAACCGTGGTGTCCTCGGCTCCCAGGACAGAACCACACGGCACAGAACTCAACCTCCTTTCCGCCGGGCACACAGAGCAGGTATTAAAGCGCGGGAGAAACAATGAGGTGGGTGAGCGTGGGTGAAGTGTATTGTTCTAGGCTCAGGGGAGGGTTGGTGGAGACCCAGAAGCAGCACAGCCCCACCTTGAATGGGCTCAGGAGGAAGACCTAGTTCTTTCTAGTGCTAATGCAGCCCCAGGGGAGGCCAGAGCGCCAACTCCTGTCAGCACAGAACAGGGCGAGTTGACAGAACTGCTTTCCAGTGAAAACAGAAGAATTTGTTTCTTCTATTGGTAATATCTAAATCCTCACATGATATTAATCAATTTATTTCATATAAGTGTATGTGTCCATTTTAACCTCCAATTTCCAGGAACAAAGAAACAGTCTTAGTAGAACTGTTCAAATTGTTAAATTCTCCATCATAAAACAGCTTTCTATAGAGAATTATCATTTGTTAGCAGTGATCCACTCTGTTGGGCACGGTGATATGCATCTGTAATCCCAGCCCTTTTGAAGCTGAGGCAGGAGAATTGCAAGTTCTTTGGGAGCCTCTACCTAATAAAACAAAACAAGAAGCAGAAACAAACAAAAGAACGTATCCAAACAACAAACAAGCAAGGACAGGGGCCGCTGGAGAGATGGTGTACAAACCGAGGGCCTTAGTCAGACCCCCAAACCTGCACAGGACCCCGGGCGTGGCCAAGCCGACACCAGCATGCAGACAACCGGCATGCAGACAACCGGCATGCATACAACCAGCATGCAACCCTGCCGCTGAAGTGGGTGGAGACAGGAGGGTCACTGGAGCTTGCTAAACACCAGTATGGCTCCAGAAACGGTAAGGGGCCCTGTCTCAAAGGAATGAGATAGACAGGATACCTGATGTCCTTCTCTGACCACTGCACATACACACACACACACACACACACACACACACACACACACACACGCAAGGTCAATGAATGCCATAGACACACAGACACACCACACACAGACACAGACACAGACACAGACACACACACACACACACACACACACACACACACACACACACACACGCAAGGTCAATGAATGCCATAGACACACAGACACACCACACACAGACACAGACACAGACACACACAGACACACAGACACACACAGACACACACACACACACACACACACACACACACACACACACACACGCTGACCACTACAACAGAAAACCTGTCTCAAAAAAAAGGACTGCAATAACAAGAAGGCCAGGGAATGTATGTAGCTCAGTGATTGAGTGTTTGCCTACCATATGTAATATGTAAGGCCCTGGGTTTGAGCTCAGTATTTCTTCCTACCAATTCCAAGTCAGATTCAGGTGTTCTCTCTCTCTCTCTCTCTCTCTCTCTCTCTCTCTCTCTCTCTCTCTCTCTCTCTTCTCTCTTCTCTCTCTCTCTCTCTCTCTCTCTCTCTCTCTCTCTCTCTCTCTCTCCCCCAGACCTCAGGCTTGCTAGTTAAGTGCTTTCACAATAAGATACAATTAGGAATCATTTTTAAATATCTATTTAGTGTGTGTGCATGCATATGTGTATGTACACCACAGAGGGCGCATGGAGGCCAAAGGCCGGCTTGTGAGTGTCGCTCTCCCCTTCCATCATGTGGCCTCCAGGCTGACTGCAAGTGCCCTTCCGCACTGAACCACCTCACTGCCCCAACAGTCAAGAACCTTAACTTCGACCAAACTACGGTGCCAGGCACTGCGGTGAGGCTTCACGTGCCAATGTCCTCCAGTCCCCTCATATCTATGTCTACATATTTCCACTTCACAGAATGATCCCCAAGGCTTAAGGAGCGACAGAAAGGCCACGTAACTGGTAGACGTCAGTCACACTGTCTGGGACCAGGACAGCCAGTCCTGCTGAGGGCAGGGCAGTAGGAGAGCGGCTGCCCGGGGCCAGGGGCACGGCTGTACCTCATCTCCCGAGAAGGACACTGCTGTAAGAACCGCCCCCGCTGCCTCTCCTCCTCCAAGACTTTCTTTTTGTCACAGCTCCCCAGGTTGATGAGGACCAAGGCATCGTAAAGCAGACTGTCTTTCACCTCTTTATCCAACTTGGAGTCAGTGGAGAAGCTTGGAGAATGGTTGACCTGTGAAGACAGGACAGCGGTCGGGGCTGGGGGGGACCAGGGTGAAAGCAGAGGCGAGGCCAAGATGGCGCCTCCAGGTACTGCCGAGGCCCCCCTCACAGTCCTGGCGGCAGGGGCCTACACTGGAGCCACTGTGAAGAGGGCAGGGAGAGCAGGAAGGAGAGGTCCCTCTAGTTGCCAGGCAGTGGTGGCACACGCCTTTAATGCCAGCACTTGGGAGGCAGAGGCAGGCGGATCTCTGTGAGTTCGAGGCCAGCCTGGGTTACAGAGTGAGTTCCAGGAAAGGCACCAAAACTATATGGAGAAACCCTGTCTGGAAAAACCGAACCAAACCAAACCAAACCAAACAAAACAAAAAAAGAATTCCCTTTAGTGTAACCAGGTGGGATTTTGTTTGTTTGGTTTTGAAACAGGGTCTCTCTATATTGCCTTAGCTGGCCTGGAACTCACTTTATAGACCAGGCTGACCTGGAACTCACAGAGATGCTCCTGCCTCAGCTTCCTGAGTGCTGGGATTAAAGGCCTCACCACCACTGTCCCCGGGTCTCATTTCAGTCCTTTCCCCTCTCGACAGATCCACTGTCACGTGTGCTGTGCTCTCCACAGAGCAGAAGGGGAGGAAGAGTCTAGAGTGACGGGATTGAGTGCCTCATACCTGTGAGCCCCCGGGGAGGCTGAGGCCAGAGAGCTGTCACAAGTTTGAAGCCAACCTAGGCAATCCAATAAGTTCCAGAATAGTTGTACTATAAGATGGCGCCCTATTTCAAACAAACAAGCGAATAAAAACAAAAGGTGGGAAAGAAGGAAGGTTGGGAGGAATGGGGGAGGGAAGAGAGAGAAGTGGGCCGGTGGTGGTGGTGGTGGTGGTGGTGGTGGTGGTGGTGGTGGTGGTGGCACACGCCTTTAATCCCAGCACTCGGGGAGGCAGAGGCAGGCGGATCTCTGTGAGTTCGAGGTCAGCCTGGTCTCCAAAGAGAGTTCCAGGACAGCCAGGACTACACAGAGAAACCCTGTCTGAAAAAGGAAAAAGGAAAAGGGGGGGTGTAAGAGGGGGGAGAGGAAAGAGAGAAAAGAACACCAGGAGAAGTGGAATGCGCTTTAATCCCGGCACTAGGAAGGCAGAGGCAGGTGGAGCTTTGTGAGTTCCAGGCCAGAAGGGGCTAACACAGTGAGGAAAGGAAGCATGGGGGGGGGGGACAGAAAATGAGGGAGAGGAAAAAAGACACACAGAGGAAAATACAGAGGCCGACTCAAGGTTTGGAAGCAGAGTGATTCTTTCTGGAAGCCGGTCGGGGTTGAGGGAGAGACAGCTGAAGAAGGCAAGAAGCCTCGTTCGCGCCCACAGAAAAGTCAGCACCTGCTCATTTACATTTGTGTGACATTTGTGGGTTTCCAGCAGCTTCTGGAGGCTTGCTGCCCCCGCCGCTCGTTCTCTCATTCTGTCTTTGGGTGGGAGCGCCAAACAGTGCCCCCTTCATGAACCTGAGAATAAGCGTTGAGTGTAAGGGAGGTCAGGGTCCCTGGTGTTCCAGCTAAAACTCCAGATCCTCGTTCCTCGTGCATGTTGAAGGGCCTGCCTAAGAAACCTCCGGAGGACCAATCTAACCGGGAGGTGAAGTGGCTCAGAAATCTCTTCCTCTTCCTCCCCGCAGCATGGGGTTGGGCTTCCCCACTCTGTGACAATAGAATTCCCTATACCGGTGTCTGGACCTGGGTAGCTCAGGGCCCCGAGAGCCAGGACAAGCTGCTCCCACTTGAATCACCAGCAACCAAGTTTCGAGAAGGAACAGCCTCTTTGTGGGAAGCACAGGAAGCGGAGTGGTCACTACAGTCACTCTGTGCCTGAGACTGGGGGCAGCTGTAAATCTGGCTGGACCTCAAGGAGGCGCAAGGAATTCTCCAATTCCCAGCCATCTACCCCCCTCTGGTGGCCACTTCTCAAGCGAAGCGTCACGGCCCCGGAGCAGCCAGCACCATGGAAAGGAGAGGCCGGGGAAGTTGATGGAAACAATACTGGTGAGCTAGGGAGGCAGAGTCCCCAAGGCTGATGTAACTGGGACACGCCTAACTTCCTTACCTCGAGCAGCCAGGGCTTGAGTTTGCGGTCCAACAAGATGTCAAAACCGAGAATTTCAAAGCAGGCGCTGATGAGCGTGTGGCTGGGGAAGCAGGTGTGGTAGTTATGTTTGATGACCGGGTGAGCCGAGATGAGCGTCTTGATGATGACGTCCTCAATGGCCCTCCAAATCTGCTCCACGTCATAGCCATGCAGCGTCATGTACGAGTTGAAGGTGGAGAGTTTCCTGAAGAGGAAACCCAGGACATGAGGCAGGGGAATTATTCCTGGTCAGCCAACACCACGGCATGGTGAAAACCAGAAACTTCTGAGGAACTTTCCGGAAGCAGTGGTGAAGAACACCCAGAAGCCAGGCTGACGTTGAGGCTGGATCAAAATGGGAGGGGTCCTATAGGAGTCACAGTGCCAGACCCCTTAGGCCTCCAGAACCTCGGGGAACTTTCTAAAAAAAAAAAAAAAAAATCTGTGGACTGAACAAAAGGCTGGGTATTGGATAGAAACCTCTAAGAAGCAACATGCAGATGGCCAGAGTTTGGTCTCGGCATCCACACGGTGGAAGGAGAGAGCTGATTTCTACAGACTGTCCTTTGACCTCACATGTACACCACCATGACATCCTCCCCCATGGCATCCCCCAACCATGGCATCCCCCTCACCATGCATCCCCCCAAATAAATAAATTAATTAAAATTTTGGTTTTTTGAGACAGGGTTTCTCTGTGTCACCCTGGCTGTCCTGAAACTCACTTCATAAACCAGGCTGGCCTCAAACCCAGAGATTTGTCTGCCTCTAACTCCTAAATGCTGGGATTAAAGGTGTAAGCCACCATGCCCAGCTAAAAGATTTTTTTTTTCTTCCCCAGACAAGGTTTTTCTGTGTAACAGCCCTGGCTGTCCTGGAACTCACTTTGTAGACCAGGCTGGCCTAGAACTAAGAGATTCCCCTGCCTCTCCCGAGGGTTGGGATTAAAGGTGTGCGCCACCACCACCTGGCAAAAAAATTATTTTGAAAAACTCATTTCAGTAGACTCCAGTGAAGGGTCAGGAAGGAAGGCGCAGGCCTGACGCCCAGGAGCTTATTTAAGAGACTGCTGGGCAATGACGGTCTGTGCGACCGCCATTTCTGTCTTAGGAAGGCTGAGGACCACCTCAGGAGTCACACGTGTGAGACACCCAGGATGTGCTGACGTCAGGACAGACGAGCAAAGGCCCTCAACACAGACGCTACTTCTCTGCCCACTTTGTCAGGTAGAAACACTGTGCATAAATGGAATTTCCAGACTGTTGGAAAAGCCAAGCCTTTCTAGGGGGGGGTAAAAATAAAACATTTAATTTGCCTAATTGGCCAATAAAATTTCCTGGAAGAGACTACACAGTTCCCTGACTTCTTATAACACGTGTTACCAAACACGGCGTAACCTTTTCTTGATGACTCAGGGCCTGTCACCAGGAATATACTCTGCCTGGCAATTTCCTAATGCCCAGTGGCGATTCCATTCACTTTAACACCAGGTGTTTGTCAGGCACGCTGAAAGATGGAGATATCTGGTGTCTGTCGAGGGCCCCTCCATACTCACAATTTTCCTGTCTTTTTCCTCCCACCGACTGGAGTCCTGCTCCTACCGACCTTGAACCCCAGGGGTAAGGCGGGGGCAAGGCCGGGGCCGCACTTTGCATCAGTTGCCAACTTCGAGAAGGCAAGATAGCATGAGAAAATTGTCTCTGCAGATGGGGGAGGGCTCTCAAAAAGAGAAGGAGAGAGAGGAGGAGGAAGAAGAGGAAGAGGAGGGAGGGATGGGAAAAAAAGAAAGGAAGAGGGCGGGGAGGAGTAAGGGACAGGAAGAGACGCACACTGAAGGCCAGGACACGTTACCGGCTGAATATGTCCCTCCAAGGTCAAGTGTTAGAAACTTGGGCCCCCAACGCCGTTGTGTTGGGAGACCTGACCTTCGGGAAGCCTCGGCCCTCTTAAGTGGATTAATCTGTGCGTGGCTCAAAGGGTTGTGGGTGTGGCTGTTATAAAATCAGGCTCTCTCTGGCACACTGGCTGAGCTGGGAAGAGATGGGCCTCTAGGGGAGAGAGACTGAGCCAGGAGAGGCGAGGGCGGAGGCCTGGGGGCAGATGACCCCTCCAATGGAGAAGGGGCCCAGAGAAGAGGAGGTCAGAGGGGAAAGAGAAGCTGGGTGCCATCATCGGAGACTCCATGCTAGAGCTCATGACCTGTTTAGCATGTGTGAGGCCCTGGCTTAGTTCAGTACTGCCAGAGGGGAATAAAAAATGTTACCAGAAGTGTCCACATTTTATTTTGATCTGGCTGCCCCATAACTGCCTGTCTATCAGAGCCTAAGGCGCTTTCTCTCTCTCTCTCTCTCTCTCTCTCTCTCTCTCTCTCTCTCTCTCTCTCTCTCTCTCTTCCTCTGTCTGTCTGTCTGCTTCTATCTCTGGCTCTAGGGTCTCACTATATATCCCATATAAGCTAGCCTGAAATTTATAATCCTCCTGCCTCAGTCAAGAGCGCCCTGAGTGCTAGGACCCAGCACCAGCATGTCCATCACACCACATGGCCTGGAGATGACATCACTTCTCACAAATGCAGGCAAATAAAGCCCCTTAGACTAAAGAAAACTGACAGGACCACAATACTGGGCTGCAACGTGGCTCCTCTGAGTCTCGCAGGGACCCCATGAAGAGGGCCGGGCAGGGTCGGTTATCTCACTGGCTTAGGAGCCAGGAATGGAGGCTCAGAGACAAAGCGACTTGTCTGGGCTTACTCAGCAGACAAATGTCAAAGTGGGGGTGACATGGCAGGCCTCCCCGACACCTGTGCAGGAGCCTCCACGGCATCCACAGTCTGGGTGGGAGGAATTGACAGGAGTTTCAGATAACATGGGACTCCGAGGAAAGGGCGTGGCCGAAGCTGCTCACGGTAAAGCAACCGTAATCTCAGTCCTTGAGGCAGGAGGATTGGGAATTTGAGGCTACCCTGGGCTTCAACCAGTTCTAACCAGCCTTAGCAACATATCAAGACTTGTCTCAAAAACACTTTCAGGCCAGGTGGTGGCGGCGGCGGCGGTGGCACATGCCTTTAATGCCAGCACTTGGGAGGCAGAGGCAGGCGGATCTCTGTGAGTTCAAGGCCAGCCTGGTCTGCAGAGTGAGATCCAGGACAGCCAGGGCTACACAGAGAAACCCTGTCTTAAAAAAAACAAAACAAAACAAAACCACTTTGGGGAATTAAAGGCAAGAAGATTAGGAGATAAAAAGATACATCTTCAGCTACAAGCAAGTTTGTGGCCAGCTCTGGTACCACACACACACACACACACACACACACACACACACACACACACAGATGGAACATCTTCCCAGCCATACTTACACCCTCTTTCCCAGAAGGCTCTACCAGGAGTAGTCCATGTACTAAGATCCCCACGCCTCCCCGACCCACGAGCCCTGTGAGATTGGCACAGGGAACAGAGCTGCTCAACCCGAGCTGTGTGGTGTGACCTTGGGCAACTTAACCTTTCTGAGACTCAGTTTCCTCATCTGTGAAATGGAGATAGGACCTAACACTCCTCCCGACCTTGAGTGCTCTGCTGACGCCTTGGCCAGTGTGGTAGGAAAACACCAAATACACAGGCCCTGCTATCTTGCCCGGCACCCAGATGCTCCCTTTGGCCTCCCCATCTCTGCCTCCCCCCCCCCCCTCATACAATTCATCCACCTTCCTCTCAAATGCAAGCTGACGAGGCAATAACATGAATAGGGAAGCTGCTTGTGGGGGCGGGGAACCAAACCCTCAGGAATCCCTTATTTCCCCCAAATCTGAAGGCTGGCTAGGCACGGGTCAGGTGACTCCAGGGCATCATGACTCATCAGCTGAGAATCTGTAATGGACCAACACCCGAGAGGAATCACAGCTGGCAAGTCCCTCTCACTTGGCAGCCTAGAAGTCAATAAAGGCTGTTGATCTGGAAACGTCAAGAGGGCAACTGTAACAAGGTATGTTTTGGTGTGTGTATGTGTTCTGCTGGGGAAACGGTCGGCGTTTCTCTCCCTCCTCCCAGCCTCCCAGAGTTTACAGCATGGCCTCCTTGTAATGATTAACAGTCCAGAGAGAGAGCTGACATGAAGTGTCTGTTCTGGGCTGGGAGGCAGAGATCGTGTGACCCAGCGTGGAAATCCTGGCAGGGACGCAGTGGGTTTGGGAAGAACGCGGAAAGATGTGGGAAGCGCGCGTCCCTCTTACCTCTTGCTGCCGGAATGAGCATCTTGAATGAAGTTGGAACTGTGCTTATTGATGGAATAATTAGTTAGGTGCATGCAGATCTCATCCTGGGGAGAGACCAGACTGTGGGTCAGGCTGAAGCACAGGCCTGCTGGGTCCTCTCCATGCACTGTCCCCCCACCCCAGGCCACTCCCACAGTCCCTGGATCTTAAAGGGATGGGGAAAAAAGGGAATTTATAGACATATGTAAAGGAGGTAAACGGGGATAATCCATAGCCCGGAGTATAAGAGACTCCAACTCTTTCTGAGACTGGGGGGAAGATTGGAAGCCTACCCACGGCCTTCTCTCCTTGAGGATCCTTGCACTGGAGTTCTGGGGTTGGTGTCAGGAAAGCCTGGCCATAAGTCCCAGATGGACCACTTTCTGGCTGAGTGACCCCAGACAAGTCCCCTATACTCTGCAGATTTTAATCTCATCTGGAAAACGGGGATATATAATAACCCCTATCTCGGAGGGCTCCCGGGAGGACTGGGAACACAGTAAGTGCTCATCTGACGCCTGCCACCTCCACGGTACCTGAGGATGTCTATCCTGCTAAGGGGGAGGGGAAGGCCGCGTGTCCCCCAGCTCACCAGGTTTTCTGTGCAGGGGTGGGAGTAAGAGGTGGTGGCGAAGCGAGCCAGTCCTTCATTGTACACAAAGACCCGGAGAGGGTCACAGGAGGTCACCAGCACGTAAACCCGCAGGTCAAACTTGAACCCGTCAATGATAAAGGGCTGGGTGGGAAAGAGAGAGGTCACACGAGCGTCTGGGGGTGACAATCACAGGGGAAGGTGTCTCGCTCCCACCTCATTCTTGGGGGAGCCAGCTCCAGCATTGCCTCGTGGCCTAAAGTGTAGGCTTGCCCAGGGTAGGGAGCAAGATAAAGAGATTTGAGCTCTGGGACCTGACAGGTGACCTCGGGGAGGTCACCGAACCACACTGGGCCTTGAGTTCCTGAGCTATGGAATGCGGCAAGCAGCCCTCTCTAAGAGCCGTCTTAGCAACTGAACCAAGTAACTAGGAAATCCTTCCAGGACAGGACACACGGTTGCCAGGGCAACATCCCAGGCGCCTTCTCCAAGAGCTCCTTCTTGCAAGGGGTTCCCGGACATTTTGTCTTAGGGAGACCAGGGCTCCCTGCCCCCACCCACACTTCCAGAGGGACCCCTCGCTGCAGTGGGCTCTATCACTGTGGTCTGTGACGCCCTCTGCCCCCAGTCAGAGAGAAGCTGGTGACTATGAACTCTCTTAGGTGACTCCGCTCTCTCAGATGAGGTGGGGACCTCCACAAACCAAGCTTTCATCCACTTGGGCGGGGGTGGGGGTGGAGGGTGGAGGGGTGGGAGGGATGTCAGCCTGGTGAGGCCAGATCAGTGGTGGAGACTACAAGGGCGAGTGAGGGACACTGTGACTCAGAAAGCTTGTGTCTGATCAAATCCAAGGCACAGGACAGGCTCAGCTTCCTCTCCACCTCTGCCTTCCACTGACTTCATTTAACATTCTGTCCCACAGAGCCTGAGGCTGCTGTGGGCAATAAATATATAATCACGGCGAGGAAGTACCTTTGAAATATAAAGCTGACAGATCATATCCTCCCCCGGCTTGATTTCTTTCACGGTCCGGGTGATGAATATGCCTTTCCCTTGGCAGCCTGAGTCCGGCTTACAAATGTACGTCTTATTTTTTCTTGACCTGCTGTAAGTCTGCAAATCTCCCCAGCTGTCACAGCAGGGAGGGGACAAGACATGCCTTTAGGTTGGGAGCAATGAGAGGGAAAACTATATTTGTTTTCATTTATTTTATGTTTTGTCTGCTTGTATGTCTGGGCACCATGTCTGTGCCTGGTGCCTGAGAAGGCCAGAATAGTTGTGTTAGATCCCCTGGGGCTGGAGTTAGAGGAAGCTGTGGGGCACCATCCATATGGATGCTGGGAATTGAACCTGGGTCCTCTGGAAGACCAGTAAGTGCTCTTCACTGCTGAGCCATCTCTCCAGCCCTAGGAGGTTCTTTATGAAAACAGAAAAGAGAAGCTACCGATGAGATAAAGTCCTAGTGCTGACAGACAGACAGAGACTCAGTGATCCAGCAGTAGAGAGGACAGACAGACACTCAGTGGTCCAGCAGTAGAGAGGACAGACAGACACTCAGTGGTCCAGCAGTAGAGAGGACAGACAGACACTCAGTGGTCCAGCAGTAGAGAGGACAGACAGACACTCAGTGGTCCAGCAGTAGAGAGACATTGAGTGTCTGGGAATTGAACCTGGATTCAAGCCCCGCACGCACCAATTCCCAACTGTATAACCCTTTATTGGCTTCTCTTCCTCCTCTCCATCGTCTACACCATGTGAACAATGAGGCTGACTCACATGTTCCTTAGTTATATGATACAACTTGGGCTGAGTGATGGGAGGTGCCCCAGGCAGCTCGACCTGGGTTCACACATAGATTTGGAGTTCTGTCCCCGGCTGACAATAGTGTGACCTGGACCACCATCTCTTACTCAGGTCTGAACTTCAGTGTCTCACTGCGATGCCTCCACTGAAGCCAGGAGCACAGGAAGGCAGATCACACCCTTGAATGCACTCTGAAGAAAGCGTGCTTGAAGCTGGAGATGTAGGTCAGCTGACAGGGTGCTTGCCTAGCTTGTACGAAGCTCCAGGTTCAAGCTCCCCAGCCATAGAAACTGGGTATAATAGCACCCACCTGGAATCTCCACACTCAGGAGGTGAAGACAAAAGTTCAGCAGCTCAAGAACATCCTCATTTACATAGCAAATTCAAGGCCAGCCTGGGCTACATGATGCCATGTCTAAAAAAGAAAGTGTACTCAGAAGAAAGCAAGAGCTAGAAAGGGGCACTTACTCAGCAGGAAGACACCACGTCCTAGGGAAAAAATGGAAGTCCTTAGGAAACAGCTTTAGCATCCGGCTCATATTCCGGGCCAGCAAGTCTTTGCGGCAGATCTCACTCATCCCAGGAAAATGATTGATTTTCTGCAAAGGAAACCAGAATTCATGAGCAATTCTGGCTGAGTGGAAGCAGGGCTATGGGAGTACCATAAGCTCCCTTGAAGAGCCAGCGATCCACATGGGGCCGGCGTTGGGAGACGCCACCCATCCAGGGAGGGACACACCTGGTAACTCTTCATTTCCATCACTCGCTCCAGCGACACTGAGAAGTCCGTCCAGTAGAGAGTCCAGTCATCATTGTCTCCCGCCTCTCGAAGGCCATACTGCTGGGCTGCCCTGCGCACTGTGAAGGAGTTGAAGAAAGTCCGTAAAGCACAGAAGCAGGAACGCGCTCCTGTGGGGAGGTCTCTTTCCTACGCATCCCAGACCAAGTATTGCTACAGGAGAGCTGGCTCCTTGGGACCGGAAGCCACCTCGCCTTGTGGACAGGGCAAAGAAAGAGTAGAGAATGGAATTGTTGTTGAAGGATACATCCTGGCTATATGGGGTGAATGTTAGGACTGACCTGTCTTCCCTTTCCCAGCGAGCAGGCTTGCCTCCAAACACTAAGCCCTGCATGTGAACCAATCCTTAACTATAACCTAGAGCCAGGCTTAATCAGTGAGGTAAATTGGTGGGGGGAAATAACATTTGACACAATGAGTCTAGCCTGAGCTACTTAGTGAAACCCTACCACAAATACATGCACAAATAAATAAGTCTAAGGGTGGTGATCACCACTGTGGCCCCGGCCGTGACCTTTAGAGTGAGATTATCAGTTTCCTCTAACGGTTTACGGAGCCAGGAGAACCAAGGATCTGGAGAGCCTGTTTCTCACGCTCGGGCACACACAGGAGGGATCTATTCCCACCCTTCCATCTCCATCACAGGTCCCTTGACCACAGATGCTCACTCACCACTGTCGTAGCGGCAGTTGGATAGATTAATCACCAATCATCTGGAAAAGAAAAAGGCAGACAGCAAGACAGAGACAGATACCCTGGCCAGAACACAGGGCTGGGACCAGACACGCATGCCCCAGCTGCCACACTAAGCCTGCAGGGCCTGCCCATCCCATCACTAAGAATGAGGTTGCAAAGGGGTGTAGGACCATGGACTTGTAGGTCTGTCATTATTTATATAGTCTGTTATTATTTGTACATACTTATACATTCTGTTATATATTTACTACAATCAGGGTAAATTTTGTTCGGCTTCATGTCAACATCATTGCCATAGCCACCCCCTTTTTAATTTTGTCAGCAATGGGATTTGAACCCAGGGCCTCCCACCTGAAAGGTAAGCACTCTTAACTCTATGCTGCATTCCCAGAGGCCCCTGTGCTTTTTTATTTTTTACATCACCAGCCAAACAGGGACAGGAATTTTAAAAGTCACACATTCATTTCTGGCTAAAATATCGTCCCCTTCTTCTCTCCCCACTAAGGGAAGCTATTTAGAAAGTAGACAAGCTCTCAGCCAGGCACAGCCGAGTGGTAACCCGGCACCAGGATGCACGAGCTGCAGCAGGCAGGCCTGCTAAGTCACCGGGGTCCTGTTACACCCGAGGATGTGAAATTCCCAGGACTCACGCGCGCTTACACTTCGGAAGGGAAACGGTTCCTACTCCTTCAGCACGGAGCTCCCTCCCCACCCAGTCTTTAAAAAGCATTTAAACACAAATAGAACAAAAATCAGAACAAGGTGTGACTCCGGGTTACACACACTGTTATGGGATTCCATAAAACAGAACACTCAAAGTGGCTTCTTTTATGTGAACTGAAAGTAGTGTGATCTTGACAAGCCAAGCCCATGGTGTCTCCTTTTCCTCTCATCAGCCAAGGCCCTCTTCCCTCCGGTCCCTCCTGTTCTTCTTATCAACACTGATCTGCACCCCGCCCCCCAACTCCTCGTTTTCCAATACTAACCTTTTTTTCTTCCTCTTCTTCTTGCCATGCTGCGGGGCGTTCTGAAGCTTCTTTTGTGTGTTCTCTTTCACAAAAGCCAGGGTGACAAATTCTTCTAGCTCTTCTAGGTCTTCTGCAGAACTCTCCTCCCTCTCTTCGGCCCCTTCCTCACTTTCCGAAGTCAGGCACTGCAGCATCTCCCTGGCCCCGGAGGAGGCTCCGGAGAACCGCCAGCCCTCCCTGGAGAGAGGGCAGAGCGAAGAGCAGTTGCGTGGTTCCACCTGCAGGGGGCCCTCCTCCCGTGCTCATGTGGGAGTTTATAAACGTGCACCCCCTTCCAACCACACTCTCGGTGCCCTTAGAGAGAGAGCTGATTCCACCTTTGCCAAGGACTCTGACCTTGGGGACGCACTTAGCCAACCCTGGCCTTGGTTTTGGCCATCTGGGGTTTTCAGAGAGAGGCTGAGCTGCTCAGCTGGGTACCACCTGGTAAACAATCTTATTATTACAGTGAGTGTCTGGAGACGGCCTCGGAACTAAGCCTCAAGCCTTCCTAGCTGAGGTACTGAGTCCCGAGGGTGCACCGGAGGCGGGCTGAGGTCTGTTAACCGTTGCGGTGCTACATTCGGTCTCCCACACAGCAAGAAGCAGGCATGAATTAAGGCACATCGGAGGTTGTAAATCAATAGATGTGGGTACTGGGGACGGAACCCAGGTCCCCTGGAAAACTAGTACCCGCTCTGAACTGCAGAGACATCTCTCCAGCCCCCGAGTGTGTGTGTGTGTGTGTGTGTGTGTGTGTGTGTGTGTGTGTGTGTGTCCAGTGTTGAGCATCCACAGCTCCTTAGGAACACACTTAGACCCCTTCTGTGTAACCCAGGTCTTCAGGCCATTCAGACCACACCCCTCGCAGGCAAGGCTCCTATGGTCATAAAGCCCATTTCCCAGTGCGCCCAATCCCTCCCCGTCTTCCCGCTCCCACAACCTCGTCACTCCAGCCCCTCTCCCTTGATGGCCACGGGCCTTCTGCTGCTTACTACCTGTTCTGTCCACACACACTCTTTGGATTAAAAGAAAAAAATTATTATCATTCAGATTATTATTGAAATCATATCAAAGTAGGTCTTTAAAATAGAAGGGTAGCCAGGAGATGGTGGCACACGCCTTTGATTCCAGCACTCGGGAGGCTGAGGCAGGCAGATGTCTGCGAGTTCGAGGCCAGCCTGGTCTACAGAGCTAGTTCCAGGACAGCCAGGACTATACAGAGAAACCCTGTCTCAAAACACACCAATAACAACAAAAGTCGCCTGTGGCTTGCCTACTCTAACAAAGCAACTTTGCCTTGGCTATGAATTCTCTTTAATTCTTAAATTCTAATTGTAATCATTCTGACATCATCTTACCCATTTCATAGCTTCTTTCTGCCCATTTAATATCATACCATAAAGGGACATTTATTTTGGCAAAATTTGCATGTCGCTAGGTATATTTATTTTTGCTCTTTTTTTTTTTTTCAGTCTGTATATGTGTTAGAGAAAAATGTGTAGGAATCGGTTCTCTCCTGCTACGTGGGTTCTGGAATCAGGCTTCTCGTGAAGCATGCTCACCTGCGCAGCCATCTCTATGACCAGCATGTTCCTGGTTTTTATTTTGTTTTGGTTTTTGGTTTTTGGAGACAGGGTTTCTCTATGTAACAGTCCTGGCTATCCTGGAACTCACTCTGTAGACCAGGCTGGCCTCAGATTCACAGAGATCCGCCTGGCTCTGCCTCCCCAGTGCTGGGATTAAAGGCATGTGCCACCACTGCCCCGCATGTTCCCGGTTTTTAAGGGCTATGAAACATTCCATGGAAGGGATGTGTTTAAAGGAGACCAAGCCTTGCCTTATTACTGGACATAACAGTTGCTTCCCATTTTGATATTATCTAAACATCCTAAAACACATTTTCAAGCTGGGGATGATGGCTAGGGTCTGGCTACTAGGGAAGCTGAGGCAGAAGGATTACTGAGCCTAGAGAGACACCCCCCCCCCAAATCACCTAAAGAAAAAAAAAACAAGAAACACATTTTCATGTAGAGAGGGACTTTTACTTCTTTGGGGATTGTTCTCTCTTGTCTGTCTGTTTATTTGAGACAGTGTCTCACTGTGTAGCCTAGACTAGCCTCCAACTCAATTCTCCTTTCTCATCCCCACAAATGTCAGAGTTACAGGTACCTCCTACATCCAGCTTTTGAGGGTGATTCTTGCACCTGTAATTCCCAGCACTTGGCAGGTGGGTGCAAGAGGGTCAGGAGTTCAAGATCATCCTCGGTGAATTCAGTTAGAGGCCAGCCTGGACTACATGAGACTCTGTCTTCAAAAGACAATATTAAGGGATTAAATGGCTCAGAAGATTGTGCAGCTTCTGATGTGTGTGTGTGTGTGTGTGTGTGTGTGTGTGTGTGTGTGTTCACCATGTTACATCCCACGGGAATTTTAACAATTTCAGCTAACTACCTCCAGCAATAGGCGATTATAGCAACGTCTCCAGAGCCACCGGCTCTCTTAGGAATCACCTCCCTTTTCCATCCAAACTTGCTAATTCTAGACAACACCTACACTCCACGGCCGTGACTTTGACACCACAGCGCCCTTACACTCCCACGCCCTTTTCCTGAACCTAACCTGGTAGTGACGGGTGGAGTTCTAAGTACGAGAGCTACCTATGAATAATTCAACAATAACCCTTCACGTGACATAGTTCTGTGGCTTCGCCAAGGATTTTCAAATACACGTTCTGAGTAAATGCTCACCACCACCCCGGGAAGGAGGGCAGAACTGTTGCGCTGGCCAGGGATCGTGCTTACTTCTTCCCGTTTGGAAACATGGCTGCCCTCAGGACAAAGAACAGAGAAAACCTCTGCCGGCTGTGTGAATCAATGTTCCCAGCGAACTTGGCAACGTTCGAGAGAACTGGGGAACATCGAGTCTTGGCCTTGGGCTGCTCCCTTCCTCACAGGTAAATGACCGGTTCCCCTCCCTGGGCCTTCAACAATGCTCCTCTTTACCAAGCCCTTGTACAGGAGTGGCTCGTTTACCTAAAGGTTAATGTTAACTCGGGGAGAAACTGACCCCGATTTTGAACTCTGGAACTGCGGGTTGTTGGTGCCTTTTTTAGGGCCTTGCCCAAGTGGGAAGAGTAAATCACGTCTGCCCCAAAGAGAAGAACATGATGGCATTAACAAAAGGAAACAAACAAACAAACAAACAAACAAAAAAAGCAGTTGTGGGGTTGAAACCGTGACTTCTAGGCCAGTGTGACTTAAATGATAAGACTAAGGCCCTGTTGCAAACACGAAGTCCGGTTCTGTTTGCTCTTGTGTGACAGAGCCCCAGCACACACAACAAGAGACCAAACCTCTGCACTTTTAGGGCAATGGGTCCTCATGTCTTCTTGTCCCCATCCTGCCTGTCCTGCACTCCAGCCTCCATACAATACAAGAGCCACCTAGGTGGAACCTGAAACAGGTGCGGGATGGCAAACAGCAGTCCTTGCTACATGTGTGTGAATTAGCTTGGCTTTGGCCTTGGTCCCTTTCTCTCTTCAGATTGACTGATTTTCATTTTATGAGTACGGGTGTTTTGCGTGTATCTGTGTTTGTGCAGCACATATGTGCAGTGCCTGCGAAGGCCAGAGGAGGGCAGCAGATCCTCTGGAGCTGAAGTTACAGATGGATGTTGGCTGCCACATGGAGGCTGGGACCCAAACCGGGATCCTGGACACCCAGCCCGTGGTGGTGGTTGTTTCCCGCCTCCAGTTCCCGAGAGTTAGGATTATAGGTGTGAGTCATATAATCATTTCCCCTCACATTTCCCCTCACCCTCTACACCCTTTTTCATGTCCAAGGCCGAATCCTGCTGCCTTCTCTCCAAACACTCCTGAAAGAACATCTTAAAACATTGCCTGTTGCTTACTTGCACCCCAAATCTGGCCTGCAGAAACATCCCCCATCCCACAGGAGAGTGTGGTCATTGCTACAGGTGCTCATTAGGAGTACTTGCCAAGAAGTTGAAAATGCACATTTCTTATTAAAAACACAGATTTCTATTTCTTTTTGTCGAAGTAGGTCTACATTCCTTCTTGCCAACAATAAAGAACAGCTGAGTGACTCTCCTTAATATTTCTTTCACATTCTTGTAGTGTCTCTGACACAGAAACCAAGTGACAAGCAGCTTTGTGTTTATAATACCGTTGATTTTTTTGTCTGTGCATGTGGTGTGTGTGTGTGTGTGTGTGTGTGTGTGTGTACACATTTGTGCAGGTGCATTTGCCCATGCATGTGTGTGTAGAGGCCAGAGGTCAATGTCTTCATCTATTGCTCACCACTTCATTTTTTGAGACAGGATTTCTCACTGAACCTGCAACTGGTCATTTTGGCTCGACTGGCTGGCCAGTGAGCCCCTGAGCTCTGCCTGTCTCTGTCCCTGTCTCTGCCCCTGTCTCTGCCCCTGAGCTCTGCCTGTCTCTGTCCCTGTCTCTGTCCCTGTCTTCTGCCCCTGTCTCTGCCCCTGAGCTCTGCCTGTCTCTGTCCCTGTCTCTGCCCCTGTCTCTGCCCCTGAGCTCTGCCTGTCTCTGCCCCTGAGCTCTGCCTGTCTCTGTCCCTGTCTCTGCCCCTGTCTCTGCCCCTGAGCTCTGCCTGTCTCTGTCCCTGTCTCTGTCCCTGTCTCTGCCCCTGTCTCTGCCCCTGAGCTCTGCCTGTCTCTGCCCCTGAGCTCTGCCTGTCTCTGCCCCTGAGCTCTGCCTGTCTCTATCCCTGAGCTCTGCCTGTCTCTATCCCTGTCTCTGCCCCTGTCTCTGCCCCTGAGCTCTGCCTGTCTCTGTCCCAGCAGTCCTGGAAATAGACACACTGTGACGCACTGGGGACTCGGATCCGGATCCTCGTGCTCCCCCAGCAAACTTTTACCCTCCTGGCTATCTCCTCAGCCCTTATTTTTTGTTTTTTGTTTTTTTGAGACAAAGTTTTGCTGTGTGGCCCTGCCTGGCCTGGAACTTGCTGTGATCCTCCTGCTTCCGCCTCCCACGTGCTGGGATTACAGGCTTGCACTGCCATACTTGGCTCGACCCCGACCCCGCTTTCTTGTTTTAAATGAAATTTTATTTATTTTATGTGCATGTATAGGTGTGTATGCGTACACGTGTGTACATTCCATGGCATGTTTCGGAGGTCAAAGAACAGCCTGTGAAAACAGTTCTTCCTTCCGCCACGTGGATCTCAGGGATTAAACTCGGGTCATCGAGGCCTGGTGGCAGGTCCCTCCGCCTTCGAGCCCCTACCCAGCCACTCTGCTTTCTTGGCCATGGGTGAGTGTGTCAGTTTGCTCATAAGGCCTAGAACTCTATGTAGCACTAGTTGGCCTTGAACTCAAACCCCCTGCCTCAGCGATCATGAACTGAGCCACCATGTCTGAACTGATTTTCTCACTGGTACTATATGCCTGTCCACACAAACCTCTGAACTTCCTAGTTTTGTTCCTGCATATTATTAGCCTGTAAGCAGAGGGTCTGTTTGTTTCCTTTTGTAGAACTGTGGATTGAGCCCAGACCTCACACAGGATGATGGGTGAGCGCTCAGCTCCTGAACCCTACACTAGTGCCCCTGCCATTTTTTTTTCAAGCAATTCTGAGTTAGAATAAAAACTGCTTCACCCGGGGATTAATGAAAAATCATCCATCCATTCATTTTTGTTGAATGAGGATTGAACTTGGGCCCTTAAAAAAGCTAGGCACATGGTCTACCATCAACCCATACCCCATTACCTCCCACCCAAAGCATTTTAATTTTATGATATCAGAAAAAAAAACATAGAATTAATCCAGTTAAACCCAGACTGGCCTCAAGCTTGCTAAGCAGCCAAAATGACCTTAAATTCTAATTTTCCTGCCTCTATCTCCCAATTTCTGGGCTTGCAGGTGTATACCACCACATCCAGTTTATGGGATGCCGAGGATCAAACCCAGGAATGTATTTAAAACATTTTCTAAGCTCTCAAGGAATCCCTCGATATTACAGCAGGGAGAAACCTTGAAGAAAACCTAATTCAACCACCCACTTATTTCAGGACAGCTTTTGCTCAGGCAAGCATGCACATACTAACAACACTCATCTGGATTAGAGGAAAACTGATCATCGCTAGAGACCAAGTCATGGCAGCCAGGACCAAAATTCCAGCCCCTGCCTCCATTGTCTTTCTTTTAGCAAGGACACAGGCAGACAAAACAGACCAAGACCCTTGGAGAGCTCAGGAGAGAAGGGTAAGTCAGGCATGGTGGTGTGTGCCTACAATCCACGAACATGGGAGGCTAGCCTGGGTTACAAGCAAGACTCCCCCCCTCTCTCTCTAAATATATATATTTATAAATATAAATATATAAAAATAAATATATATAAAATCTAAATCTAAATATATATAAAATGTATGTATGTATATGTGTATGTATCTGTACATATGTGTATGTACATATATATGTATATATGTATATATATACATGTATTGTGTGTGTGTGTGTGTTTTCAATCGAAGTGATGCACAGCTTTAGTCTCAGTACTTGGGAAGCAGAGGTACTCAGATTTCTGTGAGTTTAAGGCCAGCCTGGTGTACATTGTAAGTTGCAGTCCAGCCAGAGATACATAGTTAAGACCCTGTCTCAAAAACAAAACAAAACCAAACCAAAAGTAAACAACCCCCTTCAAACAGAAGACCAGAAGTTGTTATTAATGTATTAACACACAATGGCACCTTCACTTTCTCCTAATGGCATAAAAAATGTCCATTTCACCTTTCCAAATAGGATACTTGAGACACTGATGATTCCTCCCATGTTAGCACCGGTTTGATATTGAGATCTTCCAAGTCAAGAATAACCAACCAATCCTAGTTAGACCGCATGGAAGTGCCCTGTGTTGGCCACCAGGGGGAGGCAGTGAGTACTGCCATGGTCCTGCAAAGACTCGGCAGGTTGTTTGGGAAAACAGTTGGTAACTAGGTCCTTATTTTTTTTCTTTTTTCTTCTTTGAGGGAAAGCGTGTATTTGTTTGTTTGTTTGTTTTTGTTTTTGCTTTGTACTTAGGGTCTCACGCAACCCAGGCTGGCTAGCCTTGATCTTCCACCTCCTAAGTGAAGGGTTCACCCGCACCCCACCATGCAGGCCCTGCAAGGACTATACATTTTCTACCCTTCAGACCTGGCACTGTTCCAAAGGGTGGAAATTTTTTTAGTGCTTTCTTTTGCAAGACTGAACGAATATCAGAGTCCAATAAACAGCAGGAAAGAACAGTTGGAGGGCTGACTAACAAGACTGATGGGGGAGGCATCTCGACAGTCAGCCAGGCTCGTTCATCTCTGGGTTTCAAAGCCCACACTCTTTCAAGTCAGTAGGAACATATATAGAGGCAAAGGCTTTCCTGTATTGTCTGCCCATGACCTCCTTCTCCTTCCTCAGCAACAGGCTTTCCTTCATCATCCCCCTTGTCATCTTTGGGTCATTCTCCCACTAGACGCATCCCTAGGAAGGTCTCCAGTGGACAGCTGTTGGGAAAATAGTCAATGGACAAAAGAAAAAAAAAAAGAGCACTCCGGATCTAGCTTTGGTTTAGCCTTCTGATTTAACAGGGCACAAACAGCCAAGTTATCACTCCCTTACTCATTCTCTGTCTTCTCTGGGAACTTCACCCCCACATAGCTTCAGCAGCACACAGACTAAAATCGGAACGATACAGAGAAGATTAGCATGGCCCCTGCACAAGGATGATACACAAATTCGTGAAGCGTTCCATATTTTTTTAAATTAAAAATCGTAAAAAAAAAAAAAAAAAAAAAAAAAAAAAAGCGGGGGCTGGAGAGATGCCTCAGAGGTTAAGAACACTGACTGCTCTGCCAGAGGTCCTGAGTTCAATTCCCAGCTTCCACATGGTGGCTCACAACCATCTATAATGAGATATGGTGCCCTCTTCTGGCCTGCAGGCATACATGCAAGCAGAACACTGTATACATAACAAATAAATAAATCTTAAAAAAAAGAAAAAGAAAAAAATACATAATAAATAAATCTTAAAAAAAAAAAAAAAAAAAAAAAAAGAACTTCACCCCCAGAGGCACAGTGGCTCCTGTGTGTGAGCCCAGGACTCAGGGGGTTGAGGCTGCGAGGGCTGAGGAGAAGAGCTGGGGCTTTGTAACCAAGCTCCAGGTCAGCTTGAGAAACAGCAAGACTCTCAGAAGGAGCAGCCAGAGGAGAGCTAGTGATTACATTAGATCTGCCCACGCAATTCAGCCAGTGCGAGAATAACAGGCCAGCCAGACTGACTGGCAGGAGTCTTGCCCACTCAGATGCCATTTTTCATTCTGCTAGAAACTGGGGAAGGGGGGTGATATTAGAAGGTGCAGTTTCCTTTCTTTCGTTCACTTAGTTGTTTGTTTTAAAGACGCAGTTTTCGGGCCAGGGTCACAGCCAGCCATTTCCTCCATGACACTCAGGAAAATATCAGCCAAGATAAACCTGGATCCACATACCATCTCTATTTCCTTTCTTGTTTTTCCTTTCCACGGGGTCTCACTATGCAGCCTAGGCTGACCCCAAGTTAGAAATTCTCTTTCCTCAGCATCCCCCAAGAGGCTGGGGTGGCAGCTGAGTGACAGCCATGCCTTGTACTCTCTTGCTTTCTACAGTGGTGACCCTAGGTAGTGGCCTCTTTCTACCTCAACTTCCCTCCTAAATAAAGATACTATTCATCTCGTTTTAAAGACCCAGCCAGTATTTCTACCGCTCTTCAAGTAGTGTTTGGTTCAAAATAAGTACCATATTATCAAGTAAGGATATGGGATGGGGATGGGGGGTAGGGGTTCGTCGTTGAAGCACTTGCCCAAGTCCCTGGGTTCGATCTCCAGCACCCCAAAATGGTGATGACGACGACGTGAATGATAAAACGGTACAAATACTAAATAAAAATTTGGGAGCGCCTGGCACATAACAGTAGTAGTTAATGAACATTTAGTTCCCTCCCATTTTGTTCCCAAATGTAAAGGATATATTTCCCTAGAGCTCAAATTCTAGACAACCTTTTCAAGGCTAGAAGAGTATCCAGGACGGGCCAAACCAACAAACAAATAAAAGTGAGAGGCAAAAGAAAGAGGGGGAAAGGGAAAGGCATCGATGTAGGCATCGGGTTATTCCAGGCAAAAAAAAAAATAAACCAACAAAACTGTCTTTCTAGAAGGATTCTTCGGACGAAGTTAAAAATGATGACAGACCCGGCGTGGGTAGGGGGAAGAGGTGAGGAGTTCCTCCAGTGTCCCAGAGATGGTTGGTATCTAAGGGACTGCCCCGGTAGTTAGGTACGGAAAACCGGGAAGGGCGGGAGTGAGTATTAATACCGGGGACAGAGAAGTGATGAACCACGTCGGGAGCTTAGGGGGCGTGAGGGTGAGAGGCTGGCCTCTGGGAACGCCGTCGAGGAAGGCAGAGGGAGGGGTGGCCCTGGGTAGAGCCAGTATTTTAGGGAAACGGCAGTAGGAGGCGGTGATTTAGGGCCAGCACCCGGTTTCCGAGCTTCCTTACCCGCGATGGCTACTGCCGGGGCTCTCCGCGGTTGGGAAGCTCTCATCTTTCGCAACCACCCTAGCCGACCCACACCTCCACGGAGCAAGGAACCAGGCTCCCATTGGCTGCCACATGCCCGGTACGGCGACCCCGACCTGCGCCCCTCCTAACCTCGGGTCCGCCCGGCCCTCATATTTGCATATAGGGCCTCCCAGGCTTTCGATTGGCCCCTGCAGCAGGCGGCCATGCCCCCTCGGTCGGGAATCTGATTAACCGTCACTGCGCCCGCCCGCGGAGGGAAGCGCCGAGGTTGTCCCTGGAGACGCGGAGGACGCTCGGGCTCCGCTGCCTAGCGCGAGGAGCGCGTCTCCGCCTGGCCCCGCCCCGCCCCGCCCACCCCGCCCCCACCCCCACCCCCACCCCCGGGTTCGGGCGATGGGAGTGGGGGGGGGGTGCACAGGGGCGGGTGGAACCCGGCCACCCAAAGCTGCTGCTCTTCAGGTCGACTGGGAGAGACAGGCTTACTTTGGTGTTTAGATTCTCTAGAGACAAGTACTTATCCCGGACCAGAAGCTGGATGCTCGGCGAGAGAGCAGTGGATTAAAAGCACGGAATCAGTAGTTTTCTTTTCAGACGTGTTTGTAACTGTGGGGGCCGTGCGCTCTCCGAGGGTCAGCGTCTTTCACAGTATAATGGGTATTGCAAACCTATAAGGAGCCGCTCGGGCTTATTGGATCATGACGTCTCTTCCAGAATTTGGAGGGGTCATGGTCAGCACTGAACCGACTGCAGAGTCGGTGAGACTTAAGGGAGCAGGGGTCTCGTTTGATTGTATTTAGGGCGGGGAACCTCTGTAGTGACTGGATTCAGTCTTTTCATTTCCTCCTTCCTTAATCTATACTGCCCACCTGCCAAACTGCCGGTAAAGACAGACAGGCAGAAAGAAAAAAAAAAGTTCTTCCTGCAAGTGCTGCAAGTGCTAGTTCAGCATTTGTTGAAAGATCAAAGGGTTGATTTGAAGCTACTGTGTTTTTAAACAGTGGGGTTTTGTTTCAGACAAGGCTTTTTGGCCCGGAATGTTGATCCTTTTGTCTCTACATCTGGGATCACAGGTGTGCGTTACTACACCGGGTTTAGCCGCGCTGTTTAACTCTGCTGGGGATTGATCCCAGGGCTTTGAACATGCTAGGCACGCACTCTGCCAACTGAACTACAGCTTCGTCTTCCTCTTCATTCTTAATTTTTTAGGTACTTGATGTCACTGAAATGTGGCCGTTCCTGCGGCAAAGGTTTAGTCTCAAGAAGTAGGATAGTGAATGGATCCTCACTACCGAGAACCTTTGCAAGCAGCTTGAGAGGAAATGTAGGCAGGAGAAACACGGAAACCTTTGGCGGCAAGCACTAAAGTAGGAGGTGGGAGCTACGTGTCTGATGCAGAGGTTGTCCAAACTAATCCAGGAAACTTTCGGGGGGGGGGGGTTCTTTGTTGCGGAATATTCCCTTACCCTGTGTGAAGATGTGTCACCGTGATTGGTGATTGGTTTGAAAAAGAGCCGAATGGCCAATAGCTAGGCAGGAAGAAATTAGGCGGGACTTCTGGGGACGGAGAGGCTCCTGGAAGAGAGACAGAATCGCCAGCCAGTACTAAGTCTTGTGTAGTTCTTTATGAGCTGGCGGTACAGAGAAGGACTTGCTACAGTTCTTAGCAGCTTTCCTGGGAACTGTGCCAATGGTGTGTCCTGGAGTTATGCAATAACGGGCAGATGCAGGAGAAGGAGTGAAGGGTGAGGAACCAAGATAAGGGTGCTGATATGACTCTGTTATCTGTCATCCCAGGCTTAGTGAAAGAGGACCTTCTACCTGAGGCAACCTGGGCTACAAATCAGACTCCTGTCTCAGCGCCCAAAACAAAAGAAAAAAACTCACCCATGAAACCCAAGGCCAAGAGACACTGAGGTCTCACCTCCCCGTCCCGTGTTGACCTCATCCGCTTTGCACTGACCCTTGAACTTTGCCCAGGAGTGTCGTGTGTAGGTCCCTAAGAGGCCCAGCTTCCTTCTCCCAACACCCATCCATAACCACACACAGGACAATTTCCAAATGTGACTGTAGCTCTATCCCCAAGAGCTGTTTTCTGCCATTGCCCAGAGGAGAGAGATTCCAAGCACTCAAGCTTATTAAGTCAGAAACAAAACCCCCACTGACATAGTATAAAATTATTTCAGAGTGAAAACATTTGAGCCACACTACATGCACAAAGAAACTGAATCAGAGTTTCTCTTATCCGAGGAAAGCAGCCACCATAAGCCTGAGGGGAGGTTGTTTCTATCAGAGAGATTTTCTTCTAGGGTACCCTAGAGAGTGCTGTGTTGGGGGTGTGGCTTAATGGTAGCTAGTCCAGTAAGCACAGGGTCCTGGGTTTGGTCTCTAAGCACGGGGAAGGGGCCTTGGGAGTCGTCAACAGCTACTAATAAACTTTCATGGCCAGCTGTGTGGAGCGCTGGTCTGCTGAGGTGGTGACCTAAGCTGGAAGTGTGCTTCTCACCTGCTGTCCACACGTGCAGGAGGCAAAGAGAAGAGCTTAGCCCCAGGACAATGGCAGCCTGTGACCTGATGTTTACATTCACCCTGGAGTGAATAGAGGAACCAAGGTGGAATCAACAGCCATCTGCTACTCTTCTAGAAACCTCTCTATCACCCACACCCCGCCTTCTCTCTCCCCTGCCTCCTCTCTGGTGCCCTAAGGGCCTAAGTGACCACCATCAACTGGTCACCCAGCAGATGTTTCCCTAAAACCAACTGTCACAGCTCTGTTCTCCTCCCCCAGCCATCTCTCTCTTTCCCCAGTATTTCAATCTGCTCTACTGGGCTGACGCTTCAGTTTCGCTGACATCCCACCCCCACCCCAGCCCTCCGGAGCCATATTGTGATGGAAATGAAGGACAGGATACTGGACTGAATGGCAAAGATTTATGGTTTACAGAGGGGCTCCATAAAACCCCTGACAACCGGTTATTTATGAGAAAACTGGCTGCAATGGGAGCTGACAGGCCGATGTCTGGCGAGGCTGGCCTTTCAGGAGGGCTGACAGGAACAAGCAAGGTGAGCAGGCGAGCTGCCCTGCTGTGGACCAAAGCAGGTTTCAGGAGTCAGGCATACATACCCGCAGGCCAGAGAGCAATGGCCGAGAAACCCTTTGTGCTGGGTAAGCCAGAGACTGGAAAACCAGCTGGGCATAGTGTCACAGACCTGTAAAGCTAACAACCCGGAGTCGGAAGCAGAAGTGGGAATCCAATAGCTTGGATTTTATAGAAAAGTCTAGGCCAGCCTAGGCAACAAAGGAGATCCTGACTCAAAAACAAAAACATAAAGAACAAAACAAAACAGAGCAGATGTGGTTTTTCTAGGCCTGTATTCCCAGCCCTCAGAATGGAGAGGCAGAAGTGTTGGAAGTTGGAGGCCACCCTGGGCTGCATAGTGAGTTCTAGGCCAGCCTGAATCACAGAGAGAGGCCCTGTCTCAAAAAATAGGTTGATCCATTGCACTCCAAACGGATAAGCCTGTGGTTCCCCCAAATGTGGGAAATTCGACTGCAGGCAGTGGGGGAGTGCATGGCATGAGTAAAGTAAAAATACATTAGTGAATAAATAAATAAATAACAGGGAAAGGGAAATGAAATGAAAGAAGAGGAGGGAGTGGGGGGGGAGAGGAAGGAGACAAGGAAAGGAGGCTGGAGATGTAGCTCAATTGGTAGAGTGCTTGTCAAGCAAGCATGAAATCCTGGGTTCGATTCCCCAGCACCTCTTAACAGGGTGTTGTGGTGCACACCTATAATCGCAGCGCTCAGTAAGTAGAGGCAGAGGACTCAGAAAGTCAAAGTCATCCTCAGCTATATCGTTAGTTCAAGACCGACCTGCCTGGAGACTAAGACCTTGCCTTGAAAGAAAGAGAGAGATAAACAAAGAACTCACTCACTCATTTGGTAAGGGGCTCTGCAGGCCTAGGTGTGAGAGGTTGAAGCAGAGTGTTGAGGGTCTTCCCAGCTGTCAAAATATTTGGACTGGGACCCCACCTGAGAACTCAAAATAATTGATGAGTGTCCATGGGTGTGTGTGAGAGAGAGAACAAGGTCCCAGACCCAGCCTGTTATTTTCACTGTTGCTTTTCTTCCTAAGGCCCCCACCTGACTCAATAAACACAGTGAAGACCCTCAGAAGTTTCATTTGCTCAGCAACTGACATACAGGCTCTTTCCCAGGCTTAGGATCTTTCCAAGTAGTTAATTAGGAAAAAAAGATCTTTATTCTGATCCCCAAATCAGAGTCCATCCTGACAGCTCATTCTTCCCGGGATGATCAAAATAAAGCCAAAGATGGATTTGAGGTAGGCCGTGGGGTAGAGGCAAAGGGTGCTGAGGAGGTGAAACTTTGCATACCGCGGATGTATTTTTCTTTAAGTCTGTCATACATGTGGGGATGTTGTAGAAATGTACACAACTGGGCTGGGACAATATCTCAGTCCATAAAGTCCCCACAGCACAAACATAAGTTCAGATCCCCCAACACCCATGTCAGAAAGCCAGGCATGGTAGTATGTATGTTCCTAGCATTCTAATACCAGAAAGGTAGAGTCAGGAAGATCGCCAATGCTTGCTTGGATAGCTAGTCTTGTCTGATTGCTGAGTTTCAGATTCAGTAAGAGATGCTACCTCAATGACTAGGGTGGGCTGTGGCGGTGGAGAGCTTTGTTGACATGGGTTTTCTCCTCATACGGAGACGAGCCCAACTTGGTCCTGATCATACACATTAGTTACTTTTCTGTTGTGGTGGTAAAACATCATGATTGGGGAAACTTAAAGGAGAAAGAGTTTATTTGATCTGACAGTTAGAGAGTCCATGCTGGCAGAGTGAAGGCAGTTGGCAGGGCTACTGCAGGAACAGCTAAGAGCTCACATCTTGTTCCAAAAGCAAGAAGCAGAGAGAACAAACCAGAAACGGTGTGAGTCTTTAAACTTTCCAAACCTGCTGTAGGCGGGCTTTTCTTTCCTGCCAGCCAGTTCCCAAATAACCAGCATATAAATTATAAATGCTTGGCTGATAGCTCAGGCTTATTACTAACTAGCTCTTACAACTTAACCCATTTCTATTCATCTATGTATTGCCATGTGACTCATGGCTTTACCTGTCCTCCAGCATATCTTGCTCTCTCTGCATCTCCTGGTGACCTCTCTGACTCTGCCCTTCTTCTTCCCAGTGTCCTTAGTCTGGTTTTTCCACCTAACCTTACTTATCCTGTCCAGCTATTGGCCAGTCAGCTTCTTTATTAAACTAATCACAGCGTAATTTACACAGTGTACAGAAGAATTATCCACAGCAGCCTGCTTCCAGTGACGTATTTCCTCCAATAAGACCACACTTCCTGAACCTTTCAAATATGCTCTCAGTTGGGAATCAAGCGTTCAAATGCCTGAGACTGTGGGGGCATCTCATTCAAGCCATGGTATCATGGGAACACTAATGGCTATAAGACAGTCCAATGCTAGCTACCTTTGCTACCTACCAGCATGTGCTGGAATTGTCTTAGACACTGTGTCTATAACCTGGAAACTAGACTGTGTCCCTTTGGAGGTAAATACAGGTTAAAAAATAATAATGAAGTAGAGATGGGCTGAAAAGTTTAAAGCGCTTGCTGTACAAGCTTGAAGATCAGAGTTCTGATCCCCAGAAGCCCACTTAAATATGTAAGTGTGGATGCTTGTCTGTAATTCCTACCCCAGAGGGTAGAGACAGGGATTACCCAGAACAAACTGACTAGCAAGGCTAACCATATTGGTGAGTTCTGGGTTTGACTGAGAGACCTTGCCTCAGTGAAAAAGGTGGTGAAAGAGCAATCATGAATGATTCTTTTTTTTTTTTTTTTTTTGGTTTTCAAGACAGAGTTTCTTTGTGTAGTCCTGGCTGTCCTAGAACTCGCTCTGTATACCAGGCTGGCCTCAAACTCAAAACAGAGATCCACTTGCCTCTGCCTCCTGAGTTCTGGGAGTAAAGACATGCACCACCACTGCCCAGCATGATTTTTAAAAGGTGGTGGTGGTGGTGGTGGTGGCGGCGGCGGTGGCGGCGGCGCATGCCTTTAATCCCAGCATTCAGGAGGCAGAGCCAGGAGTATCTCTGAGTTCAAGGCTAGCCTGGGCTACAGAGTGAGTTCCAGGACAGGCACCAAAACTACACAGAGAAACCTTGTCTCAAAAAAACAAAACAAAACAAAACCAACAACAACAAAAAAAATGTAGTATTTGTCTTTCTTTTTTTAAATTTTATTTTCATTTTTATGTACATTGGTGTTTTGCCATGAGTTTTGGGTCCCCCAGCTCTGGAGTTATAGACAGTTGTGAACTGCCATGAGGGTGCTGGGAATTGAATCCTGGATCTCTGGAAGAGCAGTCAGTGCTCTTAACCACTGAGTCATCTCTCCAGACTAATGAATGATTCTTGATATCAGATTCGAACCTCCACATGTATTTGCACACACATCCACACAAGTGTGTACACACACACACACAATTCATATACAGAACCCACACACACTTTAAAAGAAGAGAGAGAGAGAGAGAGAGAGAGAGAGAGAAGGAGGGAGGAGGGAGGGAGGGAAGGAGAGAGAGAGAGAGAGAGAGAGAGAGAGAGAGAGAGAGAGAGAGAGAGAGAGACGAGAAAATAAGGTGGAGTGGAGCAGAGCTGGAGAGATATCTCAGAGGTAAAGACACTGGCTGCTCTTCCAGAGGTCCTGAGTCCTGAGTTCAATTCCCAGCAACTACGTGGTGGTTCACAACCATCTATAATGAGATTTGGTGCCCTCTTCTGGCCTGCAGGGATACATACAGGTAGGACACTGTAATAATATGTAATGAATGGATGAATGAATGAATGAATACATAAATAAATAATAAGAGATTTAAAAAGTAAGGTGGAGCCGGGCGGTGGTGGCGCACGCCTTTAATCCCAGCACTCGGGAGGCAGAGGCAGGCAGATCTCTGTGAGTTCGAGGCCAGCCTGGGCTACCAAGTGAGTCCCAGGAAAGGCGCAAAGCTACACAGAGAAACCCTGTCTCGAAGAAAAAAAAAAAAAAAAAAAAAGAAGTAAGGTGGAGTGTGATGAGGAAGACACCCACCTCTGTGTTGCATATGCACATGTACACATTTGGGTGTTCACGCAGATGGCATGCATACCACATGCACATACATGTGTGCAACCATAAAATGAGAATTCCTGCTAAATCATAAGAGTTCTTAAAGATACTTCCCCCACCCTCCAATTTATTTTCAGATAAGGAAACAAGGTCTAGAGAATAGGATAACCATCTCTGGCCTTAGACGTCTCCCTCAGCTCCCCAGACCATTCCTCCACTCGTTCTCACGCGTGATGTCAGTGAAGCAGAAATAGAAACTGCAGTCCCCCCGGATTTCACTATGGCTGGGGGCGCTGACAGACAGAGGCCCTGCGGATGGGTCTGCACGACGCAGCTCCCAAGCCCTTATCTTCCTGTCTTCATCTTCATTTACCTGTGGTGATATTTTGTTTGTGATCTAACAAATAAAGCTCGACTGAAGGTCAGGTTGTGGAGCTAAGCCACCGGTTAGCCATAGAGGTCAGACAGTGATGGCGCACACCTTTAATCCCAGCACTCGGGAGGCATAAGCAGACGGATCTCTGTGAGTTCAAGGCCACCCTGGGCTCCACAAGATTGATCCAGTCTGAAAGAGAAAGAGCCAGGCAGTGGTGGCACACACCTTGGGATCTCACGCCTTTAATCCCAGCACTAGGGAGGTGGAGACAGGAAGTGATGTGGCTGGGCGGAGAGAGGAATATAAGGCAGGAGGAGACAGGAGCTTGGGGGTCCTTTCATATTGAGGATTCGGTAGAGGTAAGAAGTCTTCCTAGTGGCTGGCTGCTCTGCTTCCCTGATCTTTCAGCATGTACCCTGATATCTGGCTCTGAGTTTTATTAACATTTTTTTCCTAGAAAAGGCTGTTCATGGCTGTTTTTCAGGCCTCCTTGTCTTGGTGTGAAAGGTTCCCTGAAACAAAGAAATGTGTTCCACAGAATCACCTGCACCACAAGGGAGATAGTTGGCATATTCCTTTATTTTTTCTTTTGTTTTTTTGAGACAAGGCCTTTCTGTGTAGTCCACAATGGCTTCACACTTGAGACAGACCTTCTAAGCCGCCTAAGTACTGCAATTATAAGCATGAGCTACAAGCCCAGCATCCCCTTTCTTCCCCCCACTGGGGACAAAACCCAAGGCCTCAGGAGTGCTAGGAAACCACTGAGCCACATCCCCAGGCCAGATCTATTCCATGAGCCTTCCTATGTTCCACAGGCACACACAGCCATCTACCAATACTCCATGGAATAAAATGCCACTCTGCAAAGCTGTCTTTTTATATTTTTGTCAAAGTGCTTGAGCATCCATTTCTCATTAACACTTATGGGGGGGGGCGGGTGGAATAAGGCAGGGTGTAGGATTTCATATAGCCCAGGCTGGCCTCAAACTTGCTATGTAGCTGAGGGTTACCCTGTACTTTTTATCCTCTTACCTCAAGCTCCCAAATCCTTGGATAGCTGGTGTGACCCGTAACATCTCTAGCTTATTTGACAAAATTTTTGACTATCCCAAGTTTCAAAACCACCAGTTTGTAAAGTAGAATGTTTGGCACATGTGTAGGTTAAAAAACAGTGGTATCAGCTGGGCATGGGGGCACACGCCTTTAGTCCCAGCACTCGGGAGGCAGAGGCAGGTGGATCTCTGTGAGTTCGAGGCCAGCCTGGTCTACAAAGCAAGCAGGACAGCCGGGACAGTTACATAGAGAAACCCTGCCTTATAAAACAAACAAACAAAACAGTGAGAATCAGCAGTCTCTTTCCTCCCACTGATCATCCAGTCCCCTTCTTTTTCAAACCCGGGTGTGGAAACAATCTGTACCCTGTGAAGTCTATGAGACAGGAAACTGAATGTAGGGAGAAAAATCCCTCCTCACCCTCTTTTCCCAAGGAATTGAAAGTCCAAAAGCCCGAGTCTTTTCAGACGGGAAGGGCCAGGCTGAGCAGGGCTGTAAGGGTGGAGGAGAAGGTTGTCCATTGGTACAAGACTAGTGTGAGCAAGGATGCTCCTACACTTGCCTCTTATTCCTCCCCCTTCCAGTCGTCCACATCTGGTTCGCCCAGATGCAGTCATCTGTACTAGCCAAGACAGCGGCCACTCACCTCTGCCTATTTCAATTTAAATTACATAAAAATTTATTTTCTCAGGCTGGAGAGATGGCTCAGGGGTTAAGAGCGCTGACTCTTCTTCCAGAGGACCTGAGTTCAATTCCCAGCACCCACATGGCAGCTCACACCTGTCTATAACTACAGTTTTAGGGGATCCCCACACCCATGGCAAAAACACAAATGCACATAAAAATAAAATAAAATATATAAAAAAAATTTTTCTCTGGGCTAGCATGACGGTTTATCACATAACAATGCTCGCTGCTAGAGCCTGATGACCTGGTTTTGAACCCCAGAACCCATACAAAGGGAAAGCGAAGAACCAATTCCACAAAGCTCTCCAAGGCTTCTTTGGGAAAACACTGAATAACAGGTAACCCTAGTGAAGTTGGAGGGCCACCATGACTGGGGGCCCCAGGTTGGGGTAGAGGTGGGGGGCATCCTTGAAGGCATCCTGTCACCAAAGATCAAGTCCCCAGAAGAGATCTACCTGTACTCCTTGCCATCAAGAAGTCTGAGATAGCCGGGCGGTGGTGGCACATGCCTTTAATCCCAGCGGGCCAGCCTGGGCTACAGAGTGAGTTCCAGGAAAGGCTCCAAAGCCACACAGAAACACCCTGTCTAAAAAACAAAAACAAAAACCTGAGATAATTGATTTTTTTTCTGGGTTGCATACCTTAAGGTTGAAGTTTTGAAAAATCATGATAGTAGATAAGCAGACCTGGCTGGTGGACCAGGTTCAAGGTTTTTGTTTTTGTTTTTGTTTTTTTATCACTACTACTGGGGACTAAAATAGTCACATTGGTTTAAGCATTAAGTGCTCTAAGGAGGTAGCCATTGGCCAGCCTAGGGCCCATCATCTTGCCAAGCTTTCCACTGTTTTAGTGTGAAGAGGCTGTTAGGAGAACAAGATCGGAAAATCCCATGCTGTCCCTTGTGAGGTGACAGACCACTGCCCAGGCTGCATTGACACCAGGGCCACCTTTGATGCCATCTCCAAGACCTACAGCTATCTGACCCCTGACCTGTGTAAAGAGAATCTGTTCACTAAGTCTCCCATGATGTGAAAACGCACAGGAGAGCCCCCGGGCAGAGGACCCAGGCTCCAGCTGTGACTATCACGTAGGGTTTTTATACATGAAAAATAAAAGCGAGGGGCTGGAGGAACGGCTGAGCAGTTAAGGGCAGATATTGCCCTTGCAGAGGACCCAAGTTCAGTTCCTAACACCTACATCAGGTGGCTTACCACTGCCTGTTAGCGCTAGGGCATCTGATGCCTCCTCTGACCTACATACATATATATATACAATGTGCATGTGTGTGTGTGTGTGTGTGTGTGTGTGTGTGTGTGTGTGTGTAAAATAAATATATATTTTAAATGTAGGGAGCAGAGGAATCCCTGAGTGAATGTATATTGTCACAGGCATTGCTATAACAAAGATCTGGATGCCTCAGCCCCATGGGAGTGGCAAGACCTCCTCTTGGCCCTTCAGAGGGATGGCAAAGGCTTCCTGGGGGTCCAAGAGAGAAAGATTGATGAAGGTGAACACAAACTAGCAACTATAGCTTCTACCTCTCAGATGTTTACAGACTTAGTCTGCTCACCCACTGATTCCTCCTACATAGACTCGCTAACTCCTGCCTCTGTGCTGAACATAATAAACACTCTGAGGTTCTGGGTTGTTACTGGCAGGACGCCATCAGTGTTCACACAACCCACCTGACCCCAGCTTTTCTGTACACGGTCTGTGCGTCTGTCCTTTCTTCATCTCTTCACTGCCTCTGGTCAGGGTTCCGAGACAGAGTCATGTGGGATATGGCAGAAAAGAAAAAGAGCATGAATTAAGCCTCTTATTTATTGGATTTGTGTGTGAGGGTTTTACACATGTATATAGTCAGTGCAGTACTTGCATGCTTGGTCACCGAGGAGGTCAAGGAAGTAAGAAAAAGACACCCACTGGACCTGGAGTTACAGATGGTGGTCAGTTACCATGTGAGTGCTGGGAATCAGACCCCGATTCTCTGCAAGAACAGCAAGTACTCAAGTGCTGAGCCATCCTCCAGCCTCATGCTTTGTTTTTATTTTTGTTCTGAAGCAAGGTCTCCCTATGTAAATCTGGCCCAGAAATCACTATGTAGTCCAGGCTACCTCAAACTTTCAAAGAGCCTTTTGCCTCTGACTCTGTCTTGAAATTATAGGCATGTATGACCCTGACTGGCAAGTCTTCCTTGCCTTTTTTTTTTTTTTTTTTTTTTTTTGGTCGGTGGTGGGATATTGAAACAGGGATTCTCTACCTAGCCCTGGCTGGCCTCGTACACACAGACATCTGCCTACCTCTGCCTCCCAAGTGCTAGGACTAAAGGCGTGTGCCACCATACTCAGCATTTTTCTTTCTTTTTTAAAGACTTTTTATTTATTATGTACACAGTGTTCTGCCTGCATGTATTCCTGCACACCAGAAGAGGGCGCCAGATCTCATTAAAGATGGTTGTGAGCCACCTTGCTTTTGCTGGGAATTGAACTCAGGACCTCTGGTAGAGGAGCCAGTGCTCTTAACCTCGGAGACATCTCTCCAGCCCTGCTCCGCACTTTTTTTGGTCTTAATAAATTTGGCAACCTTTTGCCTGACTGTGGGTAGAAAGTCCTTAATTTTCTCAATTTTTCCATTAAAACATTAAAATGTGTTTATTGTTATTATTGTGTGCGTGGGTGTGCATGATGGGGGAAGGGTGTGTGTGTGCATTTGCACCACTGCACACATGCAGATCAGCTACTTTGCAATGTTAGTTTTCTTTCTTCTAACTCGGCTCCCGGAGAGAATTCAGGATTGCGCAGCAAGCGATTCTCCTAGGGAGCCGTTTTACCCATCTGACTTCCTCAGATGTTACAGAAGGCATTCGGAGAGTGTGAACGAGAGCACCTTAGATGTTCCTAGAAGGCAGAATTAGAATGTTTCTTCCCCCGTCTGGAATCGAAGACTGCTTCAGAAGCATAAATGTCCTGGTCATGTGACCCGGAGCATTTTCTTCCAGATTCAAACTGTTGGAACGCCTTTGAGAAGGGACACTTCTAAACTTAACCTTCCATAGGCAGCATGCACCTAGTATCTTCTGGGTAATTTAAAAAAAAAAGTAGCAACTATCGTGGTAGTTCACACCTGTAAGATTGCATTTGAGAGGCTGAGGCAGGAGGACTGCCCTGAGTTCAGGGCTATACTAAGATAATGGCACAGTGAAACCCTGTTAAAAAGGTTAAGAAGACTTTAGTCAAGACTGAAAGGGAGAGAGATTCATGCTCAATCTGTAACTATGGTAAAGACTGTGAGAATGCATAACCAACAGGCTGAGTGAAGAAGTCCATGGGTGATAGCACAGGCTATCTTAGGACAAGAGGGGATCTGGACTACTAGGCTAACCTTGGCTACATATCAAGTTCAAGGCTATCCTAAAAGAAGTCCTGACTCAAAAACATAACAAACGGGTTAACGAGTTGTGGCATGGACCACGTGCAACTATTGCTGCTTGACGAAGTCCAGAATTTCAACTTTTTGGATCACAGTTCTCAGCACCCTTTTACTTTCATTTTTAATAATTCTCCCTATGTGTTGTGGGAGTTTCTTTATGTCTTTTCCTTTAGGAAATTTTGTTCCGGCTTTGAAGGATGAGAATGTGTAAAATACCAGCCTCTTTAAACAAAAGAATTCATTGGGAAAAATTCCTGCCACTGTGGAACCATATAGTGTGATAACTCTGCCTACTGTTAGAATTCCTGGCCACTCCCCCAGTTACATGACCATGCGTGCGCTGACCAGTAGCCAGGCAAGATGCTTAGTCATCCTAGGGCCTTACTCCTACATAATCTGTGCGCAGCATGGTCACCCAATCTATGTGCATGCGTGACGTAGCTATGTAAGCCTATATGTACATGTGAGGGGGTGAGGGGACCTATAAAAGTGGGTTCTACCTATTCCTCCCCTCTCTTCCTGCACAGTCATTCTATGGGCCTATGCACACCTGTTCTATTCCCTTCCTTTAATAAACTCTTATAGTAGGTTTTGTTGTGCCTCATGGCTTCTCTCGCATGGTAAATAGTGCCACTTAATAAATAACATTGTGCTGCCTAATCAATAACATTGGTGCTGAGACAAAGCGGGCCCTCCTGGCACTCTGTGCCCAGGACCCTGTACCGAGGTTTGCTCTACCTACAACTGCCCATTTTTCCATTTGCCCAGCCACTGGACCGCTTCACACAACACCAGCTGCTTCGATTGGTGAGCTTTCCCTTTACCAGCCAGCTTAAACAGTTCCCTGGACCAATGGGAATGACCATAGATCGTCCGGTGTCCCTCTGGTGTCCTGGGGATTGGGGGAACTCCCGTTCACAGCCTTCATTGGCTATGGTCGGCCCCCATCACAGGCTTAAATCTCCAGCCATTTACCATGACTACAGTCTGAGATATCGTTCTCACTGTTGGACCCTCGTCCTCGGGCTGCCTACACCCCACCCTCATTTTCTCGCTTACCGAAGCACTGAACGACTTTGTCAGCCTCTGTCAGACATTCATCCTCAGGCTAGGTACACTCTGGCCCTCATTCTCTGGCTTGATGAAGGATTGAATGACTTGTGCCAATTGCTGATCCTCACTTGATCTCGGGGACGCCTGAGATTGTAGTCTTGGATTATGTTTGTTTTTATTATTTTTTTTTAATTTTATTTTTTTCTCTCTGCCACAGCCATGGGAAATAAGGCTTCCAACCCTACTAGTCCCCCCTCTCCTCTGGGATGTCTTCTTAAAACTCTTAATGCCTTATTTAAAAACCTCTAAGCTTGTCTGGCTGTGCACTAAAAAGTGGCCTAAATATCCCTTAGAGAACAATAAAAATGGCTACCTAATGGCTCACTGGACCCTGATATTCTACGGGAATTATCTAACTCCTGCCAGCAAACGCGCCAAAGGAAAGAGTTACCTTACATCCAAGCTTTTTTTTTTTTTTTTTTTTTTTTTTTTTTTTTTTTTTTTTTTTTTTAACCTCAGCTCTAAACCCTCCCCTCGATTCCTCTCTCTGCCCACAAGCTCCCAGCTGTGCAACCTGAACCTGAGGAACCTCTGACTACGGCTCTGGACCCGCCAAGGAACCTCCACTATCCGACCTCCCGCTCCTGCTCCCCGGGCGTCTGCCCCTTCGCTCCTCCTCCAGCCCCTCCTCCTCTCCGATATCAGGCCGCTCGAACCGAACCCCACTCTGGCTCCCACCTTGACTCCTCCGGTCACTCGTTCTCAGCTGCTAAGGGACCCGACTCCAGCCACGTCAACCCAGCAACCGTTCTTCCTTCGCCAGAGGTGGCTGAGGTGGATGGACTGGTTAAGGTTCATGTCCCTTTCTCCCTCACAGAACTTCCTCAGATAAAAAGAAAACTGGGCTCTTATACCTAACTCTGCTTTCTTCATTAAACAATTCCAATATATTGCCCAATCTTATAGCCTTATCTCTCATATATATATATATCCCACTAGCCACTCAAAGGCCTCCAGGTCCCTGTCTTAAGTGTGGTAGAGAAGGCCACTGGGCTCATGCCTACCCTGCCCCACTCAGGCCACCATCTGGGCCTTGTCCAAAGTGCCACCGAGAGGGACACTGGTCAGCTGACTGCCCTCATGCACCTCGTGGCATGGGGACATCAAACGAGGGAAGACCACCCTCCAGTCGATCTCCTAGGCTTGGCAATGGATGATTGAGGGGAACCCAGGATAGCGGTTACAGTATCGGGGTGATCCATTTCCTTCCTTTTGGACACTGGAGCCACTTACTCAGTCCTGAGGGAGTTCTGGGGTCCCACCTCTTCTTCTTGTCTCCCTATTGTTGGGGTAGGGGGACAGCCTTACCCACCTCACCAGACCCCACCACTTAATTGTATTTTCAGGGGTACCCCTCTCACCCACACATTTTTAGTTGTGCCAACCCACCCTGTGCCCCTAATGGGAAGAGATTTTCTAGCTAAGGTAGGAGCTTTTATTTCATTTGCTCCCCACATTTTTCTTACCCCAGACTCGTCAGTAGCTCCTTCCTCCTCCTCCTAGCCACCCAGCCTACTAGTTCCAACATTTTATTTCCCTGGTCAGCCTCTCAGGAGGACCCCAAAGTCTGGGACACCCAGAACCCTTCTGTTGCTAGGCACCATCCCCCTATTATTATCCAGTTGCAGGACCCTACCAGGTATATTACCCAAGCTCAGTACTCTCTCTCACTCTAGAGCCTTAGAGGACTTAAGCCTATCATTTCTGACCTTCTCAGAAAAAAGCTGCTCCACCCAACCTCTTGGCCTTTTTACACGCCCATACTTGCAGTTAAAAAGTCTTATAGCAGAATACTAAACATTATAAAATCATGGCTACCAGCTCAAGATTTTTAATTCCCTGTGGCTGCTTCTTAATATGTTCAAAAATTCTTCCAAGCTCCAGAGCCAGCTTGAATCCACCTGAACAGATCAGATCCACTTCAGATAAGTATAATTCAAACTTTCCTGGTCCCAGGACACCCCCACACACCCCAGGACCTCTCAGGGACCTCCTCCCAAGGTACAATTTTTTCTAAACTTCCTCTTCTGCCTCACCAGCACCTCATCAGACCCAAACAGTCACTGAGCCCAAAGCAGCAGTAGATAATGGATGATTCCCAGAGCAGTGAAGGACAATCAACTACCTCAGGACGTCTGGCTGGCTACCCCAAAAGCCCCCTTCCCTACCCCCAAAAGTTAACTGATGCCCACCGAGTCAGCTGGAAGCAGTTGCAGGAGAAACAGCGCCCCTGTTCCCGTTTACCCGCGATTTTTAATAAAAACAAAGAGTCTGGAATGTTAGAATTCCTAGCCACACCCCCAGCTACACGCGCTGTCCTGTAGCCAGGCAAGATGCTTAGTTATCCTAGGGCCTTCCCTCCTGTGTGATCTGTGTACTGTGTGATCACCTAATCACCTTCACACAGAGTGGTCACACAATCTATGCCCATGTGTGGTGTAGCTATGTAAGCCCACATGTGCATGTTCAGGGGGGACCCATAAAAGCAGGTTCCACCTATTCCTCCCCTCTCTTCCTGCACAATCATTCCATAGGTCTATGCACACCCCTTCTAGTCCCTTCCCTTAATAAACTCTTATAGTGGGTTTTGTTGCACCTCGTGGCTTCTCTCTCATGGTAAACATTGCCGCTTAATAAATAACATTGTGCTGCTTAATAAATAACACCTACTCCCACATAAACTAACACCAAGGTGCTAGAAAATTTATATAGTAACTTATGCTGGATAAATAAGATATATTTGATAATCAAGATTTATAAATTCTAGCTGGGCGTTGGTGGTACATGTCTTTAATCCCAGCACTTGGGAGGCAGAGACAGGAAGATCTCTGTGAGTTTGAGGCCAGCCTGGGCCACAGAGTGAGTTCCAGGACTGGCTCCAAAGCTACAGAGAAATCCTGTCTCAAAAAACAAAGAAACAGCCGGGCAGTGGTGGCACATGCCTTTAATCCCAGCACTCGGGAGGCAGAGGAAGGCGGATCTCTGTGAGTTCGAGGCCAGCCTGGGCTACAGAGTGAGTTCCAGGACAGGCACAAAGCCACACAGAGAAACCCTGTCTCGGGAAAAAAAAAAAAATATATATATATATATATATTCCTCAGGTCTACTCAGGTTCATAGTAATATTATATTTGTCTAGTTTCATCTTTGCTAACTTTAAGTTTTAGCTATTTGGATAAACTAAGCCATATTTTAAAAATCCTACAATGTTCTATAAAAGTGTTTGGTGTCTCCCCCGCCCCAAGAAAGTCCTTTTCCCAAGGTCAGCCATTCCTCCAGGGACTTGAAGAAAGTTCCTGATTGCTAAAAAGGGAGTCATTCTGATCTCTGGCAAAAGGAATTTGTGACCCTCCATTACCATATAACTGGTGCCTATTAACTTGTCAAGGTCAATGCTAGCTTCCCCAATCCCTGATCTCAAGATACACCCCAGCTCACATACCCCCACCCCCACCCCCATTTAATCCTATGTGCAACTACAAATTATCAAAGGTGTATTCTTTAAATAAACTGTCTAGCAGCCATCCCAACTCACCCTCAGATCATGTCAGTCTCCTACTTTGCCCTCACCCACTCCATACATCCTCTTTGGGACCTGAGCCACCCTCCCGCCCCACCCTACCCTCAGATCCAACCCCACCCCATGCCCCCAACCCCATCCCGCAGCCCCCCAACCCCCACCCCACCCCATACCCCTAACCCCATCCCACCCTACCCTCAGCCCCCACCCTACCCCCATTCCCACTCCACCCCATACCCCTAACCCCATCCCACCCTACCCTCAGCCCCCACCCCACCCCCCACCCCCACCCTCGCCAAAGCTGGTCTCAGGCAGAGTTGGTTCCTTGGTTAAGAGCACTTGTTGCTACTGCAGAGGACCTGGGTTGTATTCCCAGCACCCACATGGTGGCTTACAATCATCCATAACTCCGGTTTCAGAGGATCCAACATCCTCTTCTGATCCCTCTGGGCCCCAGGCGCGAAAGTGGTGGATATACATATTCAGGCAAAACACCCATTCACATAAAATAAACAAAAACAAACAGAAACTTACTTTATGAGTCAAGTCACAGGAGACTCAGAAAGGTTTATAGATTTCCTTTAAGGTCGGGTGTGAGACATGATTTTTTTTTCTTTTTTTTGAGACAAAGTCTCAGGTAGCCTAGACTCAAACTTTGCAGCCAAATCTGGCCCTGGACGGCTGACCACCAATGCTGGAATTACAGGTATCTACTACCAAGCCTGATCGTGTGTGTGTGTGTGTGTGTGTGTGTGTGTGTGTGTGTGTGTGTATGAAGCAGGATGAAATGCCAGAGTCTAATCTGTATCTATAGGACTATCTATCTATCTATATCTCATCTGTATCTATACATACACATGCATACATATATATGTGTATATCATCTCTATCTGTAGCACTAAGTATCTATAGTGCATGAAGTTTTATGTAGAGGCAGGAAAAGTAAGATAAACTCTCAATACCCTTTCAAAGACGCAACTTTAAACAAATTTAAAAAAAATAAAAATAAAAAAGACAGTTTGCTCTAGGATGGATCTAGGATAGCGTCATCCAAGACACAACGAGTCCCGGGCGGCCGGCGGCGGGGCGGGGCTTGTGGCTGTTGTGACGCAGTGGGCGGGGCTTGCCCGCCCCTTTGGCCTCTAGCCCCGCCCACGGGCCTTTGGGTTCCCTGTTGCTGTTGCGCCGCTGCTGGCTGCTGTCCCCGGTGAGTCCCTGAAGTGAAGGGGGGCAGTTGAGCCCTTGGGGTCCCCGAAATTCGGACTTCTGGGCCTTGGGACGGGGCCACAGGCAGGCCACGGCGTGGCGGGCTTCAGCTTCACCTCGGTCCGTCCCGGGGGGCGTGGGTCAGCGAGGGTGGCTCCGGGAGGGCCTGGAGCGCCTACCGCGGCCTGGGAGGCCCGGGACGATTTTCCCAGAGGAGGGCGAGGCTGCCGGAGTTTGGGGTTCCAGGGCTTGTGGCCCGCGGGAGGACAGTCGCCTCTGACAGGAGCCAGGGTCCCGGCGCAGTGGCCCTGTGTTGTGGTTCGCGGTGGTATCCGGCCCCGCCGCCCCTGGTCGCCGAGGTTCCTGACGCCCAGCTTCTAATGTGTCACCGCTATCGGCTCTCAGGCCCAGGGGCCGAGGGCCCCGCTGCGTCACCCTGACCGAGTTACTTTCTCTTTAGGTCTGTTTCCCTCTGTGCCAGCAAGTTAGCTCCCTGAAACCTCTTTCCCTCTGTATCCCGTCGAGGCAGCCCCGATGGACAAGGAGATGTCAGTGCCCTGCTGCATTACAGCTGATCTGCCGCTGCTTTCTCCCTAACTTTTTTTTTTCCTGTCATTTGAATTCTTTGCCCTAGAAACAAATCCACAACAAGTGCGTATGGATGGAACTTAGGAGAGTAATTTGGATGTTGTATCATAACTTCCCTTTTACTTTTTTTTTTTTTTTTTTTTTTTGCAAAACCCACATATAACAAAGGACTTCATTCACTAGGTCTTTGTGGCTTATGAACCACACACGATTAGGGATGCCTAGATGGCTTACTTTCCCAAGTGTTGTCGGGAGTTCTGAAACTCTCTACCTTGTAGCAAGCAGGAAAGCAGCCAAACAGGAAACACCTTGAAAGGACAGGGGGTCCCGAGTTACCCAACAGTAACAAGTTACACATTCTTGTACAAACATAGTACAACATTCAGTGCAAAAGTATTGAAAATTCGTGCCCCGTCTCGGCTATAGAGTGAGAGAGACTTCGCCTCAAACAAGAACAAAACCAAAAATGAAACCAAACCAGCTCTACTTACGGATACTTATTTTCTCAGAGAAAGACACGGACGATGAACTTTCTGTTTCGTGCACGCAGGATCCTCACTATACCTGAACTGGTCCTTAGAGATTTCTCTAGCCAGATGCATGTGTTGGCCAGAAACCTACAAAGGGTTTCTATGGCTTACCCTGACTTCAAGGTCGTGGCTGAGCGGAGCTGAGATCCCAGGTCTTTTGGCCTCTGGCCAAGTTCCCATGCTGCCTCCCTGTTCTTCACACACTGCCACCGTGACCTGGCACGACACAACCACCCCTTTCAAGGGGGGAAATGTATGGGGTTGGTGAGGTGGCCCAGCAGTTAAGGGCATTTGCTCCTTTTGCAGAGGATCTGGGTTCAGTTCTAGTGCCCTCCTCGGGCTGCTCACAACCACCTGGAGCTCTGGTTTCTGCCCTCATGTGGTACACATACTCAGGCACACATACGCACATACACAGAAATAAATAAAATGTTTTTTAAGGATTTTTTTAAAAAAAAAAAAAACCTGTAGGCATGGGGATTTTGCTTCCGTCTGTGCTGTACATCATGTCTGTGCAGTGCCTGAGGGGGTCAGAAGAGGGCTTTAGATCCCCTGGAGTTACAGACTACGGTGAGCTGCCTTGTGGGTGCCGGGAATTGAACCCAGATCCTTTGTGCAAGAGCAACAGGTGTCCTGAGCTGCCGACCCGTCGTTTCTCCAGCCCCTAAAATATTTTTGAAACAAAAAGTGGTGGGTAGACGGGGAACTTTCACAGTTTCTTCCAGTTGAGTCCCTCACATCTGAGAACTGTTTTTCTGTGCTTCCCCTGGCATTGCTGTGGTGGTGAGTGACAGAACTTGCTCAGACCAAATATGACAGCTCTTTCCAACAGTTGATATGTGTCTGAAAGGTTCCTAGTTGCGTAGTTTTGTCTTACGTACTGGAAAACATCCTAGTTATTTATTTGTATTTTGTGTACATTGGTGTTTTGCCTGCATGTGTGTCTGTGTGAGGGTGTCACATTCCCTGGAGCAGGAGTCACAGACAGTTGTGAGCTGCCATGTGGGTGCTGGGAATGGAATCCGGATCCTCTGGAAGAGCAGCCAGTGCTCTTAATCGCTGAGCCATCTCTCCAGCCCCTGGAAAACAGCAAACAGCATGCTGGCACAGGCAGCCCCTGTGCCCCATTCCCGCGGGCTGCCTGGGCTCCCTTTCCCCGGGCTGCCTGTGCCCCGTTTCCCCGGGCTGCCTGTGCCCCGTTTCCCCGGACTGTCTGGGCTCCCTTTCCCCGGGCTGCCTGGGCTCCCTTTCCCCGGGCTGCCTGTGCCCCGTTTCCCCGGGCTGCCTGTGCCCCATTTCCCTGGGCTGCCTGGGCTCCCTTCCCTGGGCTGCCTGGGCTCCCTTCCCCCGGGCTGCCTGTGCCCCGTTTCCCTGGGCTGTCTGGGCTCCCTTTCCTCGGGCTGCCTGGGCTCCCTTTCCCCGGACTGCCTGTGTATGCTTTCTGCTGCTCGAATTTGCTAAGCCAGGGTCAGGAGGACTGCCTTCAGATCCTGCCTTCAGATCAGCCCATCTGTTTGGCTGACTGCTAGTTTTAGAAAGGAAAAGAAGTAAGATGAAAGGATTACATTTTTGTTTGTGGCTGCTCTTCCAAAGGACCCTGGTTCAATTCCCAACACCCACATGGCAGCTCACAGTTGTCTATAACTCCAGTTCCAGGGGATCCAGCACCCTCACACCAATGCACATAAAATAAAAATAAATAATTTTAAAAAATAAGTATTTGCATTTCTCTCTTGGTTTTGGAAGCATTCAATTTCTTCCTCTGAACTAACCTAGAGAAGCAACCTATAGTCAAGTCAGTATCTCGCTCGCTCGCGCGCGCGCACGCTCTCTCTCTCTCTCTCTCTCTCTCTCTCTCTCTCTCTCTCTCTCTCTCTCTTTCACACACACACAAACACACACACACACTTTCTTCCTGTCTGTCTCTGTGTGTGTTTATTTTTAAGATCTATTTTCAAGATTTATTTATTTTTATTTTATGTGTATGGGTGTTTTACTTCTGCATGGATGTTTTACTTCTGCATGTGTGTCTATGGTCCATGTGTGTGCAGTACTCTTGGAGGCCAGAAGAGGGCGTCAGACCCACTGGAACTGGAGTTATAGTTCTATTAGCTGCTATGTGGTTACTGGGAACCAAACTCCAGCCCTCTGGAAGAGTATCCAGTGCCAAGCCATCTCTATAGTCCCAAAGGTTTATTTATATAATAATATATATGCACATTATATATTTTATATATATATGTGTGTGTGTATATATATATATATGTATATATATATATATATATACATATATATATATATATATATATAGAGAGAGAGAGAGAGAGAGAGAGAGAGAGTAGCTATGTGTAGGTGTCCTTGGAGGCCATAAGATCCCCTGGAGGTGGAGTTACGGATGGTTGTGAGCTGTTTGATATGTATGTTAGGAATTGAACTCTGGTCCTCTGCAAAACAGTGCTTTCTTAACCATTGAGCCATTTCTCCAGCCCTTGTTTATTTTTGAGCAGGGTCTCCATATGTAGCCTTGGCTGGCCTAGAACTCACTCTAAACCCAGCTGCCTCCTCCTCCTCCTCCTCCCCCCTGAGTTCCGGCATCGTGGGCAAGAGCCACCATGTCCAGTGAGTGTTTGCTTCTCTTGAAACATGTGCCCAGCTGCTATGAGAGGCTCATGTCGAAGTGTTCGGAACTTAACCTTTTTTCTGCTAAAACCTATCGCTGTAGTTTGCAGCTTCATCTCAAATGAGAAGTAGACTGGGCTGTTGCTGCTTTGCTTCAGGATAAGAAGACCTATGCTTTGAGGAACAGTTTGGGGAGTAGTATATTAAACTAAAAGGCTCATTAGATGAAAACATGTCAGGTTTTCTTAGGCACTAAGAACCATTTCCTGGGACTCGTTTTGAAATACATTATTATTGCCAGCTCCCCTGAGGGCCCTAATCCTTTTGGAAACTGCTAGAAGGGAAGAAAAAAAAGAAGTAACAACCATGTCGGACAGTTTATGGAATCTCTACACTATCCCCAGATTAATGGGTTTTGGTAGGTGCTTTGTTTCCTGAGACAGAGTCTCAGAAATCTAGGCTTAGGTACGTGGCTGGGGCTATCCTTGAACTCTGAATCCGCCTGCCTCCATCTCATATGTTAGGATTATTAATGTATGCCAGCCATGTCTAGCTGCTGGATACTTTTGTTTTTAAAATCCCTGTTTGTGGGTCCTGGAGAGATCCCTTGGTGGTTAAGAGTACTTGCTGCTCTTGCAGAGGACCCGGGTTTGATTTGCAGCACCCACGTGGTGGCTCCCAAAAATCTGTAACTCCAATTCTAGGGGATCTGGTGCCTTCTTGGCCTCCAATGGCCCCAGGCCAAGGTGCACATACGTGCATGTAGGCACAGTCCATACACATAGAATAACATACATAAGTCTAAAAGAAAAAAATCATTTTCCCCTGTCACTACTTACATGACCAGACTCAGATTTTGGGAAAAGAAAAAGAAATGAGATAGAATACGGACCTAATATATCCTGTCACTTTTTCATAATTTCTTAGCTCTCTGGATTCTAACTTAATTTAGCGCTCGTGTTTCTTCTCTTTTCTTGCCTCTATGAATTACTGCCAGCATTAGGGCAGATGGTAGATTAGTTTTGAGTGGTTAGGAGAGGAAAACTGAGGCTAACTCATTCTAGTTTTCCTTTTGTACCCTCCAACCCCGTTTCTAGACAGCATTGTTAGAAAGGTAATTTTGCCGGGCACACTCCTTTAATCCCAGCACTCAGGAGGCAGAGGTAGGTGGATCTCTGTGAGTTTGAGGCCAGCCTATGCTAGAGTGAGTTCCAGGACAGCCAGCATTACACAGAGTAACCCTGTCTTGAAAAACAACAAAAAGTTGGGTTTTTTTGTTTTTGTTTTTGTTTTTTAAATTTACTTACATGTGCGCAAGTGTATGTGTCTGGGGACAAGTGCTATTATATTCAAGTGGAAGTCAGAGGACATCTTATAGGAATCAGTTATCTTCTTCCAGGGATCAATCAAACTTGGCTTTGTCAGGTTTGGTGGCAAATATCTCTATCCACTGAGCCATCTTGCCAGCCCAGAAGGAAAGGCTTTTAAGGATCACTAATGGTTTGGTTTGGTTCAGACAGGGTCTCACTGTGTAGTCCAGGCTGGCCTCAAACTTGTGATGATCCTCCTGCCTCAGAGCTCCCGAGTACTGGGATTACAGGTCATTATGCTCAGTTTAGGATTACTGATCTTAGCAGTTAGCAGTTTCCCTTCAGGAAAGGGTGAGTGTGGTACTTCCTCACTGAACCCATTAGGATTGGTATGGCATGCGCTGGGTTTCCCTACAGCCCGTTCTTGCCCTCAGTTTGGTAAAGAGGAAGGAGGGGATGCTGCCCCTCTCCAGCCTACCTGCCTCTTCAGCCCGTCTCCAGACTTGGCAGGTAATTTAACTTTGTTCTAAGAACGATTGAAATCTGAGGCCCCGAGGACCATCGGTGTCCTGAGTCAGAGACATGCTCAGAGGCCAAGTCTGGAAGCTTCATATAGTCTTGGTTTTTTAATAAGCAAGAGACCAAGCTGTTGCTTTTTCTAGACGAGGGAAGAGATGGGATTTCTTCTGGCTGTGTACAGGCCTCAGAGCATGGCTCTCTGGTGTCACTTGTGAGTGGGCTGTCCTTTCTCAGTGTTCTTTGTGAGTTAACTTGGTTGGTCTTCAGTGAGAAGGAGAGGCTGTACCAAGCCACCTGGATTCTTAGCTAGTATTCACAGCTTGCCAGAATTTGTGTGTGTGGAAGTGGGTAATGGGTTCTGTTTGGGTTTTTCAAGACAGGATTTCTCTGTGTAGCCCTGGCTGTCCTGGAACTAACTCTGTAGACGAGGCTGGCCTCGAACTCAGAGATCAGCTGCTTCTGCCTCCCAAGTGTGGGATTAAAGGGTACACCACCACCGCCATCCACTGTGATGGGTTCTTACATCAGATTTGTGGGTTCTTTTGGTTTTGTCACCATGCCATTTAAGCAGCCAAGCCAGCTGAACTGGTCATATCAAGAATTGGTATTATTCTTGGATGTTTTTATCTCCTTGACTTTTTTTTTTTTTTTTTTTTTTTTTTTTTTTTTTTTTTTTTTTTTTTTTTTTTTTTTTTTTTTTCTGAGACAAGGTTTCTCTGTGTAACAGCCCTAGCTGTCCTGGAACTTGCTTTGTAGACCAGGCTGGTCTCAAACCACAGAGATCTGCCTGGTGATTTAAAGGCATGTGCCATCATGCCTGGCTGACTTCTTTTTTTAAAGGCAGGGAGGGTTTCATGTGGCCCAGGTTAGCCTTGGACTTACTGACTTACTATACACACACACACACACACACACACACACACACACACACACAGACATACTATAACATTAAATCAACAAGAAAAGAACTCAAATCTTACCACCATCCTTAACATCATCACCATCATCTTCATCATTAATAATATTCTTGGGTGGTGGAGATCTAGCCTAGGTTCGTATGCTAGCTAGGCAAACACTACTGTTGAGTTACATCCCCAGTCCATCCCTGCCATTATTTACCTGTAAAGCCCCTCCCACTTCTTGATGAATGGCGTGCATATATTCTTCATTCATTTATTGGAAGAACACCGAGTGGGCAGTTACTTTAACCTTGTGCTGTGTACAAGTGAGGATGATGTGTCACAAGGAGAACTAAAGATAAGGGACTTCATGTAATTGAGGGCGGGCCTGACCTGCTGTTAGTCACAGTCCCCAGTCAAAGGGCAGACAGAATCATTTGATATGCTCAGATAAATTGGTTCTTCGGTCTTAGAACTGAGGAGGCAGGGTGGCTTCCCTGTGACTGGAGACTTCTAGGGAGAGAGTCAACAAGCTGAGAGACCTCCCGGCCCGTCTTCCACAGCATCCCAGCGCAGCCTTCATCCCCCAGACAGCAGCTTGCTACAAGGGAAATGACGGACTGGAATAGGACCCTTTCCACTCCACTTGGGAACACTACCCCAAGGCATGAGGTTCAGGATGTGGCTAGGCTCTGTCACAAACCAGAAAAATCAGTGAGTTCTTGGCTCTGTAGCTAAATTTTCCAATAAACTACTTAGTGCTCAAGTCCTCTTGCCTTCTCTGGGGGCGGGGTGGTGGTGCACTGACTTCTGGGAAGTTTGAGCCAGGTATCTGTGGTTCATACCTTTAATTTAATCCTAGCAGATTTCTGTGAGTTCAAGGCTAGCCTGATCTACATAGTGAAAACCTGTCTCAAAAATGAAAATCAGGCCATCCAAACAAACAAACTAAAACCCCTGACTTTTGAGGAGTTTGAAGAAGAGGCCTAGTTGGAGTTACTTCAAAGTAAGACCAAGACATAGGTTAAATCTGGAAGAACTGTAATGTTGTGGGGTTTTGTTCTCTCTCTCTCTCTCTCTCTCTCTCTCTCTCTCTCTCTCTCTCTCTCTCTCTCTCTGTGTGTGTGTGTGTGTGTGTGTGTGTGTGTGTGTGTGTGTGTCTGTGTGTGTGTGTGTGTGTGTGTGTGTGTGTGTATGTGTATGTGTGTGTGTGTGTTCACATGTACATGTAGGTGCCCTCGCCCTCGGAGGCCAGAGGAGGGTAAGGGATTTCCTGGAGCTAGAGTTACGGGCAGTTGTGAGCCACCTGAGGTAGATACTGTGGCCCTGTCTCCAGGTCCTCTGGGAAAGCGGGAGTACTCTTAATTGCTGAGCCGTATCTGCACACACTCTTTGTTCCTTTTCCGTGCTTTTACCTTACAAACAGGTTCCCACTGTTTATTTTTACTTTTTAATTTGCATGTGAACCCAGGGCCTTGCACGTACTAAGTAAGCACACTAAACTGCATGTCCGGCCCTCATTTTCCATTTCTGATTACATTTTGTCTGTATATTATATCTACAATAATCATCTAGAAAACAAAACACAAGTTATTATCCATTTTATAGGAAGGAGTCATACTTCCTCACTCTCTTCCAAATATGAGTTGCATTTTTCTTTCAAAGGTTTATTGTTATTATTTTAAGTTATGTGTAGGTGTGTGTGTCTGCGTGTGGGTAAGTGCACATGAGTGCAGGTGCCCTTGGAGGCCAGAGGCATTGGCTATTCTGAAGTTGGAGTTACATATGGCTGTGAGTCTCTTGACATGTGTGCTGGGAGCCAAACTTGGGTCCTCTGAAAGAACAGTAACTAGAGACACCTCTCCAGCCCTGTGCACTGCATTTTTCTGCTGCTGGAATTCCCTCAGCACAAACCCATTTCAAAAACCCTCGTCAGTCTTCCTCAAGAGTTACATAAGAGTCTACTCCCTAAAAATGTTTGTGTACCAGTTGTACAAAAAAGTTCTCTTTTTAAAAAGGTATTTTCTATGTCTGACAAATCTTTTTTAAAGATGTATTTATTTATTTTATGTCTATGAATGCTCTATCTGCATGTACAACTTTATGCTTGAAGAGGGCATCAGATCCCACTACAGATGGTTGTGAGCCACCATGTGGGTGCTGGGAATTGAACCCAGGTCCTCTGGAAGAGCAGCCTGTGCTCCTAACAACTGAGCCATCTCTCCAGGCCCTCTGACAAACTTTTTAACATTTTACTTATTTAGTGTGTGTGTGAGAGAGAGAGAGAAAGAGAGAGAGACAGACAGACAGACAGACAGACAGACAGACAGAGACAGACAACACACTCAGGATGTGTGGAGGTCTGAGGACAGTTTTGCAGTCAGTTCTTACATAACCTCGGTGAGATTGAGTCTGTCTGACTGTTTCTGTCTCCATGCTTTGTAGTCCAGCTCACCAGCCCATGAGTTTCCAGGCAGTTCTCCTGCTCTGCCTCCCGGATGACCTTCAGAGTGCTGGGATCACTGATGGGCACCACTCTGTTAGCTTTCTGTGTGGGGTCAGAGGGTAGACCGTCCTGAGTCTCCACAAGCTGAGTCTTCAGGCCTCAGCTCAGGCCGCCACGCTTTCCAGGCCAGCACTTGTACCCACGGAGCCATCGTCCAGCTCTCTCCTCTTTGGACCTCAGAGTATTTAGCACGTCTTATTCTAAATTCACTGGATAGCCACTTGCCATCTGTCCGCCATGTGGGAGTAGGATCCTTTGAGGGCCAGCTCAATGCCAGGAGTAAAATAATGAAATCTCTGCCAGCACGACAGTAACAATTACAAAGGTCTGCTAAGCAGCTTTCTTCAGTCTCTGTGCTGAGTCTGTCCTTCTGTCACTGACCAGGTATCTGTTTAGAGTGCACTGACTTAAGGTCTGAGCACTTCACATTAGGTCACTTAGGCCTCATAACCAAATGCAGTAGTTATGCTAACAGGTAAGCAATGATCAGATCACAAGGCCCAGTTTATTAAATTGCTCAATTCCATCCTTTAGAAGGTGGGACCAGGGGTATAGCTCAGCAATGGTCTTAGATAGGGTTTCTATTGCTGTGGTGACCAAAAGAAACTTGGGAAGGAAAGGGCATATTCCAGCTTGCATGCCATTTTGAGGGCAGTCAGGGCAGGAACTGAAATAGGGCAGGACCTGGAGGCAGGAGCTGATATAGAGGCCATGGAAGGGTGCTGCTTACTGGCCTGCTCCTCATGACTTGTTCAGCCTGCTTTCTTATAGCACCCAGGACCACCAGCCCAGGGTGAGCTCAGCTGTGCTACCCTCCACCCCCAACCACTTGTCAATCAAGAAAATAAACCATACACTTGTTCACAGGCCACTGTGGTGGGGGCATTTTCTCAGGTGCGGTTCCCTCTTCCAGAATGACTCTAGCTTGTATTAGTTGACATGAAAACTAGTCAGCGCAGCAGTAGAGGGTTTGCCCAGGGAGCAGGGGAGGGAAGTGTGTGTGTGTGGGGGGGTGTCCAGGGAAGGGAGAGGAAGGGAGAACACTAGAATTTAAAGGACACCAAGCTGATTTCAGAAGACATTTGTCACCACTGAATATCACATAACTTCTTGTCTCTATCTTTGTCCTAAATCAACTCCTAGTATAGCATCTGATATATGGAAGGGCCTAGTTATTGTGGAGCTGAATGGGAAGCTGAAATCCAAAGAACTGAACTTTCCTAAAATCATAGGGTTTGCTGGGATGTAAAGTAGAGAACTTTGAACTGAAAACTGGCTTATTTTCTTAGGAGAAAGAGAAACAAGTAGCTGTAAACAAACAACAGGGCTATGGAGGGGGGCAGCAGGGCCTGGGGTGCAGATGTCAAATACGCTCTCGGAAAATGCCCAGCATAGGAAGTTAGGAATGCACACTGTGCAAAGTGAAACAGAAAGCAGGCCGGGTCTCGATTCTTGGCAGGATTTTGCTTTTCCTGATTGCTTGAATAGAAAGTTCTTGGGTGGGAGCCTGGAAGTCCCCCGCAAACCCTTTCTGAATCTTACTCTATTCTGTCTTTTTAAATGTCTTTTTTATTGAAGCAGGTTCTCACATACCCTATTCCATATCTCCTGACAGGACTCCACCATGGACAAGACAATGGACGAGCCCCCCATATCAGCTGTCTTGCTGGAACACTGCAGTTTCTCTCAGGTCGTGTTTAACAGTGTGGAGAAGTTCTATGTTCCTGGAGGAGATGTCACATGCTACTACACCTTCACCCAACAGTTCATCCCTCGTCGCAAGGACTGGATTGGCATCTTTAAAGTGAGTGTGAATACCAAGGGATTAGGAACTAGTGGTGGGTCTTAGTTACCTTGACAGTATGTGTGCCCAATCAGAAGTTCCAAACTTCAATTCCTAGTGTGCCCTCATCACACACAGTGTGTATGAGCCTCAGTTTTAAATTTCACCGTGATGCACATCTTTAATCCCAGGACTCAGGAAGCAGAGGCAGGAGGATCTCTGTGTTTGAGGCCAGCCAGGGTTACACAGTGAGAGCCCATCTCAAACAAACAAAAAACAAATTTATTTTCAGTCCTAAACTAAAAGATAAAAAAAAATCTCACAATCCCCAAGTTTTATCATGTGTTCAACGATCAAATCTAAATGCTTTACAAATTATCCTATTGAGAGCTAGAGAGATGGCTCAGTGGTTAAGAGCACTCACTGCTCTTCCAGAGGACCCAGATTCAGTTCCCAGCATGCACATGGCAGCTCACAACCATCTGTAAATCCAGTTCCAGAAAATCTGATGCCCTCTTCTGACACCAGGGACACATTTCGTACAGAGACATATGTGCCCACAAAACACTTAACCACATAAAATTAACAAATTAATAAATTTAAAAAAATCGTAATATATATATTATCCTATTTTGAAATATGTACATATTGTTTGACTAAGATGGATGACCCCTTATATAATTTTTATGGCTTTGTTTGTTTGGAGAGTTTGAGACAGGGTCTCATGTCCAAGGCTAGCCTCAAACTCTTTGTATAGCCAAGGATGGCCTTGAACTCCTGATCTTCCTGCTTCTATCACAGTGCTGAGATTTGTACCTGGTTAATTTCAGTGACTTTAATTTTTCTTCCTTCCTTAATACAGTGTTGAATTTGTTTTACTGTGAATATCATAAATCCGGAAAGGATGTTGAGAAGTGGCCGGGTTGACATCCTGCATCTCAAAAGTCTTTTCCTGATAAGTGGGAGTCTTCCCTCGGTGCCCTCAGTAGCATCTAATCATCCTGTCAGTTCAAGGACAGAAACTGCTTTGAAATTAAACTTCTTCTCTAGTTTGTTCTCCTTTCCATCTCTGCCTTCCACCTCTCTTCCCTTTCCCTTCCCTTCCCGATGCTCTCCCTCCCTGCCCCTCATCCTGTCCCTTCTCTCCTTTCCTCCCTCCCAGCACACACACCCCACCATACTGTCCAATCATCCTGTTTACAGAGACAAGAGATAAAGGTCAGACCTAAGTAGTTCCCATCGCTGGCTCTGATCTCTGATTGGTTGACACTTCAGTATGCCATGTGCACACTTGCCAGTGCTGTTCGGCCCCAAACCAGATGCCGTCCTTTACTGCCTAATTGTTTGGAGGACCCAGCTATAGCTGAGGCTTTGGTGTCCAGGTACGGGCAGAAGATGACCTTCAGGACACTGGCAGCCTCTGGGGCGATGAGTCATCAGACTACTATGTGCTGACACAGAGCTGGTGTCCAGAGTGTTTTCATCCTGGAGAGGAGGCCTTAGCTGCTTTCTTCAGTCCTGTGTAGCCAAGCCTATAGATCAGTGCTAAGTTTAGCTTATTATTTGTTTTTATTATTACTACTGTGTGGTGTGCGTCTATGATGAGCATGTATGGAGATCAAAGGACAACCCTGTGAAGTTGGTTCTCCCTTCTACTTTTATGAGGGTTCCAAGTATGGAACGCAGGTCATCTAGCTCTCCCAGCTAGGTTTTTACCTGCTGAGCCATCTCCCCAGTCCAAGTTTATCTTAAAGCAAAAACAAAAGCTTAGGGATTTGAGAAATGGCTTAGTAGCAAGTTCAAGGCCAGCCTGGGTTACCAACCCTGTCCTCCCCCCCAAAAAAAGAGGGTAAATAAATACATAAGCAAATTTCAAATTATATTCAGGTTGGGACATGACAAGTCTGTATTAGACATCATAGAGGACAAACTTGTAAAGAGAACATAACTACTTTCTAATAGGTTTTCTGCCCCCCCCCCCATGAGTTTCTCTGCTGACACAGTAAGCCAGTTCAAGCTGAAATAAAAGTGTAACAACAACAGGTATACTGAGCAAAGTAACTCCCGGGCGGGCTCTCTGGTCACCAACCTGAGCCAGGGCCAGGAGGTTTTATAGACTGTAGGCAGTGGGTGATGATGTGTGTGTCTGCCACAGCTGGGTTTGTGCTGAGTGCTCAGGTGGGGGGGGGGGGCTTGGGCTGCTGCATCAGGGGAGGAAGCTGCGGAGCCACCAAGAACGCAGAACTGGGCTTGGCGCCTTTCCTTTGTTCAGACTCTGAGCAGGCCGGGTTTGGAGAGAGAGAGAGAGAGAGAGAGAGAGAGAGAGAGAGAGAGAGAGAGAGAGAGAGAGGAGGAGAGAGAGAGGAGAGAGAGAGAGGGAGAGAGAAGGGGAGGGGAGGGGAGGGAGGGAGGGAGAGGGAGGGAGGGAGGGAGAGAGAGAGAGAGAGAGAGAGAGAGAGAGAGAGAGAGAGAGAGAGAGAGAGAACAGGGCTTACAGGACCATGCAGGACCAGCCGGAAGCCCCGACCAAGCACTTTCCAATTTAGAAGGCTTGTTTTTTTCAGTGTATCCTGTGGAAGGTCTTAAAATTTATTGTTGCGTTTATTTATTTATAGGGAGGAGGTGTTACATGTGGCACAGCATGTGTGTGCTGGTCAGATGATAGCTTACAGGAGTGGTTCTCTCCTCCCACCAAGTAGGAACCAGGGTGGAGCTCAGGTGGCCAGGCTTGGCAACATGTTCTTCCTCCTCATGTGATTGAGAAGTTTTAAAACTTTTGTTAGAAGGTAGCAGGGCCAAGGTTGATTTTGTTGTGGGTTTTTTGTTGTTGTTTGTTTTTGTTTTGGTTTGTTTGGTTGGTTGGTTTGCTTTTTGGAGACAGGGTTTCTCTGTGTAGTCCTGGCTGCCCTGGAACTCACTTTGTAGACCAGGCTGGTCTTGAACTCACAGAGATCTGCCTGCCTCTGCCTCCCACTGCCCGGCCTCATGTTTCTTTTTTATTATTATTTTTAATTAGTGTGTGTGCATAGTGCACTGTAGGTATGTATGCTCTGCCTTGAGAACGTGGTAATCAGGACAATTTTGTGGAGTTGGTTCTCTCTGTCTTTCCTTCTTTCCCTGATCACCAGAATTTCAGGACAGGTTGCCTTTACCTGCTGAACCATATCACTGGCCCTGTTTTTTCCTTTTTTCCTTTTTTTTTTTTTTTTTAGGAGGACTTTGCAGGGACTAGGGCTATGATTGCTTGCTGTACAAGTGTGGGAACCTGAGATTTTGGATTCCCGACAATGATGTAAAAAGCTAGGCACAGTGGCACACAGCTGTAATCCCAGCTGACCAGCCAGTTGAACCAAATTGGTAAGCTCCTGAGTCAGTGTGAGACCCTTTCTCAAAAAAGGAAGGTGGATGGGGTGAGAGATAGCCCAGTGAGCACACACACACAAGACCTGAGCTTGAATCTCAGCCTCTCAGAAAAAGCTCGGTGTGTCCGTGCATGTACCCATAATCAGTGTCATGGGGGCCTGCCTAGCTCCAGGTTCAGTGCAGAATACCCAACAACTCTGACCTCTGTGCATACATGGGAGCATATACAACACACACATTTGTAAATAAAAAGATGAAGGGCAGGGCATTGTAGCACATGCCTTTTTTAAAATAATTTATTTATTTTTATCTGATGTACATTGATTGGTGTTTTGCTTGCCCATATGTCTGTGTGAGAGTGTTGGATCCCATGGAACTTGAGTTACAGACAGTTGTGAACTGCCAAGTATATGCTGGGAATTGAACCCAGGTCCTGTAGAAGAGCCACTAGTTCTCTTAACCGCTGAGCCATCTTTCCAGCCCCATAACACATGGGAGGCAGGCTGATGGAGTCTCTGTGAGTTCAAGGCCAGCCAGGTCCGCAGAGCAAATTCCAGGATAGTCAGAGCTACATAGTGTAGCTGGAGAGCTTCTCTCCGGGTCCCGCCAAGCCCCGGCAGTCTGACAGCCCACTTATAAAATAAACACACAGATGCTTATATTATTTACAAACTGTATGGCCATGGCAGGCTTCTTGCTAACTGTTCTTATATCTTAAATTAACCCATTTCTATAAATCTATACCTTGCCACGTGGCTCATGGCTTACCAGCATCTTCACATGCTGCTTGTCATGGCGGCTGGCAGTGTCCCTCCGCCTTCCTGTTCTCTCAATTCTCCTGTTAGTCCTGCCTATACCACTGGCCAATCAGTGTCTTATTTATTGACCAATCAGAGCATATACAGACCATCCCACAGCAACATAGTGAGATCCTGTATTGAACAAAACAAAAACAAGATAAAGAGAATGATTGAGGAAGACAGCTGATGTGGACCTCTGGCCTCTGTATGCAAGCATATACACTTGTACACACATGCATACATGAATACACTACACATAAGGCTTTGCTATATAGCTCAGGCTGGCTTCAAACTCATAGTCTTTCAGGTTCCCATGTAGCTGTGATTATGGGCAGGCATCGTTATGACTGTCTCCTCTCAAAACATTTTTTAATCAGTACTGTGTATGCTCTGTGTCAATTTGGATAATCAAGTTAGTTTGGTTGTTTGATTTGATTTGTCCTGGAACTCACTATGTAGTCCAGGCTGGCCTCAGACTCCTAGCAATCCTCCTGCTTTAGGTTCTCAGGTATCAGAACTAGAGGTATGAGCTACCTCAACTGACTGGTGACTTGGGGATAAATTCTGGCACTCATGTAATGGGTGTTGAGTTAGTTTAATTCCCTTCTTAACTGGAATTTTGAGTTGTTTGTATACCTCAATTTATCTTCGTTGCTACTTCATAACTATAATTTTGCTATTATGTTTCATACTGTTATGAATCGTAATGTAAATATTTTAGAGATAGAGGTTTGCTAAAGGGGTCAAGACTCACAGGTTGAGAACCACTGTATTAGATGTTTTCCCACATAATAGCCACAAGCCAAAAAACATATGTTCTTGTCATAATGAATTCATTCTATCTTCAGTATAAATAAATGTAAGTGCATTTTAAGAAAACATAGTCCAAATAAGACTTTTTCATGCAGTTCCATCAGTGCTGAATTAGAGCTTGTCATTGCAGGTGGGGTGGAAGACGACCCGGGAGTATTACACCTTCATGTGGGTTGCTTTGCCCAGTGACCTAAACAAGGAATCAACCAGGCAGCTGGAAGTCCAGTTCAAAGGTAGGAAAATACTAGGTCAAAGGTGCTGAGAACTCTGGACAATGCTAGTTAATCCCCTTGAGTTTTCTGGGACAGTTTTTGGTTTTGTTTTAAATGGGATAGCTCTTATTTTGTATTAAAAACCACATTCTACTTTCAGCTTATTATCTGCCCAAGGACGATGAGCATTACCAGTTCTGCTATGTGGATCAAGATGGCGTGGTCCGGGGAGCAAGTATCCCTTTCCAATTCCGTCCAGAAAGTGAGGAGGACATCGTGGTTGTTACCACGAAGGTCTGTAATCATCTCCCTCAAGCCTTTCTGTAGCATAGGAGCTCCAGCTTGGGTGGACTTTGCATCAATGACTCTACAGAATTGCTATGGATAGATATTATTGGGGAAAATCATATGATTACCGCTCTAACCCACTCAGGATGACTTGGGAATAATTTTAAAAAATCAAAACATGATTTCTCCCTTCTCTGGAACTTCTATAACTATTCAGTTCCCTTAGCTGTTACAGCTTTTATTTATTTATTTGCTTTTGTTTCATTTGCATTGGTATTTTGCCTGCATGTATGCCTGTGTGAGGTTGTTAGAGACAGTTGTGAACTGCCATGTGGGTGCTGGGAATTGAACCCAAGTCCTCCGGAAGAGCAGTCAGTGCTCTTAACCACTGAGCCATCTCTCCACACACACACCCTTTTTTTTTTTAAAGACAGAACCTCAACAACAACAAAAAGACAGAACCTCACACTATGGCTGGCATAGAATTCAGGGCAATCCTCCTGCCTCAGCATCTAGAATTCTAAGATTACAGGAATGCACCACTGTGCCCAGTGTCACTCATAATGTTCTATTATTATTATTATTATTATTATTATTATTATTATTATTATTATTATTTCCTGGAGACAGGGTTTCTTTGTGTAGCCCTGGCTGTCCTGGAACTCATTCCTTAGACCAGGCCGGCCTCAAACTCACAGACATCTGCCTGCCCCTGCCTCCTGAGTGCTGGGGTTAAAGGCGTGCACCAACACCTCCCAGCCACTCAACTTCTTCTGGCCTTAGGTTTGCTGGTCTTTGTCTCCTGGCAAGAGCAAACCTAATTCTACGTAACACAGGCACGTGATGTTGCCCCTTTCCTCCATTTGGAGGCTGTTCTCCCTGGCGTCCACAGTGTCGCTCCAGTGGGTGGGAATCACTCAGCTGCTCATCCGAGCTTGTGGGAAGTTCCCGCTGGAAGGACTTGAAAGAAGCTGCTGTGGTGTTCGATTCTTGCAGGGAAAGGTGGAAGAGATCGAGCAGCACAATGAGGAGCTTCTCCGAGAAAACCAGGAGCTGAGAGACAGCTGTGCCAGCCTCCAGAAGCAGCACTCAGACGCGCAGGCTGAGCTGGAGAGGAAGCAGGTACGGATGCTGGCCAGAGGTGAAGGTGGAGCATGTAAATGAGAATTGATGGCAGTGTCTCTGACCCAGTGCTGTTTCCGCTTGCCTTGGCTTCCTTCCTTTACACCCCACCCTTTTTTTTTTTTTTTTTTTTTTTGGTTTTTCAAGACTGGGTTTCTCTGTGAAACAGTCCTGGCTGTCCTGGAACTCACTCTGTAGACCAGGCTGGCCTTGAACTGACAAGGATGCCTCTAGAGTGCTAGGATTAAAGGCATGGGCCACTACTACCCATCACTTTTTTTTAAAGTGGGGTCTTGATATGTAGCCTAGGCTGGCCTTAAACTCAAGAGTCTCCTGCCTCAGCTTCTCAAAAGCTGGGATTACAGGCCTGTACCACCACCCTTCTACATCCAGGTTTTTGTTTTTTTTATGGAGACAGGGTCTCACTATGTGGTTTTGGCTCTCCTGGAACTTGCTATGTAGACCAGGATGGCTTTCACTGAGATTCACCTCCCCGTACCTCTGAGTTTGAGGCCAGCCTAGTCTTAGTAGTGAATTCTAGGTCAGCCTGGGCTACATAGTGAAACTTGCCTCAAAAATCAAAATATGTATACATGTTTGACTGCTTGTGTGTTTGTGAAGAGGTTAGAAGGAATCTGATCAGATTTGTGTGAGCCTCCATTGTGGATGCTGGGAACTGAAAGGAGATCCTCTGTGCAAGCAGCAGGTGCTGTTTTCTCTAGTCCATGGATGCCTTTTTGTTGTTTTTTGTTTGTTTGTTTGTTTGTTTGTTTGTTTGTTTGCTTTGTTTTTTGAGACAGGGTTTCTCTGTGTAGTTTTGGTGCCTGTCCTGGATCTCACTCTGTAGACCAGGCTGGCCTCGAACTCACAGAGATCCACCTGGCTCTGCCTCATGAGTGCTGGGATTAAAGGCATGTGCCACCACCGTCCGGCTCCATGGATGCCTTTTTGATTTGGAAAAAACAGGCTGGGACTCAGTAGTAGAGTGCTTGCCTGGCATGTATGAGCCCTGGATTAGATTATCCAGCCTGCAGCAACAACAACAACAAATGTTATAGCTAGAGTTTTCCTAGTCCTGCCTGGCCCACGGTCAGGATAAATCTCTCTCACCTGCCAGTCCCGAAGCTGTTCAGACCCAACCAAGTAAACACACAGAGACTTATATTACTTAAACTGTTTGGCCCAATGGCTCAGGCTTCTAGCTATCCAGTTCTTACATCTTAAATTAATCCATTTCTATAAATCTATACCTTGCCACATGCTTGTGGCTTACCAGCATCTTCACATGCTGCTTGTCATGGCGGCAGCTGGCAGTGTCTCCTCCTGCCTTCCTATTCTCTCAATTCTCCTCTCTGTTAGTCCTGCCTATACTTCCTGCCTGGCCACTGGCCAACCAGTGTTTTATTTATTGACCAATCAGAGCAATTTGACATACAGACCATCCCACAGCAAAATGTATATATGGAAAGAATTTAACTCAAATTATTTTAACATTACCTTAAATTAATTTTACCTCTCCTCCAGCATGTCTTGCTCCCTCTGCATCTAACTGGCGAATCTGCCTTTCTTCTTCCCAGACCTCTCTTTGTCCAGTAGTCCCACCTATACCTCCTGCCTGCCTATTGGCCATTTAGCTTACTATTAAACCAATCACAGCCACACATCTTCATACAGTGAAGATTCACAACAGTGTCCCAATCCCTCCACTGGAAGTCTTGCTATTCACCATTGCTAGAGTCTTAGCTGGGGTCAACCTTGTAGAATCCTGGGAGTTTCCCTTGCACCAGGTGTCTACTTGACCCTGAAATGCCCCCTTTCCAGTCATCTCTTTCAGTACTCTCCCTCTCCATCCACTCCTCAACCTGACCCCTCATGTTCCCACCCCCACCTGACTCCAATCCACCCTCAAAATCTCTTCTATTTCCTCTTTCCGGGGAGATCCAAGCATCCCCCCTTGAGCCCTCCTTGTTACCTAGCCTCTCTGGTCTGTGGATTATAGCATGGTTATCCATTACTTTATAGCTAATATCCACTTATGAGTGAGTATATACCATGTTTGTCTTTTTAGGTCTTTAGTTACCTTACTCAGCATGATTTTTTTCTAGTTCCATCCATTTGCCTTCAAATTTCATGATGCTATTGTTTTTAACAGCTGAGTAATACTCCACTGTGTAAATGTACCACATTTTCTTTATCCATTTTTCAGTTGAGGGACATCTAGGTTGTTTCCAGGTTCGGGCTATTATGAATAATGCTTCTATGAACATAATTAAGCAAGTATCCTTGTGGTATGATTGAGCATCTTTTGGGTATATGCCCAAGAGTGGTATTGCTGGGTCTTGAGGTAGATTGATTTCCAGTTTTCTGAGAAACCACCATATTGAATTCCAAAGTGGCTGTATAAGTTTGCACTCCTGCCAGCAATGGAGAAGTGTTCCCCTTACTCTACATCATCTCCAGCATAATCTGTCATTTGGGGGAGGGGGGCGGGTTAGCTTTTTGGATTTTTGAGACAGGGTTTCTTTGTGTAGCCTTGGCTATCCCGGAACTAGCTCTGTACACAAGGCTGGCCTCAAATTCACAGAGATCTGCCTGCCTCTGTCTCCTGAGTGCTGAGATTAAAGGTGTGTGCCACTATCACCCAATCATTTTTGGTTTTTGTTCTTAGCCGTTCTGACTTTGTAAGATGGAATCTCAGAGTCGTTTTGATTTGCATTTCCCTGATGACAAAAGAAGGGTATTGAACATTTCTTTAAGTGTCTCTTGGCCATTTGAGATTCTTCTGTTGAGAATTCTCTGTTTAGATCTGTACTCCATTTTTAAATTGGATTGTTTGGTTTTTTGATGTTTAGTTTCTTGGGTTCTTTATATATTTTGGAAATCAGCCCTCTGTCAGATTTGAGATTGATGAAGATCTTTTCCCATTTTGTAGGCTGCCATTTTTTCCTATTGACAGTGTTCTTTGCCTTACAGAATCATTTCAGTTTCAGGAGGTCCCACTTATTAATTGTTGCTTTTAGTGTCTGTGCTACTGGTGTTGTATTTAGGAAGTTGTCTCCTGTGCCAGTGCATTCAAGGCTACTTCCCACTTTCTCTTCTATCAGGTTCAGTGTAACTGGATTTATGTTGAGGTCTTTTATCCACTTGGACTTGAGTTTTGTGCATGGCAATAGATATGGATCTATTTGCAGTCTTCTACATGCTAACATCCAGTTATGCCAGCACCATTTGTTGAAGATGCTTTCTTTTTTCCATTGTATACTTTTAGCTCCTTTGTCAAAAACCAAGTGTTCATAGGTATGGTTATATCTCTGCCTTTGATACCATGCTGTTTTTAATTACTACATGTCTTAGAGTTTCTATTGCTGTGAAGAGACACTATGACCATGGCAGCTCTTATCAAGGAAAAACATTTAAGTGGTGTGGCTTAGATTTTCAGAGATTCAGTCTATTACCATCATAGTGTGACATGGTGGGGTGCAGGCGGACATGGTGCTGGAGAAGTAGCTGAGAGTTCTACATCCTTGATCCGCATGCCACAGGAAGTAAACTGAACTAGACCCAACTTGAGCATAGGAGACCTCAAAGCCCACCCCTACATGACACACTTCCTTCAACAGTGCCACACCTACTTCAACAAAGCCACACCTTCTAAAAGTGCCACTCCCTATGAGTTTATAGAAGTCAACTACATTCAAATTATCACACTATAGCTAGCTTTGTAGTAGAGCTTGAGGTCAGGGATGGTGGTACCTCCCTAGGTTCCTTTATTGTACAGGGTTGTTTTAGCTATCCTAGTTTTTTTTTGTTTTTCCATATGAAGTTAAGTATTGTTCTTTCAAGGTCTGTAAAGAATTGTGTTGGGATTTTAATGGGGATTTTGTTAAATATGTAGATTGCTTTTGGCAAGATGTTAATCCTACCAATCCATGAGCATGGGACCGACCTAGGCCCTCTACATATATGTGACAGTGTGTAGCTTGGTCTACTTGTGGGACTCCTAACAGTGGGAGCAGGGCTGTCCCTAATGCATTCTGGCTTTTGGGAACCTATTCCTCATACTAAGTTGCCTTGCCCAGCCTTAATACAAGTCCTACCACAACTTGATATGCCATGTTTTGTTGATATACATGGATGCCACCCCTTTCTGAACAGAAACAGGAGGAGTGGATTGGGGGGAGCAGAGGAGAGGAAGGGGAGGGACTGGGAGGAGAGGAGGGAGGGGAAACTGTAGTCGGGATGTAAAATAAATAAATATATTTAATTAATAAAAAAGAAAATTAAAAAAATATCTTTTGGTGTGGAATCCCCTTAGTGGTGCCATTCTCTCTATGTAGTGCTCTGCCTAACTAATACAGTATTTGAAAGTGGCTACTAAGTTAAAAGTGCTAATAGAGTAGTTACTCTCCTGTTACTGTGATAGAGCACAATGGCCAGGGGCAACATGGGAAAGAGAGGGTTTGTTTTGGCTCACAGTTCCAAGGGGTGAGTCCATCATGGTGGGGAGGCGTGGCGGCAAATTGCAGGGATGTTGGCAGGAGCAGGAGGCCACACTTCATTTACAAGCATGGGTTGCAGTGAGCACTAGAAGTGGAGCAAGGCTGTACCCTCAAAGCCTGCCCTTGGTGACGGTGACGAGCTTCCTCCAGCAAGGCTGTACACCCAAAGCCTACCCTCAGTGACACACTTCCTCCAGCAAGGCTGTACACTCAAAGCCTACCCTCAGTGACACACTTCCTCCAGCAAGGCTGTACCCTCAAAGCCTACCCTCAGTGACACACTTCCTCCAGCAAGCCTGCACCTTCTCAGAACCTTTCCAAACAGCACCACTAGCTAGGGACCAAGTGTTCAAATGCCTGAGCCTGAGAAGGACATATCTCATGAAACCACCACAGTGCTTACATACTAAAACTTGTCTTAAAAATGATCTGCCTCTTAATCATGTTTCGCTCTCCAGGAGGCACTAGAGGCACTGCAGAGCACCAATAAGAAGTTAGAAGAGGACATGGAAGAGCAGAAGGCCTGTTGGGAGACTGAGATGCTCCGGTGAGTATGCCTGCCCTCTTCTTGCATGGGAGCGATGGCAGTTTGTAGTTAACACTGCTCGTTAAGGTAGGGAGTGACCCAACATCCCTGTCATCCCTCCCATTGGTCATCCTCGGCTACACAGGGACTTTGAGGGCAGCACAGGCTACATGATACCCTATTTCAAACAAAAAAAAAAAAAAAACCTGACTTCCTGTTATGGCATGTATGTAGGTGATTAACTGTTGTCTTAGGCCAGGCCAGGTCTGAGTCACTTATGTACTGGGGTAATTGATCTGGAATCATAAACAATCATTTCCACTCCCATAGACTGAAAGAACACAACCAGAAGATATCCTCAGAAAACGAGAAGCTGGGGAGCAGAGTAGACCAGCTTCAGGTGAGTGACAGTGTGCTTTTGCCAAAGGGCATTTTCCAGAAAGATGTTGCTCCTTGTAGCGAGTGCCTCGAAGCACAGCAGTGATGTTCAACTTTGGTGCTGTGGCAGAATATCTGATGTAAAAACTTGACAAAGGAAGGATTGATTTGGCTCAGAGTCTAAGAGGTTCCTGTCCACCGTGGTGGAGAGGGTGTGACAGCAAGCAGCTCACACCACAGCATCCAGGAAGCAGAGAATGCTTGGGCTGGCTTTCTCCTTCCCTTGTGTTCTGCCCGAGCCCCTCGGTACCTTTCCCTTTTATTACCTCCTTAGAAATTCTACAGAAGCCAGATGTGGTGGTGCCACAGCACTAGGGAGGCAGAGGCAGGCGGAGCTCTGTAAATCCAAGTCTAGTCTGGTCTACAGAGCACGTTCCAGGACAGCCAGGGCTACACAGAGAAACCCTGTCTCAAAGGGGAAAGAGAGAGAGAGAGAGAGAGAGAGAGAGAGAGAGAGGAGAGAGAGAGAGAGAAAGAAAGAAAGAAAGAAAGAAAGAAAGAAAGAAAGAAAGAAAGAAAGAGAAGAAAGAAAGAAAGAAAGAAAGAAAGAAGAAAAAGAAAGAATAGGAATGTCCACAGACACAGAGTGCTGCGCTCATCTCAGAGGCATTCTCAGGCGGATGGGATCGACAAGCAAGACTGAACACTACCATTTTTAGAGCATCAGACTTCAAGTTAGGCTATGGGTTTTTCAGTCTTAGATCATGTGGTCCCACATGTGCATATTACAAATAGTAATGGCCTACGAGGAAATTAATTTGTGTTTGTGTATATATCATGAACTAATCTTAAGGATGATAATCATTTATAACAATGATTTTCATTTATTACAAAATTTTCTCAAGCAAAATCTTACTCCAAAGCCTAGGATGTAATGTAAAGCAGAACTGCTCTATATTTAGGAAGAAAGACAAGCTTTCATTTAAAAAAAAACAAAACGAGACTGGTTGACCGTTGCTCAGTTGAGTCAGATTCTGGGCCGTGTGGCAGAGCCGGTGAGTGGAGGAGCCCCGAGGGGTCTCTGCAGTTGGGAGTTGCTAGGAATCATCTTCGCTCCTGTGCGCGTTAGCTTGGAACAGGCTCCCACTTAGTTTTCCTCTCTCTTACTGTGGAATTCACTCTTTGCTTTAGGCCCAGCTGTCAACTCAAGAGAAAGAAATGGAAGAGCTTGTTCTGAGAGACCAAGACATGACAGAGCAGCTGCAGCGTCTCAAGAATGAAAATAGCCAGCTCGTCCTCAGTCTCACTGAACAGGTAGACCCGTGCAGGCAAACTTTCCCACGAAAACACACCTTGTGCTTTCTTTCCTGGCTCTGGGGAAGGGCTCAAAAGATGCCTTTACCTCTACTGCTGCTTTTTGAGACACCGTCTCACCGTGTATCCCTGGCTGGCCTGGAACTCAGTTTCTGCTGCCTCTGCCTCTTTGGCTCTGGATTAAAGGTGTGCACCACCACACCCATCACACCCAGCTCAAAGAAGCCATCTTGTATGAGGTTATGTCATGATCTTATTCAACAACTAAAAGACTTCCTCAGCATCCTGCTTGCTCATGAGTTCAGTGTGTGCATGTATGTGTATGTGCACGCGTGCGCCTGTGCGCCTGTGCGTGTGTTCCCAGCGTGGTACTAAAGTCTCTTTCTGTGCAGAAGGAGCAGCAGAAGAAGCTTGAGCAGACAGTGGAAAAGATGAAGCAGAGAGAAACCACGGCGAGGAAGAAGCAACAGGAGCTGACGGCATGTTGACTGTTTGTGCATGGCTCTGTGGGCGGTGCCTAGGAAGACAGGAGGGGCTGTTTTCAGGAGATGGAAAGACAACCGAGACATTAGGGTAGCATTCACCTATGGGGTTTTACTTTCTATCCAAAAGGACAGAGAATCTGCCATTTGAAAGATGTTTCAGAGAGGTAGATGTGTCTAATATGTGATGAGTGATCAAGGAGTATGGAACATTAAACATCAGGACACAGTAGTGGACAGATCTTTGGGTTAGGAACTTACTCCAGATTTGTTATGACAAACAAGTGAATAACTATAAAGAGCCACACGAACATACATAGCAATGAAAGCCTAATTAACTAGTAATTTCCTGAAATAACTTGTTGGAAAAGAGGCCTCACGATGCTGACAGGAACTGAAATCTGTGTTTTCTGAATGGATGTCAAAAAAAGACCATGAGGATTCTGACATCGGAAAGTGTCCAGACTGCCTCATACTGTAGCTGCATCGCTCTGGCCCTCACATTTGGTCAGGTTTTGAGAACTGACTGTGTGTATACTGCTTATTTGCTAGCTCACTCTTACAGTCTCAGCCAGGTAGAGGCTGAGGCAGGAGGACTGGGATTCAGTCATCCTGAGCTGCATAATGAGTTTGAAGCCAGCCTACCTTTCATGAGACCCCGTCTCCAGAACCACGAATATGAGAAGTAAAGAGTAGGACAGGGTTTGCAAACCGTTCAGCCCTACGACGGGCCTTGAAGAAACTGAATTCGTTACTAACCTTTACAGTTGAGACCGTTTCCCACAAACCCGCATTGCCCACTTGTGAAAAATGGCAGCGTCTGGTGCCATTGAGCCCACATTACTGCAGGGTCACAGCCAGGTGGTTGAGGGGTTAGATGGGTCACACGCTCTCGGGGACTGAGCCCAGGGCTTGTCTGTGCTAAGCATGTGCTCCCTCCCCCACTGAGCGCCACCCCAGCTCTCCTCTTCTGTTCATTCACTCCATTTCATCCACTTCTCTCCTGACTCCCAGGCATATGTGAGGTTTTTGTTGAGTGTTGAAGGAGGGGAGAAAATAGCTTTAATCTATAATTATATGAAGATTTGAACCTCCTTATGATTAATCTAGCTTTTCTTGGAATTTTTCAAAACCCAAGGACTCCCCCGCTTGGTGCTAGGCATCAGACTCAGGACCTCACACATGCTCTCCAAGCCTTTACCTCTGAACTATATCCCCTTCCTTATAATCTTTATTTCTCACGCAAACGCTCTCTAACTGCAAGGACTGTGTGTCTTGTACTTCAGGAGCCTAAGAACAAAGAGACAACCACGGAGGAGGAGTTAGTGCGAGAGGTTGACCGCCTAAAGGCAAAGGTAGAGGCCGGGAGAGCCTGTTACTTAGAGAAGTACAAAGAGTGTCAGCGACTCCACAAACAGATCAGGCAACTCAGGGCTTCTGCAATGGTAGGTGCCAGTGAAAGGGCCCAGGAGAGCAAGGGACGTGGAAGTCAGGTTCCGACCAGCCCAGAGGACACGCACCCTTACTAAGGAGCTTTTTCTTCCTAAAAAGAGAGGGTGGCATTAAGAGACCGGAAGCCAACCTGGGCAAGGGGAAAGTCCCTGGGGACTCAGACCCATTCATGGATCTCAGGGAAAGTTTCTGTAATGATTCAGGAGGTTCGGTGCAGACTCAGAGTCCTTTCTTATTTCTGCCTTTTGAGGAGGTGAAGCAGGACCAGAAGAGCCAACAGGAACCAGTGGGGATGGGGAGCAAGAAGCCTGACATCGGCACTGTCATCGGGTAGCCCCTCGATTACCTCAGGGCCGGCTAGAAGCGCACAGCAGTTTGGGCACCAGCATTCAAATAAAAAATCATGCAACCAAAACCACAACCAGTAGGATTAGCTGGAGTGTGTCTGTGAGACGTGTGCATGTGTACGTGGACAAGCAAGAAATGGGGAGCACTGAACATGAAACTAGCTGAGTCAACCAGCGTTCTGGGGAGTTCCGAGCCCAGGCTGTGTACCTGGTGGAACCTGGGAGAAAGTCCTTCCAACCCAGATCAGAGTGCCTCAGGCCCCTGGAGTAAGGTGTCCACTCAGAACTAACAGGGTCCTGTCATGCCGGGTAGGATTCCAGGGTTCTAGTTGTCTTCACCTCTGAAAAGTCAGTCTTCAAGGGTCTGCCTCGAGCTCGCCTCGCCTCTCTAGTCTCTTACCCTGTCAGTTAAACTGACACACCTGACATTGCCATGCCTGCTCAGCTTTCCAGCCTTTGGCCAAGTCCCCAGCACCCTCCCACCTCCCAGAGTTCCCTGCTCTCCTGCCTCAGCCCTCCTCCCTTTGGAAGCCAGCTCCTCCGCAATCTACCTTGGGGCTCCATTTCAGTATAAGATCCTAACTGTAATGTCTTTGTTGACAGGATGAGAACTTTGACCTGTCTAGAAAGCTAAGTGACAACAAGATTGTGTCTGACGTTCTGAAGAGAGAGAAAGAGAGACTAGACAAAGAGAACAATGTAAGTGTGCAAGAAGGAGGAAATCCCAACATCTCAGAGGGAGGGCTGGGGGTAATGGCTCATGGCTGTGATTCCAGCTGCTGCCAGGGTAAGGCACGATTAGCTCAAGTTTGAGGCCATCCTGGGCTACAGTGTGAGTTCCAAGGTTACATTGTGAGAGAGACCCTGTCTCAAAATATTCAAATAAACCTGGTGGTGGTGGTGGTGGTGGTGGTGGTGGTGGTGGTGGTGGTGGTGGTGGTGGTGGTGGTGGTAGTGATAGTAGATGCCTTTAAACCCAGTACTCAGGAGGCAGGAGGATCTCTGTGTGTTTGGGGCCAGCCTGACCTACAAATTCTAGGACAGCCAGAACTGTTACACAGAGAATCCCTCAAAACAAAACAAACAAAAACAAGAGAGAGAGAGAGCAGGTTAGCTCAGAGGTGTGATAGTAAAAGTCGGAGGGTGAATAGAAGGGCCCTTTCCCGGTGAAGCAGGCACATAAGCAAAGTAGTCCAACTTACCACAAAATCCTGGGATTCGTTGGTTTTGTTTTTGAGACAGAATCTCTGTAGCCCAGGCTGGCCTCAAATTTGCCATGAACTGAAAATGACCTTGACTTCTTGAACCCATGGCCTCCATCTGCCCTGTGCTGAGATTACAGTCATCCACCACCATGCCTAGTTTATGTGGTGCTAGGATCGAACCCAGGGAGTTTTGTGCATGCCAGGCAAGCACTCTACAGCTTGGTTAAGCCAAAACCCTGCTTTTTAAATTATTTTTTGATGTTTTGAAAGAGGGTCTCAATATGCAATCCAGCCTGGCCTTGAACTGGAAGCAATCCTCCTGTCTCTGCCTCCCAAATACTAGGATTACAAGCATATAACACCGAGTCCAGCACATAAACACTCTCTCTGTTCTACATAAACTTACTTGGCATGACAGGGGTCATCTCACAAGAAGCAGCCTTGGTGGTCATGGCTATGGTGACCATTCACTTACTCACCAATCCAATATTAACTATCTGTATGTGCTAACACTGAGCTATTGGCCGAGTTATTTATTGACTGAAGCAAAAAAAAAAAAAAATGCTTCTACTTAAAGTCATCTCATGCCCAGCATCCAGGAACAGTTGTCCAGGTGAGTGTTGCTGCTGCTTCTAGACTGACACCTCTCACTGCTCCATCGCTGCCCTTGCTGGGAACCTTCTGGGCTGTCTGTGGCCCCAGTGTCAGGAAACTGCGGGAAACTGCAACAACGACAACAAAGGCGTAAGAAGACAGCACAGCAAAGTGCACTGCCTTCTTTTTTTGTCGTTGTTTGTTTGTTTGTTTGTTTGTTTTGAGACAGGGTCTCACTGTACCCAGCAAATACTCCTAAAGTACACAGCTCAGAAGCCCTGGCCGTGGGCACTTTATGGCCCCATCTCCGTAAGCAGTCCGTCTAGCACACTGAAACTCCACATACATCAACCAATAAGCCCCTTGAGAATTTCTGAGCTGGCTTTTATTATTTGGGCTGATGCATTTGGAGATTACAGAAAGCCTTGGGGGTCTGTTTCTGGTCCTCTATTCTCATTCTCTTGGATTAGATGGGGGTGCGAGGCAGGGTATGGAACACAATCCACCCTGCCAAGCAAGAGTCTGCTGTTTGGAAGTTTGGTCCAGAACTGCCTGGAGTGAAAAGCCAGGCGTGGAGGTGCATCCTGTACTCTGAGCACTCTGGAGACGGCACAAGCAAGAGAAGCAGGGCTTTGTTTTGATTTATGGGTCATATAAATGTGTGGGTGTGTGCATGTGAGTGCAGGTGCCCTCAGAGGCCAGAGGCCTCAGGTTCTCCTGGAGCTGGAGTTACAGGTGGCTGTGACCTCCCCACCATGGCTGCCGAGAATCAAAGGGCAGTGCAGGCTCTTAACCGTTAGCCTTCTGTCCAGCCGTAAGAACCAGGAACTCAGCCAGGGGTGCAACACAGGCCTTTAATCCCAGTACTCAGGAGGCAGTGACAGGTAGATCCCTGAGTTCAAGGCCAGCCTGATGTACAGAATGAGTTTCAAGACAGCCGGAGGTATGTAGAGAAACAGTCTTGAAAACAAAACTAAATAACTAAATAAATACATACATAAATACATAAATAGATAGATAAATAAATAAATAAAAATACAAAATACAAAAATAAAGAACTAGGAATTAAAAGTTTCAGCTACATACATACAAGTTAAGGGCCAGCCTGAGCTACATGAGACCCAGTATCCAACAGAGAGTGGGCCAGTAAGATGCTCATCAGGCAAAGGCATTTGTCGTGTACGCATGGTGACCTGGGTCACCCCAAACCCATGCTAAAGTAGAAGAAGAGAAACAACTCCGCAGAACTGTCCTCTACCCTCCAAACTCATGGCCACACCTCCACCACACACACACACACACACACACACACACACACACACACACACTAAAAACTTAGAACATATCAATTCAGTTCAGATGTCTAAACTCAGACATAAGCGTAGTAGTTGTGGGTCGGTGGTCGCATGGTTCACGGGGAACCTTATGGGCACCTGCCTGCTCCTGCAGCAGTTCTCTGTTGCTGCCTTCCAGCGTGTCTGTAAATCTTTCTGTCCTCAGATCCTGAAGAAGGAGAACAACAGACTGATGAACTACATGGGCCTCCAAGGCGACTCTTTTCCACATCAAATGCATTCTTCAGATCAAGGAGCTGGTAGGCAAAACCCAGGCCTTGTGTATGGAAATCCATATTCTGGTACGACAACTTTCCCACTCTATCTGGAAGGCCCTTGCCAACATCCTTTTCCCCCACTAATATGTGTGTGTGTGTGTATGTGTGTGTGTGTGTGTGTGTGTGTGTGTGTGTGTGCTGCTAATTAAAGCTAGCATTGTTAAGACTTGCTGGACAGAAGCTAAGGACCCAATAGAAAGAAAGATGGCAGGAAAAAAGTGTTAATTGAGAAATAAATCTGAATCCAGAAGACACAAATCAGATCATTTGCCTAGAGGCAGCAGGCACAAATTGAGTCCCATGGCTACCTTCCAAATATAAATCAGAGAAATGTCTTTCTGTAGAAAATGCACACATACAAAGGAGAGGAAGCTAATTAAGTTTTGGAAATGGAAACGCTAGAGGCAGGTTGTGCCTCCCAGAAACCCATAGTTCCGGCAGCCCCCTGATGGCCCAGCCGAGGATAATGAACAGGGGTGTGCTCCACTGAGACCTATGGGCAGGAAATAGGAGGGATGTGAAGTAACTTGTCCCTTCCACGTGGGAGGCTGTCCCTGCTGTCTGCAAAGCTAATGCAAGTCCTCATTTGGTTTTTTGCCTGGTTTAAAGCAGTAACATCTTCTTTAAAATCAGAACCAGTTCTTTGCAAGAGGCAAGAACAAGTTTCGTCTTTGTTTTTAAATATTTGAACACGTTTATATTCTCTTCCGGCATGGCAGCCTCATGGGAAAGGAGCAGGTGGAAGGCTGAGCCTAGGGAGCTGGCGCCGTGGGTAAAGTGCTTGCTATGCAAGCTTGAGGACCCGAGCTCAGGTCCCTGCCCCACATAAAAAGTGACACAGTGGCATGTGCCTCCAATTCAAGCACAAGGAGGATAACAGATCAGAGCACCCCAGAGGTTGCTGGCCAGCTATTGCAGCCAGTCAGTGAGCCCAGGTTCAATGAGATAGAATTGTCTCAAAGAATGAGCTAGAACAGCTGGGGTTGAGCTGAGAGCACTTGCCTAGCACACAGGAAGACCCAAGATTCAGTCCCCAGGACTTGAGGGGGTGGGGCAACCAAGAGAGGAAGACTACTGGCATGGACCTTTGCTGTCCATGCACGTGTGGGCGAGTATTGCACAGAGTGCATGCACGTACACACAAATACAAAGTGGGAGGCCATGCTAGATGCCATAACAGCGAGACTGTGTCAAACAAAAAATAATGATAATAGTGATGAGGGGCTGAGAATGTAGCTCAGTTCGTACAGTGCTTGCCTAGGATGCTCCAAGACCTGGCTTCAATTCTTAGAAACTGGGCATAGTGCCGCATGCCTATAATCCTAGGACTTGTATGGTGGAGACAGAAGGATTGGATATTGAGGGTCGTCCTCAGGTTACATAGCGAGGTCAAGGCTTGCCTGGGCTTTGGGAGACTCCGTCTCAAAATAATAACATCGAGCTGAACTTGTTGGCTCATGCCTGTCATCCCAACATTGGGAGGCTGAGGCTGGGGGATTGCTGTCAGCCTGAGCCACAGAATGAGATCCTGTCTCAAAAATAAAACAAGAAAAACAAATAAATAAAAATTATAGGAAGATTTTCCCTAACTGACTTTCTGGCTGAGCAATGGGGGGTGGGGACCAATGGAGTCATCTGTATCTTCAAACCAGTCAGCTGGGCTGATGAGACAAACGATGTGGAAGGAGCTCCTTCCACGTGTTGTCACAGTAACTATGACGATGGATATATAAGTCACCTCCAGGGGACTGTTGATGCTTCCCCCTGCCCTGGGCCGCTTAGGACCCCAGTGACCACTGAGCTGTCTTCCCCCTGCCCTGGGCCGCTTAGGACCCCAGTGACCACTGAGCTGTCTTCCCACTGCTCTCCTTGAGGACCTGCCTAGCAATCACCCAGAGGTTGGGCTGGAGAGAGGGCTGAGTGAGTAAAGTGCTTTTGTGAGTGTGAGTCCTCAGAACCACATAAAAGCTAGGTGCTCTAGCACACCTCTGTAACCCCAGTGCTCCTTCAGTGAGACAGGAGGCAGGACAGGGTTCTTATTGTTTGCTCATAGCCTAGGCAAACAATAAGGACCCTGCCTCAGACAAAGCAGACTAGGACCTACACCTGAGACTGTTCTTTGACCTTCATGTGTGTGACACACACACACACACACACACACACGAGATAAATGCAAAGCAACAGATCTGACAAAACAGAGGCCTGACAGGCGCATCCTGCTGCAGACGTTTTTGATGGTGAGTACCCTCCAAAGGTAACAACAGCTGGGCATAGTGGAGTGCTCTTTTAATCCCAGCACTTGGAGGCACACGTAGATCTCTGTGCCTAGTGAAAGAGGGCACAGTGAAGGTCCCAGAACACGTCTACTAGACCACAGCTGGTGTTCAGGCATGCTAGGTTTTTCATTGAATAAAATCCTTTTTATTCCCCTCAGGTATCCAAGAAAGTTCTGCTCCCAGCCCGGTAAGTATTTGGTTCATGAGATTGTTGTTCACATATAAAATCCCTGAGAAATCCCCAGGCTTGCTCCAAATCATGGGAGAACCAGGGAGAGATGGGTGCATTTTGATAGCTGCAGGCAGGGGTCAGCTGGCTGGGCCCAGGGCTGGGGTAGCCGGCTGAGGTGAGGAGAAGGAATCGGCTTTCCATCCGCATTGCTCAGGGTGGTCTCCTGCAAATTGAGTTGGCAAGTGACAGGGAAGAGATGTGGCCTGGTCAGCTAACCAAACAAAGCCTGCCCAGTGCTCCTTCCAGGCAAGAGCAGTGTTGACTGTTTTGGCAATATTAGGCCCTTTCAGTCCCAGGGTGAGAGGAAACCCCAGACATCCTCTCCATATGTGAGTGTGTTCTTATTTCCTGAGCACCTTTCTTGTGCTGATTATGCTAGGCACTGAGAATACAGTGGAAAGCCAGATAGAGGGACATGTCTGTGATGCAAAGCTCACGTTGGGACATGACCTCTCTTCTTCCAGCTTGCCATGAAGTGCCTCATCTGTTCATCAGACTTTGGTGATGGAGTCTGTGATCACATCTTGGAGCAGCAGCAAATGCAGACCCATTTCTTGAATTGTCCAATTTGTGACGAAGCCTTCCCGGCAAGAGAGAAGCAGATCTTTGAAGACCATGTGTTCTGCCACTCTCTCTGAGTGTCCCCGCCTGCGGTCTGTGCTGCATCAGGTCTCACAGTGTAGAACACAGTCTCTACTGTAAGCTCTCCAAGGAGAGAAGCCTGTCTAAATCATTTGGGGTTCACTTAGAGCTGCTGCCCGCAAAGGGTGACTGTGGCCGCTGTAGGGTGGTGTTGACAGCGGCTGCGGCTGCCCTGTCCACGTCACATAGCTGCAGCTCCAGCCTGCCACCTGCAGTGCCCTTTGGTCCTCAGACTCCAGTGCAGAACCTGCTGGTCCCAGCAGCCACCTGACACCAAGGCATTGTCTTCCAAGTTGTCCCACTGCGGTCACAGCCAGGCCTTGAGCATTTGTGCCCTGTCCTCAGCCCTGACCCCAAGGGTGGGAACAGGACGGAAGTGGAGAATTTCTTTATCTTCCTCAGTCCTTTCTTCAACCAATGGCCTCAGATTACCCCAAAAAGGCACAGCAGAGAACTCAGATTCCAAAGATTTATCGGCTTCCAAAAGGAGCAACTTTGTTTGTTTTTGAAAACAGGGCCTGACTCTAGCCCTGGCTGGCCTGGAACTCTCTATGTTCTGTGTACGTGTGCCCCCAGAGTGCTGGCATCAAAGGCATGCACCATCATGCCTGGTGAGAAGTGGCTTATTCTTCACCTACAAACAGCCTTATTTCTAGCAGAGTGTGATGATGTGTATCTGTATTCCAGCAGGTGACAGGTTGAGATAGGAGGGGTATGAGTTCAAAGCCTCTTGGACTACATTGTGAGGCTTTCTCTCGGGGAAAAATGGGGAGAGGGCAGGGAAAAGGCTTCTTTCTATCTAGATACTTCTGATTGGCACTTTCTGATCATTTCTTTACATACAACATGGATTATTATGTCATATATATGAAGAGATTTTTTTTTTCTGGCTGACCTGGAATTCACTGTGGAGCCCAGGCTGGCCTGGAACTCAGCAATCCTGCTGCGTCACCTTAGTGCTGAGCCTACGGGCCTGAGCCACTGCTCCCTGTCCTGAGTCTGTGAGTGGCAACTGGGAATGGGTAGGAGGTGTATGGGCTTGCAACTTTCTCAAGAGTTACTTGTTTGTATGAATCTAAGACTAATGAGACAATGTTAATCTCTTTACTGTTCGAAATAAATTACTCTTTTTAAGGACATGTATCTTTTTGTTTTTGTTTTTCAAGATAGGGTTTCTTTGGGTAGTCCTGGCTATCCTAGAACTCACTCTGTAGCCCAGGCTGGCCTCAAACTCAGAGATCCCCCTGCATCTGCCTCCCGAGTGCTGGGATGAAAGGTGTGCGCCACCACTGCCCGCCCGGCTTGTTTTATTTTTTAAAGGGGGAAGGGCTGGAGAGAGAGCTCCATGATTAAGAGGCACTCCCTGCTTTTTCGAGGACTCGAACTCAGTTCCCAGCCCCTCATAACCATCTTAAACTCCAGCCCCACGGGATCTGGCACCCGCCCCCAGCCTCTGTGGGCTTGTGCCCACACAGACACATAAATGAATAAAAATTCTTAAACATTTTTATAAAGATTTTCTATTTTTATTTTATGTGCATTGGTGTTTTGCCATGGGTGTCGGGTCCCCTGGACCTGGAGCTACAGACAGTTGTGAGCTGCCGTGTGGTTGCTGGGAATTGAACTCAGGACCTCAGGACCTCTGGAAGAGCAGCCAGTGCTCTTAACCACTGAGCCATCTCTCCAGCCCCTCTTAGACACTTTTTAAAGGGGACAGTGAGATGGCTCAGTGGGTAAGGACACCGCCAAGCAGGCGACCTGAATTCCACCCCTGGAACCCACATGGTGGGAGGAGAGAACTGACTCCCAAAGCTGTTCTCTGACCGCCACGTGAACACACACTAAACAAGCGATATTTAAAACAGAACTTAACAAGAAGAAGACATTCCATTTATGATCTTGTATTTTAAGTTTGAGGATTAGGCAAAAGGGTCTGAGAACGCAGACTCACCAATGATAGATACCACCTCCCAGTCAACGCAAGAGTGTCCTGCTTCCACTGAGTGAGAGGCTCCTCAATGGAGCCTCTGCTTGAGAACTCGGGCCCTGCCTACGCACGGTGACTTTCTATCTGTGCATTTTAAAGCAGGGTGGATTTTGCATGCTTTATGAAGTTCAAAGCCTTCTGTCCAAATCTGCCCATCTGAACTGTTACGAAAGTAATTCTGCTCTCTCTTCTGTGGAGGACCAAACTGACAGGGCTCCTAGGCATCAAACAGTGGGTCACTAGAGCAACTTACAAAAACTTTGAATACAGGATGTCATTCATAGGTGAAGGAAGCTACAATTCTCTCCTGATGGGGCGGGCTGTCCTCATGTGACTGGAGAACATGTCCAATCCCTTTAAGTTTTTTATTGTGTGACAATTTCATACATGTATACAGTGTATTTTGATTAAATCCCCTCCCCCGTTCCCTCCCCGCCCCGACTCCACCCCAGCAACACCCCCCCAATTTCATGTGCTCTTGTTTTCAACCCTCTGAGCCCATCAGGGCTACTCGTGTGGGTGTGGGACCGTCTACCAGCACGATAGCCTCCGCTTCCCTGTGCAGCAGCCATCCTGACATCGTGGGACTTCACTGCCATCCACACTTCACACCGCAGACCCAAATGGAAAGGCAGAATGGTGATTTTTGTGCCAGGCTCTGTTCCCAGCTATCTTCGGCCCCGTGTGGTCTGTGGACCACAGATTGGACAAGGCGGCTAGACAGCTACCCTCGGCTGCTCGCCTTGGTTTCCCCATGATAAAATGAAAACGAACCAGTACCTCTCCTGTGTCATCCCGTCACTAGGAGAACTTCCACACCCGTGAGCCTTTTGTCCCCCCCACCCGGAGGACCAGATGCCACGTGAACACCACTCCACAATGGAGACCTGGCAAATGGAAATGCCATTTTTTCCCAACGTGCCTCTCCCACCCCTGTGGATTGCTGTGCCTCCCCGGACGGTTCTCGGAAGAGCTGCAGTTTAGTTTGTACCAGTCAGCTCTTAATTAAGCACTTGAGTGGAGAGAAGCAGTGGCGCGCATAATCCAAAATCAGTGGATGCCATTTTCTGGTGAATTACCCACCTCTTTGCTCCTGCTGCCCCGAGGGTTCCCAAGATTATCGGAGGCGGCAGCAGCAGGCGCCTTCCACTGCTGCAGGAAAAACAGTTGAGGTGTTAATGAGCCTTTTTGCTGGGTGTAAAACAAAGCGTCCTTAACCACTGTTCATTATCTCCAGCTGCTCTTACCAAGGCAGAGAAGGGGAAATTATGCCCCAGGCGGCTCTGAGTGGTAAGAGAGACAATCATTCTTAAATAATCCACTGCCCACTTGCCTTCTCCATCCCCTGGGCACCCACAGATTTCATAGTTGTGAGATACCTGCAGAATTATAGGAAGATCTGTAAGCAAATAGCAGCTTTATCCAAACTGGATTTCTGAAGTTTTGTAGTTAAATGTGGCGACAGGTTTTCTTTCTTTCTTTGCTTTTTCTATCGCTGAAATCTCTCTGCCTTAGTGGGATTACTTGATGACTTGGGAAAAGTCACATCCGAGTGGGAAGAGAAAACTAACCCTAGCCTGGAGCACTGCAGAGGCTGAGGCAGGAGGATTGCAGTCTGAGCTACATCATAAGGCCTTATCCCCGAAAAGCAAGGGCTAGGAGTGTAACTGAGTGGTAAGACTGTGTGTATAGCATGTAAGTGACCTTTGGTTTGATCCCCAGCACCACCAAGAGAAAATAAAAGCGAGTGTGAAATCACAAAAGGTACAGTTAGCAAACGTTCGGTAGCACAGGTCCTTAGCAATAGCTACAGCTTAGTGTTTTCTTTGTCTTGATAAAAATTGAAATAAAATGTTCAAATTCTGTTGTTCCGTGTTTTGGTCTGCAGCGATTCACCATGGCTGTAGTTTGCACTAAGCTAAGCATATGGCGACTTTGTCTCCTAGCAACAAGTATGGATGAGAAGACTAGCCAGGGCTAAGAGATGAACTGTTAGAATCAAACAGATGGACTTTGGTAAGGATGAAACGCAGAGACTCTCACCTGGTTACCTCCTTGCCTGGGTTACCAGCAACAGTAGTACATAAGCTCAGGAACATGTCCTCCCTAGCTGATCTCACAAATACTCAGATGTTTATGCATTCATAAAATGTTTATCAAAATGTTTGGAATAAGCAGATCTCTAGAAACCATATTGACTAAAAGAGATCCCCTGGTTCTGGAGAAATGGGAGTGACTGATAGCAGGCGAGGAGTTTGTGGTCGGGGAAGAAAATGGTAAGCCGAGCATGTAGCACACTCCTGTAGTCCCAGCACTTGGGAAGCTGGGACAGGACTGCCACAGTTTTGAGGCCAGTTTAGGTTAAACAGTGAGCACCAGGCCGGCCAGAGCTACACAGCAAGACCCTGTTTCAGAAACCAGAGGAAGAGGGGAGGAGGAGAGAGGAGCACATTGATTGTGGAAGAGGTTATACAATTCTAAATCAACCAGAAGAAGTACTGGACTCCATTTGGAAGATTTAATTTACGTGTATGAATGCTTTGCTTTTGTGTATATCTGTGCACTACATGCAAACCTGGTCCCCTCGGAGGTCAGAAGAGGGTGTCGGATCCCTGAAACTGAAGTTACAGAGTTATGAGCCACCACGTGAAGCTGGGAGGCAAACCTGGGTCTCTACAAGAGCAGCAAGTGCTCTTAACTGCTGAACCATCTCTCCAGTCCTAAATTACACTTTATTGGTTTGGGTTTTGGTTGTTTTTTTTTTTTTTTTTTTTTTTTTTTGGTTTTTTGTTGTTTTGTTTTGGTTTTGGTTTTTCGAGACAGGGTTTCTCTGTGTAGCTTTGCGCCTTTCCTGGAACTCACTTGGTAGTCCAGGCTGGCCTCGAACTCACAGAGATCCGCCTGGCTCTGCCTCCCGAGTGCTGGGATTAAAGGCGTGTGCCACCACCGCCTGGCCTAAATTACACTTTAAACTGATGTGTTTTGCATTGTGTTGATCATATCAAGTCATGTTTTCAAAAGTTAAAAAATAAATAAATTAATTAATTAATTAATTTAAAAAAAGCCGGGTGGTGGTGGCGCACACCTTTAATCCCAGCACTCGGGAGGCAGAGCCAGGTGGATCTTTGTGAGTTCGAGGCCAGCCTGGTCTACAGAGTGAGATCCAGGACAGACACCAAAACTACACAGAGAAACCCTGTCTCGAAGAAAAAAAAAAAAAAAACCAACTTGCTAAGTCTACAGATTGGCTCATGGTGGATGCTTCAGTCCCACCTGGTCCCAAGGTCCAGCAGCTGCTCATAAAATAACACTCAGAGGCTTAATATTAATTGCAAACTGGGGGCCTATGGCTCCGGCACATGATTAAGTAGCTCTTATGACTTAATTCAACCCATTCCTATTATTCTATGTCTTGCCACGTGGCTTTACGGCTTACAGGTTCTTTCACATCCTGCTTCCCCTGGTGACGCCTGGCAGTGGCTCCCCACTCTCTTCTCCTGTCTCTCCGGTGGGAATGGACTGCCTAACCTTATTCTGCCTTGCCATTGGCCAAACAGCTTTATGTATCAACCACCCAGAGCAACACATATTCACAGTGTACAGAGAGACATCCCACAGCAGAGAACACTGGGCTCAGGAACTTGGGTAAATTTTGTTTCCCCTACCTTGGGCTGGTGACAGCAGCGTTAGCTGGGGAGAAATCTAGATGGAGGGGGTCAACGCAGTCAGTGGTGGCCACCATCTGGCCAGCAGCGTGAGTGGTTTCTGTGGGGGAATTTCTATTCTGTGGAGATGGATTTACCCAATAAAATTGGGGGAGAGTCCACTGCCTACAAATCCCAGGTAATCACATTAAGAGATCCAGTCTGCTCCGCCTAATGTTATTGCTTTCTCCCCGTAGAAAGAAAGGATATGACCCCCCCAGGGGACTAAGTACGTTGTCTACCCAGTCAATCAACAGTTATTGAGCACCCACAGTGTGCACAGCTAGTATCAGGCCAGGATTTAAAAAGATAACACAAGTCCTTGCCCTCAGGGAGCCACAAAATTAATGAAAGAACATTCTCTGTGCCCTCTGGTAACTCATACTGCCAAGGGAGAAACTCAGCTTGGGGGGAGGGGTGTCCCCGAATCTAATGGGGGAAGGAGACAGCCACCCAGAAGAGGAATTTCAGAGCACAAAGAGAAAGGAGGTCCTGGAGGAGAAGGGGAGGAGTCAGCACGCTAACACAGGAGTGGATGTGTGTGAGTGGCTGTCGGCTTGTTTCTTGAAATGGTCTAACTGTAAGACAGACTGGAAACAATGCAGCCCTGCAGGCTGGCCTGGGAGTCAACAGCAATCCTCCTGCCTCAGCTTCCCAAATGCTGGGGTTACAAGCATGACCTCCATGCCCAGCTAACACAGGTATTTCCCAAACCTAAAGTGGTGATGCCTTGGCACAGAAATGTTCTTTCGAGAAGAGATGGCCCAGAGTCAGGGAGCCCTGGGTAGCTGGAGGTACAGGCAATTGGGAGCTGCCCGGTGTGGGTTCTGGGAACAGACTCTGATGTTCCGGAAGAGCAGCAAACACTCTTAACTGCCGAGCCCTCACTCCAGCCCAGCTGTCGCCATTTTGTGGGTGTTTTTCCAGGCAGGCTCTCATTATACAGCCCGGCCTGGCCTGGCCTCGTGACCGTGGACTATGAACTTGCCTCGGCCTTCTGAGTGTTGATCACAGACTTGTGGCACCACACCTAGAAAAGGAACATTTGGATTATTTCTGTGCTACTGGGGTTTGAACCCAGGGCCTTGGGCATTCTGGGCAAGAGCATGACCTCTGCTGTCAAAGAGCACCTGGAGGTTGAGGGCCTCAGGAAAAGCATTTGTGCTGGATCACCTTCGGCGTCTCTTATATCCACTGACGAGTGTCCTTCCGGGGGAGAGGGCACACACCAGCCGGGATGGCACTGGGAGCCCGGAAGCGGAGTCTGGAGTGAGGGGGGGAAGGGTGCTGTCTTAGCCACCGCTCTGTTGCTCTAGTGAAACGCCATGAGCAAGGCAAGCGTTTCATTAGAGGCTTGAACAGCTGGGGTCAGTCCGTGATCACCATGGCTGAGAGCATGGTGGCAGGCAGGGAGAAGATCTGGGGTACAGTAGCTTCCAGCCTGAAAGTGAACCTGGGAAGAGCCTAGGGGTGGGGTGGCCTGCAGCCCGGGGAGTTTGCTCCTCGCAGAAGCAGCTGCTGCACCAGTTTGATCAGTGCAAACACCAGGTACATTTCACTGGGTCAGTATTTTACATCCGGTCTAGGGTCTGGTAGTGTACATCTGTTCCCTGGAATGTCCTCTGATTTAAAACTACCACATGCAGGCTCCCAGGGCTTTCTCTGCCCTGGTGCGTCTTGCTTGCTAGCCTCCTTTTTAAACCCTCTTAGCATCTGCCCATGCCAATAATCCCTCTAATATTTCAGTTGGTTGCACCCTCCACTTAGAAGTCCCTTCTGAGGCTCCTGAGCTCACGGGGACCTGGTGAACAAGTTGACTTCTGCTCAATTCAGTGACCTTATCTAGTCTTCAACCGTCATCCCCGCCCTCCCCCTCTGTGCCCATGTAGCTCAGGATAGCCATGAACTCCCTCTGTAGCCAAGGGTGGCCTTGAACTCCTGATCCTTCTGCTTCTACCTCCAAAATTCCAAGAGTACAGGATTGTGCCACCATGCTTGACTTGTGCTTTCTAGTTGCATGTCAGTTCTCTCTCTAGTGGACTCAAAATACATTCTAGTAGCCGGGTGGTGGTGGTGCACGTCTGTAATCCCAGCACTCAGGAGGCAGAGGCAGGTGGATCTCTGTGAGTTCGAGGCCAGCCTGGTCTACAGAGTGAGATCCAGGACAGGCACCAAAACAACAGAGAAACCCTGTCCTGAAAAAATAAAAACAAAAAGACAAACAAAAACAAAAACAAAAAAAAGATGAGGAAAAAGCTCAGCTTGGCAGAGCACATCTGTGATCCCAGCTAAGTTAGGAGAGTTGTAAGTTCAAGAACAAGCCAGACTATAGCAAGACCCCTCACAAATTTAAAAAGAATAAAACCAGCCAGGCAGTGATGGCACACACCTTTGATCTCAGCACTCAGGAGACAGAGGAAGGCTCCAGGGGATCTGATACCTTCTTCTGGCCTCTACAGACACCTATACCCATGTGGCAGACATAACATAGACACATAAATAAAAATGTATTTTATTTTATTATGTATATATGTATATGTGCTTGTGAGTGCAGGTGCCCATGGAGGCCAGAAGAGGGCACTGGACTCCCTAGAGTGGGACTGACAGTTTGTGAGTCACCAGCCAGCATGGGTGCTGGGAATCAACTCCAGGACCCTGCAAGAGCAGTCCATGCACTAACCACTGAACAATCTCCACAGCCCTAGAAAATCTTTAAAAGGTAATAAAATATACAGCAGGTAAGCAGATAGCCTTCCCACGGTTGATACTTTTGCTCTTCACAATTAGCTAGACAAGGAAATCGCTTTGTGTGTGTGTGTGTGTGTGTGTGTGTGTGTCTGTGTGTCTGTGTGTCTGTGTGTGTCTGTGTTAAGGTTTTTGTTTTGTTTCACTTTTTTTTTTTTGATTTTCAAAACAGGGTTTCTCTGGGTAACAGCTGGGGCTAGGAGTGTAACTGTAGAGACAGGGTCTCACACTATAGCCCAGACTGGCTTGGAATTCACTGTGTAGCCCAGGCTATCCTGGAACGCATGGCTCTCCTCTCACCTCAAGCTCCCAAATGCTGAGACTGTAGGTGTGAGACCCCGTGCCCGGCTATTTATTTATTTACTGGCATATGCCTGTTTTGATCCTCTACCCTTCTCTCAGGAAGAGAGACACCACCCCTGCACTTTGTCCCTGCTCCTCGGTCCAGACCTCTGCGCACTGGACTCGGCGTGGATCGTCTAAGTACTGCCTGTTGAACACTTATCACAAGCGCAATAAATGAGGGAGGCGGGGCTCGGGGCGAGGCCCGGCTGTGGGGTGTGGGGGTTCATCACCGCGCCATCTAGGGAAAGGGTGGGACCCAGGTGTGGAAGAAGCGGGGAAGGAGGTGTGGAGTCTAACTTCCTCCCACTCAGCCTTACTCTAGCGTCTCTCCAATAAAGTTCATAGTCCAGGAAATTCCCTTTGAGTGGTAACTGCTCTTAAACTTCCCAAAGATAAGAACTGTTGGCTAGCGCCTCTCATCTCCTGCCACCTCCCTCAGGCTGATGTTCTGTAACTCTTTCTTTGCCAGTGGCCTGGCCGTCCTGCTGACTTCTAAAATTAAGGTTTTACTTTAGGGCTAGAAAGATAGCCCAGCCATTAGAGGCTATGACTTACAGCAGAACATCAAGATTTTATTTTATTCTTATATGTATATGCATGGGTGGAGGGGCACTTGGAAGCCAGAAGAGGGTGTCAGGTCCCCAGTATCTGGGGTCACAGGCAGTGTGAGCCAAATGTTATACATGTTGAGGTCTAAACCCATCCTCTTGAAGAACTGGAAACACTCTTAACCTGTGAGCACTCTCTCCAGCTCTGTCCAGCTTACTTTTGAACCCTGGTATAGCTTCCTAAAGAGTGCTGGAGAGGCCAGATCTCAGTCCCTCCCCTATACCAGGGAAGCCAGCCCTGCTGTCTCACTGGGAACTGTACCTCTCTCTCTCTCCTTCTCTTCCTCCCCCACTCCTTTCTACCCCTTCCTTCTGGAAAGTTTCATAGTTCCACTCCCACTCAGCCAAAAAAGGTAAGTAGTTTGGAGACAGGAATTGGCTAGGGCTGGGTCTGGAGGCATCTTTACAATAGAAATCCACTAGTGTATAGATATAAGTATCTAAAAAGTGGTTTGATACCATGTCCCTTAAAAAAAAAGTCGAAGGGTCTATGACCTCTCCAGCCACCGGTTCTTGGCCAAGTTTTCAGTACCCGACATTCATTCCCTCCTGTGGCGTGGGCTTTAAGTCCAGTCAGAAGGTGTTGGCTACCCCCATTACACCTGTCCCACCAACCCATATCTGCCACTGGTGATCATCACTTAAACCAGCCAGGCTGACCACTACTGTAGATCCCAGGGTTCCCAGCTCGGTAAGACTGTTGATATCTTTTTCCCTCAGTAGCCCACAAAGTACCTTCGGTCACTACGAAGGCTGCCAGATGTGAAGATGCTTCCAAGTCAGAACTAGCTTGATTCTGCCTGTGGTCAGTATCTGGAGTCTTCAGCAATAGGGTCTTCTCAGAGTTCCTAAGTACTACTAAACATATATACATATATACATGAATGAGAGCTCTACATATATATGTGTGTGTGTATTTGTGTACATGTATATGTATGTATGTATGTGTGTATGTATATGTACATATATACATGAAAGGGTGAGAGGAGGTGACTCCTCAGTTAAGAGTATATATTTGCTGATTTAATGATCTTAAGGAGGACGCAAGTTTGATTCCCAGCAACCACGTTGAGCATCTCATGACTGTCTGTAACCTCAGAGTTTCAGGAGACTCCAACACCTCTGACCTCTGTGGGTATCTGTATACACACACACACACACACACACACACACAGAGAGAGAGAGAGAGAGAGAGAGAGAGAGAGAGAGAGAGAGAGAGAGAGGGAGGGAGGAGAAAGAGAGAGAGAGAGAGAGAGAGAGAGAGAGAGAGAGAGAGAGAGAGAGAGAAATCTGAAGATGAGACAGAGGAGCGGGGAATGGGTGGATATGGTCTAACTACATTGTATTCATGTATGAACTTAACAAAGAACGAATAAAAACTAAAAACAAAACAAAAAAGACGATCTCTGTGGGTTGGAGGCCAGCCTGGTCTACAAAGCTAGTTCCAGGACAGCCAGGGCTACACAAAGAAATCCTGTCTCAAAAAACAAAAACAGCCAGGCGGTGGTGGCGCACGCCTTTAATCCCAGCACTCGGGAGGCAGAGCCAGGTGGATCTCTGTGAGTTCGAGGCCAGCCTGGGCTACCAAGTGAGTTCCAGGAAAGGTGCAAAGCTACGCAGAGAAACCCTGTCTCGAAAAACCAAAACCAAAAACAAAAACAAAAACAAAAACAAACAAACAAAAAAAAAAGAACAACAAAAGCCCACCAGAAATTCACTCAAGTGCAGGAAATGTCTCCTCTACGTAGGTATGGGTGTTTGTCCGCACACCACATGTGTGCCTTGTGCCCAAGGAGGCAAGGAGAGGGCATTGGATCCCATGGAACTAGAGTTACAGCAGTTGTGAGCCACCATGTGGGTGCTGGGGACTGAACCCGGGTCCTCTGGAAGAGCAGCCAGTGCTCCTAACCCCTGAGCCTTCTCTTCTTCAGGCCCCAATACATATTTTTTAGTAAAATAAAAAATACATAGTCCCCTATTCAGCCACATGAATTACGATGTGTACAGTGTTTATAATGGGCGCTGGGCGTGTAGTTCAATGGGCAAAGTGAGCAGCATGCTGGCTTCAATCCTCACACAGCATAAATGGAATTTAGGATGGTGTGGGGGGCCGGCAAGATGGCTCAGGCGGTAAAGGTGCTTGCTGCCAACACTGAGGACCTGAGTTCTACTCCCGGAACAGACATTTGCTACACGTTGTCTTCTGACCTCCACACAGACACACAGACATATGCACAGACATAGACAGACACAATAAATAAAGTTCAAAATGTTTAGAATAATGTTTATGATGTTTGGTCCTTTTTTTTTTTTTTTTCACGAATCCCAGGCCGGCCTTGTACTTACTATGTAGCCAAGGATAACCTTGAACTCCTGATCCTCCTGCCTCCACCCCTACAGTACTGGGATTACAGGAGTGTGCCACTCTGCCCAGTTTATGTGTGACCCTTTGTTTCTTCTCATTTTCTTTCTGTTTTGACCTTTTCCTGCAGGGGGTGGGGGTGGGGGTGTCGACTGAGATGCCCCTGTTTCAGCACCACACACCCCCGTGCTGAGACTGCAAGTGTGCCCATCACGCCAGCCTCTGGCATGGATCTTGTAAGCACTCAGTAAACTCAGCTGGGCAGGAGGCTTAGGAAAAAGGACAGTGTGGAGATGGGAGTCTGGCTGTGAAGTCGGCCTCGAATCCTGACTTCCACTCAATACCTTACCTAGACCCTGGACTCACGTGTCCTTCTCTGGAAGTAAGCCCATAACCCCTACTGCCCTGAGGGTCCCTGCGAGGACGAAGGGAGAGAATACAGACCAAGGGCTTGACATGGGATCTGGCTCACAGTGGGCACCTTAGTGCCACCGTGGGAATGTCAGTCATTTCATGTGCAAGACAGGGGTAATAGCCGGGTGGGGGTGGCTCAACGCCTTTAATCCCAGCACTCGGGAGGCAGAGGCAGGCGGATCTCTGTGAGTTCGAGGCCAGCCTGGTCTACAGAGGGAGTTCCAGGACAGCCAGGGCTACACAGAGAAACCCTGTCTCAAAAAACCAAAGAAAAGAAAGCCACTCAGTGGTTGAGTGTTTTCCTAGCATTCATAAGACCCTGGGTTCATCCAGCATGTCAAAAAAGAAAGAAAGAAAAAAGGAGAAAGCATTTTAGTTTTCAGTTTTATGGACAGGGAGGCCTGACACTCAGCATCTAGGTTCTAGATGACATGCCGTTATCTCATGTGGAAGACGGAAGGACAAGATGAGCATGGAGGAGCTAGACAGTGTGCTGAGGAGCTGGAGGGCACAGGAGGGCACAGCGGGGCACAGCAGGGCTCAGGAGGGACCTCTGCTCTCATCTGTTCTCCATCCTACCTCCTGAGCCAGGAGTCCCAGAGGACAGAGCCTCTTCCCACTCAATACCTCCTGGTGTCGGAACCTGTGTGAGTTAACTGTCCTCTTCTCTCCTTAGCCCAAGATCGCGGCTGAGAGGGGGCCTACGGTACTGAACGCTGGAGCCTTAGCTGCCGTCCTCCTGGGAGGAGGGAGATGGACTCAAGCCTCCAGCTCTGTCCTGAGCTCCTAAGCCCTCTGGTGGAGAGTCTGCAGTTTAACTAAATTCTGCCCCATTCTGGGCACCTCAGCATGGCTTGACACCTCAAATAATTAATATACACTCATATCCCACATGGAATATGGCTTATATACAAGCTTTATATAAATGAGTTGCAACTGACTGGATAATATATTAAATTTACTTATTTAATCTTTGTTTAACTCCATAATGTGGCTTTCTTTTTTATTTTAAAACAATAATTTTTTTTCGAGGTTTCTGTCATGGACAGAATGGGTCAATAGTACTACCATTACTGGAGCAGCTAGGTTAGGCAGCTCTCCCAGAATCTGCCAGATCGAAAGCCCAGGCAGGCTGTACCCACTCCATTCACTCACCCACTCATCCACCCACCAATTCATCCATGCGTCCATGCATCCATCGGTCAGTAGGGGCTGTGGTAGAAAAGGCTAAGTGCGGTATGAGACTGCCCTCTAGAGGTTGCTCCAGGGAGGTGCAGTGGGGAGTTGAGAGCCTCCTTTGTTAACACGTAAGGTTAAACTCACTAGGACACACAAGTAGGCACGGCAGTACAGTTTGTTGCAATGACTGATGGGATACATCTGTGCACCGAACCCGCCGGGAGCACCAAGGAACCCTGAACGTCTCAGGTAACAGGTGTAGGCACGGCAGGGTAAGCAGGGTTCAAACCGGGCCTGGAAGGGTGTCTATGACATTGCCGGGCATCTCTGTAGAGACAAGCTATTCTGGGTGAGAGGAACAGCTCTGTAGAAGAGCAGATTTGCAGGGGTCTGTGAGGAGGATAGACATACAAGGTATATCTGGGGGGGGGGTTAGGGGGCAAGTGATAAGGAAACCCACCCAACAAAACTTCTCTTACCCCCAAGGGCGAAGCCAGTACGCTGACTCCAAAGCTGTAGGATCTTAATTCTTGGAAGGAGTGCACTGATTTGTTCACTCTGTGGGTATTCGCTGAGTGAGCACCTTGCCTGGGCCAGAAGCTATTTTAGGCACGGTGTGCACACCGGGCAACCACGCCACACTTGAGAAGCTTAAAACGTAAGCCTGCACCAGAGGACGAACAGCAAACACTGCAAGGGATCGTGTCTGGTCGCTGTGGAGGGAGCGGAGCCAAAAGCCGCAGGCAGTGGTTCTGAGTGAAGGAAGAAAGCACACTGGGGGAGGGGTCCTCACCCTGTCTAAGGCTCTTGGCTGTGTGCGGAGGTGGGGGGGAGGGAGCCGTTTAGTGCCAGGGGAAAGGCTCGGTGGTTGAGAGCACTGGTTCCTCTTCCAAAGGACCCCCTGCAACTCCCAGCACCCAAATGGCAGCTCTAACCTGCTGTCACTCAGGTCCCAGAGGACCCAGTGCTCTTCCATGGCCTCCTCAGACACCAGGCATGCATGTGCTACACAGACATTTATGCAGGCAAAACACCCATACATGTAAAAATTACACGTAAAGCCAGGCGTGGTGGCACACATCTTTAATCCCAGCACTTGGGAGGCAGAGGCAGGCTGATCTCTGAGTCTGAGGCCAGCCTGGTCTACAGAGTGAGTTCCAGGACAGCTGGGGATACACAGAGAAACCCTGTCTCGAAAAACAAAGATTACACATAAAAGTAAGTTAATTTAAAGGAATTTTTTAGATTTATTTATTTTATACATATGCATATTTTAGTTGCACGTATATCTGTGCACCACACATGTGCCTGGTGCCCTCAGACGCCAGAAGAGGGCATCAGATACCCTGGAATTGAAAGTGCAAATGTAGTGAACCACAGTGTGGGTGCAGAGTCCTTTGGAAGAGCAGCCAATGCTCTTAACCACTGACCCATCTCTCCAGCGTCTCTTTTTCTTCTGAGATAAGGTCTCTAGCCCAAGCTGGCCTCAAAATCACTAAGCAGCCAAGGATGACCTTGAACTTCTGATCTTCCTGCTTCCACTGCTCCACTGAAGTCTAGGTGCATATCACCACACACAGTACTTGTGCTGAGGATCAAACTTGAGACTTCATGAATGCCCAGTAAGCATTCTACCAATTGAACTACATCCCCAGCCAAAACTAACTTACCCTTTACGATAGATAGATAGATAGATAGATAGATAGATAGATAGATGATAGATAGATAGATGCAATGTAAAAAGATTAGGGATATCAGGGGTTGGGCGATTGCCATATTAATGGGGTCGCCAGGCAAGCTTTGGGTAAGACCTTAGGAAATTACTGAGGAGTCACAAGGTTGCAAACGGGAAGGGATTGGGAACCGGGGCAGAACACCCAGTGGGAGGAAATGTCAGCAGGCAGGGGGTGCGAACTTTGATTTTGACTGACTAACAATTACTTTAGCAATAGAATTTAAGAATAGATTTTGAAGCCAAGGTTAGTAGTACAAACTTACAATTTTTCTTGGGTGGTAGCAGCAGAAAGATCAGGAGTTCAAGGTCAGCCTCGTCAAAATACTAAGTTCAAGACTTGGCCAGTCAGATGGTTCCGTGGGTCTGTCTGCCTGTGATCGGGCAAAGATGGCAGCAGGTGTTTCTGCAGGGTGGTGCAGCTTGACCTCCCACCAGCCCCCAGTAATGACACAGAGACTTCTTATTAATTATGAAAGCTTGGCCGTAGCTAGGGCTTGTTCCCAACTAGCTCTTGCAACTTAAATTAACCTGCTTTTACTAACCTGCGTTCTGCCACGTGGCTAGTTACCTCTCCTCAGTACCATAAGTCTGACTTCCTCCACATCTGCCTAGTGATCCCCTGCCTCTTTCCCAAAGTTCCTATCTGCCCCCAGAAGTCCCGCCTATCCTCTCCTGCCTAGCTATTGGTTGTTCAGCTCTCTATTAAACCAATCAGAAGGTGCCTTAGACAGGCAAGTAAGGACAGAGATGCCTCTTCACAGAGTGTACAAAAAGGTTATTCCAACATCTATTGTGTGATATTTTGATAGCCCTCTGACACTCCTGAGACTGCCTAATAAAGTTATTTCTTGAATCAGGGGGTGGAGCCTATAACTAGCTGACCAGAATTGGCCATAGAGAAGCCAGCAATTTGGATAGAGAAGACGCACGGGAAGGAAAGGGCAGGGACTAGATTTTGATCTCTCTTGGTTCTGGAATGAGGGAAGAGATGTGTCTCTTGTGGTGTCTCTGGCCAAAAGACAAGGTCAGCTAGTTGCACTACAGCCTCCCTGAGCTAGCAGGTTTTCACCCCAGCCTCTAACTTCTGAGTCTTATTGGTAAATAGAACAATAGAGACTTAATTTAAACCTACATATTGTAGCTGCAGCCGAGCTGGGACTGTGGGACCAGAAGCCCTGCCAGGCTGTGGTCTGAGTGGCTGGCAGGGCACTGACTGAGGGGCTGTGGGATGGCAGATGATAATTAAAATATCAGTAGATTAATGTGCAGCTGTTGAGTGAACAGAAAAACTATATATGGCATCCAACGTGGAGGCTCGGATATCCACATAAGGCCTGAGAAAGCGGTTTCTCGGGCAGGCAGAGCTCTTTTGAAGAGGCCCTGCTGTGCAGCAGAGCTCTGGAGCAGCTGGTGTGCTAGGTAAAGATGCCTGCTGCATCCTGGACACAGCAGCTTCCCAGAGCTGCAGCAGTGCATGAGACACTGAGACTAGGCTCTCAGGGAACCAAGGGGGTGAGGAACCAGCCACCAGAGCTGAGAGGCGGCTAGGATGGCACCTATTTAAGGTTTATCTGGCAGTCAGAGAACGCTGCAGGTGGTCAGTAAAGTGGTCTAGAGGAAGGAAACCTTTACATAGATACAGTAAAAAATGGGTATAGACAGTCGTAGAAAAAAATAGTTTAAAAATAATGAAGAAAACTCTTTAAAGAGAGTAAAGAAACATTTCTTTAAAAGCCACTTAAAGATGGGAAATACACAGCGTGTCTGGATCCCATATGGTACTTTGCTGACTTTGAACTTTTTTTTTTAATATTTATTATGTATACAATGTTCTGGCATGTATGCCTGCACACCAGAAGAGGGCACCAAATCTCATAGATGGTTGTGAGCCACCACATGGTTGCTGGGAATTGAACTCAGGACCTCTGGAAGAACAGCCAGTGCTCTTAACCTCTGAGCCATCTCTCCAGCCCATAACCTGTGTTTTCTAATCATCCTAAACAGTTTGTAATAGTAGCTTTCAAGGACTAGAACTTTACATTATGTTTTCAAATGAGTTGCATAGGTACAACACCTCAAACAAGAGTAGAAACATACAGTATGTTGTAACAAAAATAACCTTAAATTTGTATCAATACACAAAAATTCATACCAATGTAAAATATTTGAGACTAGTGGTTGCTTTTTAGTTTAAAAGTATATTCAGGGCCAGGTGGCGGTGGTGCATGCCTTTAATCCCAGTACTCAGGAGGCAGAGCCAGGCAGATCTCTGTGAGTTCGAGGCCAGCCTGGTCTACAGAGTGAGATCCAGGACAGGCATCAAAACTACATAGAGAAACTCGGTCTCAAAAAAACCAAAAAAAAAAAAAAAAAAAAAAAAGTATATTCAGGGCTGGAGAGATGGCTCAGAGGTTAAGAGCACTGGCTGCTCTTCCAGAGGTCCTGAGTTCAATTCCCAGCAACCACATGGTAGCTCACAACCATTTGTAATGAGATCTGGTACCCTTTTCTGGCCTGCAGGCATACATGCAGGCTGAACATTGTGTACATAATAAATAAATAAATATTTAAAAAATAAAATTTAAAAATAAAAAGATTCAATAATCTATCCTTTTATTCTATTATTCCTATATCACCCTCCATTTTTCTTTTTATTCCTTATCCTCATTTTTCCCCCAACACTAGATAGGAGAGGAAGAAGAACAGAGGAAAGAAAAAGAAAGAAAGAGAGCCCTGACTCTAACCTCCTTTATTTCGTTTCCTCCCTGACCGTGACCAATAACAACATGTAACCAACCCCCTAAATTACAACAAACGTCTTTAAGCCCCCCAACAACCAAAGAACAGCCATATCCCAGGAATGTAGGCGTCATGTGCTTAAATTTGCTTTTTGTTGGCTGGGGGTGATGGCATTTTTAGGGGACCCTGAGAAGATTGGGACAGTGGTCAAGTCCTGGGGGAGCTAGCTGTAACATTTGTTGTCCAGTCTCTGTGTGATGGGAAAGTACAGGGCTTATCTGAAGTCCTGGCTGGAGTAGTCTGAGGCTGGACCATCTTAGCTAGCCACTTTGAAGTTGTCCTAGATGCAGATTTTTTTTTTTTTTGTGGAGGGGTCTCAAGACAGGGTTTCTCTGTGTAGCTTTGGAGCCTGTCCTAGAACTCGCTCTGTGGACCAGGTTTGCCTTAAACTCACATACATCCACCTGCCTTTGTCTTCTGAGTGCTGGGAATAAAGGTGTCTGCCACTGTGCCTGGCCTGGATGCAGATTTTTGAGGAAAGGACAACAGAGGCATTCTGAGAGGTTGGATCACCTAGGCTGCTTGTCTTGTCTTCATTGGTGTCTGGTCCTTTTTTTCTGAAAAAAAAAAAATACAAACTTGTAAAGGTAACATACATATCTGCATTAACACAAGTATGGAATGTGCAGTGTGCACAAGTCAGTTAAAGATGATTCTCTGCTCTGTGTTTGAGCAAGGAAAAGGCATCTGCCAACTTTATAAGTCTGTTTAGGCTGCATACCAAACTGTCATGAGGACTCTGTAGCCAACAAGGATTATCATGTCTCATCCGTTCTCAGAGCTGATCCCATGCAGAGAGATCAGCATATACATCACCTGTCTTGTAGTTTTTCTTAGTTTCTTTCTTGATGTCTATAGCAAAGATTTTCAGGTCTCCCCTGGTCAAATCTGATCTCTATTGATTTTGAAGGAATCCATAGCTTTTTGGTTCCTATGAAAACAAAGGCATAACCTCTCCCCCAATGCAACACATTTCCTGATCTCCATTCTGAAGTTAAGACATCCTTAAAATATATAGACTGGTTTAATTCAGCAGTTTTTTCCCCACAATCCAATGTCTCTCAGCAACTGTTGTATTTTGGTTTTTTGTAGGTTTTTGTTGTTGTTGTTGTTGTTGTTCATTAGCATTTAAAATGTTTTTTTCATTTTTCTTTATTAAGAAATTTTCTACTCACTCTACATACCACCCACAGATCCCACCTTCTCCCTCCTCCCATCCCCTCCTCTCTCCCAAGCCACCCCACATTCCCACATCTCCCAAATCAAGGTCTCCCATGGGGAGTCAGCAGAGCCCAGCACACTGAGCCTAGGCAGGTCCAAGCCCCTTCCCACTGCACCAAGGCTATGCAAGGCATCACACCACAGGCACTGGGTTCCAGAAGCCTGCCCACGCACCAGGGACGGATCCCAATCTCCCTGCCTGGGTGCCCCCCAAACAATTCGAGCCAAACAACTGTCTTCTGCATCCAGAGGGCCTAGTCCAGTCCCATGGGGGCTCCACAGCCACTAGTCTACAGTTCATGGGCTTCCACTAGTGTGGCCAGTCATCTCTGCACATCTTCCCATCATGATCTCGATGTCTCCCACCTGGCGGGCTCTGTCTCAGGGAACAGATGCAGTCTCGGAGCAACATTTAAAATTTTAAAGTTAGGCCGGGTGTTGGTGGCGCACGCCTTTAATCCCAGCACTTGGGAGGCAGAGGCAGGCAGATCTCTGTGAGTTTGAGGCCAACCTGGTCTACAAAGCGAGATCCTGGAAAGGCGCAAAGCTACACAGAGAAATCCTGTCTCGAAAAACCAAAAAAAAAAAAGGATGATGAGTACTTCCCGTCCTTACATGGCTTATTCTTTTTCATATTACTTTACTCTCTCTTTAAAGACTTCATTACTTTCAAACTATTTTTTATGGCTGTCTATACTCATTTTCTTCTCTTTCTTTGGCACCTAAGCACATTTTCAAGCACACTGTACCCGTCCAGAGGTTTTCTCAGTCGGGACCTGCTTTCTGCATGCCTGCAGCCTTTCTGGGACTGTGTGAGCCGAAGCCAACAGGTGCATGCAACAAGCACTCACAAGCTTGCCAGAGAAACGGTCCTATCTGTGCATCTGCAGGTTCCGTTTGTGGCTCTGCTTAGCACTTGGTGCTGGCGACTGACTCCACCCACCTGGGGTCCTGGAGAGCTGAGCCATACCCATGGGCAACAGGCTGGCCTACCTGCCCCAGCACTGGGAAGTGGCTAGGCGTGTGCTGCAGCAGCATTTCCAACCAGTCTCCGACCGAGAAGAAGCATGCCAGCTGTTCACAGGCCTTGCTCAAGTGCTCAGCTACTCAGCAGGGCCTCTTCAAAGAGCTGGGCCTCTTCAAAGAGCCAGGCCTGTCTGAGAGACTGATTCCTAGGAAGCCACATCTGGCTCCATGTCTGGAACTTTTCTCAGTTTTCTCAGGCTCCATGCTTGGATATACGACGTGCCTCCACATTGGACACCAAAGGTAGCTGGACTTTCTTTAGACCGCCAGCTCCTGAATAATGACACGGAGACATTTTATTAATTATGAAAGCTTGGTCTTAGCTTAGGCTTGTTCCCAACTAGCTCTTAAAACTTAAATTCACCTGTTTATATTAATCTGTAATCTGCCACATGGCTCATTACCTCTCCTCAGTACCGTATGTCCAACTTCCTCCACATCTGGCTGGCAAATTTCCTGCATCTCCAATTCTTTCCCAGAGTTCCTGTCTCTCTATGGAAGTCCTGCCTATCCTCTCCTGTCCAGCTATTGGCCATTCAGCTCTCAATTAAACCAATAAGAAGGCGTCTTAGACAGGCAAGGAAGGACAGAGACAGCTCTTCACACAGTGTACAGCAGGGTGGTTTTTAAGGAGAAAAGGGGAAAGTCTGTGCTAGGGTCAGCTGGTCAGTCCTGATTGGACATGTTAGCCAGTGTAGCCAAATAATAAATTTTGATTGCTGGACCTTGATGAACAGTCTCATAGGCATATGGAAGTGGCCGAATAAGGGAATGGACCTTGGGGGCTAGCTTTAGGAATGTAAGCTAACGGTTTAGCAAGGGAGAGGAAAGGGGAGAGAGTAAGACCTGCCAGACCATGTTTGCAATGCCTGGGCCTGCTAGAGCCCTTCATAGAGGGAGACAGCAGACAGCTTCTTCTGGCCTCTACCCTGTACATGCCTCCCTCCCCCACGGTCTCACTAGGTAGCTCTGGTTGTCCTAGAACTCACTCTGTAGACCAGGCTGGCCTCAAACTCAGAGATCCGCCTGCCTCTGCCTCCCAAATGTTGAGATTAAAGGTGCGTGCCACCACCACCTGTCTTGAACTTTAATTACAGTTTTAGGAGGAGCGCACACCTGCCACGGCATATATTCAGGCTGGGGGCAGGGGTTCGTGTGGATGTTGTTCGGCATGCATGTGAAGGTCTAAGGACAACTTGTAGGAGTCAGCTCTCTCCTTCTGCCATGTTGGGGCCCAGGGTTCAAACTCAGGTCATTAAGCCTGATGGTAAGTGCCTGAACCTCTGAGCCATCTCATGAACTCCTTTATTTCATGTTTGTGGGTTAGTTTTGTCCAACTTGTAGTTAATTTCATTTGTCTCTCCCTCCCCTCTGACCCTTCTTATTTTTTCTTTGTGTGTGGAAGGGGGAGTGGCAGGGTTGGGAAAGTGGGTAGACTAGGTCTAACTGTATAACCAAGGCTGCCCATAAATGTGCAGTTCTCAGGGCTGAAGAAATGGCTCATAAGTTAAGGGTACTGGCTCCTTTTCCAGAGGATCTTGGTTTGATTCCCAACACCTATACCATGATTCAGTACATCCTTTAATCCAGTTCCAGGGTATCAGCTGCCCTCTTCTGGCCTCCGTGGGCACTGCACACATGTTGTGCACATACATGCAGGCAAAATGCCCATACACATAACAAAAGAAAAAAAAAAAACATGTGATTCTCTGTAGCTAGAGTTTTCCTGCCTTGCCCACAGTCAGGACAATCTTTGTCACCCGCCAGTCCCACAGCCGCTCAGACCCAACCAAGTAAACACAGAGACTTATATTGCTTACAAACTGTATGGCCGTGGCAGGCTTCTTGCTAACTGTTCTTATAGCTTAAATTAATCCATTTCCATAAATCTATACCTTGCCACATGGCTTGTGGCTTACCAGCATCTTCACATTCAGTTTGTCATGGTGGCAGATGGCAGTGTCTCTCACTCAGCCTTCCACTTCCCAGAATTCTTCTCCTCCTTGTCCCACCTATACTTCCTCCTGCCTGACTACTGGCCAATCAGTGTTTTATTTACTAACCAATCAGAGCAACACATTTGCCATACAGAACATCCCACAGCAATTCTCTTGCCTGTACTTCCCAAGGGCCAAGATAATAGTGTGTGTGACCACACCTGGCTATTCTTTTTGTGATGTCTCATTATGTTAGGCTACCCACAAATTCTCCCCCCCCCCCCTTATAAGAGTTTATTAGAGATAAAGGGACAGAGAGTGCGCAGGCCTGTGGGAGAGACACGTGCGTGGAGAAGAGGAAGAGGAGAAGAGGGCCAGGAATATGGCGCTCCGCTTTAAAAACCGGCTGGGGGCATGGCCAGGTCACGTCACTACTCCACGCATGTGCGTAGATCACATGGTCACGTTGGACGCTTACTTAGCCATGTAACGTCACGGATTCTGGTCACGCGAGATGCCTTGGCCGGAACTTGCTAGGCGGAGGTGTCCGGCCTGACCGGAATTGGCTAGGCGGAAGTGTCCGCCTGGTAAATGCGACCGTTGGGGGGGGGAGGCGTGTTGTGAACCCTTCATTCCCGACTCTTTTATTTTTTAAAAAAAGAAAAAATTGGCTACCCACAAATTCTTAGCCGCATGTGATCCTCCTGCCTCATCCTCTTTGTAGCTACAACTAGAAGTGTGCACCACCATGTCCAGATGTAGTTGACATGGTAGATAATCAATAAGAAAATAGAAATCAAGCTGGGCATGGTGGTACACACCTTTAATCCCAGCACTCAGGAGGCCAAGGCAGGAGGATCTCTGTGAGTTTGAGGTCAGCTGGGTCTACAAAGTGAGTTCTAGGACAGCTAAGACTGTTACACAGAGAAACCCTGTCTTGAAAAACCAAAAAAAGAAGAAAAAAGAAAGAAAGAAAGAAAGAAAGAAAGAAAGAAAGAAAGAAAGAAAGAAAGAAAGAAAGAAAGAAAGAGAAAAAGAAAAAAATAGAAAGCTTGAACAATGCCATACATAAGAACCCAATAGAAGCCAGGTACAGTCATGAGTGTCTTTGATTCCAATACTCAGGAGGCAGGGTAATGGGGACTAGAGGGGTCCAGTCACTCAGTAGTCCCCTCCCAGGGTCCAGGAAGAATCTACGACCAGCTGATAATTTAATCTTTGATGATATGAAATGAATCTATGTACACGAAACTCATAGTCCATACACTTTATTCTTCTGAGTCAGTTCTCTCTCTACACAGCTTTAGTTCTGCTCTGGTGCCCAGCTCCTTTCTTGCCTGATTTCTCTCTACAATTATCTGCTGTCCCCTCTAGGTTCTATCTTAATTCTCTCATCTTAGTTCTGCCCCATCTAGGTTCTCATCCATCTAGTTCTTTCCCATCTCAGCTCCTCTCCCATCTCCTTCTTCCTCATCTTGTTCTTCCCCATCTGGCTCTTGCTCATCTTCCATCTCGTTCCTCTTGTCCTCTCTTTTAGTCCTTCAATCTAGTTCTTCCCCATCTCAGTTCGTTCCTCTCCAGTTCTTACCCATCTAGTTCTTCCATTCTCTTTTTTCTTCTCTGTCTAGTCCTCCTCTGAAAATAAAACGGCCCTTTTATCCTTTTGACCCTTATCTCTCCAAGCTATCTCTGCTCCCACTGTTTCTGGCAAGTGTGTTTGGTTGCTAGGCAACTTAGCCAGTCAAGTTTCGTCACAGCTAGATGTACCTGTAAGCTGGAACCCTTAGTTCTGAGTTAATTGTTAAGGGTGAATCTAAAACTAAAGGTAAGACTTTGGAAAGGACAAAGTTAAGCTTCATCAGCACATCCTCCGGGCCTTCTCAAACAGATAGTCTAGAGGCTTAAGTCTGTTCTTAGAGAGTACAAAGGTATCTCTGATAACATACTTTCATCCATCCGGGGATGGTCCTGGCTGGATTCAGCTAATGACAATAATTACAGAAAGGCCTGAAATTAGGGATCCTGGCTGTGTTACTGTTCAGAAGGTTATCTAAATGTTCCTTTAGTAGAGGGGAAATGGTGCCCAAAGAATGATGGAAAAGCTACAATAGCACACAATAAATTCATAGTAGGAAACGGCTGATAATCAAAAGCCAATATCATGAAGACTCCTTGAGCCTCAGCTTGACCTCTGGAAGGCCCTTGGTTTCTCCCAGGTATTAGTTTATCATAATCAGCTAAAATCTCACTTCATATATTTTTGGGGCTTGCAGCAGCAGAGGCAAGTCTGATCTATATATCAAGTTTTAGGACAGCCAGAGCTACCCAGTGAGACCCTATCTCCAACAACAAGCAAAAAACAAAACAACAACAACTCAATAGATACTTGATTAATGTTAACATTGACTGTTAACTTGAGAGAATCAAGAATCTTCTAGGAGACATACCCTTGGGCATGCTTGTGAGGGAGTTTCCAGATTGGGTTTCTAGGTGGGAAGACCCATCTTAAATGTCAGCATCCATTCACTGGGTGGGGGCCCTGGACTGAAAAAAAAGGAGGAAGGGAGAGTCAGAATTCTGGCTCCCTGCTGCTTGCCAGGATACCACGCGACCAGCCACCTCCAGCGCCTATGGCAGCACCAAAAACTCAGCCGGAAGAAACTCATCCTTGTGTTGCTTGTGTTGGGCATTTTGTGCCAGGCGGTGAGAAAAGTAACTAGTTATGTGATGATACATTTGTAATCTAAGAACTAAAGCTTGCCTGAAGATCAGAGCCAGCCACAGACTTAGCCACAGAGGTCAGGCAGTGGCGGCACACACCTTTAATCCTAGCACTCAGGAAGCAGAGGCAGAGATCCCTCTGGATGGCTGTGAATCCATGCTGGGCTACATGGATTCATCCAATCTAAAAGAGAAACAGCAGGGCAGTGGTAGCACACACCTTTAATCCCAGCACTTGGGATCACACACCTTTAATCCCAGCACTTGGGAAGTCACATTCCTTTAATCCCAGCACTTATGAAGGCTGAGACAAGAAGTGATATGGCTGGGCAGAGAAAGGAATATAAAGTGGGAGGAGACAGGAATTAGGCCCCTTTAGGGTCTAATTAGGCTGAGGACTCAGGAGCATTCAGTCTGAGGATTCATAGAGACAGGATGTTCTCTTTTAGGCTGAGGAGTTGGCCAGGTGAGAAGTGGCTGTGGCTTCTTTTCTCTGATCTTTCAGCATTGACCCCAATATCTGGCTCTGGGTTTTTATTATAAGACCATTTAGGATTAGTGCAACAAAGTACACTTAGAGAGCAATCCAGCAGACAACAGGAAAGCTTAGATTCTCAGTGACACAGGAATCAATACTGAGGCACATTAGTCCGTGAAACAAGCTTCAGGAAACTGAGAAGACTCAACATAGTCCAAAATATGAGCCCTGATTGGATTGAATGAGTTACCTGAGGGTAGTGATGCACAACTGTAACCCCAGAATTTGGGAGGATGAGGCAGGGGAATTGCTATGAGTTCAAGACTGGCCTGGGTTACAGAGTAACTCCCAGACCAGCCAGATATGAAGTGAGACGCTGCCTCAGAGCCTTTCCAATGCAGAAAATACTGCTGAACTTAAACACCTACAGGTAAACAAAGAGCCCAAAGCGTGTTCCACCCTTACAGAGCACAGGGTGAGGCTGACCCACACGTGAGCACCCACACCCCCACACCCCCCACACCCGCCACACGTGGACATGATCCTCACCAAAGAATGAATGATTCCTAAGCTGAAAGGGGAGGCTGCACACAACAAAACAAGAGCAGCATGGGAATCCATGTAAGCCTAGGGACACGATCGCACACAGCCATAATGCCAAGGCAAGAAGACCTCCCCTAGCCCAAGGCCAGCCAACCTTGGGTACACAGTAAGGCCCCTGTCTCAAAAAAATACAGGAAGGAGCCGGGCGGCGGTGGCACGCACCTTTAATCCCAGCACTCAGGAGGCAAAAGCAGGCAGATCTCTGTGAGTTTGAAGCCAGCCTGGTCTACAGAGCGAGATCCAGGACAGGCACCAAAACTACACAGAGAAACCCTGTCTTGAAAAACAAAACAAACAAACAAACAAATACAGGAAGGAAGGAAGAAGAAAATGATTAAATAACATCATCTTAAATACAAAAAAAAAAAAAAGAAGAAGAAGAAGAAACAGAGGTTGAGAGGCTGCCTCGCCCCATCCACCATGTGAGGGCTCAGCTATGTGGTGGTCGGAATGAGACCGGCCCCACAGGCTCGTATTTGAATGCTTGGTCCCTAGTTGACAGAACTATTTGAAGGATTCGGCAGTGTGGCCTTTCACCTTTTGTAGCTGGGCTTTCTTGTCAGCTGCCCCCAAATAATGACACAGAGACTTATTATTAATTATGGGAGCTTGGCCTTTAGCTTAGGCTTGTCCCCAACCAGCTTTTATAGCTTAAATTAAACTGTTTCTATTAATCTCCATTCTGCCACATGGCTTTTACCTCTCTCCCATTCTGTATGTCCCACTTGCTCCACATCTCGCTGGAGTCTCTCCGCTCTCTTCTTCCCAGAGTTCCCCTCTCTCCCTTGAAGTCCCGCCTATCCTCTCCCACCTAGTTATTGGCCAGTCAGCACTTTATTAAACCATTCAGAAGGTGCCTTAGACAGAGGCATATCTTACAGCATACAAAAAGATTATCCCACAACAACATTTGGGTGTCACTAGGGGCAGGCTTTGAAGTTTCAAAAGCCCATGCCAGGCCCAGTGATTTTTCTTTCTTTTTTTTGTCTCTGCCTGATGCTTCTGGATTTCTGGGTCAGATGTAAATTCTCAGCTATTGCTCCAGAACCACACCTGCCTACTACCATGCTCTCCTCCACGACAGTCACAGGCTGACCCTCTGAAACTTTAAGCAAGCCCCCAATTAAATGCTTTCTTTGATAAAATTGCCTTGGTCGGGGAATCTCTTCACAGCAATAGAACACAATAGGCCAAGACAGGCAAGGAGGGGTCATCTGGAAAGCAGAGGAGGATTGCTGAACCTGTGGGCACCTTGACGGTGGACTTCCCAGCTTCTAGAGTTGTGAGGATTCATTTCTTAGAGCAGCCTGAACAGACTAAGATAATAATACACAGAGGGCCAGTGAGATGGCCTGGCGGATAAAAATACCAGTTGCCAAGCCTGACCCTTTGAGTTCCATCCCTGGGAACTCAAGACCAGCCTGGCCTACAATGTGAGGAGAATCAACTCCGACCTCCGCATGCAACCATAGCACTCAAGAGGCAGAGGCAGGTGGATTTCTGTGAGTTCAAAGCCAAGGCCAGCCCGAAAATAAAAAAGGTTAAAGCCTAAGTTCTCCGTTGCACCCTGTCTATAGTGAACAGAGCCCAAGAGATGCCAGAAATCTAGTATTCAGCGACTCTGATAACTGTGGACCTGGTAATGACAGGCTAAGCTATTAAATGGTTTGTTGTTGGGTTTTGTGTTGTGTTTTTTAACTCTTTACTCTTTGGGGAACCTGCCACTCAGCTCCCAAATAAATACACAAAAACCTTCTTTCTTATGAATGCCCAGCCTTAGCTTGGCTTGCTTCTAGCTAGCTTTTCTTAAATTATCCCATCTACCTTTTGCCTTTGGGCTTTTATCTTTCTCTATTTCTGTATATCTCTTCTTTCCTTCTTACTCCGTGTCTGGCTGGGTGGCTGGGTGGCTGGCCCCCAGCATCCTCCTCTCCCTACTCCTATTCTCGCTCCTCTTCCTTTTTTCAATCCTCCCTTCCTTTCTTCCCTAGATTTCTCCTCCTCCTTATTCTCTCTGCATGCCAGCTCCGCCTATCCTTTCTCCTGCCTTGTTATTGGCCATTCAGCTCTTCATTAGACCAATCAGGTGTTTTAGGCAGGCAAAGTAACACAGCTTCACAGAGAAAGACAAATGCATCATGAAAGAATGCAACATATCTTTGTGTCATTAAGCAAATATTCCACAGCATACACTAACGTAACACATCCTAAATTAATATTCCATAACAGTGGCTGACTTGCTTGTATTGATGGATAAGCTGGACAAAGGGAAGATTCTCCTCCAGGGCAAGGCAGGGATGGGACATGACAGTACAGAATTTCATCATGTAACTCAGACTGCTTTGCAAATGTAAAACTGATCTTCTCCATCTAACATTCTCTATCCTCACCTTTTCCTCATTCTTGAGGCACATAGTCATGTAGCTCAAGCTAGCCTTGAACTCACAATACAGTCAAGGAGCCTTAACTTCTGATCCCCCTGCCTCCACTTCACAAGTGCTGGGTCACAGGTGTGTGCCATCACAGCGTTTATGCCATTCTGGAAACCAAGCTCAAAGCTTCATGAGTGCTTGGTAAGAAGAGGGCATCAGACCCCCTGGGACTGGAGTTACAGACAGTTGTGAGCTGCCATCGAGAATGTTTTTATAAGAGGCCAGAGTTCTGAGTTTTCAGTCATTTTGCTGTGTTTTGTTTTGTTTCAGACAGAGTCCTGTTCTGCAGCCCAGGCTAGCCTAAAATTCATGTCGATCTTCCTGCCTCAACTTCCTGAGTACTAGGATTGCAGGTGTGAGTCAGCACACCAGCCTCACTTTAAATATTTCTATTAGAAATATAGCTGGGCAGTGGTGGCGCACACCTTTAATCCCAGCACTGAGGAGGTAGAGGTAGGCAGATCTCTGGCAGTTGAAGGCCAGCCAGAACCTGTCTCAAAAACAAACAGGGGCTGGAGAGATGGCTCAATGGCTAAGAGCACTGGCTTCCAGAGGAGCCAGGTTCAATTCCCAGCACCTACATGGAAGCTCACAAATGTCTGAAACTCCAGTTCCAGGGGATCTGACATCCTCACACAGAATACATACAGGCAAAACACCAGTGGACATTAAATAAATAAATTTAAAAACAAATAGCATTTGAGGTCTGGAAAAATGATTCAGCGGGGTTGGGGATTAGCAAGCGCAGGGTCCTGGGTTCAGTCAGTCCTCAGCTCTGAAAAAAAAAAAAAAAAAAGATGATTCAGCAATTAACAGCACCAGCTGCTCTCCCAGAGGTCCTAGGTTCCAATCCCAGCACCTCTAGAATTGGATCACAGACAGTTGTTAACTGTCTACCAGCACAAACCCATACACATAAGATAAAAATAAATAATACATTGGCTGGAGAGATGACTCAATGGTTAAGAACACTGGCTGCTCTTACACAGAATCAGGTTCAATTCCCAGCACCCACATGGTGGCATACAACCATCCCTAACTCCAATTCCAGGGAATCCTTCACCTTCATCTTTTTTTATTTTATTATTTTTGTTTGGTTGGTTTTTGTTTTTTTTTCTGTTTTGTTTTTTCCTAGACAAGGTTTCTCTGTGTATTTTGGTGCCTGTCCTGGATCTCGCTCTGTAGCCCAGGCTGGCCTCGAACTCACAGAGATCTGCCTAGCTCTGCTTCATAAATGCTGGGATTAAAGACATGCGCTACCACTGCCCGATGTTTTTTGGTTTTTCAAGACAAGGTTTCTCTGTGTATCCAGGCTGGCCTTGAACTCAGAGATTTGCCTGCCTCTGCCTCCCAAATGCTGGCTTAAAGGTATGTGCCACCACTACCAGCATATAAGTAAATATTTAAAAATAGTTTTTAAAAAATAAATATTGCTTTTTAAATGTTTTTTAAATCACTGTTGGGGGCTGGAGAGATGGCTCAGAGGTTCAGAGCACTGGCTGCTCTTCCAGAGGTCCTGAGTTCAATTCCCAGCAACCACATGGTGGCTCACAACCATCTGTAATGAGATCTGGTGCCCTCTTCTGGTGCGCAGACAACATGCAGGCAGAACACTGTATACATAATAAAAAAAAAAAAAGAAAAAACTATCTAATTTGTTTCCTATACCTGTGATAAACAACATAACCAAAAGTAACTTGGGAAGGAAAGAGGTAAGTTCATCTTACAGTCCACAGCCCATCATGAAGGGAAGCCAGGACAGGAAGCTTGAGGCAGGGGTTGAAGCAGAGGCCACGTAGGGACACTGCTTCCTGCTTTACCCCCCCCTGGGGTAGTTTGACTGGAATTGGCCCCTATAATCTTACAGGGAGTGGCACTGTTAGGAGGTGTGGTCTTGTTGGAGGAAGTGTGCCACTGTGGGGGTGGGCTTTGAGGTTTCCTATGCTCAGGACACTGTCCAGTGTTTCAGTTGATTTCCTATTGCCTGCAAGATGTAGGACTCTGAGTGGCGGTGGCACTTGGGAGGCAGAGCCAGGCGGATCTCTGTGAGTTTGAGGCCAGCCTAGGCTACAAAAAAAAAAAAAAAGATGTAGGACTCTCAGCTACTCCTCCAGCACCATGTCTGCCTGCATGCTGCCACGCTCCCTGCCATGATGATAACAGACTGAACCTCTGACACTGAAAGCAAGCCCCCTCAATTAAATGTTTTCCTTTATAAGAGTTGCTGTGGGGCTGGAGAGATGGCTCAGAGGTTAGGAGCACCGACTGTTCTTCCAGAGGTCCTGAGTTCAATTCCCAGCACCCACATGGTGGCTCACAGCCATCTGTAATGAGATCTGGTGCCCTCTTCTGTATACATAATAAATAAATAAACCTTAAAAAAAAGAGTTGCTGTGGTCATGGTGTGTCACATGACACCATGTGAGACATTCTATTCACAGCAATAAAAATGCTAAGACACACACACACACCCAAACTTATTTGCTCATGTCTTACCTATTCCATGACCACCTGCTCAGGGATGCCACTGTCCACAATAATCTGGGCCTCCCACATCAATCAGCCATTAATCAAGATGTCCCCATAGGCTTGCCCACAGGCCAATCTGATGGAGGCAATTCTTCAGCTGAGGTTTCCTCTTCACAACTGACACCAGCTTGTGTCATGTTGATTTAAAAAAACTACTTGCAGAGCTGGAGAGATGGCTCAGCAGTTAAGAGCGCTGACTGCTCTTCCAGAGACCAGGTTCCATTCCCAGTACTGATGTGACAACTCACAACTGTCTGTGACTTCATTTCCAGGGGATCCGACACCTTCACACAGACATACACGAAGGCAAAAACACTAATCATACTCTCCTCTGATCTTTTAACCGTATTTATTTTTACTTTTGTGTGTTTGCGTGCCTGTGTGTGTGTGTGTGTGTGTGTGTGTGTGTGTGTGTGTCCCGCGTGTGTCTGTCTGTGTAGGCCAGAGAACAATCTATCCTTTCTCAGGTACTTTCTCTCTCTCTCTTTTTTTTTTTTTTAAAGATAAGGCCTGGAACTTCCCAGGCAGACTGGTCTGCCCAGCCAGAGAACTCCCGAGACCCAACCCGCCCCCTCAGACAATCCCCAGCACTGGATTACCAGCCATGGGTTCTGAAAATCCAGTTCAGGTCCTCATGCATGCAAAGCAAGCTGTCTCCTGACTGAACGCCCTCCCCAGCCCCTGCCATCTCTCTGGGTTTTTGTTGTTTGCTTGGTGTTTTTCTGAACAGAACTTCATTACATAGTCCTGGCCGGTCTCGAACTTACTATGTAGACCAGACTGGCCTCCAGCTGCAATGACCATCTCTGCCTCCCCAAATGTTTGGACTGCAGGCTGGCACCAACATCCCAGTTTATCATTTTATGGTTTTCATATTTTTACATTATGAACCTTCTCTGCTTTTTAAAAATATATTTATTTATTTTTTATTTACTTCACTACTCACTAGTTTAAAACTGCTTATATTTTATGTGTGTTTCAGTTCATGAATGCATGCGCACCACATGCATGCCAGTACCCTGAAGGTCAGAGCACAGTGTCACCTCCCCAGACTGGAGTTACAGACAATTGTGGGTCCTCATGTGGGTATTGGGAACAAAATCTGGGTCTTCTTTCTAGAAGAGCAGCCAGTGCTCTTAACTGCTGAGCCAACCTTGTGGGCTCATTTTTTTTCTTTTCCTTTTTCTTTTAAATTTAATTTCAGCCACACGTGGTGACCATACATTTCATGCCAGTTCTTCAGAGGCAAAGGCAGGTAGATCTCTGTAAGTCCAGGGCCAGCCTAGACGATGTGTAAATTTCCAGGCTAGCCAGAGCTACAAAGAAAGACCCTAGCCGGGCGGTGGTGGCGCACACCTCGGAGGCAGAGCCAGGCAGATCTCTGTGAGTTTGAGGCCAGCCTGGTCTACAGAGCAAGATCCAGGACAGGCACCAAAACAACACAGAGAAACCCTGTCTCGAAAAAACAAAAACAAAAACAAAAAGAGAGAGAGAGAGAGAGAGAGAGAGAGAGAGAGAGAGAGAGAGAGAAAAGGAAGACCCTGTATCAAAAATAATTGTTTTGAATTTTTATTACATTTATTTATCATGTAATCTCGCTAGGCCTGAAATTTTTCTCAGTAGAATCACACTTGTAATCCCAGCCCTGGGAAGGCAGAGGCAGTAGGAGCTACTCCAGCTTCAACACCAGCTTGACCTGCATAGCAAGTTCTTAGCCAGTCAGGGTCACATACCAACACCTTGTCTCTGAAATAAAAAAAATAAAAAAAGAATGAAGGAAGAAAAGAATATTCTTTTTTTTTTCTTTCGTTTTTGTTGTTGTTGTTGTTGTTGTTGTTTTGGTTTGGTTTTTCAAGACAGGGTTTCTCTGTGTAGCCCTGGCTGTCCTGGAACTCACTCTGTAGACTAGGCTGTCCTCAAACTCATAGAGCCTGCCACTGCCTCCTGAGTGCCCAGATAAAAGGTGTGTGCCACCACCACCTGGCAAGAAAATATTCTTAAATTGGGTGTGATGGTGCATCTCTGTAATTACAACACTTGGAAGTTGGAGGTAGGAGAATTAAGAGTTCAAGTCCAACCAGAACTGTGTATAGAATTGAAAGCCACGCTAGGCTACATGGGAGCCTGTCTAAAAAAAAAGGGGGGGGGATCATGATTTGATTTCATGTATATTCCTATTTACTTTCAAAGATTTCTTTTATCATTTTAATTACATATATGTTAGTGCATCTACATGTGGATGTGTGTCCCTGAACCAGACTCCTGTCCTCTGGAAGAACAGCACATGTTCTTAACCGCTGAGCCATCTCTCCAGCTCCTGCTTATTTTGTTTTATTTAATTGTTTATTCTTTTGGTTTTTCGAGACAGGGTTTCTCTGTGTAGTCCTGGTTGTCTTGGAACTAGCTCTGTAGATCAGGCTGGTCTTGAACTCACAGAGATCCTCCTGCCTCTGCCTCCCAAGTGCTGGAATTAAAGGCGTGTGCTACCACCGACCCGCTACTTTTCTTTTTTTTAAATGCTTTTTTCCCCCAGAGCTGAGGACCAAACCCAGGGTCTTGCGCTAGCTAGGCAAGCGCTCTACCACTGAGCTAAATCCCCAACCCCATATCTGCCTGCACATATGTCTGCATGCCAGATGAGGACATCAGATCCTATTATAGATGGCTGTGAGCCACCATGTAGGTCCTGGGAATTGAACTCGGGACCTCTTGAAGAGCAGCCAGTGCTCTTAACCACCAAGCCACCTCTCCAGCCCAGCATTTACTTTTCATATTCAGTAAATTCTGTGCAGTACATGGTGGATAGCGCCTTTAATTCCAGTAATCGGGAAGCAGAGACTAGGAGAATCTCTGTGAGTTCAAGCCTAGTCTTGTCTACATATCAAGCTCCAGGACGGCCAGGGCTACATAGAGGGCCCCTGTCTCAAAAAAGCAGAAGCAAAAACTCTGTGATGCAATCTTTTTTCATCAGAACCTCTGCCTAACATTATTTATTTAGTACAGGTCCCTAGAAACACTATTACTGGGTCAAAGAGGATGGAGCATTTAAAGGTTCTCAATTACTCAAGGATTACCAGGTCAAAGAGGATGGCTCATTCATAGCATTTCAAATAAAAATATTGCCAAACTGCTTTCCAGGAAGGTTTTCTAATTCATACCAGCTGTGTGGGGACTCTTTGGGCTTGAAGCACGTAAGTGTGGTTTTGTTAGCAGGGTTTTGCTACTTAATCCAAACTGTCCTGGAGCTTGTGCACCACGGCGTGGTCTTGATGCCGTCTTCTGGGCTTACAAGCATGCACCACCCAACTTCTTTACAGGCTTCATTCTACCGAGTATTGTTTTCTTTTAGAATCCGCCTGCAATATAATTTTCTGCCCTGACCTTGGTTTTTTTTTTTTTTTTTAACCTAAGCTCATGAAGCTCAGTCTGGCCTTGAACTCCTGACCTCCCTGTCTCCACCTGCCAAGTGCTAAGACTACAGGTGTGAAACACCAAGCCTGGCTTTAACTGTGTTTGGGGGGTTAAAAATCCAGTTTGTAAATCCATGCCTGTTGACCACTAACAGAGGCCCACAAGGCCACGCTCACTACTTGGAAGTTCTCCAAACTGCCTTAATTCTCAGGCGGAAGCTGGGATTTTCACAAATCACTATGGTGGACTTTACTGCAAAGGCGTCGGCTCTCCCTGCCGGGAAGCAACGTCTCGCGGGATCTCGGTGGTCGTTGGGCCCTGGGACAGGACTACAAACCCCTACATGCAACGCGCTCCTGGGTCCGAGCCGCCGAATGAGGGCACGGAGCCGACGTCACGTGTCCGTCCGCGTCAAGTGGCCGAGCGCTCCCACGCCTTTTTCTTCCGCTTGCACCTTGGTCGCCATTTTATGTTGAAGGTTGTAGAACCTCCGAGTCTCGTCGACTCTATGGTCGAGCATTTCGGGGTTCGACCAATCCCCACCCCGATCTGGGAAAAAGAACCCGCCTTTATCCGCAAGGAGGCGGGGATTGCCACGAAGCTCCTGTGGAGGGAGAGGAAGACGCTGAAAAGGGCCAATAAGAAAGAAGGACTTGATGACGTTAGCCAATTGGAGCGCGGGAAGGGAACGGCCAATGGGAGTGGAGGGACTCCGGGACACGTGGGTGGGGGAGCGGGGCGCTGTGACCAAGGGCTAAAGCGGGGAGGTGAGTCAGTCACCTTGAGCAGGGAGAGTGCCGTGGGCCGAGCAGGGGCTGCAGGGGAGCGGGAGTGCAGGTGACTTGGGGCCGGGAGCCAGGGCTCCGTAAAGCTGTGGACCGGGCCATGTGGAGCAGCATTTGCCTCCAGGGGTGGGGAAGGACTATGGGAGTCTTTAAGCTTTATCAATTAATGTTAATTACCAACGGTAATGAGCGATAAACGGCCGCTGGGGAGAGTAGGGGACAGCTATGTAACGTGGGCAGGATCCTGCGCGACGTCTGCCAGTTTCTGCCTCCAGCCTTCCCGGGAGACTGTTCCTTTTCGCAACATTTCCCTCTTGGGGCCTGAGCCGCCTCCTTTTACTTCCGATCTCAGTTGCTGTCCTTTTGCAGACCGCTGCGCAGAAAGTGGTTGACCCCGGGATCGGCGCTGTCCTTCTGACCTCTAATGCCCTCCTTAGCTGGGGCACAGGAAAAGAGGGGTCTGGGAGAGCGAGCGGAGGTGGATGGGGACGACAGAAGGTCGCCACTAGAAGCAGACAACCAGGCTTTCATAGGAATTATGGTGTTTTTTTTCCCCCCCCCCTCTCTCCTTGCAGATTGAAAAATGCAGACCACCAAGGCACTGCTCGTTTCTCCAGTTCTGGTAAGCTGTGGCTCTGGGTTACCCTATAGTGCCGTATGGTATGGGAGCGATCTTGTTTAATGAATGAACTAAGAGGAGCTGGCGCCCCATTATGGTGATGGCTCTTTGGGGGAAGCTCTAGGATGTAGTGCAGGCAACCTATGCTTATTCAGGCCTGTAAACCAGCTGTCGTGGCCTTTTGAGTGCCCTCAGAGAGGCTAGAACTGATCTTTTGTTTCAGTCCTGGCTGGGATGTAGCCAGACGACCGGAAAACAGTTTTTCTAAACCTTGCCTGCATGTTGGAAGGCTTAACACTCCCAATGCCCAGACTGCACCTTAAACCAATTGCATCAGACTGTGAGGATGGAGGTGGAACCCCAAGCAATTTTTTAGAACTCCCCAGGTGATTCCAATGTTCTGCCAAGTCTGAGAGTCATTGCACTGCATAATGTGTCGAGAAATCCATTTCACTGGGGACTCTCCTAAGATGGCTGTTCCCAGAGCCTAACCAGGCTTTCTGGCCCACTGCATGAAGGGTATGTTGCATTTGATTTCTCCCTATGGTGCCTTTTGTTATCTCCGTTCACTTCCTATAGCTGATTGGATGTTTGGGTCTTACTCTACTCTGGGACACTGATTAGGGCTGTGCCCTTGGAAATGAACTTTGGTGCCTGGTTTGGTTTGGGTTTGGTTCTGAGGATTGAGCCCAGAGCCTTGTGAGTGCTCTCCAGCCTGGCACATGATGTCAAATGGTGCTGGCTGCCATTGTGGCCACTACAGACTTTCAGGACAACTGTGTCTGGTGCAGACCTACCCAAGAGAAGTAAGAATAAATTAGTTGACCTTGAAACTCATTGGACTGGTTTTGACAGACTCTTGTCAGTTAGGTTAGGTTTTTATGTGTTTGTTTTTGCCTGATACGTCTTTCTGGTTTTACAGATCCGCTCCTGTACCAGGGGTCTAATCAGGCCTGTGTCTGCTTCCCTCTTGAGTAGACCAGAGGCCCCATCTAAACAGGTAAGGAAGTAAGGCCGCTCAGGATCTCCCTAAGCAGTGGTCCCTCGGGTCAACTGAATTGCTCTTAGGAGAATTAAGGAATCTATGAAGCTCTTGTGATTCCAAGTCTCAAATAACAGTCCTAGGTGTGACTAGCCCCTCCTGAAAGTGTCCTAGGGATAACTGGCATTCGCCTTGCAAGCAGGGTATTCTGCCCTGGTCAGGCTGCCACCAGCTGTTTCTTAGCTCTGGTGGGTGGGGTGAGAGTGAAGCCAGCCACCTGACAGATGCCTCCTGCCTCCTTGCTCCCTCCTGCCTCCTTCCCTCTCTTCCAGCCTTCCTGCAGCAGCTCCCCTCTCCAGGTGGCCAGACGGGAATTCCAGACCAGTGTTGTTGCCCGGGATATTGACACAGCTGCCAAGTTCATTGGCGCTGGGGCTGCCACAGTTGGAGTGGCTGGATCAGGGGCTGGCATTGGAACAGTGTTTGGTAGCTTGATTATTGGCTATGCCAGGTAAGTTTGGGGCTGCCCATAGTCGGAATCTTAGCAGATAGGGAGCCTTCAATGTTATTTACCACCTATTTCTCCAATGTCCTAAGTCAGAATTGAAGTATGTGTCCCACCTGCCCCACGTAAACTTGCCCAGTTCTTGGTCTCCTCTCCTATCCACGTCCCCAGGGTGGGTGTGGGCGAGGCCCTCTTGGAACAGTGGCGCCCTCCCCTCTCTTGTACCCTCACCCTTCCCTCTCCCTGGCAGGAACCCGTCTCTCAAGCAACAGCTCTTCTCCTATGCCATTCTGGGCTTTGCCCTGTCTGAGGCCATGGGGCTCTTCTGTTTGATGGTCGCCTTCCTCATCCTCTTCGCCATGTGAGGCTCCATGGGGTCACCCAGCCGTCCCTGCTGCTTCGACTCCATGCCGGTCCTGGTGCTGGAGTGTGCTAAGCTTTACCATTAAACAACGTTTCTCTAAACCACATGCCTGTGCCTGTCTTTCTACTGTGGGGGCTGGAAGAGGCTTGGGTGGAATGGTAGAGGTGATACTCTGGTCAGTGATGCCCCGGTGATGAGGAAGTGGGCAGAGTGTGGAAGGGTCCCAGTGTCTGAAATAGCCTGGGTAAAGGTGCTTTGTCCCTTTCAAGTTAGCATACTGACAGGTGCCATTTGGGGGGGGGGTTGCTTTGTTTATTGGCGGGCGGGGCGGGGCGGGGGTGTCTTGCTTTATTTTGTTAAGACCTCGGGCCTGCCTTGCTGTGTGCCTCTGGCTGGCCTACAACTGGCTGTGTAGACCATGCTAGCTTTGATTCTGGCCAGCCTGGAACTTGCTATGTAGACCATGCTAGCTTTGAAATCATAGAGATCCACCTGCTTCTACCTTTCAAGTGCTGGGATTAATGGCATGTGCCACCTATTGTTTTTAACAGGTAACATTTTTATTTATTTATTTTTGTTTTTTAAGACAGGGTTTCCCTGTGTAATATCTCTGGCTGTCCTGGAACTCACTCTGTAGACCAGGCTGGCCTCAAACTCACAAGAGATCAGCTTGCTTCTGCCTGAGTGCTGGGATTAAAGGTGAACACCACCACCCAGCAGCAGGTAACATTTTTGAGGAGCTTAATTTGCAATAAGCTCAGGGCTAAGTGTTTAACAGCAGTCCTATGAATTGTAAGTACAGCCATTAAACCTGTTTAGTACATGAGGAACCTGTGCTCAGAGAAGCAAAATAATTGTCCAAAACACTGAGCAGGTAAGTGGAATTAACCTAAACTTAAAAGCGCTACTCATTCTGTTTCTCCTCCCCCAGTCCTCTTCATTTTGCCACAAAATGTAAGGCAGCATATTAAAGGTGGAAGTGTGGAGCTGGTGAGATGACTGTGTGGGGTAAAGGTTCTGTTTTTTTTTCCGGAGCTGAGGACCGAACCCAGGGCCTTGCGCTTGCCCAAGCACTCTACCACTGAGCTAAATCCCCAACCCCAAAGTTCTTTTTTTTAAAAACAGGGTTTCTCTGTGTAGCCCTGGCTGTCCTGCAACTCACTCTGAAGACCAGGCCAGCCTTGAACTCAGAGATCTGCCTGCCTCTGCCTTCCAATTAATTCAGGTACTCCTGAATTAAAGGGTGTACCACTACACTCATCTGAGTGAAGGTTCTTGCCACAGTAGCCTATAGACCTGTGTTGGCTTCTAGGAGTCCACAGAAGATGAAGGTTGGGTGAGCCTCTCTGTTGTATCTAGTTGAGTATCTAGTTGAATTGTGAGTTTCATTTTCGTCATCAGTTAGCTTTTGAAATGTTCTCGAGTAAACAAGACACAGTTTCCTCTTAGAGAATCTATAATCTTTGCTTGAAACTGAAGATGCTTTTGGAGAGTGTGGACTAATGAATTGCTAGGACAGCTTCAGGCAGCATCTTTCTCTGTGGCCTGTGCCAAGGCCTTCCCTAACCCTCAATTGGCTCAAATGTCACTGATACCCCAAGTGGGAAAATGATTAAACTGCTGCCACCCCCCAGACATACACAGACAAACAAAACATACATACACACTTACATACATGCATGAGTTTTTATGTGCATGCAGTCACTCAGAGGCCAGAAAAGGCTGTCAGATCCCTGGGAACTAGAGTTCCAGGCACATGTGAGTGGTAGTGGAACCTGAACCCCCATCTGCAAGAACAGTATGTGCTCTTTAACCATTAAGCCAGCTCTCCCATCTGGAACAAGTCTGTTTTTTGTTTGTTTGTTTTTGGTTTTTCAAGACAGGATTTCTCTGTATAACCCTGGCTGTCCTAGAACTCACTTTGTAGACCAGGCTAACTTCAAACTCAGATCCACCTGCCTCTGCCCTCCAAGTGCTGGGATTAAAGGCATGTGGCACTACCTCCTGGCCGGAACAAGTCATCTTTATAAGTAACGAAATGAAGGGAAAAGCTCAGAAGCGGGAATCCTGCCTAAAGTTGCATAAAAACACTAGAACCTGTTCTTATCACCATGCTAACTCAGCGAGAGTTTGAGTTCCGTGGCTGGCCCAAGGTCATGCAGCAAGCCAACATTTCCAACCCAAGTCCACTTGATGTTTACTCCTGTATTTTTCAGTTTTGTTGTGTATGGGGCCAGGTAGTCTAATGGTTGACTTGGGGGGTGTTTCTGAAGTTTGGTGGGGTAGTAGGAGCATGCCTACCATAACCACTAGGTACCAGTAGCAACAGATTCTCATGCTGACAACCGTTGACAAATGACTTCCTGTTTGGTTTTCCTAAAGAAATTCCCCAGGGTTGCTGACCAGAGGTAAATCCCAAAACAGACTGGCAATCTCAGGCCAAAGACAAGGAAGAGGACTGAGGTTGACCTGGCAAAGTGTCACCACGGGAGCAATAGGTTAACTGGTAATGCTGTTACGGAATACCATAACCCTTGGGGACACGGTGCTGGCACCCTTGCTGGGTCACTTGCTTTAGAGGTAATCAAGGAACACTCCCCAGGGAAAGTAGTTGCTTTTTCCTTCCTGTAAAACGCCAGGAACCTATTTTTCTTCAAGAGACTGAGAAGGATCTTCCATCTCATCCCAGGCTTCACAGAGCCTTGGCATTGGCTGAACTTCACAGATCAGCAGAGCTGGGAGTCCAACAGGTGGACTCTTGGAGGGGACGTTTTCATATTCACTCTAGGCTAGTTAGTGTTATAACCTCCACCCCAAGGCTCTTCGGGGTCTGTGGCATAGGAGTTGATGCAGGCGTGAGACCAGTTTGCTTAGTGCAAAATATTTGTAAATGAATGGAGATGTTTTGATCCTGGGAGTTATGAGAATTAACTGTGCTCTTGAGAAGAGCCTAGGAACCCCAATCTTAGGAGCCGAACATGAGTCCGGCAGTGTGGCTTAGTGGTAGACGGCTTGCCTAGCATATTTGAAACCCTGGGTTCCATTCCCAGTGAGGGGGCAGGGAGATAAGAAATGCATGGGCTTGGGAAGCAAACAAAATCTCAGCCCCGTCCTAACTAAGATGTTAATATCTCCTGAGTGGTGACTTCTTCATCTACTATGGAGATGAGACTGACTTCTGGTGATTATAACAAAAGGAAATATTGCTGTGCATTGGTGGTGCACACCTTTAATCCCAGCCCTGGGGAGGCAGAGCCAGGTGGATCTCTATGAGTTTGAAGCCAGCCTGGTCTACAGAGTGAGATCCAGGACAGGCACCAAAACAACACAGAGAAACCCTGGCTGGAAAAAAAATAAAACAAAGCAATATGGGTAATAGGTGTAAATGAGATAATTTACAAAATTTTGCATATGTGTACACGTGTGCTTCTGCATGTATGTGTGCCAGGTTTTACATGTTGCTGGGGACCAGGGCTTTAGGCAAGCATTCAACCAACAGAGCTACACCCTATCCTTATTCACCTTATCTTTTGACATAGAGTCTCACTGAATCTGGAGCTCAGATGCTTTTAATTATGTGTATGTGCACGTGTCTGTGTGTGGGTATGTGTGTGTGAGTGTAGGTGCCTGAGGTAGTCAGATGGGTCTTATCCTCTGGAGTTGGAGTTTCAAGCACTTGTGAGCGACCCAGTGTGGGTGCTGGGAACTGAACATGGGTCCTCTGCAAGAGGACCACGCTGTGCTGTTAATTGCTGAATCATCATTCCAGCTCCTCAAACCTAGCTTTAGTGAGTGCTGGAGATAGATCATAGCTCAGGTTGTCGTGCTTGGGCAGCAAGCACTCTACTACTGCAGTGTCCTTTATTACATTATTACACAGCTATTGGGAATGAGTGTGGCGGCTTATGCTGGTAACCCCAGTGCTACCCAGAGGATGCAGGCAGAAATATCAAGGAATTCAAGGCTAGCCTTTGCTACATGGTCTAAGCCAGCCCAGGCTATGTCTAGGCTGCTTCAAACACCACCAACAAAACTGAATATATTCATGTATGTGTGTGTAGTGTGGGTGGGCTGGGGGAGGGGAGTATTTTATTTTATTTTTGGTTTTTCCAGATAGGGTTTCTCTGTGTAGCTTTGCGCCTTTCCTGGAACTCACTCTGTAGTCCAGGCTGGCCTCAAACTCACAGAGATCCGCCTGCCTCTGCCTCCCAAGTGCTGGGATTAAAGGCATGTGCCACCACCGCCTGGCGAGTATTTTCAATTATTAGAAGCTTTAAAATATCTGGTCCAAGTTCTGATTTTTCCTTAGTTCGGGATTTATGATCTAGTAGGGAAATGTTCTTGTATTCTTGGCATCGCATCAAGACAAAAGCTTGAGTGCTGGAGGGGAAAAAGTACCCAAACAGCATGGAGACACACACACACACACACACACACACACACACACACAGAGGAAGGGGAAAAAGTACCCAAACAGCATGGACACACACACACACACACACACACACACACAGGAAGGGGAAAAAGTACCCAAACAGCATGGGGACACGGACGGACACACACACACACACACCCAGGAAGTGGGAGAAGACTCTTCATGGTGCATCTTTTCAGAAAGGCCATCTGAACACTTGTCAACCCCTGTTGTGTGAGGATGACACTTGCCAAGTGTTATCAAACTGTATTGACCCAGTGCAGAAGCTGGGGGGATTTAGAGCCGGACACCTATGGCTCAACAGTCAGCCATCCCCAGAGGGCACAGAAAGAGTTCCAGAAAGCATTCTGTTGCCCTCGGGCCAAGTTCCCTGTGGAAAGGAGCCAGATGTTGCCTTGAAAAAGTGAATGGACACTGGAAGAAGTTTGCCGACTTCCTTTCTGTTCACCTGTCTCCTCATAGCATCCCCACCTCCACTGTCAGTGCCTCCAGGGTCTCTCCAGAGGGTGGTGCGCTGGCCCTTTAAGCAGCTGCCATCCTCCACAGACCCTCAGGCCTCGACTTGCAGGGGTTTTGTGCAAGTTTGGCTCAGCACTTTAAAAACACAATACCTAAGGAAGAGGTGGGGAAGAGGTGAAATGCTAGAGAGCTATTCAGGGGAAGGGCCAATGGCTGTCCTGCAGGGCCTCCTGTCCATCCGGCTGACCTTTGTGCAGCAACCTAATGGCCCTAGAGCTAGAAGGACAGGTGCCCCGGCTTCCTGCTCTAGAAGAGGCCTAGTCAATGGCCAGACATGAGTAACCAAACCACTGAAATAAAGTAGCAAGCGCTATAATAATAAAGGCATGAATAACCAACCATAAGAACCAGAAGAGGGGTAATTAAAACTAATGCTAATAATAATATGCCTGGAAATGTTATGGCTTGGCAGAGAAAGTGGAATTCCAACCGGCTTTAAAGGATGTGTAAGAATAATAAGAGTTTATTATTAGCCCTGGGCAGTCATTATGCCCAGTTATTATCACGTTTTCTGCTTTTAGTATCTACAGTTGTCCCAGTTTTACTATGAGGGGCAGAGGTTTGGAGAGGTTAAGTAAAATTTATTACGGGGAAGAGTATTTTAAGCAGGAAAAGTATATGTAGGAAGGCCTAAAATAGCTGGGCATGGTGGCACATGCTTTGAATCCCAGTACCAGGGAGGCAGAGACAGGTGGATTGCTGTGAGTTCCAGGCCACCAGAGCTGCATAGTGAGACTGTCTAAAAAGGGGGACTCGAGGTAGAAAGGAGAAGGAGACAAGTCAGGGAGGTGCCAGATATCCTTACAGTGCTTGTTACTTTTAAAAACTCTGGTGCAGCTGGGCTTGGTGGTGCACGCCTTTAGTTCCAGCACTCAGGAGGCAGAGGCAGGCAGATCTCTGTGAGTTCGAGGCCAGCCTGGGCTACAGAGAGTTTCAGGACACCTAAGGCTATACAGAAAACCCCTGCTGGTGCAGACATCACTCACATCCTCAGAAAAGCCTCGAGGGGTGGTATCTTCAACATTGTATAACGCAAAAAAAGAAAGAAAAAAAATGGACTTAAAGAAGGTGGGATGTTGCACACATTAAAAAGTAATCTTTGGCCAAGTGTGATGAAGTGCACCTTTAATCCCAATACTGGAGAGGCAGAGGCAGGTAGATTCCTAGTTTATACAATCAGTTCCAGGGCTGCACAGTGAGACCCTGTCTCAAACAAACAAAATCCCCTAATCTTTTTGGGGAATGTATTAGTGAAAGGGTCTTTAGCCCAGCCTGGCCTCAAAGATATACAGTCAAGGGTGACTTTAAACTCCTGATCCTCCCACCTCTTCCTCCTGAGTGCTAGGATTACAGGATCGTGATACCATGCCTGGCTCTAAAAATCAAATCTCTTCAACTAGGCAAGCATGGCAGCAGAGGCCTGTATCCTAGCACTGGAGGCTGAGGCAAGAGGATCCTTTCAGGTTTGAGGCCAGCCTGTGCTACAGGGTGAAACCCTGTCTCAAACCAACCCAAAGAACCTAACCTTATTTCTGAATCTAAGGCAATCTTATCCTGGTTATTGCCCTATCATTTCCAGACCTTGAACTTGGAAAGTGTTTTAACCAGGCATGGTGGTGCACATTTATAATCTTAGCACTCAGGGGGCTGAAGATCAGTGGGAATTTGAGGCTAATCTTGCTATATAGCTAGATGGAGGGAGAGGAGAACAATGTCATAGGAGTGAAAATATACCGAGGAATCCCTCCATTCCAAAGGCAGGTTTGGGGCCTCTGTGACTGGAACCAGGTTTGGTTCCCAGCACACACACAGGGTTTCACAACCATCCATAACTCCAGTTACAGGAGATCCAAAAATACCCTCTTCTGACCTCCATGGGCACCAGGCACACACATGGTACACAGACACACATTCACGCAAAACACTCATGAATGTAAAATAAAATATTTTAATAAAATGTTCTCATTAAAAAAAAATCAAACCCAAACAAAGATACATCAATGAAACATGGAACCTCTATAAAATATTTTACTGATTAGTTTTATTTCATGTTAAGTCCCTAAGATAAATTATACTAAGGCCTAAGCTGAATTCACAAATAACAAACAAAATAGAGCCCCAGGTGTGTGTGGTTTTAGGGTGCAGAGGGCAGGGCAACTCATCCCAAAGGAAGGACCGTAATTAGTAAGATGACAAGGGGAAACGTAATTAAGTGTGGGAGTGACAGTAGCACGAAGCGGTTTGAACTCGTCGGGAGTCAGATACAGTCCTGTCTCCTGCTCTCAGTGTGACTGCATGTGTGGCTGACCTTCTGGATACCTGCTGTCTTTCCGCCTGTCAGAATAGGCTAATAACAGGCCGTAGATCATAGAACTGGTGAAAGAATAAATAAGATAAAGCAGATAAAAAGTGTGTGGCCTTAAGCACTCAATTAACGGCAGGCAGCTTCAAAACAGAATAAAGTACTAGCTATTTCCAGATCCCCAGACCACAAATTAAGAACACCCAGGCTTTTTTGGTTTTTGGTTATTGGAGACAGGGTTTCCATGGAACTCACTCTATAGACCAGGCTGGCCTCAAACTTGCAGAGATCTTTTTGCTTGCCTCTGCCTCCCAGTGCTGGGATTAAAGGCCTGCACCACCACTGCCTGGCTCAAAACCCAGGCCTTTCATTTGTTGGTTTTTGTTTTTTGAGACAGGGTGCCACTTAGTAGCCTAGATTGACCTTGAATTCAATTTGTGGGACCAACCATTCTGGAACTCACGACCCTCTTGTCTCCTCAGCTTCCCAGTGCTGGAATTACAGGCATGCATGCCATCATAGGAGGCAGACTTTGGGGGCGGGGTGGTGGGGAGAATGTTGGGGAAACGTAATCCAAAGTGAGGCTCTGGCTATTTGTTCAAAATGAGTATTCATAAATGTACTGAAAATAATATGAATATTTCATTGTGTGTGGTGGTTTATGCAGGTACTCTCGGCACTGGGGAGGCTGAGGTAAGCAGCTATTTTTGGAGACCTTGTCTCAAAAACAAACAAAAAACTTCATACGCTTTGTTGTAGAAGTATCAGTCTTATAAATGCTGCCTCAGTCCAGCTTGAAAGGCTGTCTAAATTCTCAATCATGTGGTACACTGGTTTTCTGGCAATATTATGAGCATACACACACACACACACACACACACACACACACACACACACACACTCATATTCATGTCGGGAGGACAGGGTTTAAGGTCTTTTCCCCTTAGTCATAGAATTAATTTTCTTATTACAAATCTCAGCATAGTTCTAAGAAATCCAGAATTTCAAACCCCTTAATTCTAGTGTTAGCAGAGAGAAAAGGCACTGAGCTTGAAATCAAGCTTGACGTTTGATTCCCGCTACCAAGCGGTCTACTTTGTGTCATTATCTCCAGGGCAATGCCTAGCAACAGCTCCTGACCTTAAGTAGGCCTTTCTTAAATAAATATTGAATAAACGGAAATAAGGCGGTGTTTCATCCGCAGCTTCTCTTTCCGTTTTCCCTCTTGGTGCAGCCACAGGCAGGGGGCAACAGTAGTCCTTGGCGAAAGGGAAGACGACGAGTCATGATCCATCACAGAGCTGTCGGGACGTGAAGCGCCCTAAATTAGTAGCTCTCCCTCCGAGCGTCCGTCCTACAGGGAAGCTGGACCTCAGTCCTACCCTAGAAGAGCATCCGATGGTCCCTCCCTTTAAAGGAGAAACTGTGGCCCTCTCCATCGCCTCTGAACTTCCTTCGTCCAGATCAACACTTGAACACGACGCCTTCCAGGAAGCTGGGCGGCCGGAGCCTCGGGAGAACAGAACTAGCGCCAGCAAGAAACGAGAGCCCGCTAGCCCCCGCCCCCAGCCCTGGAGGACCGTGGGTGGACGCTCTGGCAGCACGCCTCTCGCTGGTCCGGGAGGAGGTGGGCGGAGCCAGCGCCGCCCGGGCTGGGGAAGCGGAGGGTGGGGACACTCTGGCCCGGCTCTCGGTGGTGCGGGAGCAGCGGCCGCTCTGGTCGGCGGACGTGCTGCTGAGCAGTCCCGGAAGCGAAGCAGCGATGGCGGAGAGTCCGACTGAGGAGGCGGCGACGGCGACGGCGGGCGCCGGGGCGGCAGGCCCAGGGGCCAGCGGTGTTGCCGGTGTGGTCGGCGTTAGCGGGAGCGGCGGCGGCGGCGGCTTCGGGCCGCCTTTCCTGCCGGATGTGTGGGCGGCGGCGGCGGCGGCGGGCGGGGCCGGGGGGCCGGGGAGCGGCCTGGCTCCGCTGCCAGGACTCCCGCCCTCGGCCGCTGCCCACGGGGCCGCGCTGCTTAGCCATTGGGACCCCACGCTCAGCTCGGACTGGGACGGAGAGCGAACCGCGCCTCAGTGTCTACTTCGGATCAAGCGGTGAGCCCGGGTTTTTCCTCCCTCAGCCGGGAGCTCCAGGGCTCGACCTTCCCCGCCCCCCCCCCCCCTTCTCCATCGGGGCTCACTCCCGCCTCGTGTCTTCCAGGCCCACACCCCGCCGGCCTCCGCTGACCGGGCGTTAGTGTCTTGTCTCCCTCTCTCTCCTCAGCACTCAGCCCTGCACGCCCAGACCGATCTAGGGGTGCCCTCGGGCCTACCCCGCCCCTTGGCGACCTCCGGTGACCCTTCGACTCGGTTCCGGACGCTCTCTCCCTACCCCCTCCGGTTCACCCGAAACTCGACCCGTTTGCTCTTCAGTGGCACTGGGTCCCGCCCTTCGCGCCTCCCCTCTTCCCTACCCCACCAGCCTACCTAGAGGCTGCCCTCAGGCCCCACCCATAGGTTCCCCCTTCATCTCTTCTGGAGCCCCGCTTGGAACATACTCTGCCTGCATTGCCTACTTGCAGACTCAAGCCAGCCTTCCTTTTTTACCTTCCCTTGCCCCAGATCCCCACCATATGGTCCCTTCCCCTGAACTGGATAGCCTCCCTGACTTTCCAGATCTTCTCTTGAACCCCCTTTTCCGGTCTCCCGAAAGCTGTCCCACTCTCACACCTGTTCCAGAAACTCAGCGTTCCTTCCCTGTCCCAGTATCATCACTCTGGGTTGTAATATCCTATTCAAGAACTTTTTCCCTGTTATTTTCCCCCTGGATTGTCTGGTTTACTTTTTCGAAGCAGATGTACTCTGTTCAAAATAGGAACAAAAGACCTACTGCCTTTCTGTGCTTGTTTCTTGGGCGACTGATCTTAGATCATGTCACTCCATAGGTAAACGTGTTTTTGCAAAAGTGCTTACATGATATCATACCTATTGCATAGGAAAGGGTAGCACTGTTGAGCTGTTAATTCTGGAACCTGTTTCCTGATGACCAGACGGACTCTCTTCATGCTCCGTATAGGTATTATCCTGAACATTCCAAGTCTCTTCAGGTGTTTGCCCATCTACATGTTTTTCAAGTTTCTAATAAAAAAGAAATTACACCATGCTTGTAAAGTACCTGGCACAGTGCCTGATGCAGAACAGCAGCTTCACAGAGATTGCTCCCTCAAACTTAAACTCAGAATTCAGCTCCGTGGCTGTTGAATTCTCCCGTTCTTGATACGACTTTGAGTTTGGCCTGAACATGTCTATTACCCTACCATGTCCCCGGATTTCCTCATAATTGACTTTTTCTTGAGGCAGTTCTCAACTGATCTATTCTAGTTGATTAGATAATGACCTAGAAATTTCATCTATCATAGTTACTAAATGTCATCTTACAGATACGAAATTCTGATGATTTCAGAGAGTTCCCTTCTCCACAACATGAAGAACTCCATCCTGTTAGTTTCCTGGACATACTGGTCAGGGTAGACTTGTTCCTGCTGGTTTCGTACAGTCTCCTTACCAGCAAAGGTCCACCATGTGGCTTATGGAACAAGTTTTGTAGTAGACTTAATGATGTCTTCCCAATGACTTTTCAGAAAATCTCTGTGCTCAGGTTTAGTACCTGGGAATCTGGGAGCTAGATGGGAAGTAAATGAGTTTACATGTGGAAAGAAGTAAATGGGATGCGGCTTTTCCAGGGTGATGTCTGATGCCGTTGGGATATTGGCTCATTTCTTCTCAGTTACACCCCCCCCCCAAAAAAAAAAAAAAAAAAAAAAAACAATGCCCCTTTGATAATAATTTGCTCTTTGTCTGCCTGGCAAGTATTCAGATGAGATTTCTCAGCCAACAAGACAGTGCAGACGTTTGTGGTACCAAGCACCACTCTCTCGAATCCCTCGGCTCATTGAGGTGATAATAACTATCCCGCTCAAGGGTTTTCCCATTTCCTTCCTCATCCCTCCAACCTCTTTTGATGTTATACAGGGATATCATGTCCATTTATAAGGAGCCTCCTCCAGGAATGTTCGTTGTACCTGATACTGTTGACATGACTAAGGTATGTAACTTGATGGGGGGTGGGGGCAGGGGAATTATTGGAAAACTAGACCCACAAAGTTGAAAGAGCCTAAAACATTATTTAGCTTTCCTCTCATTATATAGATGAAGAAATCAAAACCCCAAGAAATTGAGTGGCTTGCCCAAAGTTACACAGTGAGAAGTGGAGCAGAATCTTAAGTAGGTGTGTTATTAGGGTACACATAGGTATTGTCTGGCTTGGGAAATCCCCAGATTGACAAGATGTACCTCTTGTTCCAGCTTAGCTATTACCAGGCCATTCTTTCCCTCTCCTGCTCCACCCTGTGTTATAAATTACGATCACCCTGTCCATTTTCCCCAGCTCTTGTTCCATCTTAGCATCTTGATTTTTACTGTGGAACTGCAAGTCAGGTCCAGGGAAGGCTGGGGATGAGGCAATCTTGGTTTAAGTGTTTGTGATCTAAAGGCTCCTATTCTTACTGATTTGGAGTGTCTCCCTTCTCCAGAGACTGTCCTCTCTTGTCTTCTACACAGAAGGCTTCCTACATAATGGTCATATTCCTCTGGCATATATACCTAGTCTTCTCTCTCATTGAATGTTCTCAAGGAGTGGATTTGCACATAAGCTGATGTTGGGAAGAAATCAGATATCCTAAATCCAGTGTTTTAAGCAAAAACTAATGGGTTTAGATTTTCTAAAGTTAAAAACTCAAACTTTGTATTGTTGTTACTTTTTTATTTTGAATTGATTTTTTTTCTTTCTTTCATGTGGTTGGAAATGTTTTTCCTGGGACGTGCTGTCCAGTCAAATGCTAGAGTAATATGCTAATCTTTGAGGCCTTAGAATTAATGCCAGTTGACTTTACTATTTCCAGAGTTTGCAGACCAGAATATAACCTACTGTGTTGCCAGGGCAGGGTAGGATTATAGATTTGAGGCATGGGAGTGCAAGGTCCTTTCCCTTTTGCTGTTTAAATTCTAAGCATACTTAAGTTGTTAGGAGTCTTTGAAAAAGAAAGAGAATTGAGCCAGGTGGTGGTGGTGCATGCCCTTATTCCAGCACTTGGGAGACAGAGTCAGGCAGATCTCTGTGAGTTCAAGACCAGCCTGGTCTACAGAGCGAGTTCTAGGACAGCCAGGGCTACACAGAGGGAAAAAAAAGAGATAGAATTGAGTCAGCTCAGGTTTGCTTCTCTTCTTGAAGAGAAATTATGTCCAATAATTATGGCTTGTGGAGGAAGAGAATTTAATGTTCTGTTTGAAGGAATACTGATTTATTTTTTATCTATTTTTTTACAACAGTGTTGGGGGATGGTCTGGTAGCCATAAGTGGACTCTGAGTTTTCCCATTTTTTTGTATCTTTGACACGATAGTTTTGATCCTCCAGAGGAAGCAAGCAGACGCCCTGTGCATCCATTGTAGTCATTAGTTCTACGCCGTTATTGGCGCTGGTGCTGTAACCGCCAATCCCTTCCTTCCATTCGCCTTCCTCCCCCTTCCTTCATACAAATAGAGAGTGGAGTTGCATCATGAGCATGGTTAACCTTGTTTGGCAAATTCAAACATCTCAGTAAAAAACGTAGTCATTTCTTAAACGTAAGAAATTGCTGTTTTACATATTAGGTTCCATTTATTGTCCATATACCAATCAGGGAGGTCTCATAGAAAAAAAACAAACTGTTTTAAGGTTATATTGACTAGGGTACTTTGTACCTCGGGCTTTAACTTTTGAATATAAGCTACTCCACTATAGTGAGATTTCCTTAAATTGAAGACCTACTTATATGAGTGAGCTCAGGCAGTTAATTCATTCTGTATGGTGAGAACGTGGAATATGAACACCAGGCAATGCATGCTGATTGTCACTGCTTCTGGTGGGGGTAGCAGGTGGAAGCCAGGAGGGGTTGTGGTGGGTCATCACCTCACAATTTTGAGATGGGGTTTTATTTTGCAGATTCATGCATTGATCACAGGCCCATTTGACACTCCTTATGAAGGGGGTTTCTTCCTGTTCGTCTTTCGGTGTCCACCCGACTATCCCATCCACCCACCTCGGGTCAAACTGATGACAACGGGCAATAACACAGTGAGGTTTAACCCCAACTTCTACCGCAATGGGAAAGTCTGCTTGAGTATTCTAGGGTAAGAGGAGACTTCTAAGTGGCCGAGTTGGTTATTAGCAAATAATCACTTTAGAGCAGCCATTGTCAACTAGGGTTCCTCATCTGAACCCAGAGCATAAAAGTGATCGACTATTCAGTTCTCAGGATGGTTCCTGACTGGTGTCATCTTAGATGGAAAGCAGTAAAATCAATTTATTACATACAAGGAATGTCTTATGAATGGTCCTTAAGAGCTGCCACGCGGTGTCAGCAGATTTGGAGGTCCCATTCTAGAAGTGTGTCAGAAATTTTGGGGCATGCCAGTGGTCTGCTTTTAGGGGCTGTGCAAGTGATTACGCTGTGTACTCCTTTGAAAACTACTCCCTTAGGACAGGGCCTTATTTTTTCCCATGAGACTTGAGAAAGGCTCCTGGATTGTTGTATTCATGTAGTGGGTGTCTGATTGGAGTCTCTTAATGTGCCTTTGGAAGCAGTGGTGGTACTAATGATAATTTAACAATTGAGTAAAGACATCTGAGCTTGGAAAGCATGTCAGATAGGACAGGTGTCTGATACACTCCCTGGGGGCTACTGGGGCATTGCTGTGTGGAGTTCTTACTCACTCTGTATCAGCTGCCTTTGTTAGTTTAAAATTCAGAATGAAGTGTCTTGTAGCATGGTTTAAATTGCTCTTTTGTGGTCCAGATTTCCTTGAGGTAGAGAATAAGTATGAATTGAATGTTGAGAAAGTTGGCCAAACTGGTGATCCTGTTTCTTCCTTCTATCCAGCACATTTCTAGGTTTGTGTGTGAGAAAGGCAGCTGAAACATACTGGAACTATGGATTGTATTTTTCTAGAACTCTGAAATCTAAGGATATGATACACTGTTAGGTGACAGCCAGGAAGTCCCATTGAAGGAGATTGCCATAAGTCCTTCATCTTATTAGGCTCCATGAGTGTCTCTGCTGGTGGGATTGGGTGTATGTGTGTGCCCCTTGGTAATATGACAGTTGAGTCTTGGGTTTGGTATGAAATTTGATCTTGAAAGTGTATGTGGTAGGTTCTCCCTCAGTAAGGTGATATGAAACCGTTTCCACACTTAACAACAGCTCACACACAGAACAGGCAAAGAATAATGGTTGGGTGAGAGTGGTGGAAATTTGTTTCGTGGAAAAGAAGACCCATCCTGAAATAGCAATTTTACAGTTAAGAATCATGGAGTAAAAAAATTCTTACACATTTTTAGTTGGCTGCATTAGCTTTATTGGCTAATTCCTTTTCTTCATACCTAGTAAGAACCGCTGGGCTGGCTGCCTGCTGATAGAAATGGAATGGACTAATAACCCTGTTGACTTGAATTCCCACATGTGTAAAGTGGGAAGTAGAAGGCCAAGAGAGTTCCTAGGGAACCCTGGGAGAGAGCAGTCTTAGAAGTTACTGTCCCATAGCCCTGACCTGGGCTGTCCCAAGAGTAGAAGAGAAAGGGCAGTGCTCAGTTCAGTAAGCTAGTCTTGGCTCAGGTTGTGTTCTGCTTCTATCTCTCGTGGCATCTTGTAATTAATTGAGCTAGAATAAATACCTGCCATGCATGGTGGGTTCAGTCTCTGTAAGGTCAAGGCCGGCATGGTTATGTACCAAATTCTAGGACAGTTAGTACAACATTAGTGAGACCCTACCTCCAAAAAAAAATGGCACTGATATACAAGTGACCCAATCCCACTCTCTCTAATGCCTGGTGTGTTTTAGTCAGAAATGGTATAGTACATGCCTATAATCCCTAGCATTCAGGAGGCAGAGGCAGGAAGATTGCTTTTAAGTTTGAGAATAGCCATGACTATTTTAAGACCCAGTCTTTAAAAAAAAAAAAAAAGCGTGTGGGGTATTTTCCCTGGTGTTCAACTTGTTTTCCATCTGGTATTTTTAGAAATTGTCAGACTGTCCACATTCTGAAGATGCAGAACTTCTTTTCTATCTTAGCAGAGTTGTGCATCTTCAGAGAACTTACCCTGCTTGGCTTGTTACAGAGCTGAGTCCCTGACCATGAACTTCAACATGTAGCCTCATAGACACATCTTCAGTCACCTTTGTGCCTCTGATTAGCTGTTTTCCCTCCAGCTGTCACACCAGTAAATACAGAAGCCTTTTGAAGTCACAGAGGTTAACATTTAGACAACCTTTAGAGTTAGTTTCCTTAACTTGGATCCTTGTTTTGGTGCGGTGATCTTCCTTAGCTACTGTTTCTTTTCCAGCTCAAAGTCTTTTCAGAGTTGTCTTGTTTGCTCTCTGTTTTCTTCTGTTCTCAATTGATATAAGAATGTAGGCATTTGACTGTTCTGGTAAATGAGAGTAAGACAAGGCTGGGAATTTTCCAAGTATTAAGTGAAAGAGAAACTTACGGTGAGTCACTAATGATGGTGATGCTGCTGCTGTGAGGGTTCCCTGGCTGTCCTCTGTATCACCCTTTTCCCATCCCTCTGCTGTGTTTGCAGTACATGGACTGGCCCTGCCTGGAGCCCAGCCCAGAGCATCTCTTCCGTGCTTATCTCCATCCAATCCCTGATGACTGAGAATCCCTACCACAACGAGCCAGGCTTTGAACAGGTAAGGACTGTTGGGCTGTGTGCTGAGGCCTGCAATATCAGGACCTATAAGTGCTCTGAGATACCTCTTGAAAGTCTCTCTCTCTCTCTCTCTCTCAAGGTTTATTATTATGTATACAATGTCCTGCCTGCATGTATGCCTGCACCCCAGAAGAGAGCACCTCATTATAGATGGTTGTGAGCCACCATCCGGTTGTTGGGAATGGAACTCGACCCTTGGAAGAGCAGCCAGTGCTCTCAACCACTGAGCCATCTCTCCAGCTCCGAGTCTTCCTCTTTTTCTAATAGGACAGCCCCACTTAACACAGCTAGCTGTAGGAAAGTTAAAAAGGGAACTGACATGGATGTCCTTTATTTGCAAGAATTACAGTAACCGCTGGGTATGGTGAAGCATGCCTTTGATCCCAGTACTAGGGAGGCAGAAGCAAGGTGGCTCTGTGAGGTGGAGGTGACCAAGGTCTGTGTAGTGATTTCTAGGCCAGGTAAGACTGCATAGTGAGACCCTGACTTTAAAGACAGAGAGAGAGGAGGGAGGGAGAGGGAGAGGGAGAGAGCGAGCGTGAGCAAGCATGTGCTGGAGCGCCGGGCAGTGCAATTATCCACAGTGCTTTTCACTTTTAAAAACTCTGGTGCATCCATGGCACACGCCTTTAATCCCATCACTCAGGAGGCAGAGGGAGGCAATTCTCTGTGAGTTCGAGGCCAGCCTGGTTTACAGAGTGAGATCCAGGACAGGCACCAAAGCTACACAGAGAAACCCTGATTCGGGGCTTGGGGGGACGGGATGGACCAGCTCTGGTGCACCTTGTGTGGTCATGCATGCCTTTGATCCCAGCACTTGGGAGGCGGAGGCAGGCGGATCTCTTGAGTTCGAGGCCAGCCTGGACTACAGAGTGAGTTCCAGAAAAGGCTCTAAAGCTACGCAGAGAAACCCTGTCTCAAAAAACAAAAAAACAAAAACAAAAAATTGGGTTTGAGTTAACCTAGTGAATGAAAGTAAATGTTGTCATTTGTAAATCAGTTCTGAGCATGCTTTAGAAAATTTTATTTTATGTATGTATATGGATTTTTTTTTTTTCTCTCTGTGTGTGTCTGTACACTACTTTGTAGTTAAAAGTTTCTCTGGGGGCTGGAGAGGTGGCTCAGAGGTTAAGAACACTGGCTGTTCTTCCAGAAGTCCTGAGTTCAATTCCCAGCACCCATATGGTGGCTCACAACCATCTGTAATGAGATCTGGCTCCCTCTTCTGGCCTGCAGGGATACATGCAAACAAAACACTGTATACATAATAAATAAATAAATCTTAAAAAAAAAAAGAAAAAGAAAAAAAAAAGAAAGTTTCTCTGGTCCTGTCTGGGCCCTGCAGTCCCGTGGCCTGCTTATAAAATAGTCACACAGAGGCTTAATATTATTTATAACTGTTTGGCCATTAGCTCAGGCCTACCACTGGCTAGCTGTTACACTTAAACTCAGTAACATTGTTACTCTGTGTTCTGTGGCTTTACCTGTGTGCCATTACATGCTGCTTCTTGGGTGGCTGACTGACTTCTCCTGACTCAGCCTTCTTGTTTCCAGAATTTTCCTTGTTTGCTTATCCCACCTATACTTCCTGCCTGGCTACTGGCCAATCAGCATTTTATTTATCAACAGATCAGAGTAACACATTTACAGCATACAGACCGATATCACCCATCACCACTTGAGTGCCTGATGGCCACAGAGTTGGAAGAGGGCATTGGATGCCCTGGGACTGGAGTTATAGACATCAGCCACCATATGGATTCTGGGAATCAAACACTGGTCCTCTAGAAGAGTGGCAGGTGCCCTTAGCTGTTGAGCCACCTCTCCAGCTCCCTGCCAGGGAGGGTTTGAAGTTTCTACAGCATAGCCTTAAGGTGCTCCATAGTGACTACTGCCCTGCTAAGCTAGCTATTATCTGCCCCTCCACCCTCATGGTACCAAGAGTTGAATTTAGGGAGCTCAACCATGAGCTAACTCTTTTTTGAATTTTCCTTTTGTTTTTCTTTTGGGCTTTTTTGTTGTTGTTGTTGTTGTTTTGGTTTGGTTTGGTTTTCGAGACAGGGTTTCTTTTTCGAGACAGGGTTTCTTTTTATAGCCCTGACTGTCCTGGAACTCACTCTGTAGACTATACTGCCTTGAACTCAAGAGACCCTCCTGCCTCTGCCTCCTGAGTTCTGGGATTAAAGGTGTATGCCACCACACCCAGCATTTTTTATGTTGAGACAGGTTCTCTGGAGTTGAATAGGCTAGTCTTGAATTCTCTATGTTCCAAATAGACTTTGAACTTTTTTTCCCATAAGATTTGTTTTTACTTGTACTTGAGTGTGTGTTGTATGATGTACATGCATGCACATATGCACATGGCATGGAAGCCAGAAGAGGGTGTCCAGTCACCTGGAGGTGAAGTTGTAGGAGATTGTGAGCTGCTAGATATGATTGCTGGGATCTAAACTCTGGTCCTCTGGAAGACCTGCAAGTGCACTTAACTATTAAGTTGTCTCTCCACTACTCTCCCGAATTGCTAAACGGTCTTATTAATAGAAAACCCATGGGCTGGAGAGATGGCTCAGGGGTTAAGAGCACTGGCTATTCCTCCAGAGGTCCTGAGTTCAGTTCCCAGCAACCACATGGTGGCTCACAACCATCTGTAATGAGATCCAGTTCCCTCTTTCGGCATGTAGGCGGAACACTGTATACATAATAAATAAATAAATATTAAAAAAAAGAAAACCCAAAGCCAGATATTGGGGTGAAAGCTGAAAGATCAGAGAAACAGAAAAAGCCACAGCTAACCTCACCTTACCAACTCCTCAGCCTCCAGAGAGAGACTTCCTGTTTACTTATGCCTTATATACCTTTCTGTGCCCTGCCATCTTCCTTCCCCTACAGCTGGGATTAAAGGCTTGTATGCTTCCCAAATACTTGCTGGCAAAGGCATGAGCTATCAAGTGCTGGGATTAAAGGTGTGTGCCACCACTACCTGGCTCTGTTTCCTTTGTGGCCTTGAACTCACAGAGATCCAGAAAGGACCTCTGCCTCCCGAGTAATAGGATTAAGGGTATGTGCCACCACTGTCTTGCCTATGTGTCTAATCTAGTGGCTGGCTCTCTCCTCTGATCCCCAGATAAGCTTTATATATTGGTTACACAATATATCACCATACTAGTCCTTGAAGTTTTAATCTCCTTGCTTCAGTCTTTCCCAATAGTGAGAATCACAGGACTGTGTCCTTCTCTAGCTTTCTCTAGCTATCTATTATTTTGGAGATTGAAAGTGTACTGTATTAACTATATTATTGGTGTAGTTAAAGAAACTAGTAATTAGTATAGGCAAGAATATATTTCCCACTGGTCGGTAGTGGCGCTCACCTTTAATCCCGGGACTCGGGAGGCAGAGGCAGGTGGATCTCTGAGTTCAAGGCCAGCCTGGTCTACAGAGTGAGTTCCAAGACAGCCAAGGCTACACTGAGAAACCATGTCTCAAAAAACCAAAAATAAAAGGAATGTTCTAGTTTGCATTGCCAAAGAAAGGGCATAGGAAATGCACATTTGCCAAGGGTAATGCTGTATTCCAGGCTGCGCTCTTCCTATATATGTGTGTTGTTTAATGTTTATGCTAACTATGAGGTAACTATTGTCCTAGTTTTCAAGTGAGGTAATAGAGGTTTTTGTTTGTTTTTCAGATGGTCTCATGTAGTCCAGGCTTAATCTGTGTTGTGAGTGCATAATGCACATGAATGTTTGGGATAGAACCGTAGGGCCAAGTGCTTTATAACTAATTTATATATGTCTAGCCCCCAACTTTTGACTTTTTTGTTTGAAAAGTTTAAAGGTTCGTCCTTTGATAAATTTACAGTAGTTAGTGATGGTAGAACACTATAGACATGAAAAGGAATTAACCAGGAAGTTCCAGAATTGTTCCCCGCTTAATCCTTACTTAATAAGCCTTATATTGAGACTCAGGATAAATCTGATGGATCTAGTCTACTGATTACAATCATTTGACCTATAATAGAATGGGTGTTTTTATATGTAAGGAGGTCAAGGGTCCTACAATGAGTAAGATGTTCTTGGACTCTCTCTGTGTGTGTGTGTGTGTGTGTGTGTGTGTGTGTGTGTGTGTGTGTGTGTGTGTGTATTTGGGTGGTATACCCTGTACTAACCCTGAGTATCTTTGTACTAACTTTTCTCTTTGACTAAATGAGTACTATGGCATCTTTCAAATTACAGGAAAGACATCCAGGAGACAGTAAAAACTATAATGAATGTATCCGGCATGAGACCATCAGAGTGGCTGTCTGTGACATGATGGAGGGAAAGTGCCCCTGCCCTGAACCCCTACGGTATGTGTCCAGAGGACCCACTAAGTGTCCATCCATTTTAGAGACTCATTTTGCACCTGGGAGACCTTTGCATCAGAGTCCATTGTTAGGAGATACAGAAAAGGAGAAAGAGGGTGGTTTTTTTTTTTTTTTTTTTAATTTTTTCTTGTTTGCTTATTTTGTTTTGTTTTGTTTTTCTGAGGCTGGGTCTCAGTATGTAGTTCTGACTGTCGTGGAACTCACAACGTAGACCAGGCTGGTCTTGAATCACAGAGATTCACATGCCTCTGCCTCCTGAGTTCTGGGATTAAAGGTGCCACCATGTCTGGCTCCAGACCTACATTTAACACTGAGCCCCAAACCTTTGTTTTATTATCTGCCTCTCCTTGATTGTGTGGTTTGTTGCACTCACCTGTGGGTGGGTATGTGGAAGCCAGAGGTCAACATTGGGTCTTTTGCTATCATTCTTTCTTTTTTTGTTAGGTTTTTTTTTTTTTTTCAAGACAGAATTTCTCTATGTAGCCCTGGCTGTCCTGGAACTCACTCTGTAGACCAGGCTGGCCTTAAACTCTGAGATCCAACTGCCTCTGCCTTCTGAGTGCTGAGATAGAGGGTGTTTTGCACCACATCTGGCTTTTGTTTTATTTTATTTTGAGACAGCTGAAGCTGGAGTTGACCATTTCTGCTCAATTGGCTGGCCAACAAGACCCCGGGATTCAATACCTGTCTGTTCCCTGAGTGCAGTAGGGTTACAGATATGACAGCCTGGCCTATAGGGCAAGTTCCAGGATAGTTAGGGTTATACAGAGAAACCCAGTCTTGTAAAAACCAAAAGAAGAAAAAAAAAATCTAAGATTAGGGAGTGAAAGGGGAACCTGTACCTCATGTTTCTGGCTTGTCTGTTCAATTCCCAGGGGTGTGATGGAAAAGTCCTTCCTGGAGTATTATGACTTCTATGAGGTGGCCTGCAAAGATCGCCTGCATCTTCAAGGCCAGACTATGCAGGTAATACAGTTTCTTGTTGCTAGTTCTAGAAGCCCTACACAGAACACAAAAAATCCCCCTCCTCTCTGTTGTTGCCTGTTTTTGCTCTTGGGGGGCGGGGGCTATTAACTAGCTCCCAAATAAAGCACACACAGGGGGCTTTTCTTAATTATGAATGCCTAGCCTTAGCTTGGCTTGTTTCTTGCCGAGCCTTCCTTAACTTATATTATCCTGTCTACCTTTTGCCTCTGGGCTTTTCCTGTTCTCTTACTTCTGTAGCTCTTAATCTTACTCTGTAGCTTACTGTGTAGCTGGGTGGCTGGCCCCTGGAGTCTTCCACCTTCTCTGACTACTTTTTTCTTCCTCCCAGTTTTCTCCTTCTGTATCTTCTTTCTGCCTGCCACCGCTGCCCTTTCTCCTGCCTTGTTATTGGCCATTCAGCTCTTTATTAAGCTATCAGACTATCTTTATTAGACAGGCAAAGTAACACAGCTTCACAGAGTTAAACAAATGCAACATAAACAGAAGTAACACACCTTAAAATAATATTCAACACCCCCCCCCCCATACAGGTTACATTCACATCTCAAAATGTCACAACTAAAGAATCCTTTGTTGTTTGAGGAGCTGAAGCCAAAGCCAGAGAAAAACTGGCTTGCTTAAGAACGTGTATAGAGATGGTTCCTAGTCATGGCACAGTCATCCTCAGTCAAGTTGGAACAATCTGTTCTGGAAAGTGCATCACAACCCCTTCCTTTCTAGTCTAGTCCTTTCGACTCTAACAAGAACATCTAGACTGCTCAGAATCTCAAAGATGATAAAGAGATAGAATTCTGTGCCTGACCCTAAGAGCTCACAGGGCAAGGTGGTTTAGGGTAGCCATAGTGTGTGGTTTCATGGTGATTCCTACTCTAAATAACTAGTTCATTCTTTGCTTTTTCTGGGGAAATGTGTCCTAGCTTCATCTAAGAATAGGCTGTAATGGGGCCAGTAACATGGCTCAGTGGATAGGCAATTGGCACACAAGCCTGGTTTCCTGAATTTAACCTGTGGAACCCATGTAAAGGTGGAGGAAAGAAAGAACTGACACTACAGTTGTCCTTGGTCCTCTTGACTGCAGTATGCATGCCATGGCTTACACACACAGATCATGCATACAGTAATAATTTTAAAAGCACGGGCAGGACATGGTGATGCATTCCTGTAATCCTGGTACTTGAGAGGCTTGGGCAGGAGAAAATTGCTATGAGTTAGAGGCCAGCCTAGACTACATAGTAAGACCCTGATGCAATTTTTTTTTAAATACTGATTAAGGAAAGGCCTTTATTTGTTTTGAGACAAGGTCTCGTTATGTAGCCCTGGCTGTCTAGAAACCTAAGTAGACCAGGCTTGCCTAGAACTAACAGAGATCTGCCTTCCTCTGTTTCCTAAGTGCTAGGATTAAGGCATGTACCACTACATCCAGCTTAAGAGGGGCTTGTTTTCATTAGGGAGGCAGAGGCAGGGAGATCTCTGAGTTTGAGACCAGCCTGGTCCACAAAGCAAGTTCCAGGACAGCCAGGGCTACACAGAGAAACTCTTGTCTTGAAAACCCCTCCCCAAAGCAGGGGAGGGAGAGTCTTGTTTTAGAAAAGAGAATATTACTGACCAAGTCATAGATAGACTCATCTGCTTGATTAAAAGAGTCTTCCTGTCTTGGAGCATCAGCTCAGTGGATTTGGGTTCCTTGCTGGTGGTCTTGTTTAGAAATAGGATGGCTTGGCTAGACGTGGTGGTGCATACCTGAAGTCTCAGTTACTGGAGACAGTAACTGCCACAGAGTGGCAGGCAGCCTGGGCAATGTAAGGAGACCCTTTCTTCAAATAAAGGCCTGAGGATTTTAGCCTAGGGGTCGAATTGCCTGGCAGGAGGAAGAGCCTGGGTTCAAACTTTGTAGCCCCCAAAAGAAAAATGAGATTGGGATGAAGAAAAGCGAGATTGGGATGAATTAGACAGTTGACCAAGCTCTCATGGCTTTCTGGATCCAGCTCTTGGGCTATTTCTATTTCTGCAGCACCTTACAGTAGTTGTTTGTTTCTCTGTCTGCTTACCTGCCTTGCTTAAGGACAAAGGACATGACAGGCTAAGAATGAACTTGTTTCACGAATTGCTTTTTAGGGGACATTAGAGGAAGCCTGCCCAAGTCTGTTCTCTGTGAGGAAATGTCACTGGTAGTGATCCCCACCATTCAGGTTGTGAAGGAAAACAGGTGTTCAGTGAGGGATGGAATGGGAGGAGCAGGACCTGGGTAGATGGGGGTGGGGGAAATGTTGCCAAGGGTGAAGAACATTTGAAGAACTGATAGTCCCCAAGTAAAGATAGACTCCAGCCTTGAGGACTATAACCCTTGGGAATGAAAGGGTAGGCCATGTTACAGCAACCATGACTGGTATCCACTGACACCTCCTAAGACTGATGTTTGGCTACTAATAGGAGAAGTTGGTTGAGGATATAGTTCATTGTAGTACACTTGCATAGAATTCACGTGATTTAGAGAATGAATCTTTATAACCATAAAAGAAAAAACTGGAAGGGGTTTTTGTGAGGAATGCACAGAGGAGGGAATAGTGTAAATTGTGTAGTTTTGTGTGTGTGTGTGATTGGTGTGCAAAGAAAGGTCCCATATGCTTGAACCTTATCGGTGTGAACTTGCTGCCCTTCAGTCCCTGTGTAGCCTCTCCCCCCCCCCCCCAGACAGGGTGTCTCTGTGTAATAGCCCTAGCTGTCCTGGGGCTGACTTTCTGGACAAGGCTGACCTCAAACTCACAGAAATTGGCCTCCCAAGTACTGGGATTAAAGTCATGTGCTGCCATGTCCACCTCTCTCTCTCTCTTTTTTTTTTTTTTTTTTTTTTTTTTTTTTTTTTTTTTTTTTTTTTTTTTTTTTGGTTTTTTCGAGACAGGGTTTCTCTGTGTAGCTTTGCGCCTTTCCTGGAACTCACTTGGTAGCCCAGGCTGGCCTCGAACTCACAAAGATCCGCCTGCCTCTGCCTCCCGAGTGCTGGGATTAAAGGCGTGCGCCACCACCGCCCGGCTTCTCTTTTTTTTTTTAAAGATAGAGTTTTACTATGTAACCCTGGCTGACCTGGAACTCACTCCTATATTTTACTTTCAAAAATTCTGTTTTTCTTTCTTTCTTTTTTTTTTTTTTAAAGATTTATTTATTATGTATACAGTGAGTGTTCGGCCTGCAGGCCAGAAGAGGGCACCAGATCTCATTACAGATGGTTGTGAGCCACCATGTGGTTGCTGGGAATTGAACTCAGGACCTCTGGAAGAACAGCCAGTGCTCTTAACCTTTGAGCCAGCTCTCCAGCCCCTGTTTTTATTTCTTAATATACTCCACTCCAACTATAGTTATTTTTGATACTTTGAAGACAGTTACATCTACAAAATGATTAGTGATCTTTGGCTGGGTGTGGTGGCACATCTCTTTAATCTCAGCACTGGGGAGGCAGAAGCAGGCCCATCTCTGAATTCAAGGTCAGTGTAGTTCACAAAGTGAGCTCCAGGCCAGCCAGAGCTACACAGTGAGACCCTGTCTCCAAAAAAAAAAAGCTTAGTGATCTTTGATCTAGAGGACACAGAAGGAAGACTGAGATCAAGGCTAGGTGACCCCGGAGCGTTGCCCAGTAACCTGGATAGGAGTGCACATCACTGGGGAAAGAGTGCAGGTGCTTATCAGGAAGTCAGTACTGAGTTCAGACCTGCCTGTGACCTTCAAAAGCAGAGTGTCCTCTGTGAGGACAGAAGATGGAGGGAGATTGTTTTCAGAGGTTAGCTGAATGAAAACACAGGCCCTCAGGGCTGGAGAGATGACTCAGTATTTAAAAGTACTGACTGCCCGACTAGAGGACCAGGGTTTGATTCCCAGCACCCACATAGCAGCTCACAACTGTCCATAACTCCAGTTCCAGGGGATCTGAAGCAGTCTTCTGGATTCCGTGGGCACTGCACATATGTGCTGCACAAACATACATTCAGGCAATGTACTCATACACATAAACCAAAAAAAAATCTCAAAAAAAAATTAAAAAGAAAACAGACACACCTTACACTCTCCTTGCTACCTCCTAGAACTCCATGTCCTCTCTCATATTGGCTTGCTTTGAGAATGCAGACATGCAGACATGTTTTTAGCCTAAGCTGGACCTATTTGGGGCAGTAACACTGTCATTTGGACCCCTGTGCCGCGCTGTGCGCTCCTCTGCTCTGTGGCCCAGAAGGTGAGCTTGCATTTCAAAGCTGCACTCTAGCCTGAGCTGTAGACTTGAATCTTCCATACCCTTGTCTCCTTTTCCCCCCACAGGACCCTTTTGGAGAGAAGCGGGGCCACTTTGACTACCAGTCCCTCTTGATGCGTCTAGGAGTGATTCGGCAGAAAGTGCTGGAGAGGCTCCATAACGAGAACGCTGAAATGGACTCTGATAGCAGCTCCTCTGGGACAGAAACAGACCTGCATGGGAGCCTGAGGGTCTAGACCCTGCTCCCCTGCCCCTCCCCCAACTCGAGAGTCCCAGCAGAGCCCCTCCCCTCACCCCAGGGATGGAGAAGCACTGTGCATCTCCCTTCAAAAGTGTCGGCATCCCGGCATCCCGCAAGATGGCAAGAAGCAAGCAAACTCAATCCCAGGGTGTGGGAGTGGGGCTGTTCCCAATCTGACCTCCTTGGTGCTGGAGCACCTGGGCTATAGTCAATCCTGGATCAGGGCCAGGATACTTTTGCGAGAGTGCCTGGAGTGATGGCCTCTGGCAAAGCTAAACAACCAACACACCTCTCCGCAGGGCCAGCTAATTAGGAATAGGAGAAGACAGAAAATGAGAACCCAAGAGGGAGCATGCCCAAGTGGTTTATAGGGATCTCTGGGAGTTTGGGTGGGGGTGCTGTCTGTGACGCTTACGCAGTCTGGTTGGTTATCTGTTTGTCTTCAGTCTTGAAGCAGGGCTTCCCAACACCCTTTTCTCCCTTCCCCCATTATTTCCCATGGGCCAGCATAAAACTTTGTTTTTCCTAATTTATATAGTCACTGTTCTAGACAGACCAAAGAGAAGGAACAGTGGTGGAGTCTGGGCTGCTGATAGTAAGCTTTACCTAGCACCTGAGCACCTTTCTCCCTGGCACCATTTCCTCAGCATTTTAGGTTACAGGTAGAGGTAAATCCCACTGGGACTTAGCCCAGGGCTCTGGGAAGCCTGCACAGGTGTCAGAAGAAGCTGCTTACTGTGTCCCCACAATCACTGATTTGAAAGGTTCCCAGCACAGGCAGCTGCAGCGTGAATGGGATTTGAGCCACTACATAAAATAGTCTCTTACAGATTTTCCTGAATACTAGTCAATGAGGGTGTTTTTCTTGGGGTAGAGCACGGGGAGACTGATGCTAATCCCTATTTTGTTTAGCTGTCCTTTTGTATTTTCATCCCAGTCTGTAGTCCCTGTCCTCCCTTCAGCCCCACCTCCATCTCCTGGGGCTTTGTGAGCATGGAGAGCCAGTGGCAAGGTGGGATCGTGACTGGGAATTTGGAGGCCCTTCCCTCACCTTTCCCTCTGTCACTGGCTCTGTACCTTTTTTCAATTTAGCTACAGTGATCCTTCAGCTGGTTGAGTCAGAAGAATCCATCCTTGCCAGTTTGAGAGAGTTCACACTTTGCAGGTTTGCTGTTACGACTCCTAGGTGGTTGGTGATCCATGGGATGCAGGCCTCCTGGTCAGTGTCCAGCCCTGAGGAAGGGAGAGAACTGCCCTGCCCGCTGCTATAAAGGTCTCTGCCTTGTGGATCATGGGACTCCCGTGGAGAGACAGGGAGAAGATAGGGCACAAAGAGGGACCTCTTGGGAGGGCAGAAAGCCGAGAATTGGACGGGGACAGTCCACTTGGGGAGCAGAAGTTTGTTTAGGCTACCTGGAGGCTGGGTCAGATGTGGAGACTTGAAAAGGGACCCTGCTTCCAATTTCCCTCTTCCATTCCCAGAGCTAGTCCAGGGCCGAGAAGAATGCCTTTGGTCTGTGGGTCCAGTGTTGTCTGTCATCCATTTAAGTGTTCCCACTTTCAAGTGACAATCTTCTCCTTGGCCCTGCCATGGGGCAGAGCATGTCCGGCATAGCAGCCTGACTTTTATGCCCTAATCTTAAGTTGAGGAAATATATGCACAGGAGTCAAAGAGATGTCTTTATATCTGACTGTACATAAATGAAGTTTTCTTTTTTCCTTTTTGGTGCAATAAAGTTTGTTTTGGCAGAAGGAGGAAGCGCCTGTGGGTGTGGGAGGGTTTGTGTAAAAAACATGGAATCAGTGTTCACCATACCTCACCTGGGCCAAGTAACTATAGGAGGGGAATCGTCAGTTTCTAGACACTGAGAACTGGAATGTTTGCGGGAAGAAAACTATGGCTAGTATTATGTTATTTGGAAATGGAGGGGCTTTTTTTTTTTTTTTTTTTTTTTTTTTTTTGATATGCTGTGCCCTTAGGAGTCAATGAAAGGAACAACTAACCCTCAGTGGATTTAAAAATAGTTTTCAGGACTGAGCATGTCCTGTGAGGACAGATGGAAGTATAGATGGGTCCAGGCTGTGTCTATACAAAGATTTCTCTGTATGGAGAAGTCACTGTATTTCAGTGTCCAGGTACTACTGATCCAGCACTTCATGAATACTGGGCTGTGAAGTCAAGCCTCTTCCCCATTGCCACCTCATTCACTTGCTGTGAGAGAATCTTGCTTTCTGAGGCAGGGCTTTTCCTCTTGGTTGATCCTGAGCATGGAGATATCCAGTGCACGGTATGTCCTGCCAGCCTGTGCCATGAGAGCAGTGATGGGGGAAATGGGCTCTAGTAGAGCCAGGCTTTAGCTTTGGCCCTGCCTATGCCAGCGGCCTCTGGCACTCACTCCCCATGGAGTCAGATCCCTGCTTAAAGGACGAATGGGCAGTGTACGTGAAAGAGCATAAGGTAGGGACTCAGTAATCCCCACCTTGACTCAACTACAGGACTTGGTCAGGAGCTAGTGAGGAATTTGAACAAAATGCAGTGTTGACTTGCCCATGAACTGCACCAGATTCCAGTCCCTCAAACTAGAACCTCTGCAGAAGACACTGAAAGCTGGCTGGTGGGCGCACACCTTTAATCTCAGCACTCGGGAGGCAGAGCCAGGCGGATCTCTGAGTTTGAGGCCAGCCTGGTCTACAGAGTAAGAGCCAGGACAGGCTCCAAAACTCTTAAAACTACACAGAGAAATCCTGTCTCAAAAAGAACAACAAAAAAGACATTGCAGATAAGTCACAGTGACTTACTGTGAGAGCCTAGGCCTGCAGGAAGGAAAGGTGTGAGGAAGAGGTTTGCATTAGTGGAGTGGTAACATCTCAGCTTTCTTTAGGCTAGCCATGAGACACCATGTCATGGCCTGGTGAATTTGTTGGTGTTCTGTGCACATCTTTTTATGTGCTGGCTGCTATCTGTTACTGAGTTATCCTTACTGGATGAATGAGGCTTCCAACAAAACAGATGAAACGTGAAGGCACCTTTAAAAATAAATACTGAGGGGACAAAGAAGGACTCGGAATGAACTTTTTATAAACAAAATTGTCCAGGTTTATTCACAGGCAGGCCCCTCCTGGCCTGCTGCTGTGGACCTCCACACAGTCAAGGGAAGGCTTCTCTGGCCTCCTCAGCTGAGATCTCCTGGGAGTAGAGGTCCGTGAAGAGAGCTGGCAGCCAGTAGTGAGCCTCCCCTGGAGCCTGCAGGTCCAGCCAAGCTAGTCCTTCCTTCAGCAGGTGTTCCTGGAGGGAAGAAGAGGACTGAGCTGAGAAAGGGACCTATAGGACGTTTAGAGAGCTAAGCACCCCACACCTACTCTAGCTTCTGAAAAGTTTTCAGGCGTGCTACATGTGCCTTCATTTGTTCACACACCCAAGTGGGAATGCTGTGTTTGGCTTTGGCCAAGGTGTGAACAAATGGCACCAGGTATTTTAACTTGTCCGGCTGCAGTATAATGGGAGATGGTGGAAAGAATGCAAAGCTCCAGCAGTCTGTGCTGTATATATGGTGTCAAAGTCACTGCTTCTGCTCCAGCTCCCCAGAGCAAAGGAGAGCTCAGTGTTCTGGATGGCTGGGAGATAACTGGCGGGGAGCAAATGGGAAGGACCATACTTCAACTACAATTGACTGGGTTCCCAAGATGAGCTGTGTCTGTCCAGTGTTGTTAGGCACATATTTTATGTTCTCTTTTTACAGATACAAGTGCAAAGAATTGCTGGGATAAGGAAAAGGTATGAAAATAGTGTTCTTTCATTCTCTCTTAGCCTAGGTGTTTCATTGGCACAAGTTTGTATATACAAAATTGTCCACCATATAATATACAGTTTGTAATTACAGAGAAGTAATTATCTTAAGTGGTCACCAATTTCCCTCGCTCTGTACTATAATTTCCAGTATAAACTATATTACTGTCATGACTGACCAACAGCTCCAGGTTTCATGTGTCCAGGAAAGCTAGTGGGTATCATTGGTCCCTTGGTAGCAAGTGTGCCTATCAAGGTAAGAGGCCAGCTTTAGGAAGTTCTGCCCTCTCAGTGACACCAGCAGAGATGCTCAGCTTCCTGCTAGTGCTACAGTAGCAGGCTTCAAGGTAAGAGGAAATAAAGCAAGGCTGCCTGCTCTGACCTCAGGCCCATCTGTCACGTACCAGCACTTGCCGCGCTCGCTCCGTCTCCCACTTAAGACTGGCTTTGATTTCACTGACAGTCACGTACCCATTTTTCTGAAGGAAGGAAGAATAGGACCTGAATCAGCGTTCATTCCCTGGAGCATAGCACCTGCCTAGAAGCAGGACATCTATCTGGTCAGGCTGCCTTCAACAAGCCTGAGCACAAAACAAGCTTGGAGCCTGAGAGGATGGAGAAAGACTGGCCGATTCAACCTTAAAAACTCGGGTCCGAGGCACTAAGATACCAAATTACACCTTCACAGAGAATTCCCGAGTACGCCAAGAGAAGATTCAGAATGGTTAACCAAAGTCATAAATTTCATCTAAATATTTAAACATGAAGCCGCTGCACCACCTCCCCCTACCCATCCTCCAAAACTGAAAGCCCTTGCTTATTTTGTTTTCCATTCCAGAATTAAAAATGAACACCTCTACCCTATGTCATGAAGATGACGTTGATGGAGGATGTTTAGGCTTCAGGCATGCTGAGGAACGGAGGTAGGGGGATTGGCAAAGTTCTAAATTTGTGAGGAATCCACAAGAGTTTAAGACATCAGAGGGTCTGTCTGCCCCCAAGAAATTGAGTCGTCTGCATGTCTGTCTACCTGACTAAACTCAAGGGCAGGGACAGCCTCTGTCCTGCAGCCTGACAAGTGCTTTGCACTGTAATTGCTCAATAAATGTCTGCTGATTAAGCACAGGTATGAGTAGTTCATCCATGAGACAGTCTGCAAAAGGCCTGACAGTAGACAGGAGGAAACTGCTCCCAACTCCAGCCCAGACTGCCCCTCAGCACCCGGAAGGCACACCCTACCTCCGCCAGCTGCAGCACAACCGTGTGATCCATGTTGAGCTCAGCTGGAACAGACTGGATGAGGTAAGTGCCGCCCACAGGGATGATGCCAAAGCCAGTGCCCAGTGCTTTCAGCTTCTTGATGGCTCTGATCAGGTCGTCTCTGGAGTGAGGAAGAGCACCTTAAAGACCCTTGGCAGATCAGCCCGACACTCAGATACATAAAGTGATCAAAGGGCCAACAGGCTGTAGTGTGAACTACAAATGAGAACCCGTGACCATTTTTAAAGGGGCAGCAGCTGGTCACTGCAACATTTTCTGATTATAGTTGTAACTCATGAAGAGAAAAAGGAAACCCACAGAACCTGTGCTGATCACGCACAGCAAACACACACAGAGGTTCACACCCCTTGCCAGAGGAAGGACATCGGGTTTGAATGCCCTTCCGGTGCCCTAGAGCAGACTCAACTCTCTTTGAATATACTAGCTTACCCTCTCTTCTGAAAAAACTGATGTGCATAGAGCACAGCTTGCGGTCTTCTGCCACTGCTTTTTCCCCAATATTCCTGATCTTCAGTATGTTATCTGAGGCTGGTCTCTTGGGAGCTACATCTGAAACAGCCATTTATCTTTTTTTAACTGGACTCACACAGTTGGGTCAACTAGGTCGATGTATGCCCATCACCTGACCCTCACCTTGGTCCCCAGCCTTTTTAGGTGCCTGCTCTAATCTTGACGCCAAATCTCATCCCATTAAAAAATTTAACAGCCAGGCGGTGGTGGCACACACCTTTAATCCTAGCACTTGGGAGAGGCAGGGGGATCTCTGTGAGTTCGAGGCCAGCCTGGCCTACTGAACAAGTTCCAGGACAGCCAAGGCCACACAGAGAAACCCTGTCTCAAAAAAAAAAAAAAAAAAAAAAAAAAAAAAAAAAAAAAAAAATTAACATATACCAGATGTGGAGGCACACACCTCTGATCTTAATACTACTAAGGCAGCAGCAGGTGGAATTCTGTGAGGTTAAGGCCGGCCTGGTCTATATACTGTGTTCCATGCTACATATTGAGACCTTGCCTCAAAAAAAAAAGTTTTTATAGGGTTAGGTGTGTAGTTCAAGTAATAGAGTCCTTGCCTAGCGTAAGGACCTGGGTTCGATCCACAATACCACCAAAAATAGAAAAAAGGAACATATTTCTATCGTACAGAAGATAAAGCATGGTTCCAAAGCTGGCCTCACCACTAGAGGACTTGGAAGAAGGTGCTGTACGATTCTGAAGTGTTCTTTCTAGCCAAGTGTTGTGCAGGCCTGTAATCCCAACACTCAGGAAGTGGTGGGTCTGGAGAGACGGCTCAGCAGTTAAGAGCATGGGCTGCTCCTTTAGAGGACCTAGGTTTGAGTCCCAGCACCCACATGGCAACTCACCACCATCTCTAACTCCAATTCCAGGGGATTTGAAACTGTCTTATGGCCTCCATGGCACTGTACACACATAGTATACAGACATACACGTGGTCAAAAAAACCCCATACACATAAAATGTAAAGAAAAAAGGTGTAGGTGTGTAGATCAGGAGTTCAAGGCCACTCTGGGCTCCATAAAAATGAGGTCCCAGGGCTGTCTGGGCTACACAGAGACCCTTTCTTCAAAAAGCTCCTTAATTCTCCAAGGGGTTGGAAGCAGGACCTACTGGCTGACGTCCTGAGCAAACTTGCCCCTTCCTTTCAGCACCTGCTGATGTAGCTCCTCCAGAGTTATCAGACCTGTTGGAGAGGGACAGAAAGAAAAGGAAAACATCACCTAGATGGCTCCACCCACTTGAAATACACGACAGCCTCTCCAGTCAACGACAAGGAACAAATGTCACCCTAGTCCTCAGTCTCCTAAAGGAACAGGTCAGACCAAAAAAAGTGAGGCCTGAGACCTCGTTTCCTGGGGGCCCAGGAAAATTGGAAAACGAAGGTAGACGAGCATGGTGCCCTACCCCAAGTTTCCCTGCACTCAGGAGGCTAAGACAGACCACGAGTTCCAAGCCAGCCTGGGCTACATAGCCAGCCAGACCTCATCTCAAACCAACAAAAAGATGACACTACCAGAGGGCCAATTTGATTCTTGTTTGGTTTGAGACAGTGTCTCTGTCAGGTAGCCAGGCAGGCCTCCAACTATGTGGGACAGTTGGCCTCCAACAACTCACGGTAACTGAACCTTTTTTTTTTTTTTTTGAGACAGGATGTCTCACTATATAGCCCTGGTTCGCCTGGAATTCACAGAAACCTGTCTGCCTCAGCCTCCTGAGTGCTTGGGATAACAGGTGCGCTATACCAGCCCTGGCTTTGTTTTGTTTTATGGAGATAGGGTTTCTATATAACCTAGGTAGCCTTACCTTATAATAATAGCCCAGGCTGGCCTCCAATTCTTCCTGATATTTTTGTAATGAAATTACAGGTGTGTCCCTTACTGGGAAGCAAGATTTATTTTTATTTTTATTTACTATTGCTGTGTGTGTCCGTATTATGTGTAGGATATTTGTGTGGCCATGCCATGATGTACATACGGAAGTCAGAAAGCAACTCTGTGGAGTCAGTTTTCTCCTTCCACTTTTATGTGGGATGCAGGGGTTGAATTCATGTAATCAGGCTTGCACAACAACACTTTTTTTTTTAATAATTTATTTTTATTTTATGTGCATTAGTGTCTTGCCTGTCTGTATGTCTGTGTTAGGGTGTCAGATCCCCTGGAACTGGAGTTACAGACAGTTGTGAGCTGTCATGTGGGTGCTGGGAATTGAACCCGGGCCCTCTGGAAGAACAGTCAGTGCTCTTAACCACTGAGTCATCTCTCCAGTCCCAAATACGTCTTTTTGTTTTGTTTTGTTTTTCAAGACAGAGTTTCTCTGTGTAGTTTTGGGGCCTGTCCTGGATCTCGCTCTGTAGACCAGGCTGGCCTCGAACTCACAGAGATCCGCCTGGCTCTGCTTCCCAAGTGCTGGGATTAAAGGTGTGCACCACCACCGCCCAGCTTCATAGCAAACATTTTTACATGCTGAGTCACCTCACTGGCCCCAGATGTCCAATTTTAAGGTCATAAATCTGGTAACCCAAAGGCTTAGCAGGCATCACCTGCTAAGAGATGATATATGTATACTTCAGATACATATTTCAGAGAGGCAGATCAGGCCTATAGGTCTACCTATAGTCACAATGAGAACATCATAACCCAGATGAGGGTACACTAGAGGCCAACCTCCTACCTCCATATTACGTAGCCTTGGCTGTGGAGACCAGCAAGGGACTCAACCACATGAAACAACTAAGATGTCTCAAGAACTCACAGGCTTGCAAGCTATAGGACTTTAGAAAGAAAATCAGAGACGCCCAGGCCACAAGACCCAACCACCCTTACCTCCATTCCGATGTTTCAGGGCCAGGCACACTTCAATAATCTGGACACCCAGCTCATAATAGAAGTCCCCAACGCCCAGCATCTCAGACCAGAACCCTTTTCCAGCTAAAGACAGAAAAATAAGAGCTGTATTACTCACTGTCATCCCTTCTCTTCTTTGAATACTATATTAAAGCTCCTAGCCTGTGGGAAGTCTTCCTACCTAACCCGAAGTCCTGCCTCACTTACTACCGCCGAGCTTCTCAGCCAGGCACTTCGATGTAGAGTACAGACCTGCAATCCCAGCGTTCTGAAGGGGGAGGCAGGAGGATAAGCAAATTCAAAGCTATCAGCTACATAGCAAGTTTGAGGCTAGCCTGGGCTACATGAGCCTCTGTCTCAAAGTGGGGGTAGCAGGGTAGCAGAATAACTCAATTGGTAAAGTGAGGACTTGAGTTTGATCCTAGAGCCCATGTTGAAAAAAAGCCAGGCATGTAGAATGTGCTTGTGACCCAGGACAAGCAGATAAGCATATACCCGACTCACTTGTTAGCCAGCCTAGCTAGTGCGTGATTTCCAGACCCTGAGAAACAACACCCAAAGTTGTCCTTTGACCTGCACCACACGCACGCACGCACGCACGCAAGCTGTCTAGAGAGCTCCTCCACTTACAATGGGATCATGTCCTAGTAAACCCCTCACTGTGAACTGAAAATGCATTCAAGGGAGCTAGAGCAGCATATACCTGTGACCCAACATTTGAGAGGTATAAGATACAGCTAGTTTGAAGCCAACCTAGTCTACATGAGACGCTGAGTTCAAAGCCAGCCTAGGCTGCATAGTGAATTCCAGGCCAGCAGAGCTACACAGTGAAATTCTGAAAAGGGGGTGGGGGGTGGAGGGGTGCACGCCACTGGAGATACCTCAGCAAATTAAGAGCACCGGCTGCTTTTCCAGAGGACCCAGGTTCAGAGCAGCCATGTCAAGCAGCTCATAACCACCTATGGGCTCAGATGAGGGGGTCCACCAACCCCTTCTAGGCTCTGAAGGCATGCACACATGTGGCATAAGTTTAAACAATACACACATATATACACGACTAAAAATAACTCAAAAACAAATTTAAGGGTGGGCAGAAGCACCCTGAGTCAGGGACCACTTGCACTTTAAAGTACCAATGGTACTTAACCTCTACGTAGGACAGAATCAAGAAACTATCTTCTCCTTCATACAGCCCTTTATTGACTGACAGCATGAGCCGGTATTGCTGTCCTTAAAATTGGTCTCTTGGGAGTAAATTCCAGGACAGCCAGGGTAGTTACACAGAGAAACCTTGTCTTAAAAACAAAACAAACAAACAAACAATTGTTCTCTTGGGACTAGAGAGATGGCTTAGTAGCTATGGCTGCTCTTCCATAGGACCCAGGTTCAGTTCCCAGCACCTACATGATGGTTCACAACTGTAACTCAGCCCTCTTCCGGCCTCCCTGAACACTAAGACATGCAGGTAGTCCACAGGTGGACAAAACAACCTTCACATACTATGGTGATATTTTATTTGTACTGAAATGTGATTTTAATTGTATGTTAATAAATAAAGTTGCCCTGGGGTCAGAGCTATTAGAGCCATAGCAAGAGCGTGGTGGTTAGAAGAGCTAGGTAGATTTCTGTGTGTTCAGGGATACAGCCAGTATTGGAGACATATGCCTTTAAGACCTGGAGGGCGGTACTTACAGACAGTGACGAGGCAGTCATGTGGTTGGGTTTACAACCAATGAGAAGGCAGAACAGAAAGACTATTTAAAGACAGACAAACAGGAAGAAGCTCTCTCTCGGGGAAGCTAGGGGCACTGCAGGAGGTAAGATTTTAGCTCTGAGCTCTGACCTCTCGGCTTTCTCTTTTACATTGGCTCTGTGTTTCTTATTTTAATAAGACGATTGGTTACATCTACAACATACATACATACATACATACATACATACATACATACATACATAAAGCAAGCAAGAATGACCATACACATAAATAAATAAATAAATCAGACAAAACGACCAGAGAGAGAGAGAGAGAGAAAGGGAGGGAGGGAGGGACTGGAGAGATGGCTCAGTGGTTAAGAGCACTGAATGCTCTTCCAGAGGACCCGGGTTCAATTCCCAGCACCCACACGGCAGCTGACAACTGTCTGTAACTCCAGTTCCAGGGGACCTGACACCCACACACAGACATACATACATACACTAATGCACATAAAATAAAAATAAATTCTTAGAAAGAAGGAAAGAAAGAAAGAAAGAAAGAAAGAAAGAAAGAAAGAAAGAAAGAAAGAAGACAAAACAATCATACACACAAATAAAGCCAGGTGTGGTGGCGTGCAACCTTAATGCCAGAACTAGAGAGACAGAGGTGAGCCGATCTCTGAGTTGGAGGCTCAGAGTGAGGAAAGTCTACAGTCTACATAGTGAGGAAAATTCTTCTCTTTATGGGGCTGGAGATGGCCGAGCAGTTAAGAGCATTTCTTACTCTTCCAGAGGACCCAAGTTCCTTTCCAGCATCCAAGTCAGGCAGCTTACAACAGCCTGTAACTCCAGCTCCAAAGGGATCTGGCTTCAGAGGGCACCTGTACTCACATGCACATCATACCCTACATACACATATTTAAAAATAATCAAAATAAATCTGTAAAATCCTTTTTTTTAAATAAATCCTTAAAATAATAAGAGAAAAGTCAGGAAGAAACAAAAGGTGTACTACAAATTGTCCAAGGGAAGTCGATACCCACAGACTACAGCCTGCACTCCAGACTCTCCACCTTCCACACCAGAAGGGCAGACACCATCCTCCCACATGCTCCCTAAACACACATCCTCCGGATGTCCTTGCAGGCCCATCTAGAGATGCCCCACAGAAGTGATGACCTCAGGTGAGCTTCTCGCCCTTAAGGGTCTTACAAGAACATCAGGCCCCACAGATAACCCCTTACAGGCCAGAGGGTCCACCCCAATGGTAGCACACATGTCTTGGAACTGGACTCGGAACTCAGGGTTCTTCCGGATCTCTTGCTTGTGCTTGCTGGCAAATTCTTCTAGGTTGGTCTTAAACATGTCCAGCTGTTTTGACATCTGTTAAGAAAGAGCAGGGGGGAGATCAGAGCAACCCAAGGCTAAAGATAGGTTCCCAGCCCGGTGGCAGAGAAGGGTGTAAAATACCCAGTCTCTGGCTGGTGAGATGCTCAGGGGTAAAGGCACTTGCTGCCAAGTCTGACAACCTCAGTTTTATCCCTGGACCACAAGGGGAAGGAGAGAGTCACTCCCTGTGAACTGTTCTCTGACCTCCTCACATGTGTAGTGGCAGGAGCCCATACACTACACATAAATAAACATGACAAAGAAAAGGAACCAGTTTCCCTCAGATCACAATGGCCCTGTTTATTCTGTGCTTTCTCTTTTTGTGTTTTCCTTTTTTTGAGACAGGGTCTCATGGGGCCCAGCCGGGCTTAAGCTCACTGTAATATTAGTGGAAGATGACCTTGAACTCCTGATCCTCCTGCTCACACTTCCCAGGTCCTGAGATTACAGGCATTTGCAGTGATGCTCTGCTCTGTGCTCTCTCTCCCTATCTACCCTTCTGCACAGTTATGTTGAAGGCAGAAAGGAGATGATGTGTCTCCTCCATTCTGAAACCTGTATTTGTCTTCATGTGTCCCTGTCCTGATACCAACATATACATCTAATGTGCTTTTTTCTCCTTGCTGGAGAAATCCACTCAACTAAAGGGACATCTAACAATCCAGATGTTTAACCCCTAGAGGAAAGGCTGGATGGGAAGGATGAGGACTAAGGATTGGGATTGCATTGGTTATTGAACCTTTAACTCTTTTTTTTGGTTTTTTGAGACAGGGTTTCTCTGTGTAGCTTTGCGCCTTTCCTGGAACTCACTTGGTAGCCAAGGCTGGCCTCGAACTCACAGAGATCCGCCTGGCTCTGCCTCCCGAGTGCTGGGATTAAAGGCATGCGCCACCACCACCCGGCGAACCTTTAATTCTTGTTCCTCCTAGAGCTAACTCCAGAAAAGGAACTGGTATGGTGGAGCATGCTGCAGCCCAAAGCCAGCTGTAACCTTGGGGATATTAGGACTGTTTTACCTGTATCACCCTTTCTCTTTCCTAATTAACAAAGAACAACTTCCAGGACACCGGGAGGAATCATTCCTGACCCAACGTCTCTTTCTCATTTTCCACATAAAATTACCAGAAATCTCTTTATTCTTTTAATAACCATTCTCAGTTAACACTTATGTGCCACATTCCCTAGAAACAAGAGCTTTTATTTATTTATTTGTTTGTTTGTTTGTTTTGGTTTTTCAGGGCAGGGTTTCTCTGGGTAGCTTTGGAGCCTGTCCTGGAACTCACTTTGCAGACCAGGCTGGCCTCTAACTCTGAGATCCCCCGCCTCTGTCTCCTGGGTGCTGTGATTAAAGGTATGAGCCACCACCACCACCCAGCCTTATTTATTTGTCTTTTAATATTTATTTACCTCATGTTCAAATGTTTCAGTGTATATATGTGTACCACATGTGTACAGGGGCCTGAGGAGGTAATAAGATTTTGGGCCAGGTGGTGGTGGTGGTGGTGGTGGCGGCGGCGGCGGCGGCGGCGGCAGTAGTGTACACCTTTAATTACAGCACTCAGGAGGCAGAACCAGACAGATCTCTGTGAGTTCAAAGCTAGCCTGGTCTACCGAGCAAGATCCAGGGCAGGATCCAAAAACTACACAAAGAAACCCTGTCTCAAAAAACCACAAAAAAAAAAAAAAAAAAAAAAAAAAAAAAAAAAAAAAAAAAAAAAGATTTTGGATGCCCTGCAACTGGAATTATAGATACTTGTGAGCTGCCATGTGATTCTGGAAATCAAACCCAGGTCCTCTGCAAGAGTAGCATGCACTCTAAACTGATGAACCATCTCTCCAGCCCCAAAATAACTGCTTCTTAGAAGCATAATCTAGCTGGGAAATGTGGTCAAGCACTTGGGATGTTGAAAATGGAGGATCTCAAGTTCAAAGCCAGACTGGGTTACACAATGAGATCATGACTGAAAAGAAAAAAACAAAGCTGAGCGGTGGTGGTGCACCCCTTTAATTCCAGCACTTGGGAGGCAGAGGCAAGTGGATCTCTGTTAAATTCAAGGCCAGCTTGGTCTACAGATAGAGTTCCAGGATAGCCAAAGCTACACAGAGAAACCCTGTCTCAAACCTTTCCCCTAAAACAAAATCTTTTTAAAAATTTAAAGGACATCCTGTGTCTATTTTTTGCTCAGACCAAGGGCCCATTTCAAGCTGACCCACCTCCTCCTCTTCACCAGTCACAATAGCCAAGTGCATTTATTCAGAGTCCATACACAAAAAGGTGATGTTAGAGAAGGAACCTGCACCTGTCACTCATCCATCCTGTGCGGGCCCTGTTCTTATAACTGTCAGGTTCAACAGGTGAGGCATATTTTCATTACTGTGAGATATTTAAAATAAAAGCTGTGAGTCGAGGTACAGTTCAGTGATGGCACACATACTCAGCATATGCCAGGCCCTGGGTTTGATACAAAGCACGACAAAAAATAAAACACCACAGTAAAGGATTTGATTGTGGTGGTGTACTCCTTTAATCCCAGCAGTGGAGAGACAGAGGCAGGTGGATATCTGATTTCAAAGCCAGTCTGGTCAACACAGCTGATTCCATACCAGTGATACACAGTGAGACCCTAACCTCCCCCCCCCAAAAAAAAAGTTGGGCACTGTGCCACATGACTTTAATCCCAGTACTTGGAAAGCAGAGGCAGAAGGATCTCCGGGAGTTCCAGGACTACTGGGACTACAAAAAAGGCACCTGCTCAACAGACTGTTTAAACTTGAACAACACCATTAATAAATCATTGTGACTAAAGATTATCATTTAAAATATCTCATGTAATATTAATGATTTCAAAAACTTTTTCTCAAGCTCATGCCTTTACTCCCAGCACTCAGGAGGCAGAGCCAGGCGGATCTCTGTGAGTTCGAAGTCAGCCTGGTCTACAGAGCAAGATTCAGGACAGGCACCAAAGCTACACAGAGAAACCCTGTCTCGAAAAACCAAAGCAATAAAATAAAACTTTTTGTCTCAACTTCTTCAGACATGCTCATGGATCCAACTTGCTTATGTTTTCCTAATGCGATGCTGTTCCCACTCCAATGATATGTGCAAATAAATATTAGTATTCTTAGGGAGAAGTTGTCTTTCTTATTTTTAAAGAAAGTGTGTTTAAACTCTTGTTGTGCTGAGGATGGCACTCAAGTATTTGTGTATGTCAGGCAAACACTACCTTTGAGCTACATTCCCAGCCCACTGACATGGAATTGTAATGCGGATTGACCACGACCACGTATGGAAAGAATACAGGGCAGGGAGTGGTGCGTGGCATACGGTACTCAGGAACCTGAGACTGGGGAATCGCAAGGTGAGACACCATCTTAAAAAGTAAAATAACGAAAAGGGAGGGGAGGCACAAGTCTAATCACTCAAAAAAATCTTAGCTATTATTAGCCAATCTCCCTAAAACGAAACCTGGAGTTGCCTGACACCCTACTTTTAGTTCAGTCCAGATCATCTATACCATCAAAGGTATGTTGACCAGCGTTGTTGGATCTCCCTTCCTGCCTGGGGCCTTACAATCACTCACCTGGGCCAGCTGGTCCTCAGCCAGGACAGTCCCTCGCTCCTTATACTTGGCCTGTGAGACAAAAAGACCGGCATGAGTCGAGACAGCGAGCGCCAGGGCTCCCATTGTGCCGCCAGAGCTTTAGTGTGTAAGGGTAAGGATCTGTCTTAAATAACAATTTAATCGGCGGCTTCCTGACACTCCAGTGCACTCACTCCCGGGCTCCGGGGAAGGAAGCCTGTCTTCTACAGATAGTCAGGAGGCGATTTGGGGGAAGAGAACTGCGCTCCGGGAGAATTCGGTGTCTCGCGGGCAGAGTAGGCTGTGGCCCGGCTTCCTTCCCGCTCACCTCGGCGAGCTTCTTCTTGGCGATGGCGCCAGCTCCCACCCCGCGCCGGTGCATCCCCACCCCGGGCCCGCGGGCCGCCCCGCAGCCGGGACCCCAGCTCTCTCCGACCCAGGTTAGGCTGCCGGCTCCCAACGCGGAAGCCCTGTGCGGCGCGTCATCCGCGCGCGCCGGAAGTCGCGCCTCCACTTCCGGACGCGAGTCTGAGTGTCTTGAGGGGTGGGGGGTGGGCCGCCTCGCCTTCTGCTGGGGCCACGTTCCACGAAGCCCAGACGCCGTCGAAGGCGCGAACCCTAGGGTCTGTTGTATTCGTCTATGCATCCCACGAAGATTGGTGCCTGGTGTTCCGTGGCTCCAGGGCCTGCAGAGCAACAGATGCTTCTGGGACGTCACCAAGTGCTGTGTTGGCCATGGAAGGTGCCATTTTTTCCCCCCAGACATCCCTGTATATCCTTGGCTGGCCTGGAACTCACATTGTAAGCCAAGCTGGCCTCGAATTTACAGAGATCTCCTGCCTCTGCCTCTGAATGTTGGGATTAAATGCATGTGCCACCACGCCCAGTGTCTGAGGGAGACACTTTGAGCAAAAGCCAATAATAAAACATTCTTTTTTGTTGTTGTTTTTCGAGACAGGGTTTCTCCGTGTAGTTTTGGTGCCTGTCCTGGATCTCGCTCTGTAGACCAGGCTGGCCTTGAACTCACAGAGATCCGCCTGCCTCTGCCTCCCGAGTTCTGGGACTAAAGGCGTGCGCCACCACTGCCCAGCAAAGAAGCAGCACTCTGAAAGTTTTGTGCCACGCCCTGCACAACTTGCTTTGTTTCATATTTTTTCAAAACCCTCAAATTCCTGAGTTGGTATTGTATTTCACGAAAGATTCAGGAATCTGCCTTAAATTACTTAACTGCCTAGACTAGGACTTAGCTATGATTCAGGCAGTCTGGCTCAAATTCAGGTTCTTAGCTGTAAATTCTTTTTGGTGTTATGGGATTTTGTTTGTTTGAGACAGGGTCTTTTCATGGCCCTGGCTGTCCTGCAATTCACTATGTAGACCAGGAACTGTCTGGAACTCACAAAGATCTTGTTGCCTCTGCCTCCTGACTGCTGGGATTAAAGGCATGTGCCACCACTGCCTGGTTTAGCTGTAAATTCTTAATCCAACTCAGAATCTCTGCAAAAGAATCCAACAGGTAAACTTCATTAGGTCAAAAAGGGTTCTGTCCTTGTGGCAGACAGACAGGCTCACTGCATGGACTTCTAATTGTCTGCCTCACACAGACAGCATCATGCAGTTAACACCTGCTACTATGTTACAGAGTGGTGATGAGGCTTTAGATGAGATCATTGCAATTAAAAACTGTGTTTAGGGCTGGAGAGATGGCTCAGCGGTTAAGAGTACTGGCTGCTCTTCCAGAGGTTCTGAGTTCAATTCCCAGCAACCACATAACGGCTTATACCCATCTGTAATGAGATCTGATGCCCTCTTCTGGCATGTAGGCATGCATGCAGACAGAAACACTGTATACATAATAAAATAAATAAAAACTGTGTTTATAGACAGCCTTTTACAATGGCTGGCTTGTAGAAAGAACATTATACAAAGGGAGAAAAAAGTTTGTAACTCTTTTTAACTCTTGGACTCTCCCCTCAGACATCCAAGACCCCACAAGTGTAGATCCAAACATCTCCCTAAGATGTTAAATTCTTTTTATTTTTATTTTTTATTATTGTCTGTGTGTTAGTATGTGGGCATGCATGCTACTGTGCACATGAGGAAGTCAGAACAACTTTGTGACTTCCACAATAAGTTCTATCATGAAGAATCAGTAAAATATAGCCCATTGTACAAAGTAATTTCTAGGATCTGGAGAGGCGGCTCATTGGTTAAGAGCACATGTTACTTTTTTGTTATGTTTTGTTTTTCAGTACAGGGTTTCTTTGTGTAGCCTTGACTGTCCTAGAACTAGCTCTGTAGACCAGGCTGGTGTGGAACTCACAGACATTCTCCTGCCTCTGCCTTTCCAGTGCTGGGTCTAAAAGTGTGCACAGGGCAAATGTTACCTTTTGCAGAGAGGACCTGAGCTTGATTCCCATCACCCACATGGTGGCTCATAACTATCCATAAGCCCAGTTCTGGAGGATTCAACAGGTATGCATGTGGTATACATCACATATGTGTGTAAGTATTTCATACACATAAAGTAAAATATATAAACCTTTCCTTCAAGTAATTTCTAAGCCAATCTTGGTGGCTTATACCTTAAATCCCAGCACCCAGGAGGCAGAGGCAAGCAGATCTCTGAGAGTTCAAGACCAGCTTCTACATAGTGAGTTCCGGGACAGACAGAGTTACACAGAGAAACCCTGTCTCAAACAGACAAAAATGTAATTTCTAGCTGGTGTGCACATACACAATAAATAAATGTAAAAACTACTTAATAAGGATGAAGGCATAGCTCAGCCATCAAGTGCTGCGTGTCCTGGGTTCCAGTCCTACCTTCTCAAAAGGGAGAGGGAGGGAGAATGAGTAAAATAACCCTCTGAGCAAAGACGGGCCCATAATTGCACAATACAGACTTCAGAAGCCGCAGAGGTTTAGAAGGGAAAAAACTATCACCAAAAATGCATGAAAAGTTAGAAATCAGCAGGACATGGTGCCACACCCCTTTAATCCCAGCACTTGGGAGGCAGAGGCAAGCAGATCCCTGAGTTCAAGGACAGCCTGGTCTGCAAATCAAGTTCCAGGACAGCAAAGGAGCAGAGAAACCCTGTCTTGGAATATAAAAAGCAAATAATAATAATAATAATAATTAATAAATAGTAATAACAATAATAATTTCAAAAATCTAAGAATATTTCAAATATTTTAAAATTTTATGTATATGTATGTTTTGCCTTTGTGTGTGTATACCATATGTGGGCAGTGCTCTCAGATGCCAGGAGAGGGCATCAGAACCCTTGGGACTGGAATTTTAGACAGTTGAGAACTGTCTCATGGATGCTAGGAATGGAACCCCAGATCCTTTGAAAGAACAGTCAGTGCTCCTCATTACCACAGAGCCATCTGTCCAACTACCCCTCAAAATAATTATATTCAAATTATATTTGTAAAGTACATATGTTTTTTTTTTTCTTTTTTTCTTTTTGGTTTGAGACAGGGTTTCTTTGTGTAGCCCTGGCTATTCTGGAACTAGGAACTAGCTCTGTAGATCAGGCTGGCCCTGAACTAACAGGGATCCGCCTGCCTCTGCCTCCCAAGTGCTGGGATTAACAGCGTGCGCCACCACTCTAGGCTAAATTTCTTTTTTGAGTCCAACTGTGTAGCCCTTGCTGGCCTTGAACTCACTATGTAAACCAGACTGATTTTCATACTCCAAGAGATCCACCTGCCTCTGCCTGCAGAGTGCTAGGATTAATGATGTGGGCCACCACACCCCACATTTTACTCTATTGAGACGAGGTCTCACTACGTCAGCCTCTCACTACAGTCCAGGCTGCCTCAAGCTTGCAGCAATCTTCTCATCTTCTCTGGTGCTGCAGTTCGTGATGAGCCATCCCTCTGAGGCCCGAATTCTGTCAGACCTCTGCTCTTGTGTGTGCGCGCATTCTCCCCATTGTTCATCTTCCCATTTATTGACTTAGTTTCAGTTGATATATTGTGTACCCCAATAAACTTATCTGGGGGTCAAAGAACAGAACAGCCACTGTATTAAGCAGAGGTTAGGCAGCGGTAGCACATGCCTTTAATCCTAGCATTCTGGAGGCAGAAATCTGGATGGGCTCAAGGCTACACTGGAAACAGCCAGGCATGGAGACACACACACACCTTTAATCCCAGGAAGTGATGGCAGAAAGCAGAAAGGTATAAAAGGCGTGAGGACCAGGAACTGGAGGCTTTTTAAGCTTTTAGGCTTTGAGCAGCAGTTCAGCTGAGATCCATTTAGATGAGGACTCAGAGGCTTCCAGTCTGAGGAAACAGGATTGGCTGAGAAGTTGGCGAGGTGAGGTTGGCTGTGGCTTGTTCTGCTTCTCTGATCGTTCAGAATTCACCCCAATACCTGGCTCTAGGGTTGTTTTTTGTTTGTTTGTTTGTTTGTTTGTTTGTTTTAAGTAAGACTGTTTAGCAATTCATCTACACTTAGTTGTTTTTTTTTTTTAAATTTATGTGTATGTATGTGTGTCTGTGCAGGGGTGTGCGCAGGGAGTGTGCACACCCTCTCAGACCAGAAGAGTGTGTTGGATCTCCTGGAGCACGAGTTCCAAGCCATTGTGAGCCACTGGATGAGGGTTCTGGAACCGAACTCTGATCCTCTCATTCTTACCACTGAGTGCTCTCTGCAGCTCACTGACTCACTGTGTGGCCCTCCACACGTGTGGTTTTCTCACCACATGACATCTAGACAGGACTTTTCTGTCTTTCTCCACATGTCTCAGCACACTGTGTGATTAGTAATGTTTAAGTGTGTTTAAAGATGAGGGACTATTGGCATGTTTGTTCCAGCCACTTGGGAGGCCCGTGTATTGAAGACCCTTCCTTTTTTGTGGTTGCTTGCTTGCTCTTGAGATGTTAAGACAGTCAGGCTCCTGTAGGCTCCAGATCCTCTACCCTCCCCTCTCCAACACTGGTTTTGCAGGCTTGTAACGTCATGCTCGGTTAGCATGAAGGTCTGCCATTGTAAAGTCTGTTTGCTTACACAGTGATTCTGACAGAATTCCTCCTGCCTATGGGATAGAGTTTCCAGTACGCTTGTATCACAGGATGCGCAGAGGAATAACTGGATGAGTCCTTTCTCCTTGGGAGGCATGGACACACCCAGGACACACCCAGCCATGGTGAGTGCTCAGCTGACATTTGAATGAGTTTTCACAGTGGACACAAGGATTTACTTCAGCTCAAGACTTTATTGTTTGGTTCTCTCGGAGACTTTGGACCAGGGCGGAAGCAGGAGGTGAGCAAGCGAAGGGCAGAGTCCACTCTGGGCTCGGTCAGTCACTGAGACCTGGAAGAGGGCAGGCAAGAAAAGAGGGGGTGGTTACAACTTAGAGTCAGCTCAGCAAGCTTATCCTGGCACCCAGGCAGAGATAAACCACGCCTACCTGCAAATAACCTTTTGTTTGGTTTGTTTTGTATTTTCGAGACAGGGTTCCTCTGTGTGGTCCTGGCTGTCCTAGAACACGCTTTGTAGAGCAGGCCGGCCTGAATTCGCACTGAATTCAAAGAGATCCACTTGCCTCTACCCACTTAGTGCTGAGATTAAAGGCATTTGACACCGTCTCCCAGCTTCAAATGACCTTTCGAAATGATTTATCAGCATTCAAAATCATTCACAAAAGTACAGAGACAGTTCCTCACCTTCCTTCAGAGATTTCTCATCTCCACTGGCTTGCTCACGTTCCATGTTTGTGTGTGTGTGTTGTATGTGCACATGTTCATGTGTACCCATGTGTCTGTGCATGTGTGTGCACGTGCATATATGTGCAGGCCAGAGGTTGCTGTCCACCTTAATTTTTTAAAAAAGATTTATTTCCTTTTATGTGTTTGGGTGTTTAGCCTGCATGTATGTATGTGCACAATGTGGACACAGTGCCTGTGGAGACTGGAGGAGAATCATCTGGAACTAGAGTTAATGGATGGCTGTTAACCATCATGTAGGTGCTGGGAACAGAACACACGTTCTCTGGAAGAACAACAAGTGCTTAACCACTCAGCCATCTCTCAGGCCTCTGTCCACCTTACTGTTTGAAGATGAGGTTTTGCTATTTTCTCTGGCTGTCTTGTAACTCACTCTGTAGACCAGGCTGGTCTCGAACTCACAGAGATCCACCTGCCTCTGCCTCCTAGTTCTGGGATCAAAGGTGTGCACTGCCACCACCCGGCTCCCACCTTATTTTTTAAGGAAGGCTCTCTCCGTGAACCTCAAGCTCACTGATCAGCTCGACCAGTTGGCCATCCCCAGTGATCTGCCTGGATCCACCCCAGCACTGGGGTTAAAGGCCTGCTGTGGTCCTGGCTTTCTCTTAACTCAGGACCTCACGTCTGCTCAAAGGCACTTTACCCGAGGAGCCGTCTCTTCCCGGCCCTCCCTCCCCTTTTACCCTCTGGAAGGCACCCAGACTTGCTCCCTCCCTCCCTCCCTCTCTCCCTCCCTCCCTCCCTCTCCAGCTCCCATTATTAAAGTCTGGGTGTGTTTTAGTTTCGGTGGGTTGGATCAAGGTCCTCTATCACCTTGAGGTCCGTGTATGGAGGCTCTCGCTCTGGAATAGAACCTAGCTGACGGCCATTGGTACGAACCATGATTATGGAGCAGGGCAATATGGCACCAATAAACATGGGTTCCTATCCCCCGGAAGGTGCCAGAGCCCAAAGGTCGGGAGGGAAGGCAAGCTGAGAACGGAGGGGGCAGACAGAGGAAGCTGAGGAGAATGTCTTGGAAGTAAGGGTAGCGGCAAGACTGCTTGGCTCTCAAATACATTGTCCTCTTTCTTCGTTTGCTTGACCTCTCTGCTCTGTTTTATTACGTTGATTTATGGTGTGTGCACATGAGCCTGCATGCCACAGAGGGTCAAGAACACACTGCAGGGTTCAGTCCTCTCCTTCCACCTCCCCACCCCAACCCCAGCTTTTTTGGGGGATGGGAGTGCTAGCAGAGAACTCCCTTGAACTCACAGAGATCCATCTGCCTCTGCCTGACAAGTTGGGGGGGTATTTGTTTGTTTGTTTGCTTGTTTGTTTCCAAGGTTTCTCTGTGTAACAGTCCTGACTGTACTGGAACTCGCTCTGTAGACCAGGCTGGCCTGGAACTCACTGAGATCCGCCTGCCTCTGCTTCCCGAGTGCTGGGATTAAAGGAGTGCACCACCAACACCTGGCTTGCCTGCCAAGTTTGAAGATTACAGGTGTGTGCCTCCAGATGGCTACCTCACTTGCTTGATCTTAGTTGAACCTAGCCACAATCCCATAAGCTTTTTTTCTTCAGTATGAAGGAGAGAACCCAGGTCCTTTCACCTGCTAGGCAAGTGTTGTACCACACCACCTTCCATGGAAAGACTTACATGGCCTTGACTTTTCTTGTTTGGTCCTTTGGTTGGTTCAGTTTGGTTTTGAGACAGTCTGTAGCTCTCAGGCTTGCCTCAAATAAGGTCAGTAGTGGAGAGTGACCTTGAACTTCTGATCCTTCTGCCCCTGTCTCTTGAGTGCTGGGATTGTATAAGTAAGTCACACATCACTTTTTTGGTTTTTCTTTCTTGTTGTGGAACTCTCCCTGAAGAGCAGAGTGGCTTCAAACTCAGACATCCTCCTGCCTCTACTTCCCAAGTGCTGGAATCAAAGGTTTGAGCCACCATGCCTGACTCTGGTTTTCTTTTTGTTATAGTTTGTTGTTTTAGTGTTAGTTTTGGGGGTAGGTCCTCACTACGAAGCCCTGGCTGTCTTAGAACTCACTAGTGTAGACTAGACGCAGGCTTCTACACAATCTTCCCAAGATCCTCTTGCCAAGTGCTAGGTGACAGGTGTGAGACACTCCCCCGTTCCCCCATTATAGCTCTGATTTAAACTACTCTGAGGTTCTAAAGGGTAAGGAAGTACTCTGCCAGTGTGTATTAGGACGAAGATCTGAATGAGGTGTAAGGATAACAGTGCATGCAATGTCACACAGCTATAATTCCAGTACTGGGGAAACAGGAGGATCATGAATTTGAGACCAACCTAGGCTACACAAGGTGCTCTGGACCTGAGCTAGGCAAAGAACCAAGCAGGATAGGGGATGTGGCTCAGTGGTAGAGCATTTGTTCAGCAATTGCAAAGCCCTGGGTTCAGTTCCCAACAAGACATACACACAGACAGTGAGACCCAAACACACACACATCTGAAAGTGTATGTCACCTGGAAGCCTAAACTCCTAACTAACAACCTTGCAGCCCCCACACCTCTCATGCTCCCCACCTGAGCCGGCAGAGCTCTATCTGGTCCACCATCCAGGCCAGCAGCTCTGGAAACAGCACGTCCCTCAGCACATCTTCGTCACTGGAGTTCTTGGGCGAGGAGCTGCAAGGGAGACGGATGGCAGGAGTCGGGGTGATTTGTTTTCGGACACGGTCTCATTCTGTAGCCCTGACTGACTGACTATTCCAGAACTTGCCATGTAACTGAGTTGGGCTGCCTCTGCCTGGAGAGCTGGGATTCAAGCGTGTGCCAGGAGCTAAGGAGCCAACAGAGCTAGCTGCTTGTCTCTGGGCTATCTCCTCTCAGGTCTCCTGCCTCTTTTGTACTGGGCCCCACCTAGTTCTGCTTACCCAGGAACTACAGGATCCTCAGTCCAGGCAAAACAGTTTTTCAGTACTGTAAACTTATCCACTCACCTCTGAAAGCGTCTGAGAATGCGTCCCAGTGACCCCAGAGAGAACGTCCCTAAGCCTCGCTTTCAGGGTGGGTGGCTGATTCCAGGGGTCTGGCTTTGGGGGGATGCCCTGGTCTCTCAAACAGTCTTCCTGAGGTTTGGGAGGGAGAAGCCAACCCTGAAGTCCCTCATTCCCTGCCCTCCTTGATACAGTGAATCCATGTATATATTCAGTCACAGATCTTAGAAAGCCCTCAGGGGTCCTCCAGGACTCCACTTCTTTGAGGCCTTCCCCCCCCCCCCCGCCCTGTTTGAGCTCTTAGAGAAGAGGGTGCTTATTGTGGGGTCCCTGCCCTCCTCTGCAATCTGAGAGGAAGCTGTTGTGGAATGTTACCTTCACTGTATAAAGGTATTACATTTGTTTATGCTGTATTTATTTAATTATGTAAAGATGTGTTGCTGTTTCACCTTGCCTGCCTAAGGCACCTGACTGGTCTAATGAAAAGCTGAACAGGGGCTGGAGAGATGGCTCAGTGGTTAAGAGCACTGGCTGCTCTTCCAGAGGTCCTGAGTTCAATTCCCAGCAACCACACCACATCTTAAAAAAAAAATCTTAAAAAAAAAAAAAAAAAGCTCAATGGCCAATAGCTGGTCTCAGGAGAAAAGGGAGAAAATAAGAGGGAGAAAGAGGAAGAGGTGCCTGGGGCCAAACAGCCAGCTAGCTAGCCAGACAGCCAGTCGCCAGGTAGCCAGACACAGAGTAGGACATAGAGCATGAAAGCCCCCAAGGCAAAATGTAGATAAAGAGAAACAGGTTAAGTTATAAGAACTAGTGGGACAAGCCTAAACTAAGGCCGAGCATTCTTAACTAATATTATGTCCTGTGTCATGATTTGGGAGCTGGTTGGCAGCCCAAAGAGAGACTGCTACAGGGTACAGCCAAGCCAGTGGGCTGGAGCCTGATTCCCCTCGTGGTGGGCTCACCTCTGCTGTCCCTCGGTCTCCTCGTTTCTTTGAGATTGTCCTGCCAGCTTCACGGCTTGCGCGTCTCTCTGGGTGAGGTTGTGTTTCCAGCTGGTGAGATGAAGAGGATTGGGGTGTGAGTCTGCTGGAGGGAACCATTGAAGGTCCCCCACCCCGGGGGACGCTGGGGTCTTTAATACCCAGCAGGAGCAATGGCGCCTCTTCCTCTACTCTACAGCCTAACACCCCACCCCCACCTCCGCTTGTAGTCAGTCGCCTCCACCACTGACAAGACAGCCGCACCAGATGTGGCGTAGGTTGGGAGAGGCACAGTAGTGGTTTATTCCCAGAGTCCAAAGTAGCCACCAGCAAACAGGCAACCCAGCTCCTCCTGCCTTCATCTCCAGACCTCTGGGGTCCCCCGGGGCTTCCACGCTTTTCTCTGGCTCCTCCCCTTAGAAATAAAGGATGGGAGAACACCTCATCCTGCACCAGACTGCTCTATTGCAGGGCCCCGGCCACTTCCTCATCCTCACTGACCGTGGAGCTGAGCACCTCACAGCCCATATGGTTTCCTAGGAGGTGGTGTGAGCACAGCAGAGTCAGCATGGGGACAGGAGGGGGTAGGGAGTCCCTTACTCATTCTTCTTCCCCTTCTGGGCCAGCAGCCAGTTCACAAAGTCTTGTTGGCGGATCTTGTCCAGGGCAATGCTGTAATCGCTGATGAAAGTCCCCTCTGCATACCTCCGGTCCCGAGGCCGGGGGCTACCAAATTTACTGCGGGATCTGAGAGGTGAGAGATAGAAACTAGGATATACCAGTGAAGGGACAAAGGTTGGGAAGACCATATTGCTTGATTAAGTCCTTTGGTTCATAGTAACAAAGTGAACTCAGCTGGTTGTGAGAGCTGTAATCTCAGTACTTGGAAGTACTGAGAGCTGTAATCTCAGTACTTGGAAGGTAGAGGCGGAGGATCACTGAAAATTCAAAGCCAGCCTATGTTGTGTAGCAAGAGACCATCTCTATAAAAGTAAAAATGAAATAATAATAATAATAGTCAGCACTCAAGAGGCAGAGGCAGATAGATCTCTATGAGTTCAAGGCCAGCCTGGTCTACACAGTGAGTTCCAGGACAGCCAGAGCTCCACAGAAAGACCATGTCTCAAAGTAAATAAACAAACAAACAAATAAACAGATACAGAAAGAAAGAAGGAAAGAGAGAGAGAAAGAAAGAAGGAAGGAAGGAAGGAAGGAAGGAAGGAAGGAAAGAAAGAAAGAAAGAAAGAAAGAAAGAAAGAAAGAAAGAAAGAAAGAGAGAAAGAAAGAGAGAAAGAAAGAAAGAGAGCTGGGTGGTGGTGGTGGTGGTGGTGGTGGTGGTGGTGGTGCATGCCTTTAATCCTAGAGCTTGGGAGGCAGAGGCAGGTGGATCAGAGCAAGTTCTTGGACAGCCAGAACTACACAGAGAAACCCTGTCTTGAAAAAACAAAAAACAAACAAAAAGGTTGGATGACTCAGTGGTTAAGAGCACCGACTGTTCTACCAGAGGACCCAGATTCAATTCCCAGCACCCACATGGCAGCTCACAACTGTCTGTAACTCCAAGATCTGACCCCTCACACAGACATACACGCAGGCAAAATGTCAATGCAAAAAAAAAAAATGAAGATAAATACAATATTGAGTAATAATAATAGTGAACTCAGGGGCTGGTGAGACTGTTTGGTAAATAAAGGGGTTTGCTACCAAGCCTGACAACCTGAGTTCAAGCCCCAGGGCCCACACGATAGAAGGAAAGAACCAACTCCCAAAAACTGCATCCTAAAGAAAGAAAGAACAGATGAACGAATTAGTAATCTCAACGCTCAGGAGGACCTCACGTTTTGTTGTTTACATTTTATTATTATGGGGTGTTTCCTGTGACAGAGCGCATGTGGAGGTCAGAGGACGCCCCTGGGGAGTTGTTTTTCTCCTTGCACCCTTTTGTACCTTCTGGGGATTGAACTCAGGTCTTTAGGCTTGCATCCTCGGACAGCAAGTGACTTTACCCTCTTAGCCATCTCACTGGCCCCAGAGGCCAACGTTTTAAAGCACCCTGGGCTACATATTTGGACCCTGTTTCAATACAACACCACCAACAGTAACAGTACTTGGTGAGGTCACAGAAAGCACTTACTACAAGTCAAGGGCTGTATGAGCGCCTTGGTTTGTGGTTTTTCAGTCCTGGGGATTGAACCCAGCGCCTTGTGCACACTAGGCAAGTGTCTTACCACCAAGCTACATCCCCAGTCTACATATCCCCAGCCTTTTAGGACATAAAATTATCCCATCACTACCCTAAGAGACAGGTACTATTTGTATCCCCGCTCCTTTTTGTTTGTTTGTTTGTTTGTTTTTTCAAGACAGGGTTTCTCTGTGTAGCTTTGGAGTCTGTCCTGGAGCTCACTCTGTAGACCAGGCTGGCCTTGAACTCACAGAGATCCGCCTGGCTCTGCCTCACGAGTGCTTGAGATTAAAGGTGTTTTGTACATTAGTGTTTTGCCTGCATGTATATCTGTGTGGCAGTGCTGGATCCCCTGGAACGGGAGTTAGACTGTGAGCTACCATGGGGGTACTGGGAATTGAACTCTGGTCCTCTGGAAGAACAACCAGTGCTCTGAACCAGGACCTTGCACATGCCAGGTAAGAGTTGTACCACTCTTGGGCTAGAGAGATGGCTCAGCAGTTAAGAGCACTGGCTGCTCTTCCAGAGGACCAGGGGTCAATTCTCAGCACCCACATGGCAGCTCACAACTGTCTATAACTCCAGCTCCAGGGTACCCGACACCCTCACACAGACATACATGCAGACAAAACACCAATGCACATGAATGAAAATTTAAAAAAAGAGAGAGAGAAAAAGAAAAGAGTTTTACCACTCTTAACCTCATGGTGGTGTACACCTTTAATCCCAGTACTAGGGAGGCAGAGACAGGCAGATCTCTCAGTTTGAGGCCAGCCTGGTCTACAGAGTGAGACTTAGGACAGCCAGGGCTACACAGAGGACCCTGTCTTGAACAACCACCAGTTTCACTCTGTATCCCTGGCTGACCTGGAACTCACCCTTGCCTCTGTCTCCAGAGTACAGGAAATAAAGATATGTGCTACTATTCCTGGACTTTGTTGTTTGTTTTGTTTGTTTGTTTGATTGTTGAGACAGGGTTTCTCTGTGTAGCCCTGGCTGTCCTGGAACTCACTCTGTAGACCAGGCTGGCCTCAAACTCAGAAATCTGCCTACCTCTGCCTCCCGAGTACCAGGATTAAAGTCATGTACCACTACTGCTCATCCTGAGTCTTTTTCTTATCAGACACAAGATCTGCCCTCCTTGCAATTATTACTGACAGCTTTTCCTCACACTTTACACGTGCCAACTTTGTATGGTACATGAATCGTCCTTGCATCTGAGAAAAACCAGTACTACTTTGACAAGTCTCTGCCCCAGACATCAAACACACTATCAGAGCCCTGGCTATACTCACTCTCATCTCCTCCTCCTTTTTCTCCTCCTCCTTTTCTTTCTCTTTATCTCCCTCCAGACTCTGGTCTTGTTATGTAGCCCAGGCTAGCCTCAAACTTCCAATCCCCCTGCCTCTCTCTGCCTGCCGAGGGCTGGAGTTATAGGAGCGAGCTGCCACACTCAGCCCTACCCTGTCATTGTCGCGGCTTTGGTCCACCGTACTCTGTAACATGTTTATGTGGTTCTTTTCTGTGTCTGCCGTGGTCCGTGTGCTCACTGAAGACAGGAGCCATCAGTGGACCTTTGTTCACATGTATACTGACCTGGGTCTGGAGCACAGGAAGCTCCTATGAGAGCTGAGTGAATGTATGCAGGCATCGACGACGTTAGTTTTTACAAGGGAGACCCAACATTACAGACTCTGCCACCAAAGACCTAGCTAACCACCGTCTTTCTCACTGCAACGGGAACGCTTAATAAATAATTCTCCAGTTCTCTCCTCGCTGCATGCTCCTCGGGCTGCGGACTGGCTCTCCTCCTCAACCTCCCTCCTCTCCGCCTGGAGCCCCCCCCCCTCCTCACTGCCCCTGCCCCAGACCAGTTTATATTCCAGCCCCCCTCCTCCTCCCACTCCCACCTGAACTGAACCTCTTCTTTTTCTCCCAGCCCGACCGCCAGGAAGAGGAGCACCAGCAGCAGAGAGCAGGTCTTCACAGCCACCATCTTCTTAGGTTGTGTGCCTGAGCTGAAAAGAAAAAGGGCCGGTACCACTCTGAGGGGGGCGGGATCTAAGAGACCCCTTGATTCAGGGACTTGGGTGAGTGCTGAGAGCTGGGGCGGGGCCAGGAACAAGTGGGGTTACATGAAGTGATTGGAAGGGACATGGGGCCTTGACCCAGAGCTGATCCTGCTTTGTGGATTCTGAGTAGGGTGGGATGGAAGGTCTAGGAAGAAAGTAGCAAAGGCCTAGGTGGTGGGAACTCCCTTCTTGGCTCATTACCAGACATCACAGGGATAGGATTTGGCAAGATTATCCCTTTAAAGCCCTAACGAAGTTCACAGCAGCCTACCTTCCCGCTTCCATCTAAGCTGTTACTCAGCCATCATATCCCTTCCCTAAATGAAAACCACACAGAGAACCATCCTGTACACACACACACACACACACACACACACACACACACAAACACTTGAACTTAACTATCACAACTCAGAAGTTCTTCCTAAAGTTTCCTCTGAACTTTTTCTGGGGTCTGGACCCCTTTCAGCCTTCTGGAGAGATAGCAGAGCAAGAAACCTTCCTCCAGATCCCTGAAAGCCAGATCTAGCCCAAGGCTGCAAGATCTGGTCTTCCTAGGAAGCCCTTTGAACTGTCTCCTGGATTCATGTACGGACAAGGAGACCCACTTCCTCCCAGGCCAGCCCACCAATATCCCAGGCTCTCTCTTACCCCACTGCTCTTCTAGCTCTTCCAGAGGGCAGGATAGGGTCCCTTCCTCCTCCCTGTTGGCTCTCAGGATCCTGCTTCAAGACCCCTCTCTTAGCCTTTTTATATCCAGGCACCGCAGTGCGGCTGATTAGCTGAAAGCCTCTTATCTCGGGCACTCAAGCCCACTGCCCCTGCCCAGAGACGCCCATTGAACACCTAATGACATTTTCCTTTCCACCTGGACTGTGCTAATAGGTGATTAACATTTGGGTATCTCCAGCCCTATCTGGACCGTGCTCGGTGGGCAGGGGTGCTGGAGCACCCCGTTTCCCCTCCCCTCTTCTATTTTGGGCACAGGGCCTACTGTTCTCTGCCCTACTTCCTGATGGGTGCTGTGGGTAGAAAGGGTTACCTGGGTGAGGATCAACTGAGGTGGCACTCTCTGATGGAGGGAGCATCCCCACAAAGCCATAGGTGACTTCTGGGGGAACAGAAGAGACCACGGTAGTCTGAGTCCCAGATATGGACGAATGCGAGAAATCCACAGAGCCTATTTAATGAGCAAAGGGATTTATTAGGGGTTAACTCACCACAGCACTGAAGATTTGTCGTAGGGTCCCACACAGATCTAGTCTGAGATCTGCCTGGTCAGTCTCAGCATCCAAACCACGAAGGAGCAAAGAGAGAGCCGCATCCCAGTTCTTAAGGGTCCCAAGTGGCCACGCCCAAGGGACATGTACTTCAAGGTCATAGGCAGATGCAGCCGTTAGCTGCTGCCTCACTAGGGGCGGTGCTTCAAGGTCACAGCAAGAACAGCTGCCCACCACAGCAGATATTAATTGATCACAGAGACATTGAAGGAATGATGCTACCCGGGGTGGGTGTCTTCAGAACTCCAGTAATTCTGGTGAACCTGGAGTTTACAGTCACATGGTTTCCTACTTGGGGACAGGACGACATGGGATCACAGGGCACAATTATGTATGGGAGTCTCCAGAAAGATCTAACTCCCTCCACAAAGATTTTTTTTTTAGGCACATAGCCCACGTTGGTCTCATTTGATAAGTAGCTGATGTCCTTGAACCTCTGGTCTTCTTCCCTCCGCCTCGTAAGGGCTGAGATTGTGCAGTGCTCGGGATTGAACCCAGGACTTTGTACATGCGAGGCAAGCATGCTCCTAGCTGTTCATTCCCTGGCGCCCTGTAAAGATTTATGAGCCAATCGTGGTGGAGTATGCCTGTACTCAGGAGGCTGAGGAAAGAGGGTTGCTGAGAATTTGGGGTTAGTCTGGACTATATAAAAAAACCATTTCAAAAAATTAAAAGGGCTGGGCAGTGGTGGTGCAAGTCATTAATCCCAGCTGAGTTTGAGGCCAGCCTGGTCTACAGAACCAGTTCCAGGACAGTCTGGTCTACAGAACCAGTTCCAGGACAGCCAGGGCTACACAGAGAAATCCTGTCATGAAAAACCAAAAAAAGAAAACAAGAAAAAATAAAAATAAAATAAAAAAGGCTGGGCATAGTGGTGCATGCTGATAATCTTGGCATCTGGTAGGCAAAGGCAAGAAGAGAATGCCAGTCTGAAGACAACAAATGGTACATAACAAGACCCTGACTCAATCAATTTTAATCCATCCGTGAAAAGAAATATCAAGGAGCTGGATAGCTCTTGTTCTTTCTGTAGAGAACCCAGGTTTGGCTCCCAGCCCCCACATGGCAGCTCACAGCCATCCATAACTCCAGTTCCAGGGGATCTGGTGCCATCTTCTGTGGCCCACTCCATACACATAGTACACATACATACATACATACATACAGGCAAAACACTCATAAACATCAAATAATCTTAAAACAAACAAACAAAAAATAAATGAGCCAGGCAGTGGTGGCACATGCCTTTAATCCCAGCACTCAGGAGACAGAGACAGGTAGATCTCTGTGGGTTCGAGGCCAGCCTTGTCTACAGAGCTAGTTCCAGGACAGCCAGGGATACACAGGGAGATCCTGCCTGGAAAAACAAAAAAACAAAAACAAAAAAAAATTAAAAATAAAAATAAAAATAAATAAATAAAATTATAAAAAGCCAGGTGTGGTGGTGCACACCTTTAATCCCAGCACTTGGGAGGCAGAGGTTAGCCTGGTCTACAGAGCGAGTTCTAGGACAGCCAGGGTTACACAGAGAAACCCTGTCTTGAAAAGAAAAGAAAATTTTGTTTGTTTTTGAAACCTGAGCCCCTTCTCAAATGCCAAAGCTTGTCATTCTCTTGCCTCCTTTATCTTCGTGGGGCCCTCTGAGGTCACTTCTGAGCTCTGACACAGCGCCGCCGTCTATCCCTTATCCCCTTATCGGTCTGAAGGCTCTCTAGGCGGAGCCATGACAAAGGACCACATCCTTTCACCGTAATGAAGTTTCTTGGGGTTCAGGGCTGTCTCCTGCTCAGTCCAAAAACCCTTGGAAAGCTTTCCTTGTCTTTCCACAAGTACTTAGAGCCTGGCTCTAGTCACAGGGTTTGGACTCCATTTTGACAGCCCCGGAAGGGAAGGCCTCTTCGTTGAGCCTTTCCTAATTCAACATTCTGGTTCTTGGGACCCTTAACCTAGCAAGCTCATGTCCTGCCTATAGCTCCAGGGGCTAATCGAGGTCACTTTGTTGCTCTGGTGACCTCAGTGGAAGATGCAGTATGCAGTTAAGTGCCCTTGTGGGATGAGAGGTCGCCGGACTGGAAAGACTGCTCCCTTCTGCCTCCTGGAAACCCAGGCCGCCTACTCCGCCATCTCTTGTCATCTGGACAGCCCTTCTTCCCTGGGAGCAAGCTCTGCATTGCATCTCCCGGCTACCAACAGGCTGAGATTAGATGTCAGGGCAGATTTAGCTTCCAGAGGGGAGGCGGGGGGCTGCTTGAGATCTTGTACCCTGCTGAGAAACCTAGCTAACCGGCTGGTGGGGAGTTGCATCCAAGCCTGAGCACTCCTGTTTGAAGGTGGAGGGTATCCGAAAAGAGTAGACACCATTCTCGGGGCGCTAGAATCTGGTGTCAAAGCGTAGTGAAGGAAGGCTCTGTGGTAAGTTCCCAAGGCCAAGAGAGTCCTCTGTCCAGTGTTTGGAGACGGTGCCTCCGCTCCTTTTCTGCCAGACTCCGAAGCTGTCTCCCAACTGCCCCTCGATTGCTTTGTCGTTACTGTGGTCCAGGTTGGCCTCAAACTTGAGATAATTCTCCTGCCTCAACCTGCCTAGTGCTGGCACTACAGGGTGTGCCACCATGTCCAGATTGTTTGTCTCAGACGGGGATCTCAGGTAACCCAGCTCGGCCTCAGGCTAGCTCACTCACTGAATGGCTGAGAATGGTTTTGGTGTTCTGATTCTTTTGGCGTTTCCGAGAGTTTGGGTTCCAGGCAGGCACTACCGTGCCCAGTTGTTTTGTCTTGTGGTTGTTTTGTTTGCTCTTTTGAGAACAAGTCTTACTCTGCAGCGTAGGCTGTCCTGAAACTCACTATATATAGCCCAGGCTGGCCACCTCAAACCCACAGAAATCCTCTAGCCTCAGCCTCTTCCATGCTTAATTACAGGAACTAACCACTACACCTAGCTTGTTTGGTTTGGGGAACAGAGTCCTGTTTTGTAGTTCAGGATGGCTTCAAATATGTGGCCCTCCTGCCTCAGTCTCCAAAGCAGTGGGATTGCTGGCATGTACCTTGAACAAAAGTTTCTCCTTGATCGTGAGGTGGTTCTTGTGTCCTGAAATGGGCAAATCAAAGATGATGTGCCCTGGGCTCTGGGAAGGGCAAGTGGTGGACTGGAGTCTAGAAATTTCTCCTCTTCTCAGGACCAACAAAAAGCAAAGAGGAGATGGTGGGTGGAGACCAGAAAAAAGCCAGACATCCCGGGGCTAGCCACAGGTCCCCAAAGGGCGCCTTAGGAGGCAGGAAAGTGGAGGTCCTGGGAAGTTTCTAGAGACTGGAAAGACCTGATAGAATTTTTTTCCTTTTAGTTGCGGTGTTGAGGATGAAACCCAGGACTTTACGAATTCTAAGCATGCACTCCACTACTTGGCACCCTTAGCACCGGCCTGCAGGACTTTATCAAAATAGCTCAATAAATCCAAGCCAAGAGGCAGCCCAGCACGCCAGACCACACCAAAAGGAGCAGAGCCCTGGTGCTCAGTGTGGTTTCAGATGGGAGGAGGCGGGCCCAGGAGGGGGCAGAGTCCCCTTCTGCCTATTTCGCTACAGGAAGGTTCAGGATGTGAGAGGTCAAAGGACACAGGCAATGTGAGTCATGAGGACACCTCAACCGGCCCCAGACTTAGTCAGGTGAAGAGAATGTGTAAAATAGGAGATGTGAGGGACCCCTGAACATCAGCAGTTCAAAATGAGGTAGAGAGAAGCTGATGCGGTGGGTCCTGCCTGTAATACTTGTGCTTGGAAGGCTGAGGCAGGAGAATTCCAAGTTCGAGGCTAGTCTAGACATAAAGCGAATTCCAGGCTAGCCTGAGTGACAGTGTGAAACACACTGTCTCAAACACAAACACACACGCACACGCACGCACACGCACACACACACGCGCATGCACACGCACACGAACGAGAGAAGTGGCGTGTACTGTGGCATGACATGAGAAGCAAGCTCGCACTCCCTGGCCCCTCCTGGGTTCTGAGTTGGAACAACAGCAGTTTTCTCTCAGGGTGATTGCTGGCTCTTCCAGCCCCAACCGGTGACTCACCACCACCTCCCCCCACAGACCCTGCCGACATTCCAGGTCAGCTTGCCTCAGTGGCGGGTTGACTCAGAGCAGACCTGCCCTGCCTCGGACTCTGCTTTTGAAGCTCTCTGGTCTCCAGACTCCTTGGCTGACTCAGAATCCCTCTCTGATCCCTCCTCCACCTCCTGCAGAGCGGGAGACCAGAGGTGACACAAAGCTTGCTGATGTGTCAGCTGGTTACTCGATTCCCAGAAGGACCCCTGGCACAATCACTAACATGTTCCCCTTCCCGACGTCCAACTCACTTAGATAAAAATACGTTCTTTCCAGAGGGCTTTTCAAAACAGAATAGACTATCTACAGGCTTCCCTGGCTGTCTACTGCCAGGAATCAGTTTAGATATTCCATCTCAGGAGCTGGGGATGTAGCTCAGTTGACAGCCTGCTTGTCAAGTGTGAATAAAGCTCTGCATTTGGTCTTTTTTTTCCCCTTTGGTTTTGAGAGACAGGGTTTCTCTGTGTAGCCCTGGCTGTTCTGCAACTCCCTATGTAGACCAGGCTGACCTCGAACTCAGAGATCTGCCTGCCTCTCTGCCTCCCTGGTGCTGGGATTGAAAGCATGTACCACCACTGCCTAGCCTCCTGCATTTGATCTTCAGCACTGTATAAACTGTGTAGTCGCACATGCCTGTAATCCTAGCACTTGGGTGGCACAGGCCAGAAGATCAGAAGATCAAAGTCAGTCTTAGCTAGGTAGTGGGTTTGAGACTAACCCTGGACTATAGGAGATATTCTCTCAAAAACAAAAAAACAAAACAAACAAACAAAAAAACCCAAACGCAAACCAACCACGCAACAACAAAATCTACTGCCCAGTAGCTCACTTCTGTGGCTACCTCACCCACTACACACACACACACACACACACACACACACACACACACCCCTCCAAATAACAAGAATAAATCTTTTTTTTTTTTTTTTTTTTGGTTTTTCGAGACAGGTCTTCTCTGTGCAGCTTTGTGCCTTTCCTGGAACTCGCTTTGGAGACCAGGCTGGCCTCGAACTCACAGAGATCCGCCTGCCTCTGCCTCCCGAGTGCTGGGATTAAAGGCGTGCGGCGCCTCCGCCGCCACCACCCGACAACAAGAATAAATCTTAAAATCATGTTTATACCCAAAGGTGCTCTGAACACTGGTTAGAGGAGCTTCCTTTTGCAGTGGGCTGTGGTAATGCAGACACTCGTAACTGATCAAATGCTGAGAAGTAATGACTGCTGAGTGATAAGACCCTAAGTGGGACATCTGTATCACATGCCCTCTATTCCCTCCACACCCCGACTAAAGGCTCAGGGAACAGGCAGCAGGAAACATAAGAGGATGGGGAGTCGTGTGTAAATACTGTCTTCTAGATAAGACATGGTTGTTGCACCCATCAACTGGAGACAGCAGTTGACTCCCCGTATATGGAAAAGGTCTTGCCGGGTGGTGGTGGCGCACACCTTTAATACCAGCACTCAGGAAGCAGAGGCAGGTGGATCTCTGTGAGTTCGAGGCTAGCCTGGTCTACAGAGAGAGTTCCTGGACAGCCAGGACTGTTTCACAGAGAAACCCTGTCTTGGAAAGAGAGAGGGGGGGGGAGAAAGAGAGAAAGAAAGAAAGAGAGAAAGAAAGAAAGAAAGAAAGAAAGAAAGAAAGAAAGAAAGAAAGAAAGAAAGAAAGAAAGAAAGAAAGAAAGAAAGAAAGAAAGAAAGGAAGGGTGGAGTGATGGCTCAGAGGTTAAGAGCACTGGCTGACTGGCTGTTCTTCCAAAGGTTCTGAGTTCAATTCCCAGCAACCACATGGTGGCTCACAACCATCTGTAATGAGATCTGGTGCCCTTTCTGGCCTGCAGGCATACGTGCAGACAGAACACTGTATATATAATAAATAAATAAATCTTTAAAAAAGAAAGAAAATGAAGGGCCTACAGTGGATCATGAACTAATCATATAGCACCCATAATCCTTCCTATGACTGAGTGACTGACATTGGAGCACTTCTTAAATTGGGCTGAGGGAACAAGATGCAAGATAATGTATGTGGACCTCTTACTGACTCGGCCAGTGACTTGGTGAAAAAAGACCGATCACAATAGAGATGACCTCAGACTCCATCCAGTCCCCACTGTTCAGGACAGCACAGATGCTCCTCCCTGGGGTCCTTCCCAATCTGGGGAGTTCGTTCTTGCTTTTCCTTGATGAATCTATGTTTATTCTGCTCACTCCTTATCGGAGTGTCCTTCTTGTTCTCGGTCGTGAGACAATGACTCGGAAGCCACTGGGCTCAGGTAGCTTTGGTGGCAAATGATTGTCAGAGAGCTCTTTGAGCTTACCAAGAGCCACGAAAGATCGCATTGCTCTCAGAAAACCTACCCCAGACTCACGCAGCCGTGGTTACCTACTCAATATCGAGCCTCTCAGCATGCCACCGCCACCGCCACCAACCTACAAAAAGTTATTTTTAAAAAGTGAGACTGGCAGCCGGGCAGTGGTGGCGCACGCCTTTAATCCCAGCACTAGGGAGGCAGAGGCAGGCGGATCTCTGTGAGTTCGAGGTCAGCCTGGTCTGCAGAGTGAGTTCCAGGACAGGCTCCAAAGCTACAGTGAAACCTTGTTTCAAAAAACAAAAACAAACAAGCAAACAAATAAACAAAAAAAGTGTGACTGGCAAGGTTGCTCAGTGGTTAAAGCCCTTGCTGTGTAAGCCTGATAACCTGGGTTTGTTCCCCAGATGGACATCAGGGTGGAGACAGAGATCAGCCTTCACAAAGCTGTCTTCCAGTGACATGTTGTACCCACAGTCACAGAATTCATGACGTTTGAAAACATAGAAACAAGGACTAGACACATGGCTCAGCAGTGGAAGAGCACTTGTTGCTCTTACAGAGGACCCAGGTTCAGTTCCCAGAACCCACATAGTGACTCACAACTCTCTGTAACTCTGATGCCCTCTTCTGACCTCCAAGGGTACCAGCCATGCATGTGGACACATACATACATGTAGGCAAAACACTCATAACATGAAATAACATTTTTAATAGAAACAACCATATAATCCGGTTCATAGTTATTTGCCATATTTTGGAAAGTTCTTTCCAAACTCTCTTCCTGGGAAAATGATAGAAAGGGAGAACTGGTACAAGGTTACGTTTTAAAAATCCAACTCCAGAGAGACCAGACTCTAGGAGGGAAGAAAGGCAAGGCTGTATAGGAAATTTCCTTCCTTCTTTTCTTCCTTCTTTTTTATTTAGATGGTGTCTTTCTACACAGTCCTGGGTGTCCCAGAACTCACTATGTAGATCACGTTGGCCTTGAACTCACAGAGATCCACCTGCTTCTGCCTCCTGAGTCCTGAGATTAAAGGTGAAGGGCACCACACCAGGCTTGTATGGACAAATTTTAGTGTCTTTGCTTTTGGAGGAATTTTGCAATTTGTATAGAGCAGATGTTCTCTGGGGCCACAGAATCCTTTGTTATTATTTGATCAATGGAATTTTTCGATAGACAACATTTCTCAAACCCTTGAGCTCATGGAAATATAACAGAGGGTCTGTGTGGTGAAATAATGGGAACCACTCACTTAGAGAGAGGAAGCAGAATGGATGATGCCCTGTGGTTTCTAGTGTATTGGAGAACATGATCCCACAGGAAGAAACTCCAGAACTGGTGAAGGAGACTCCCTGGCTTCACCTCCAGAGGATTCCAGAGGATCTAATGAAAAGAAAGACTCGGGATTTGAGAGGAGTGATGTGCCGCAGGGTCCAGAACGGAGGGGCCAGGTGTGACTCCGAGTGATTGTTCCTCCATTGTGCATAGAGTGGACCCTGAGTCTCAGCACACACCATCTCATTTTACTATGACGACATGCATAATTAATCAGACGCTTAGCTAAAGTCAGGCCGCATCCGGGATGGATCTGGAAAAGCTGCAGTTAACCCTCCGCTTTGGGTGCTAATGGGAGAAATTCTGGTGCCATCGAATTGAGACAGCAAACAATTCTAAACTACTCCTGACTCGGGTTATAAGCATATTCTCAGATGGGTCATTTGAATATTCATTTGATGTTTTAATAGTTTGCAGTAAATAATATGGTGGATTCTGTCTGGAAGTCTTGAAAAATATGAGAAGGGAGGGAATGAGACCAGAGAGAGAAAGTTGGTGAGTGGTAATATTCCCAAAGAGAATTATTATCAGAGTTCCTATTTCAGAGTTCCAGCCACCCTTCCACTGCTGTGGTTTCTTATCAGACTTCTGATTTAACACGACCTCCCCAGTCCAGGGTCTCAAGTTGCCCAGGTTGGCTTCCAACGTACCATTAGATAGCCAAGGATGAACCTGAACTCCTGAGCTTCCTATTGCCATCTCCCAAGTGCTGGAATTATACACAGGGCTCTAGTATGAACTATCTATAATCAATAAAGATAATATATAAAGTGTATATAGTTTCCCAAACAATCGCTAAAAACCTGCACATAGCTGCCCCTCAGAGTTAGATCTAGAACAACCCCAGTACTTTCAAAGTGCCCCGTTTGTCCTTCCGGGATCGGCCCTGAGATACTCTGCAGGAGCCAAGCACATTCTGCAGTTTCGCGTCCAGCGGTCTCTCTTTTCTCTGCCTCACTTCTTCCGGATGTACAGCTAAACAATTTGCTGCTTAGTTTTATGCATTCTTGAACTTATAGAATTAGAACCAAAAGGCGTGTAATTCCTCACTCCCAGAGCTTTGGATCACCGTGAGTCAGCCGTACTGCTGGTGCCTGGTCACTTCTCTAGCCATCACTGCTCATGGCTACCCCACAACACCGTTACGGCAGGCTTTGGGGGTTTCTAGTTCTGTTATGACAAGTGTTGCATGAAATATTATTTTATTAAAACCTTTTATTACACTTATTTATTGTGTGTGGGTGTTTAAACTTCCAGAAATTGGCGCTCTCTTTTTACCACATGGGTCCTAGGGACTGAACTCAGGTTCTTGTCCACTTTTGAGCCATCACTGGTCATGATAATGTTGTATACGTCTCTAGGGGCCAATGTGCACATCATTCTCTGCTTTTAAAGGGTCTTTCATCTTCCTTCTTTCCTCCCTCCTTCCCTCTCTCCCTTATTCCCTCCCTCCCTCCTTCCTTCCACTATATATACCTGGCTGTCCTGGAACTATGTTGACCAGGCTGGCCTGGAACTCACAGGGATCTGTTTGTCTCTGCTTCTGCATCCTGAGTGCTGGGATTAAAGGAGTACATACACCACTTGGCTAACAGGTTAAAAAATTATTTAATAAAACCATATGGGACACATATGACAGGTTCTCTCTACATAGCCCTGGATGTCCTGGAACTCACTATGTAGACCAGGCTGGCCTCGAGAATTCACAGAGATCTGCTTGCCTCTGCCCCTTGAGTTAAAGTTGCACTATTTCACTATATTCTTTCTAGTAATGAATCTTAGAATTCTTTTTAAAATCCAGTCATACTTTCATGCTCAATTTTACTTTCAACTTAGGTCACTATAAACATTGTTTGTGCCCTCTCTTAGTATTGGTGGCAGAACTGATAGCTAGAACGCTGAGTTACCAACTAGCTGATATAAGTAAGAAGGGAACCCCAGAGGGCTTGGGGGATCACCAAGAATAGCTCTTTCAAAGTGACAGTTTTGAATGACATAACAAAATAAGCAATCTTTCTTTGGTTAATGGGGTGTGAGTGACAACCCCAGAAGGAAGATGCTAAGCTGGCTCTCAGCAGCCAGCCTTAAGTGGAGCCCTTCTTTGAGATTGCTAGCCTGGCTGTCTGGCCCCGGGGGAATCCAGGACAGGAAGGCATGTGGCAAGCAGCTGATGTGGTTGCCTGTCTACCTCCAACCCTGGGTGCAGAAGGATGCGCAGGCTGTTTGACTCAACGCAGGAAACAGGTTCAACAGTTGCTAGTCAGCACAGGACTGCCATGAGCACAGAGCTAGGGCATGACAAGCCCAGAGGTGCCCATGGTTGCTCTTCTTTGTGTAGACCAATTAGCCTTTTCAGTGTGATTGTGCTATACTGTCATTTACTTTAAAAAAATAAATAAATAAGGAATAAAAAGGCAAACAGTCCAAAGCAGCATTTTATCTAATCACCCTGTCCACCTCTTCTCATATAGTGATTTATTCAATGTAGTTTTGGTGGACATCTGTCAGCATCATGATAAACTCCCTGTGATCCATAGTCTTTGTTCTCAAAGATTTCATACACAACTAATAACAAAATTAGTCTTAAGCAACACAAGCCAAGGAAAAGCCATACAAAAAATGTCAAAGTGTCCTGTGACCGTTCTCCGGGGAATGCTGGGAATGTAGGGATGAAGGAGCTCTGGGGTCTGTCACCCTGGAGTTCGTCTTTAAAACAAAAAAACAAACCAACACCAAAAAAACAAAACCAAAAAGGCACCTCTCCCATTTTGGTGGGTAGGACAATTCCAGCACTTCTGCATCCCCTCTGGCCCCAGAGATAACGGTTTGAATGCTAACAAGTGGGAGAGGAAAGGGGAAGGGGAAGAAGAAGGAGTGTGGATAAGCATATTGATTAAACAGAGGGGAGAGCAGAGGTGAGGGGTAGGGGGGCAGCAGCACCAGACCCCGGCAGAGAGGGGCAACAAAGAAGACAGAAAAGCTGAAAAAGAGGACGAAGGTAAAGGGGGAGGGGAGGAACTGACAGTGTCGGGAGGAGGAAGAAAAATGGAGGAACAAAAGGAGAGGGGGAGGAAGAGAGAGGGGAGGGAGGGGGAGGGGCTGGAGGAAGAGGAAGGGAAAGGGATGGGATCAGGAGCCTCATTTGAAAGCAATTTAGAAAGAACTCTAGGCTCTGCCTCCTGCACACTGTATAAACACATTGTAGAAATGGAAGGGCAAAAAAATAAATGGTGCAATAATTTATCACAAAAATGCTGAACAAATATTTTCATGTTAGGTTCTAGAGTGGAAATTCTAGTTGTCATAGTAAAATTTTTTTTTTTTTTTTTTTTAATTTGGAGTGTTTCTGGGAGAGGTAGTTGAATCAAATTTTTTCCCGAATTAACTGCTGAAAGCCAGGAATCATATCCTGGTTTAGTCAAACAACCAGTGTAAAAACAAAACACTTAGGTTGAATCTCTTCTGTTTGTAAAATTGGTTTGTACATGGAAACAGAGTGAAGTGTTTTCTAATGATCCCTCCCTCCCCCCACCCCGTGTGTGTGTGTGTGTGTGTGTGTGTGTGTGTGTGTGTGTGATGAAATACTAGTGAAGTGATCCGTGTACTAATTTTTTAAATGAAAAACTAAAAACTCACTGCAACATTTTCCCATAAGAACTTTGCAATATTTGAGGCAGCTCCTGGGGGTGGAGGAATCCTTTCAAGTAACATTAGGGAAATCAAGTCATCTTAAGAATAAAACTTGTAAAAAGCAAACGAAAATAATTTACTTTCTAGTAAAAATGCATGCATAGATGCTGGTAGCTAAGCTTGAATTAACTTCATCTGTCTTGACATCCTAAGGCATCCCTTTTTAATCAAAATACTTTAAATACTTAGACGACAACTGTGATTTCAAGTACAAAATGACCTCATTACTACTTCCATGTTAAATAATATTTAGGTATAGATTCCCTCTTTCCATAATTTGTTTTATTTGGAAAAACAACATTTGTCTCTTCTGGAACTGTTCAGTTTCCTACAAACGAAACCAGGGACCTATTTTGCATTTTGTGCAACAGGAGACAAAACTGCTCATTATCTTTGACCAAATGACTTTGGAGTTAAACAGAAAAAGCAAAAGCTGCAAGGGTATGAAGAATGTTTTAGACTGCTGTACCCTACCAAACAGGCAGAATAGAGGAGTTTTATTAGCAAATGAATTTGGAAACATGTATTTAAAAAAAAAAAGTATTTACTAGAATTAATTATTTACTTCTTTGCTTTAAGGTTTCCACACTAATTCTGAGGGTTTTTTTTTTTTCACACACACTGACTCAGTAAAACAAATAATTGTTCTTAAAGTTCTTCTTCTCCCCCTTGAGCCCTCCTAGCTCCAGAATTAAAAGCACACTCCTTTAAGGGTTTGAAACCCTTTTGAGTGGATGATGATTTGAATGAGGAAAATGTCTTTTCTGCTTATGGTTCTCTTCTATTTCATGAGATAGCCTAAACACATAATTATCCTTACTTATTTGACAGGAGAAAATGCTGCCTGTCCTTTTAAAAACTGGGACTAATTTACACTTTCTCAAAGTTTATAGGCATTTAAAAAGAACCACACTTCCAACTGCAGGAAGAAAGAAAACATCCCAAGGCAGTAACAACAATAAAACAAGCAAATAACAACAAAATAAACAAAATAAAACCCAGACCCAAAGAACTCCAAAAGTTCCAGAAACTTTAAAGTCAGAGTCCTCAGGAGAGGTTTCACTTATTTTGCATAGCAACCATAATTATATCAAAATAAGGAATTCTATTTTAATATATTTCCCTAATGCTTTCTAGGTTTTTTCTTTTCTTTCCTTTTCTCTTTTTTCTTTTTTTTTCTTTTTTTTTTTTTTTTTTTTTTTTTTTTTTGGTGTGTGTGTCCTCTCTTTTATAGAACATATCAAATTTTTTAAGATAGAAATCACAGGTAAATGTTAGATTTAAATTGCAATATGGATATTGGGGACTTATCCAAAGGAGTTAATAAAAAAAAATTAATACAAAATACAAAGGAGTTAATAAAAAAAAGAATTCTACAAAAATATATCTTCTGCACTATTTTTTCCTCCTACACTACTTACAAAAGTTTAAAAATACTGCAACGTATTTTTTCTAACAATACATTACTTGTCCCTATTATCCTGGATAAAATAGTTAGTTATTAAAACTTTGAGGCAGTGTAACAAGGACCATGCTACAGCAGTGAAAAACAAAGACAGAAAAAGATAAAACAGAAAGCTATTACAAACTGAAAAATGTTGCCAAGAAACACTTGAAAATGAGTTGAATTTTGCTTTTCCACTTTTCAACTTTGTAAAAAGTGGCTTTATTCTTTTACATTTTTTCTCTCTGCATGTTCATTTTGAAGGAAAATGGACAGAATTCCATCTTTAAAATGGAATCCAGTTTCAGGATTTTGTAGTTAGAGGGGAGCTGACCAAACACTTCTTTAGGAAAGAAATGAAGTAGGAGGAGGAGGAAAAGGAGACAAAAAGCAAGGAGTGTAATAACTGTAATTGTGAATATTATTACATAATAAATGCAGTTGTTAAAGAGATTTCTCCTTCAGAATATTTTTAACTCATACAGAAACTTCGTGAAGATTCATCTTTTCTTAAAAATAGGAAAAACAACACAGTGTTTGTTTTTAATGTCAAAACTAAAGCAAAACTCTAGTAAAAGGAGCTGAAATGTCTTCTGTTCCCCTTACCCCCACCTAGGAATGTGAGTCCTAGCAAGACACAACCCTTTGGCAGGTTCATTTTAGTGCTGGGCACATTCACAGAGGAGGTCTAAATGGTTAGTCAACACCATGTAGTTCCCCCAATCTCAACCTGAAACAGCCAGGTCACTGAGGCAAAACTCCTGTCAGGGCTGGAGGTTGCATCTTACCCCCAGCTGCCACTACTCTGGGCTCTTTAAAAACTCTTGCAGCCTCTGATTGTAAACACAGAAGCCCTGTCTTGTGGGGGGAAGGGGTAGGGAGGAGAGAGGATTAGAATTTAGTGAAACAGCTAACTTTGAAAAAGAATCTGTGAATAGAAATAATTGGTACTTTGTTAATGAAATAATTTTTTAAGAGATTTAAAAAATAGACTGTGGAAGTAGTCTATTCTGGAATTTCTATTTTTTCTTCTACTGTCATTTAAAGAAAAAAAAATAAATTATTTCTTATATAAAAAAAAGTCAACCTAAAAGTGAACTGAATTAAATTACTACTTATATTAGTTTGGTTTTTCTTGAACTCTAGGATAGCAAACGATGGGTTGCATTTTGTAGGAGATTAGAAGTCCGGGTAGAGTTTTTTGTTTTTTTGAGGGTTAAGTTGCTTTTGTTTTAGGAAGAAAGGGAGCAGTGGTTTGATTACCCAGGGAGATTATCTGAGAAGGTTTTTTTTTTTTTTTTTTAATCAACCCCTAAAGATTTAAAGTAAATGAAACAAATAGTTTCCTAAAGTTTTTGGGAGCTGGGGTGTCCTGCCTAGGTACCTTCTCCCTTGTCCCCCAATAAATATAACAAAAGGTTTGGAGACAGAGTTGCTATTTATGAAGACCCAAAGACTACTACAGACAGCTTCTGGGACCATCTTTTAGCCCTTTTCAAAAATCCACACACATCACTAAGAAAAGTCCCCAGGCAACAGATGCCCATATTCTAGCCAAGAGAATCCCTCCCCGCTGGACTTTTAATTTTCTCTAGTTCTCTTTACTCTGCATTTTTTCCCTTTCATTCAAAAATGTTTACTGTGAGTGCCTACTATGTGGCAGGCACTGTTTCCAGCTCATTGGTTTAGTTTGTTAAAAATTACGTTGTGATCAAGAGCTGACAAAGTTAGTGGGGGCTGGGGGACGTCGGGGAGGGCGTGTGGGGACAGAGACGCAGCTGTCTCCCACCTTCGTGGACAGAAAACATTTTTTTTTTTTTCCGACTAAGCAACTAATAGCTCGTAATATTAAATTCCTGTTGCTTCATGGGAAGAAAAATGTCACAAAAACAAAAAATCCGACAAACACGTGGCTGGCTAGAACAAAACGCCGATTTCACAGAGTGGATTCTGAAGGTGGTGGAGGAGACTCAGAGACCGAGTTGGAAGCCCTCCCCCGCCCCATTTCTTCCCGGCGCGCCGGGAAAACGAGGAGGGGACAAAGGTGTGGGGTGTTGTGTTATAACTCCCGACTTTGCAAACGGTAGGAAATCCTCCGGCCTAAGGGCGGTGAGCCGAAGTCGGAGTTGGCTTAAGGACTCTGCAAACGAAAAAATAACAATAAAAAAAAAAAAATCAAGCCATTCATATCGGTGCAGTCAACACGTGTTACGGAGCCGGCCCGGGCCGCAGGCGACTGAGACAATGGGGTCGGGACGGGGGAAGGGGAGAGTGACCCCCGTCTTCACCTGCCCTTGCAGCACGCGTGCCCCAGACAGCCCTCCTCCCTCCCGCAGACTCGCGCGGCTCAGGGAACACCCCTCTTTCGGGGGTGGGGTGGAGGGGCGGGTGTCGTCGGCCCCCTTCTCCACGGTGTGGCCGGGCAGGGGGCTTCTCCCGGGTCCCCGGGCTGCGCTCTCCGACACCCCCTGGCGCAGCCCCAGCCTCCGCCGCTGGAAAGTCGGTGTCCCCGCGTCGAGCCGGGCATCCCGGGATTGCGCGTGCGATGCATCCCGCGCTCCGCTGCGTGTCCGGGACTCCAGCGCGCGGCCCCTCCCCCACCGCGCAGACGGGGTGCGACCGCCCACGTGTCGCCCCCTGCCCAGTCCCGTCTTTCCCTCAGGCTCCGGGAGCCGGAGGATCCGGAACGCGTCGGTCCCGGCCGAGGGAAGGGACCTGGGCGGATCCACTTCCCCCTCCCCAAGAAGGGGGGGGGGAGAAGGAGGGCCGCAGCCCCCTCCCCCGCCTCCCGCTTCCTCGAGCGCCGAGCGGAAATTACCCCCTCCCCGCTCGGGCTGACCTGGGGACGTGGGCGGGGCCTCGTCGTCGTCGTCCCCCCCCCCCAACTCCAAGGCGGCCTTCCAAAATCTAGCACCCCAAACTAAGTTCCGAGACCCAAACCCGGCGCGTGGACAGCTGCTCTCGGCATCTCGGGTGGAGCGGGCGCAGGCGGCGCCACCTGTCCGCTCCTTGCGTGGGGAGGGCGAGGGGACTCACTCTCGGGTCTCCACCCGGTCACTCCCTTCTGAAACCAACCCCCTTTGGTTCGCTGGCGCTGGGTGAAGCGACCACCCCTCATCGTTCTCTCCCACCCTGCTGGGTCCTTCGGGGGTGATCTCGAGCCGGGTCGCGGGCTTCCCCCCCACCCCACCCCAAGATCGCTCGAGTGTTGTCATCCAGCAGCTGGACTGGGTGCGAGCCAGCTTTCCTCCAGCGGGGATCCCGAAACACGATTTGCTGCGGGTCCCTCGTTCCCAGGCGCTGCCCCCCCGTGTTCTCAGCTTCCTGGTCCCGCGCAATCAGGGTCCCCCCGGATCTGGACCCGGGAGGCCAGGGAAGTCTCGTGGGGGTGTGGCGGGGGAGACAGTGACCCCCTACTTAGAAATGTAGAGGAAAAGCGTCTTTCCTTTTCAACAACCGGCTCTTGCGACCCCCTCCTGAAGACCCCAGAGTCCTCGGCTTCTCTTTGTCTGTCTCGGCCGTCCCCCGCCTGTCAGTTGCTAGCAGTTTACCGGGGTGGGGTGGGCAGCCCAGTCTCCACGAAACGAATAAAAAAAAAAAAATGACCGTACATTTTACCCCTAAGGATTGGGGAGATTTGGGTCGCCACCGCCCTCCTCCCCCCCCCCAGTGCAGGTCACAGTGGCAAGATGGGTGGGGGCGGGGCGCCGCCTTAGGGGCCAGGTTCTTGCAAAGGGGGAGAGGGCGAGGAGAGCTTCGGGGACTCTGTCTCCACCTTCCCGCTTTACCCCTGGGGTGCGCTGAGTGCCCCCCAAGACAAGAGGCTGTTGGGCTGGTCCAGGTTGGAGGGGCCAAGGGGCCCGGTGGCGTCGGGGGTCTTTCCCTGCAGGGTGGGTGGGGGCTGTCACCACGTGGCTTCGCCTTTTTTTTTTTTTTTTCCGCTCCATTTTTTTTTTTTTTTTTTCAAGTCGATTTTATTTAGAGGCGGCGCCAGGGCGGCCGCGGAGAAACGTGACACACCAGCCCGCTCGCAGGGGTTTCGGACCGAAGGGAAGGAGCCGCGCCGCGTCGTCCGCCTCCCTGTGCTCCGCAGGCACTTCTCCCGGGCTAACCCGAACTCTCCCGTGACCTCCGTGTGCCCTCAGGCCGCCCACCCGCCCGGAGCTCCGGACAACTTCAGGGGTGGGGTGCGGAGAAAGTTTGCAGCTCCTGCCGCCCGCCTCCACGCCGCTCGGCCTAGGAGGCTCTCCGCCCGCGCTCGCCCGTTCGGCCTTGCCCCGGGACCGCGTCCTGCCCCGCCACCGCCACCATGAACAAGCTTTACATCGGCAACCTCAACGAGAGCGTGACCCCCGCAGACTTGGAGAAAGTATTCGCGGAGCACAAGATCTCCTACAGCGGCCAGTTCTTGGTCAAATCCGGCTACGCCTTCGTGGACTGCCCCGACGAGCACTGGGCGATGAAGGCCATCGAAACTTTCTCGGGTAAGAGCGCGGCCACCTCCCCGGAAAAACACACGCGCACACGCACGCATACACACAACGAAATCCCGAACAACGGAGACCTGCAGCTCCTCTTCCCTGGCCCGCCAACTCTTCCCGGGCCCGCGGGGCTCGGCCTCGGTCCCCGGCGTCCACCCACCTCCCTCGACGCCCCCTCCCCACGCAGAAATAGTCGGGATTTCCTTCCCCCTTCCCCCAGCCCGGGACGCTCGGGGCTCCTGACCCCCCCCCTCCCCACCGACGGGGCGGGAGCCCCCGTTGGCAACTGGTGGGGTGGGGGTGGGTCTCACGGGCACCGGGGTCCGGGTCTAGGCGTGGTTTCCCCGCGGCCCCCCCACCCCCCTCCGCCGAAGCCCCCCCCTTGCTGGAACACCCCCCACGCCCCATGCTCTCCGTCCTCAGGCCTTGGCAGGAGGGGTGTCCCCGCACCTCGGGGCTTCCCGCTCTTCCTGGGGACGAGCCCTGCGACAGGACGCGGAGGAAGGGGCTCCCGCCCAAGGCCCGGGGCTTGAGCCATTTTGATTTGAAAGTGGGGCGTGAGCCGGGTGGCGCGGCGGCGCCGGGTCGCCATGCTGCTTCCCGAGACGCCCAGGCTGGGCCGAGAGGCGCGCGCGCGGCTGCCGCCCGGGACCCTCCCGCCGGGCCGGGCCGCGCGCCCCGGGCCCTCCGCCGGCCCCGACAGGTGACGCCTGGTCGCCGAAGCTCTTCTCGGTGGCCCGGCAGGAAAATAAAGTTTGAACACTCTCCTCCCACCCACCCGCCCCACTCGGACTGAGCGGGTGCTCCTTTCGCCCGGCTCCTGCCTGCTACTTCTGGGAGTCGCAGGAGCAGCGCGCTCCCCCCAAAACGCGCTCACACCTTTCCCAAAACCTGGCTCTCGGAGCAGGCGCTTCAGCTCACCCACGTGATGAGTGGAAATCAAACGAAAAATTTGAAAAAAACAACGAAATGACGGGTTCCACCATGCCTGGAGCAAACCTTTCCCCGCACAGGCTTCGGCAGCTGGTGCCCGGATGCCTAGGAGGGCCCAGGAACTCGAATGCAGCTTATGCCCCTTACCCACCCTTCCCCCCCACCCTCACTCCCGAACCCTCATTCATTTATTTATTTATTTTTTTAAATCTTCAGGGAAAGTAGAACTACAAGGAAAACGCCTAGAGATTGAACACTCGGTCCCCAAAAAACAAAGGTAGGAAAAGCGCTCATTTGGGGGAACTGAGAGGAATATTAAGAGGGTCCATAGCGTCTCCAGTGGAACAAACCCATGACTGGCCTTTCCACCCCCCAACTCCGGATGTTGGGGGCTGGGAGAGAAGATTGGCTAAGATATTGTAATGGGTGTTTTACAGCTTAAAAAAAAAAAAAAAAAAAAAAAAAAAACCTCAACAACTTGGAACTGGGGTGGGCCAAAAGATGTTACTTGAAGAGATTAAAGAAAAAGAATCAATAGTGTAGAAGCCCTGTGGAGTTAATTCAGAGTATGGGACCATGTTTTTAGGGGAGCTTAAATACGGAGAGTTCAAACTCATGGCGGGGGTGATTTCTTCAACTTCCTGCTAGCCTCCTTTTTTTCTCTCATCCATATCATAATTCGAAAGTGGATTTAAGGGAGTCCTTTTGCTCTTGGGGGTGAAATCAATGAGCAGCCTACCCCCGTTAGAATCTCCTTATGCTGTGTTAATTTCTGTTCCGGGCATGGGTTTTCGTTGTCCCCCTCACAGCCCCTCACCCCCAGCCCCTCACATCTTATATTGCCCCTTCAACTGGATTTTCAAAGAATATGCTTTGGCTGTGCTATCCCTTTCCAACCCCCCCACCCCCACTCCTTCAGCCCATTGTTACCAGGGACCATCTGGGGTGAGAGCTTTGTGCTCGGGCTGTGAGCTGGGCCGCTTTGGAGGGTCTAGAACTCCGGGGATGAATGGGTGTGTGTGTGTTCTCATGTGAGTTCCTTTTACCCTGTGTTCCGTCTTTTCCGGCAAAGTGGGGTATCTCCATCTTGCTCCCCTAAAATTCGGGGCGCGTTTTCCAGTCTGCCTTGAATTCTGAAGTGTTTGGTTGAACTCGGGCTGTAGAGCATAAGGGTAGTGTTTCTCGAATCAGACTTCTTGAACATGTTGACAGTGCAGTTTTCTTTCCTGTCTTAGTCGGAAGCATCCCTCTGCGTTTTTGATCCCCTCAACCCCTTTTCAACTGGAAACTTCCTGTATTTCTGAACAGTTTTTGGCTCTTCCTAGGTGGAAAGGTGTGTGGTGGGGTATTTTTAAAATAATCTAGGAGGTATTTTTAAAATAATGTAGGAAGTTTAGCTGGAGGTTAAACTCCTCTGTGGTTTGGCTTTAGATTTTTTAAGTGACTGAATTATTGTATCTATAGATGATCAATATGGCTTGTGTCTATGTTTATAGAGTATGTGATTTGTTGTCAAATGCTTGAGAAATTTATTGGAAAGGTGATTAGAATTAGGAGCAAAGACGAAATTGGAAGGAAGGAAAATTGGAAAGAAGGAAAGCCTTCGAAAAATTTTTTGGGAGGTGAAAATAACATAATTGAGTTAAATTCTTTGAAGATTATGAATATTTAAATCCAAAGCTGTGTTGATGGGAAATCTAATAACTGGAATTCTGAAAAATGTGACAATTCCCCCTCTCCCTGCTCTTGAGAGTGGCTTAAAATTTAAAACCGAAGAAGGGAAAAGAGAAAGAAATAGCTAATTGTGGTGAAATGGAACTCAAACATTTATATTTTAATTTTCATGGTGCCCTGTATTTGTGGATCTTTCTCTTCAAGCCATCTGCCTGCTTTATGGCATTCCTGTCCAGGTTCCTTGTTCCCTCCAAAATGCATTACTAAGAGCTCTTGAGAGTGGGAATGGAAAGAGGGTCTCTGAGAAGATGGTTCTTAAAAAATTTCCCTCTTCATGTCCATATTCAATTCCATCTTTTGTGTGTTCTCCTTTTACTGAAATATTTTTTGAACCAAACATTGAGGCGGTTGTAATTTTTTTTTCCCCTTCTGGATGGTGGTGTGGGAAGAGGTTATTTCTAGCATGAACCGATTTTTGAAGTCTTGGTTTTTAAAAAAAAAGTTTGTTTCCATTAAAGTCAGTTTGCTCTGTTCGTGTGCCTTGAGGAGCAGCTTTGGTGCTTGTGTGGTTTGTGTCTGAGCATTCCCATTCAGTCGAGTTATTGCTGGCATTTTCAGTCTCTGGAAACACAGACACAAATTTAGTCAGGACCAACATTCTAAGCAAAATGAACACCTGTAGAAGTGTATTTTGTCTATGTGTATTGTGTTTTCAGTGTTTAAGAATGGAACTCCTGATAACACTCGAGTGCAAATGAGTTGACTTAAAAGTATTCCTGTATTTTGTTGTTCCTTTGAATATATTTGATAAATATGATTTATACCTTTCAAAAACCCAATTAGTAGTCTTAGCATCATATTTAAGCTGAAAACAGCAAATTTGAATTTTAAATATGAGAGACATTAAATTTCACTATTATCTTCCCCAACTCTGTCAGCCAGTACTGGGAATTTAGTTGGCAATTTTGTTCTATAATTTATATCTATTCACTGGCGTATGTTGGTACAAAGGAGAAGGACCCAAAGCATTTTAAAAACAGTTATGCAGCATTTGTGTTTAGATGTGTCTTCTTTTAGGAGACTTTAGAAAAATTTAGGCAAGGAAGGAGCTGCCTGCCATCTTAGATTTTCTTAGGGAGGGAAATGATTTGATTTACTTTTGAAGAGAATGAAACTTTTCTTATACCTACCCCTGAGGCCTTTTTTCTAGGAGTGTCCTAAACCTTGCATTTTACTTGTCAACTGCTATCATCAAAATAAAATGTTGCCCTTAACACATGAAAGATATTTTTTCCCAAGGTGATTCCAACTTTGATCTCTTTGGGCTGGTTGATAGTAGTGCTTTTCCTTTAAATTGACTCAAAATGAAGTGGGTTAATACTTTCTCCTAAATTTCCAATGATTAAAATGAAAACTAGGTCTCTTTTCCAGTGGTGAAAAACTCTGAAAAGAGAATGTATTCCAATTTGATTCCTATTTTATATAAGTTTAATTTTCTGGACTCAGCACCTTAAAATCCATGAAGGGTTGTTTTGTACATGACAGGAAATGTTTTCAACTTATTTAAAATGAACTGTAGAAACCTTGAATAATTGAGTCACTAAATCTTTTCAAAACACGTTAAAAATCACCTTTAGAAATAAGTTTGCGCCGGGCGGTGGTGGCGCACGCCTTTAATCCCAGCACTCGGGAGGCAGAGCCAGGCGGATCTCTGTGAGTTCGAGGCCAGCCTGGACTACCAAGTGAGTCCCAGGAAAGGCGCAAAGCTACACAGAGAAACCCTGTCTCAAAAAAAAAAAAAAAAAAAAAAAAGAAAAAAGAAAAAAAAAAAAGAAATAAGTTTGCATTTAATCAGAAAGCACACAGCACACAGTTTGGAGCTAGAGGCTGAAAAATGGAAAGAAGGTCAAAAGATGGCAGCCTGGGCTTTTAAAGCACTTAGGTGTAAACCAGGGTGGGGTGGGGTGGGGTGGGATGGGGTGGGGTGGGTTGGGGTGGGGTGGGGGTGAGTGAGGTGGGTGGCACACACCTTTAGTTGGGAGCCAGAGGCAGGAGGATCTGTGTGAGTTCAAGGCCAGCCTGGTCTACAGGGTGAGTTCCAGGACAGCCAGGGCTGCACAGAGAAACCCTGTCTTGGAAAATAAAACAAAACAACAAGAAGTTTATAATAGAAAGAATTTATAACTTTTTTTAGTAAAAAGGATGTTACCCTGTATATTTTTAAGTGAAAAAATGGTTGTCTTTGTTTTCTTTAGTATTTGGAGGAAATGTAGATACTGAAGCTCATTCCCTCCATTTTAAGTTTCCACTTAGAAATGAATTTTACAAATTCATAAATTTCCTTTATTGCTAGAAAAAAGCCATAGTTTCTTAATCTGGTAGTTCATATTTGAAGACGAAACTTGCCTGAGTATAATTAACTGTTCCTTGAAAGCATTGTGAATTTCTTAGCCCTGGGTTTTCTGGAATTTTAACTCTGATGGTTTCTCAGATGGAGAGTGTTTTAGTAAAGAAGGGAAGATTTGGGATTCCCATCACTAACTTCAGAGTGACTTTATTCCAGTTGTCTGGGTTTGATGACATGTGTTTTGGTGGTCTCAGTGTTTTGGGGGTGAAATACATAACCGCAATTGGAAGGCTCTTGATTCAAGGGTTCTGGGTGTCTGCCTTTCAGAATTACCTTAATAGATAATTTGAATCTAATACACGTGGGTGGCTGCTTTTAAGACATGGGAGGTTTTTGGTGTTTTTTATTAGTTTTGTTTTAATGTATAACAGTCAGTGACAAAGATAGCATTTGAGACAGACTAGTGAAAAACACTTACAAATATTTTATTAAAACCTTACATTTGAGCCCAGTAATCCCCTCAGAGTAAATCCCTGTAGAGGCAGCAGATTTTTGAGTTCGAGGCCAGCCTGGTCTAAGACAGCCAGGGCTGTTAAACAGAAAAACCCTCTCTCCAAAAATCAAACAAAAGCCAGCCAACCAACCAACCAAAAACAACAAACTCAAGCCTTACATTTGAGCTGGGCATCATGGTACACACCTTTAATTTCAGCACTCTGGAGGTAGAGGCAGATCTCCCTGAGTTTGAGGCCCACCTGGACTACGCAGTAAGTTTCAGGACAGCCAGGGCTATGTAGAGAGATTATCTCAAAAACAAACAAACAAAAAATCCTCACATCTGGTTTGGTTAAGTGAAAAGGGGGAAGGACTAGCAAAGTGTTTGTGTTTTGAGACAGGGTCAGTCTCATTGTGCATCCCAGGCTGCCCCCAGCCTAATGGTAATCCTCCTGCCTCAGAGAGCCTCCAGAGTTCTGTGATTACAGGCGTGATTACAGCCACTGGACCCGGCTGGCTATTTGAAGTTTAGAGATTTCATGGTGAAGAAAGATGTTTTTGGTGCATACCTCGGTTTGTGTGTGGAAGGTGGTAGGTAGGGATAGTGTCATAAGACAAAAATGAACCTAAGGCGATTGAGGAAGTGACATTTCCCCATCTGTTAAAATTTAAATTGTCTTGTCTGTCCCCGTCTGTTAAAATGGGGATGTTGTTCTAGAAAGCTCAACTTTGATTGAGGAGGGGAGTGTTAAGGAGAAAATGGAGAGACAGAGACTGAGGGGGATGAGGCAGTAGAGACTGGGGTGTTGGATTTCCACCTCACATTGAAAGAAGAGCCACTGGAGGCCCGTGGTCACTCTCTGTCACCAGGTTTAGGAAGACAGATGCGGTCAGCTCGAGGCAAGGCTAATTTTGTTTTGCCCTGAGTTTTTGGACTTCCGTGTTCAGAAACAGAGGGTGGGGTGGGAGAGGAGAGAGCTGAGCGCTGGAGGCTCTTCCTGGACCTTCCTGTCTGACCTTCCCACCGTGACCTTCCCGGCCCTCATGCCTGCCCCCAGTGCTCTCCTGAGCTGCACTTCCTTTCCCAGGGTCCTCAAGACTTAGTTCCTGGTACCTAGATTCCAACTATTTCCTAGTCGGAGGGCTCTGTGGGGCCATTGGCTGCTGGGCGTAGACCCCCGATCTAAACTGTCAGTTTATGTAGTCTGTGATCTTTACAGACTGGGACATCAGTTTGTATGTCCTGAAGGCCGACTGAGACAGTAACGGGAGTAATGGTAATGAGAGGGTCTGTGGGTTGTTGTTTTCTGCTTTTTCAATGTATAAAGATAGGGCTGGGGAGATGGTTCAGCTCAGTTAAAGGCGAGCGAGGCTCACAACCAAAAATAAGTGTATAAACAGGTCTTACAGCTGACCCCAGGGGAGGCTTTGACTTATTCCCTGTCGGAAGGAAACTTGGGCTCCCATCCACTTCCACTGTCCTTTTTAAACATCTCTCAAAAACAGAAGCAAAGCTCTCTTACATGAAATAAGGGGGCTGGAGAGATGGCTCAGTGGTTGGGAGCACTGGTCTCCCAGAGGACCTGAGTTCAATTCCCAGTATCCACATGGCGGCTCACAACTGTCTGTGACTCCAGTTCCAGGAGATCCGACACCCTCACACAGACATGCATGCAGGCAGAACAAAACAAAGAAACCCAACATGTGCTTAAGGTAGATGTCCACTTGGTTATTGATCATTGATTTGGTTAGAAATAGTCCTATAAGATAAAACACAGGGTAGATTACCAGCAGGAAGACGTTCAGTTTAGTCCAAATTCTTCCCGTGTAGAATTGGATGGCTTTGATCAGCGATGACCATGTGTACTTCATAGAGGCAGATCGGTCCTCTTAGTGCTGATATTTATTGCACAGTCAGCTTTATAAGACCCAGGTTGTTGGTTTGTTGTTGTTGTTTGTTTGTTTGTTTACCTTTGCAGTGCAGTACGTTTGGAATAAATATGACAGGAACAAGCTTTTTTTCAAAACACAAGCCACTGAAATCAAATGTGTGCTGATTACAGATAAATCATGAGGTTTTCCAAAGTAGGTCTGGCCCTCATAATTTTAATACAGTTAGAGGGAAATCTGATGGCAGCACACTGACCAAACATCAGAAAAGGAGCCCTGTTGCAGAAGTTGAGCACCAGCCGCAGAGCTGACCACTAGGCGACTGTTTTAGATGAAAAAATACCAAGTAAACAGCTGGATGGCTAAAGAGAACTGACTGGATGATCAGATATTTCCAAGTTCCTGGGGCAGTCTTACACAATCGATATTTTGGGGCTGGAAGACACAGTGATAAGGGGTGATGGGGAATTTTTGTTGAGTTGGGGGAAGGCCATTTGGAAATTTTTTTCTGGAGGCGGCAAGTGCCAAGTGTTTTCTCTGTCTGTAGTGTTTGTCTGTTCTGTGCATTCTAGTTTGTATTTCTTTAGCAAAAGAGGGCATTTTCCAAATATCTTCATTTAGAATTAATTTCAGGTTAAGTCTGAAATGGAAATATTCAGTATGAGCAAAATCTGAGTGAATAGTTTGAACAGAGTTTGAATCTTTAAGAGGAAAACTTAGAAATGATTTGCTTCCCTCCCACCCCCCAAGGCTGGATTTCTCTGTGTAGCTTTGGAGCCTGTCTTGGAACTCTCTGTAGACCAGGCTGGCCTCGAACTCACAGAGATCCGCCTGCCTCTGCCTCCTGAGTGCTGGGATTAAAGGTGTGCGCCACCACTGCCTGGCTGATGTGCTTCTTTTGAGACCGGTCTCACCGTGTAGCTAGGGTGGCTTAAGATTTATTTTTTAAGTTTTATGTGTGTGAGTGCTTTGCCTGCGTGGATATGTGTGCGCTGTGTAGATGCCTTGTGCTCACGAGGTCCCAGGAGGGAGTTAGAGCCCCTGGAACTGGAGTTGTAGGTGACTGGCAGACAACATGTCGGTGCTGGGAATTGATTCCCGGTCCTGTGGAAGTGCAGCCACTGCTTTATCCACAGTCATCTCTCAGGCACCCAGGAAAACTTTTTAAGAAGTTGCATTCCTAGAGACTCAGTGCCATCTGTCTGTCCAACTTGGGCACCAATATCCTCTTTTGGCCTCCACAAGCTCGTGTACACACACACACACACACACACACACACACACACACACAGCGAGTGTGAAAAGCCTTAAAAGAAATCTTTTAAAAAGTGGTCTTAGCCGAGAAGCAGAGGCAGGAGGATCTCTGAATTTGAGGCCAGCCTGGTCTACAGAATGAGTTCTAGGACAGCCAAGGCTACACAGAGAAACTGTCTTGAAACAAAACAAAGACAAAAAAGTTGGTTTTAAGGTGGGCACACAACTTTAATCCTAGCACTCTGGAGGCTGGGGATGGGGTTGGGGTGGGGGGTGTCTTTGAGTTCAAGGCCAGCCTGGTCTACAGAGTTCCAGGACAGCAGTGGCTCTGTGAAGACACCCTGTTTCAAAAAAGGAAAAAAAAAAGTTGATTTTATTAAGGTTGTTTATGGAGTCTTTTAGGGGGGTGAGGAATCATTCAAATCTCCCCCCCCTTTTTTGGCTTTTCAAGACAGCATTTCTTATGTAACAGCCTTGGCTGTCCTGGAGCTTTGTAGACCAGGTTGAACTCAAGCTCACAGAGATCCGCCTGCCTCTGCCCTCTGAGTGCTGGGATTAAAGGTGTGCTTCACCAGGCTAGGCTCATCTGTTTGCTTTTTGAAACAAGATCTCTCTAGGTAGCCCTGTCTGTCCTGGAACTCCCTTCTATAGGCTAAGCTGGCCTAGAACTCACAGATCCTCTGCCTCAAGAGTGCTGGTATTAAAGGTGTGGCATTATTCAAAACTCCTAAGGATCAGGAGGGAGGAAGCATTCCAAGGCCAGAGTCTTGATCCAGCCAAGGCCCTCCGTGCACCTTCTGTAAATAGACTGGAGCAATGATCTTCCTCACAGAAGAGCCAGTGTTGAAAGCAGAGACTCCCAGGTTCTCTGACTGTAAAGTGTGCCAAGAGCAGTATGTAGCGGCTAACACTGTCAGCACTATTATATTATTAGAACACTGTAGCATTACTGCCTTGCTCTAGACATGGGCTTTGCTGCCGCCACTTGAACTGGCAGGCCTTTGTCCTCTTTCCAGACTTCACAGTTCTGTTCTGTAGAGCTGTGGTTGCTCCAGAATTGGAGTGGATCAAGGGTGTTGGAGTTTGAAAACACGTCTATGAAAGGTTTTGCTTTAGGACTGTGTTGGTGAAATTATTAAGGCCACTCCACGTAGTTAAAAGATTTTAGTGGGTAACTTACAAATGAAGGAATAGGTAGGTTGCGGGGTCTGGGGAAGGTGTATCGCAATCCAGTGGTGTTCTCTGGAGCTCTGCTCCGTCCACCTCCATCGTCCAGGGTCCAGGAACAGAGAACGCACTGGCCCATCCAGATCTCAGGTCTCTTGGCGCCTCCCTTGGCCCCGGCCTTGTAGACGTGACAGTTGCCGAAGCCTCAATGGGGGTTGGAACTTCCAGATCAAAGCTGGAATAGCTACCCACTACAACTGTGTATGGCAACTTGGGGTGTTTTATCTAAGACATTAGATTAGGTGTTTCAGTATGCTTGTATACTTGGTGACTTTGGCACATTCTTTGTTTGTCATGATTTTATTGTTTTGGTTCTCTGTGGAGACTGGGTCTTTCTATGTCACCCAGTCTGGCCTGGAACTAACTCTTTATGCTGCTTGGCATGCATTGTACTGGTGCTGTACTGTGGGCTCGGTGGAGGGCGCCTTCAGAATGCTCAGTTGTAAGCCGGGCAGTGGTGGCGCACGCCTTTAGTCCCAGCACTCAGGAGGCAGAGCCAGGCAGATCTCTGTGAGTTCGAGGCCAGCCTGGGCTACCAAGTGAGTTCCAGGAAAGGCGCAAAGCTACACAGGGAAACCCTGTCTCGAAAAAAGAAAAAACAAAAACAAAAACAGAATGCTCAGTTGTGGGCAGCCTTCCAGAGCTCCCACTTTACCAACTGCTAGACTTGGAGGGATGCACCTGGGCAAGGGTGGTGCCCAGGAGAAATGGGTTATTTGTTACATTTCCCTGGATGTCCTGACCGGGTCCAGGCACCTCTCCATAATTTCACTGTTGAGGTTACTGTCCAGTGTGTGGAGGAGAGGGAACCACTTGTCACCTGACGAAGGTGTCAGATGGGAGGATGGGGCGGTAATCCCGACAGGGAAAAGCAGCTTCTCTTACCCTGATGGCAGATAATAGGGATGTTGGTTTTTATATTCTGCTTTTATTAAGCTCATAAAATAAGCATTTAGAAATTGGGGATCCCTGAGTGCCCTCAAGGAGACTGACCCTAGTTCCTCCTTCCTTTGCCTCTGCCGCAGCCTCACATTCCCTCCCTGGTTCCCTGCTTTGCACACGGTCCCACAAAATCCACTCAAAACTCATTTTCCTGGCCGCTTTCCCCTTTCAGTCCTTGTTCCAAGTGCACATGTCATACCTTGGGTGCACATGTCCACAGCCCGAGGTGGGAAACTTCTCTCTGGATTGGGGATGGGGAAGGTTTTCAGTCTGTGTGGTTTCTGGTCCTTTAACAGGGGTTGACTTTCATCAGTTACTATAAAGGTTTTACAATTTGTTAGTGCAGAGTGCTGTGTGTCACAGTTGGGATGGCTTTGGGCTCATCAACTTCTCATTACATCGTCCAAGGAGGAGAAAATGAAGGGGAGGTAGTAACTGAGATGGGACTGTTGGAGAAGGAAGTTGGAGATGTCAGTTCAGCGTTTAGAAGCTTTATTCAGTCTCAAGGACTCAGTCACTTGGCTGGAGAGGTCCATCTGTCATAGAGCCCAGCATTAACGGACAAGGATGACTGTTTAGAGAGCTAGCTTTTCTGAAGCCTGTGTGTCCTGAGCAAGGACTGAAGGTGCTAGACTGCTGAGTGGGGTGGTCAGAGGAGCAGGGATTTTGTTGTTGTTGTTGTTGTTTGTGTGTATTTCTCCCGGGGGTGGAACCCCCCAGCCTTGCTGAATGCCTGGTGCACATACTGCCAATGAGAACACCCCTGGCCTGGGTTTACTCTTTTAATTTTTTTTTAAAGATTTATTTATTTATTATGTATACACCATGTATGACTGCAGGCCAAAAGAGGGCATCAGATCTCATTACAGATGGTTGTGAGCCACCATGTGGTTGCTGGGAATTGAACTCAGGACCTCTGGAAGAGCAGTCGGTGCTCTTAACCTCTGAGCCATCTCTCCAGCCCTACTCTTTTTAAAATAGTATTTATTCTTATGTGTATGGGTTTTTTTTCCCTTTAAAAAATGTTTCTGCCGGGCGGTGGTGGCGCACGCCTTTAGTCCCAGCACTCGGGAGGCAGAGGCAGGCGGATCTCTGTTAGTTCGAGGCCAGCCTGGTCTACCAAGTGAGTTCCAGGAAAGGCGCAAAACTGCACAGAGAAACCCTGTCTCGAAAAAACAAAAACAAAACAAAACAAAAAAAAAATTGTTTCTAAATGATGTGTGTTGGGGGGATATGCACATGGGGTGCAGGTGTTTAAAGAGGCCTGAGGCGTCAGATTTCCCTGAGTTACAGGTGGTTGGGATCCACATGACATTGTGCTGGGAATCAATCAGGTCCTCTGGATACATGCTCTTAAACAATGGGCTATTTATCGCTCCAGCCCCTGAGTCCTAGAAGAGCAGCCAGTGCCCTTAACTACTGTACCACCCCCACCTCCCAACACTCTTGAGTGGTTTCCTCTTCATTAAGTTATCCCGAGTAAAAGCAATAAAAACAGCTGGCACGCCTTTAATCCCAGCACTCGGGAGGCAGAGGCAGGAGGATCTCTGTGAGTTCGAGGCCAGCCTGGTCTACAGAGTGAGATCCAGGACAGGCACCAGAACTACACAGAGAAACCCTGTCTCAAAAAACCAAAACCAACCAACCAACCAACCAACCAACAAAAAACCCACAGCTGGCACACACCCGTGATCCCAATTCTGGGGAGGTCATCTGTTTGTGATCCCAATTCTGTTTGAGGCCATCCTTATCTACACACCGAGTTACAGGCCAGCTAGGACTGCACAGTGAGAGTCCCTTACAAAAGAAATGCTTCGGAGGGATTCTTTCTGAAAAGGAGCTCTGTGTGGAGGGGGAACGGTCTTCAGGAACCCTGTGCCTGTCTGAGCTGATCAGGCCCCACTTCCGACCCTTGCTGGCCCTTGAATGGGTAGCTTCCTTGCCTTCCTAACCAGAGGAATGCTACCTGTCTAGTTCCAAAGTGCCTTTGCTTTCTTTTTTCTTCTTTTTTTCAAGAGAGAAAAAAAAAATTCCACACTGTCAGCAGCACTTGCCTGGGGGTGTGAAATTCTCTTTGCCGATCAGCCACTGGCTATTAAAAATTGTAAAATAAATGGCAGATAAGTGTGAGCCAATATTTGGCAGCCTAGCACTGACTTTGTGATAGTTTGCATATTGTCGCAGGAGTTGGTGCTTGTAGCCATGTATACATTCACTCACTCCTGCTTATCCTTTGAATCTACTGTTTATGGATGTCAGTCACTTCCTTTGCTAGATACCTGAAGTAAAACAAGGAAAAGGCCAGGCCACTCTTGGGTGTCTCCTGCTCGCACCCCCCCCCCTTTTCTTTGCGATGAAGTGGTCTTGGGTCATTGCCGACCACTCTCCTGTATGGTTTTTATTTATTGGGTTTTATTTAGCAGAGCTGGAGCTCCTCGGCAGGCAGAGGGGTTACAGAGAGAGAGAGAGAGGGGGAGGGAGAGAGAGAGAGAGAGAGAGAGAGAGAGGGAGCCTCCCCAAAGAGGGAGGTACAGGACAAGGTTCTTTCTATTAACAAGAGGAGGAATGCCACCTACCTGCCCTCTGGCGGTTTCCCTTTAGATCAGGAAAGCTGTGGGACTGGCCGGGGATTATGCTCTCAGATGGTGGGGTACATTAACTCATAACTCAAGAGCTTGCACGGAGGAGGAGGCGGGTGGCAGCTAAACTGGATTTTGGAGTACAGGCAAGAAAATAAAGCAGTGGATTAAGGAGGGCTGGTGGGCCGGCAGGGAGTTGGCATTCAGCGGCGAGAGTTAAGGTGCGGAGACTTGTTACTGCTCTCCGTGAGCCTCGTCGGGCATTATGGGAGGATCAGGGACCCAAAGGTGTCCTCCTACAATCGGAGGGGCTTATGTTGAGTGGCTCACTTAGTTCCATGCTGTTCTCTAAGGACGACAAAGGAGCCCCACGTGGGGGTTCACACCTGTAATTCTAGCTCTTGGAGGCCAGGGTGGAAGGGAGATTGCCCTGAATTCAAAGTCAGCCAGGGTTCCTCAACAAACAGAAGAACTACAAAGATGTTCTCCCCACCGCATCCAACCAACCGAAGCTCCAGCTGGGTTAGGTGGCAGCCACAGAGCCAGCCCAGGGTGCCCTCGGTAGGGGGGCTTGGTGTCTAAAGGGGCCACCCTTGGTGTCTAAAGCTGAGCTGGCCCTCACACACGGGCTGGATCTTTTTGAGCTTGATTGGAGTAGCGTAAGCTTTGCGAAGAAACACACCCGACCTGCATTTGTCTCTGCTTTTGAGCCTCCTCCTCCTCCTTTCCCAGGCCGAAGGAAATAAAGATGGTGGGTCCCGACCGGCCATCTTCCCTCGTGTGGGCAGTAAATTAGGAATAGGGATTCTGCAGTGGGATCCAGGGTCATTATTACTTCTGGACCTTTAGTCTCCTCACCCTGATTCTCTCCTTCTCTAGAAACTTGATGAATCTCTAGAAACTTGATGAATCCGGGTGAAGTGCTGCAGGGGGTGGGGGTGGGGTGGGGAGAGTCGGAGCTTGGGACAGGGCAGAGAATGAAATGTCTTCCTCCTGCTTCCCCTCCCTGCAGATAGGGACGGAGAGTGACTTTTGAATGCCTACTGAATCATAATTCTTACATGTTGGCTTCTAGGGAGCAAGAGCCAATCACCTTGGTTTTCTGGAAAGCAGGAAAGCAAGCTTTATGTCGTCCTGGCCATTGCCTCCTTGACCAGCTGGGGAGTGTTCCCACAGCAGCCTTATGTTCCAGGTTCATAGATTTTTGTGTGTAGAGACGAACTCGGAAGTACCTCGCAAAGAAAGCTGCCCTACTAAAGATAACTGATGACACCCCGAAGGGACGGGCGGGTACGGTCGTTTCAGCCCCTAACACCCTACTTCATCGTGGGGACAAGGATGACTTTGCAGTTACTTTGCTGTCGAGCCTTGGCCTCCCCGTGGCTGGGCGAGCCCCTAAGTGGTGTGTCCCGGTTCCGTCCCTCTCCCCCGGATCCCCGGCTGCCTGGTCTGGAGGGCCGCCCCAGCCTGGTCCCTGCCCTGCCCTGCGGCCGGCGGGGACGCCGCTGTCCCCGAGGAGGAGGAGGAGGAGGAGGGCCGCCTCCAGGGCCATTTTCTCCTCCCGGGCCTCTTCCCGGCGCCCTGCCCCCTCGCCGTCCCCCCTTAAATGTTTGCAGGCCGGGTCTCGGGCGGGAAGCCCCCTCCCCCACGGGACCACCTCAGTCACGGCCCTGACCACGGGGAGGTCGGGTCTGGATTTACTAAAGAAGCCCGGAGGGGGAGCCGGCCCCGCGCCGGCTGCCCAGCCCGCCGATGGGGTCGGGTTTCGGCCGGTGGCTCTGCGGAGAGGGAGGGCGAGAGACAAAGGGCAAAGTCCCGGTCCCCACCCCACCCCCACCCCGGGCCGCCCCTCCCTCCCCTCCCCTCCCTCCCCCGGGCCACCGCGGGCCACCGCCGGGGCCCCTGCGCTCAGCACCGGCTGCGCGCCCGCCCGCCCTCGGGTGCCCAGGGCGCCTCGCTGCGAACCTTCTAGACGGTGGCCGAGGGCCCGGGGCGCATGCATGCCGGCCCCCTCCTCCCTCTGCAGCGCGCAGCAGCAGCCCACCCAGGGCTTGGGGTGGGAGAGCGCGCTCGCCCTCTCCCCCCGGGTGAGGTGAGGGGCTGGGGGAAGGGGCGCCCCGAGGGCCGCCGCCGGGCCTCTCAGCTGCTCGGGCCTTCTCCATTGCGCGGCCCGCGGGGCTCCCTCCTCCCCCAGCTGCCGCCGCCCTCCCCCACCTCAGCTGCCGCCGCCGGGCCCAGGCGCGGCCTCCTCAGTTGCCCTGACTGCTCAGCTTCCCAACCCCGTCTTGGCAAAAGCCCGTGGGCAAGGCCTAGGCCCTGCGAGCTGTTGAAGACCCCGCCTTTTCTTCCTGGTCAGGGTGGCCCGAGAGCCATTTTGGAAAGCGCTGGTGGTCCTGCCTCTCCGTAGTCCCTGGACTTGGGGGGAGAGGGCCCTTCGGGGGGCCAGGCCACCCATTCCCCCAGCCCAGTCCAAGCAGAACTCGGGATGGGCAGGAATGGTGGAAGAGACTCGGTCTGAGAACACCAGCGCCTAGGGTACACTCCTCACGAACTCACCCTCCAACAGGTATTGGTTGACAATGGCGAGGACACACCAGAGCCCTGGTTTACTGATAAAAGAAGTTAGATTTTAATCCTAAGGATTTTCAGCATTATGCTAAATCCTTTTTCACTGGGCAAGGTTGTGGGTTGCCTGATTTCTTTTGAGATTGGCCTGCTTTCTTTGCTTCCGAGAACTCCACCTCAAAATCTTTATCTTGAGCTAGGTAGGCTCCATTTGCCTCCACCCTGGGTAGACTCCCTCTTTCCAAGGTTCTCCACATTGCCTTCCGATGCTTTCTCCTTAGCCTGTCCTCTCGGGCTTGCCAGGGCTAGACCATGTGGCTCCTGAAGACATGCTACAAATGTGCTGGGCGGTGGAGGTCCCTCAGAGCTTATTAACTCTTCCTCGATGCCTTGGGAAGACCGAGAAACTCTCCTACCCACAGCCTGAGAGGTGAGGGCAGGGCTCCTAGGGAATGGCTCGGTACCCACACAACACCGGAGGTTCTTCGAGTGGGCACTCTTTCTGTGTGTACTTGAAGCCTTAGTAAAGGCTCCATCCTCACGTCGTACCCCCACCCCCCACCCCAGTTCCTCCTTCCCCCTTCCCCACTGTTCAGCTCCACTTGGCCAGACCCCTGCAGGTAAAAAGTTAAAAAGGGAAGAGGCTACCCAAAGCCCCGGGGTGCAGGGTGGAGGCAGCAGTTGGCTCAGGAGGACCTGGAGTTTGCCGGGAGAGAGATCAGCTGTCCAGAGCTTCTGTTTGGGCTTTCTCTGGGGCTGCCCAGATGAGTAAGGGGTGAGGATTAAAAGAAAACCCACAACAAAAAAACCTGTGGGCTTTCTTGTCAACCCATTTTTTCCCAAGTGAGTGAGTGACTTGGATGCTGAGGTGCCTGTGTGCTCGCTCTCTCTCCTCCCTCCCTCCCTCCCCTCCCTCCCCTCCCCTCTCCCTCCCTCCAGTTAGCACCTCCCCCTCATCCACACTTTTACTTCTTTGCCTGCTCTAGGTCTAGCTAATACTTTGTAAGGGAAGAACTGTCACGGCTACCCTTTGGCCTCTGTAACAGATCTCTGACAGCCATCCAGCCGTATTATAGGGTAGTTAGCTGTTCTGCAAATGAAATCTGGTGCCCAAATTAGAGCCGCATGCAGTAAAAGCCAGTTGGCAAGCATTTAGCCATACAGAATATGGGCATTTTTCCTGCTCTTAACGCCAGACTCTTAATGGTTCTGCTATGCTAACACTTCCTTTGAACAAGCAGCACCGTTTGGTAAAATCGGCACAGACTAACCTGGAGAGCTGAGTTCCAGTCCTTCCCATAAGCTGGCTAGTCCTGCCCTGTTGGAACCTTGATTTCTGTGTCTGAGTTGAGGGGACAGCTCTGAAATACGAATCTGATTTTCCTTAACCAGAACTTCTTGGTAACAAGAGGTGTGCAATAAACAACATGTCCTATAAGAAGCCTGGTGATGCCCTCAGTCCCCAGTTTAGCATTCTACACAGGTAAAGACCTTTCCGGAGGAGAGGAGCGTCTCGCAGAAGGCTTTTCCTTTTCACGTCTCTAGCATTAGTTTAGGGATCAGGATACACGTGGGACAGTGTGTGTGCCGTATACATTTAAAGTTCAAAGGCTTTGGCTGCCAAGCTTGATGACCTGAGTTTGAACCCCAGGACCCACATCCTGAAGGAGACAACCAAACCTATTTGAACATGTTAACCGACCTCTGCGCATGTTGTGGCACGCACACCTCATACCCCACACCCCAAACACACACAAAACAAGCGAAATTTTAAAAAAATCTGTAAGAGGCAGCGTGCACACAGCTGCCTTCCATGGATGGCTGTGCCTTCTTGGTGCGCACCCACATGCGCTTTCCCTGGGGTGGTGGTGGTGACGGCATCTGCCTTGGCTCCAGACCTTGGTTACTTTTTTAGCCTGAGTCCTAACCTGCGGCTAGCTACTCAATAGAATGCCCGCCAGCCGCCCGTCCCGTCTGGCTGCCCTGCCTCTGGATCTTCCTGGCACGAAGCCCTGGGCATGGAGCCAGTTCCTTCTCCCTTCCCGGCACCGCCCCTTTTCTCAGCTGCTGCCCTGCCTGGAGCGTGCCAGGCCGGCCCCCTTCAGAAGTTTTCTGGACTTCCCACTCCAACCCGTTTTGGTGCCCACCTCTCCGTTTTGTATGTGGTTAAGAAGGATGGGAAGGAAGTATTGATAGTCTTGTGGTGATCTGGAAGACGAAGACCATCTTAGAAGAGGCAGTGATGAGCGTTATTTCTTATCTGGAAAGGGTCCAGCTTTGGCTTCTGGGTCAGTCCCTTAGGGTGCTTTTGTTGGGGGGAAAAAAAACCATAAAACAGCAGAATTACCTGCCTAGTCGACAACCTGTCACCCAAGCAGCCTTAGCTGCTTCCTCCTTTCCACACCAGCAAGCTGGCCTGGCCACCACTGGACTGGAAACTCCACCATAGTCTGCTCGGCACAGTGGGACAGTGTCCAGCCCCACGGAGCAGCAATGACGCCAAAGCCATTCGAGGAACTACAGAAACCATGAGTGTATGTGTTCACCCATGGACGTTTTCAATTACAGTCTCCACAGTAAAGAAGGCTCAGGTGAGTGGGTGATGGCACCGGCCTGTAATTCTGTAATCCCAGCACTCTGGAGGCTGAAATAAGAATAGTGAGAGTTTAGGCCTGCTGAGGCCCAGCATGAGACCCCATCCCGATTGGTGTGTAATTAATATTAAGAATTACGCCCGGTGGTGGTGGTGGTGGTGGTGGTGGTGGTGGTGGTGCACGTGCACGCCTTTAATCCCAGCACTCGGGAGGCAGAGCCAGGCAGATCACTTGAGTTCGAGGCCAGCCTGGTCTACAGAGAGAGATTCAGGACAGGCACCAAAAACTACACAGAGAAACCCTGTCTCAAAAAAAAGAAAAGAAAGAAAGAATTCTATATTTATGTGTAGCTTAAGTTTTTCTGTGTCTGGGCCTGCCGGCAGCCGCTCAGACCCAAGCAAACACACAAGAGACTTACATTATTTATAAACTGTGTGGCCATGGCAGGCTTCTTGCTATCTAGTTCTTATATCTTAAATTAACCCATTTCTATTGATCTGTACCTTGCCTCTTGGCTCTTGGCTTACCGGTATCTTTACATGTTGTTTCTCATCAGGGCGCCTGCCAGCAGCTCCTGCCTCAGCCTTCCACTTCCCAGAATTCTCCTCTCTGCTTGTTCCACCTATACCATACTTCCTGACTGGCTACTGGCCAATCAGCGTTTTATTTATCAATCAATCATAGCAACACATTTTCACAGCATACCGAAAGACATCCACAGCATTTATGCACAATATTTTGTGTCCTTTTGTTTTTGAAAAGACTTGAATAAGTAGCCCAGGCCTGGCCTGGAATTTAAATTACTGTGCCTCAGCCTCCCCAGTACTGAGGTTACAAGTTTGCACCAGCTCACTTAGCTGTTTTTTTGGGGGGGGGGGCAGGGGGAAGGGTAGATTTAAGACAAGGTCTCATGTAGTCTAGGCTGGCCTCAAACTCATGAGCCTCCTGCTAGGATTATAGGCATGAGCCACCACAAAGCTCTTAGATGTTTTTGACCAAATGTATCAGAAGATTGTTGCTGGGCAATGGTGGCACTTGCTTTTAATTTCAGCACTCAGGAGGCAAAGGCAGGGGATCTCTGAGTTCCAGGACAGCCAGAGCTACACAGAGAAACCCTGTCTCACAAAAACAAAAATGTGCACTGTTCATGCAACACCCATGTCAAATGGAACACAACTGACTGCCCCTCCAGGGGATCCCACACCCTCTTCTGGAGTCTGAGGACACAGCCACACACAATTAAAAGTAAATATACTCTTAACAAATTGAGCAGTAACAAGAATTTATATATTATATAAACCTGTGAAGTAAAATCAACATTCAGTTCTTCATTTGCTCTTGGTCATATTGTTGGTCCTCAGAGGTCTTGAATTAGTGGCTTCCCCAACCGGAGCTGCCAAAATAACCTCTGGAATTAGAAGGCTCCAGCAGTTGGACTCTTTCCAGAAATGTAGGAAAGTTGTGGAAGCCTGTGTGTGTTTGTGTGTGTGTCTATTTTCTCTCCCTTTACTTGAGACCAGCTGGCCCAAGGGATTCCCTAAAGTCCCACCTTGTGTTAGGAGTGGTTGGATTACAGATGCCTCCGAGCCAGCTTTCTGCTGATGATTCAGAATTCAGTACCTATGCTTCAGTGGAGTATGGTGTGTGTCTACAGATTTGAGCATTCCTGTAATATGCTTTGGATGGGGTAGGGTGGCTTTGGAGGGTCTCACTATGTAGACCAGGCTGGCCTGAACTCAGATCCACCTGCCTCTCTCTTGAGTGTTGGGGTTGAATGCATGGCTCTGTTGTTTTTTTCAGATTTATTTTGTGTATATGAGTGTTTTGCCTGCATGAGTATATGTGGATCACATGTATGCCTGATGCCCGCAGAGGTCAAAAGAAAGGACCAGAGGCCCTGAAACGGGTTTCAGATGATTGTGAGCCACCAGCTGTGGGATCCAGACCCAGGGCCACTGCTCTTAAGTACTGAGCCAGAAGCCGGGCGGTGGTGGCGCACGCCTTTAGTCCCAGCACTCGGGAGGCAGAGCCAGGCGGATCTCTGTGAGTTCGAGGCCAGCCTGGGCTACCAAGTGAGTTCCAGGAAAGGCGCAAAGCTACACAGAGAAACCCTGTCTTGAAAAACCAAAAAAAAGAAAAAAGAAAAAAAGAAAAAAAAAAGTACTGAGCCGGCTTCAGCCCTGGCTAGCTATTTTGATGAATTCCAGTTACAGCACCAAACCCACCACTAGTCTGGCATTTATTTTAATTTATGAAATGCCGCATGAGGAATGATGGACCCCAAGGTTTCAGTTTCAGCACACTAGGCAAGTGTCCTGTCAGTGAACTCCAGCGCTAGCTCCCTATTTCCTCATTGCCTGGGGCAGCTTTCTCTCACATTGAGAGAACCTGCAGGCTTCCCTGACAATTTAGACTTCTTTTGACTGAAGTTTGGCAGTGGATGTGTGTGTGAAGGTCTTACCTTTGGGTTTTTGCATGAATTCAAAGTTTTCATTAACCCCTGAAGTCTTATAATTCTGCACATACTGTACTTTTTTTTTTTTTGATGGAGTGTTGTTACCTTTTATCACATTCCTGAGAAGAAAAAGAAAAGCTAATAATGAGTTTCTCAGACAATTAATGTACAGCAATTCCTGTATTGAAGAAAGTTGCCTGTAGGTAGACAGGGTGATCCCTGTCTGGGGACACCCGATACTTGAGATGAACCAATCCTACTGCTTAAGCCCCCAGATGTGAGAAGTGGTCCCCAGGGAGTTGAAGTTTGACTGGAGACCGCAGGTGGAGGAGAGCTTGGGGTGGAGTGGGCGTGAAGATCCTGGTTTAGCCTTGTTTTCCAGGAGATGAAAGTCCCGGGGCCTCTGCAGATTGTTTGGGATTCCAAAGAAATGCTGCTGCCACCCCCTCCCTTTCCATTCAGCTTTTCCTGTCTTGAATCAGGCCTGAACTTTCATTGATTGCAGGTGGCACCTTTCACTCTGGGTGTGGGGGTGAGGTGCACTTTGGCAGAGAATAAGAACTTTTTAACTGGGTCTGGGGAGACGGCTCAGCAGTTTAAGACCACTGACTGCTCATCCTGAGGACTCAGGTTCAGTTCCCAGCATCCACATGGCTGCTTACAAGGTATCTGAGAAGCTCCTTCTGGCCTCTGCACCGCATACATGTGGTGCACTTACGCACCGGCAGGCTCATACACCTAACATGAACGCTGCAGTTCATAGATTTAAGAATAACAAGCAGAAAAAGTGACTCAGGACTGTCAGTGAGGCTGGTGTAGGAGGATTGCTCTAAGTTAGAGGCCAGCCTGGGCTACAGAGTTAAGACTCACATGGAAAAAATGGGGATGGGATGTGACCTGGAGTATAGCTCAGTAGTAGAATACTTGCCTAGAATCCATAAAGCAAACGAATCTCTGGATTTGAGGCCAGCCTGGTCTACAGAGTGAGTTCCAGGACAGCCAGGACTACACAGAGAAACCCTGTCTCAAAACCAGAAAACAGCCGGGCAGCGGTGGTGGCGCACGCCTTTAATCCCAGCACTCGGGAGGCAGAGGCAGGCGGATCTCTGTGAGTTCGAGGCCAGCCTGGTCTACAGACTGAGATCCAGGAAAGGCGCAAAGCTACACAGAGAAACCCTGCCTCGAAAAACCAAAACCAAAACAAAACAAAAAAACAAAAACAGAAAACAAAAAAAGCAAGCAAAAAACCCACACAAACAAAATGGAAATCAGTCAGTTTGGGTTCAACTCCTGGCTTTGGCTTTAGTGGTTATGTGGACAAGACATTCATTAAGCCTCTTAATCTCAGGGCCCTGGGTTGTCAAGCAAAGCCACTGATGGCCTGGGCAGTGGGAGGAGTGGAAGATGGATCTAGCAGGCATCTAAGTCTCAGCACCCCACCCCCCCAGCCCAAGTGTATATGCTATGTAATGGATGTCCTGATACATCTGTCTTTCTGCTGAATCTCCCTGACCTGTCCCTCCTGACTGGTCCTCACATCTGCAGGTCGGCGTGGCTGAGGTCTAGAGTTGAGTTTCCCTGATGACCATATGTCCGTTGAGCTGCCCTCCAGGGCTGGGTCCCTGACGGTCAGAACAGGCAGAGGATATGAAAGCTACAGGCTGTTGGCACTCAGGAAGCGTCTTGGCTGGCGTAACCGTTGCCTTTAATGGCCATGGCTGGCTGTTCATACTCTTCACCAGGTTTAGCTGTCGGAGGATTGCTGAAATAGGACTTGGCCCTCCAGGCACTAAGTGCTCAGCTGTGTGTGGTGCCCTTTTACCTGTGGGGCCTAAACTGCTCCACCTGGTCGTGGTGGGGCCTGGTTATGGGAGCAGGGTCGGGACATAGGTCGGACATAGGTCGGACAAGCGGTGGTGTGGAGGGGAGGACTTGGGTCAGGTGGGGCTCCTAGGCAGTGGTTCTCTCTAAGATTCCCCGTCATTGTGAACCCATTGAAATACTGAGGTGTCTGTCACTGTCTCTCCCACCCAGTGCTGCTTGCCCACCCTACCTTCTGGTCTTCTTGGAAGTACTAACAAGGGCTTTATTGGAGTTAGTTTCCACCAGGAGAAACCAACGTGGAGTGAAATCGGAGTTTGCTCGCCCTCCATCGGGAGCTTCTAAGCCAGTGGGGTCTCAACTTTCCCGGTGCCGGCCCCTCGACAGTTCCTCATGTCGTGGTGACAACCATAACGTTTTCTTCATAACTGTAGTTTTGCTACTGTTATGAATCATGTTAAAGCTGGTGCTTTTCGATGGTTTTAGGCGAGCCCTGTGAAAAAGGCCCCTTTGACCCACCGGTTGAGAACAGCCAAGAGTCTGAGCCCTCGGCACACCAGCCTAAATCAGCCAACTCTGGGCTTCCCCTCTGTGGGATGAATGAGTTATCCTGGGGGTTGAAATGTAAGCGAGGGAATTCAGGTTACAGGTCTCAGCGTTGCCTTCCTTGTGCGGTTTGGGCCTGAAAGGAATTAGAGGGCACTGGGCTCAGTGGAAAACCAGGCTTAAAAGACAAAGGTCCTTGGATGCCTCAGCTCTTCCAGGCCACCCCCCTCTGTTTTAATCAGGGCTGGGGGGGGGGGCGTTGCTGAAAAGGAAGCCTAGGAGAAGCCTAGAGTGGGTTCCCAGGGTGGGGTGTGTGCCCTAGAGGGGTGAGGGAAGGCTGCTGGGATGTCTTTCTTTCATTGGTTGGGTGGCCTTGCCCTCCTCCCCCTCCCTCCCTCTCCTGTAACATTCCAGACATTCCAGCCGATCTGCCTGCCATTGCTTTCTGGATATGGATTAACGTCCTTGCGGAGATCTGGTTTCTGCTACCACCCTTCTCTTCTGCCCTTCCTGAGTAGAAGACCCTGAACCAGATCCAGGAGGGAAGTTTTGGCCTTTGACCATGGAGTGCACTAATGGACTGTTTCCAAACTAGGCTCCTGTACTCGGTAGGGTTTGCTTTATTATACCTATTACTTGGACTCCCAAGCAGGCAGTCCTCATCATCTTCTGCCCTCCATCCAAAGGATTTGCTGGAAGGAGGTGTGCTGGGCTGGACCATTCCTGCTTTTAAACAAGGCAGTCTTCATTTCTTTCCCAGTTCTTCAAGTGGAAAATAGCCAGTGTGTCTTTTTGGTCAGCAGATGTGTTTTGTGAGACCCTTACAAGGGAGCCACAGCTTCTTTTTGGCCAATCCTTGGACCTGGTACCTGGTGGAATGAGGTCTATGGACTCAGAAATGGGCGTGATGGCTGTGTGTGTGTGTGTGTGTGTGTGAGAGAGAGAGAGAGAGAGAGAGAGAAAGAGAGAGAGAGAGAGAGAGAGAGAGAGATTGATTCTGATGCTGGGTGCTGGGATGACAGGCATTTGACACCATAGCTACCTTTCTTTACAGTGCTGGAGTTCAAACTCAGGGCTTAGTGCATTCCGGGCAAGTACTGTGCCCCCTGAGTTACATCTGTTTGTCTGTCTGTCTTTCTCTTTCTCTCTCTAATGCTGCCTTCACAAGGACTGCCCTACCCTGTGTATCAATCCTGCTTTAGACTCCTGTGTGTCGGGATCATGGCTTGTGCCTTCAGGCCCAGCTGGATTTGTTTTCTGATCCTCACTATATCTAGTAATCTAACTTTGTTAGGTCAGGTTCATAAACCACAAAGATCCTCTTCCAAGCAGATCCACCTTTCCTTGCTATTTATTTTTTCTTTCTTTTTGAGACAAGAGTTTTTCTTTGTAGCCTTAGCTGTCCTGGACCTCACTAAGCAGACCAGGCCTCAAACTAAATTCAGAGGTCCTCCTGCCTCTGCCTCGGAGTGCCGGGATTAAAGGCGTGTGCCACCGCCACCCAGCTCCTTCCCAGCTCTTTAGCTGTTTCATCCTAAGGTTCCCTTGCTGTAGTTCATGGATAAAGACATGCCAATCTCAGAATTTTAGACTAGAAGAAATCACAGAGAACCTTGTATTTTATTCCCTGAGACATTAGATTCTGCCTTGGTAAAGAGACTGACCTGGGACAGCCAAGGCCAACAAAGCTCACTTGATAGGTCACTGAGGCCTGAGGTCACGTGACTTAAACAAGTCTTTATGTTAACTCATTTTATATTATGTGCATAAGTGTTTTGCCTGCATGACATGCAGTGCCCAAAAGAGGGCGTCTGATCCCTTCCCCCACCATGTGCGTGCTGACAATTAAACCCTGATCCTAGAAGAGCGTCTTGTACTCTTACTTAGCTGCTGAGCCATCTCTCCAACCCCTGAAACTTTGTCTTTGAACTAAGGGTTTGTGCAAGATCAAAGATCTACAGAGATCTAAATGACAATTGACTAACACATCAAGTCAATTGAAATGTCTTAAACTCCAGGATTAAGGTATTGATTTGGGTGGTGAGCAGTTGCTGTGGGAGTTAGCCCTGAACCTGAAAGCGATCCTCAAGGGGGATCTTTTCTTTTCCGAGCTATTGAAAGCTGGGGTGGAGTAAGTATAGTGCAGTCACCCGGGGGAGAAGGTGCTCCTGGTGCCGGCTTCATGTGTTAATCACTCTGGAGAACCTTCCCCACTCCCAGATGCATCTATTGTTACAGATGAAGGACTCACTCCAAGTCTTTACAAATATTATCTAATGCCACCTCCCACCTGTGAATAGGTATTATCCCTGTTGAGGGGAGATTGGGCCTCACAGAAGTTAAATAATCTTCTAAAGATCAGTGCTAATAAGTGGTTTAGATCTCTAGTTGTGCCAAGGGCTTAACCACTGTACTATTATCTTATGTAATTGTTCACATATATTGTTTCCCCTAATATGGTGTGAGCACCTGGGCCAGGCATCCCAACTCTTTTGTTCATTGTGTGCCCCAACCTCAGGAGCAAAGTAGAGCTTGACATGGATGCCAGTTAAAGAGGTGTTGGATTAATTAATAGTTACTGCCTTACCTGACTTTGGATTTATTTGTGTGATTGTGTATATGTGGGTATGTACCCGTGAGTCAGGTGCCTGAGGTGGCCAAGGCATTGGATTCCCTGGAGCTGGAGTTGCACGCAGTTGTGAGCAGGCTCACAGGGCACCAGGAATCAAACTCCAGGTCTGTACCATTTCTCCAGCCCCTTGACTTTGTTGTAGTGCTGGACAGAAGGGTACTTGGAAAAGCTAAGTTGTAGCAACATCATGTACAATGTTTGGCTGCCATTACGCTGAGCACGTACGGTTCTGTGTTCCTCTCATGGTCCTGTTAGTAGTTGGGTCCATAAGGTGAGGCCTCGCCTACTCTAAAAGTCTGTATTCCTCTTGGGTTGCTATTCTCTGGCTGTCCTGGAACTTACTATGGAGACCAGAACTCACAGAGATCCGCCTGCCTCTGCCTCCCGAGTGCTGGGATCAAAGGCATGCGCCACCACCGCTGGGGATCTAGCGTGTGCCAGACCATGAGTTCAGTCCCCAGCACTGGGGAACAAACCACCCTTCTACGATTATGGTGAGATGACAAGCTGGGACAAAAATTAGAAACTGCCAGGTCGTGGGAGCCTAAAGCACCTGGAATTTTCTCTAACTTATTTTTTTCTTTCATTTCAGGAGTCGGAAAATTCAGATCAGAAACATTCCACCTCAGCTCCGATGGGAAGTAAGTGTCTGGGGAAATGCACAGTGGGGTGGAGACGGAGACAAGGCTCGGTGTCCTTCTGAGTGGGTAGAAATGACTAGAGAGGTCTCCCCTGGGTGTGGGGGTGGAAGGGTCTCATTTTTGCTCACACCCTGGGACAAGAGGCATTAGGGAGTTAGAGAGAGTGCCCCTGAGATTTAGAACTTTATTACGGTAGTCTGCCTCAGAGAGTCCCTTAGCACACAGCCAGGTACATCCTTGCAGACACTGGAGTTGCCCTCAGCAGTAGGAGGCTGAGGGGATGAACTGAAAAGTGATCAGAATGTCTAGTTCCTGCTGGTGCTCCAGAGTGCTGGGGCAAGGGGCGTCCGACCCTGGGGGACTCACCCGTGTTCTACTTCTTCAGGTGCTGGACAGCCTGCTGGCCCAGTATGGCACCGTGGAGAACTGTGAGCAAGGTGAGGCTGGGACAAGGGTGAGTGAGTGTGCAAGTGAGTGTGCAGGGAGCTGGGTGGCTTCAGCACCGTGCAGTTCTGTGATCAGATGCACCGGGAAGGTCCAGACAGTGGGTGCAGCAGCAGAGAGGCTGGGCAAACCCCCCCCCCCCCCATGTGCCCAAAGCGTGTGCGTGTGGATCCACGAAACTGGACTACTATGTGGTAGGAAGTCTGGACACCCCTCTTATATTTTTCCGTTTTTGGTTTTTCAAGGCAGAGCCTCACTATGTAGCCCTGGCTATCTTGGAATTTGGAGTATAGATCAGGCTAGCCTTAAACTTTGCCTCCTGAGTGCTGGGATTAAAGGTGTGGGCCACCACATCAGATTTATCACCCTTTCTCCTTGAGTCTGAGCCCCAGGCTTTCAGGAATTTCAGTGTTTCTGTAGAAGTTTTAGAATGGAAATTTGAGCCGGGCGGTAGTGGCACACGCCTTTAATCCCAGCACTCGGGAGGCAGAGGCAGGCGGATCTCTGTGAGTTCAAGGCCGGCCTGGACTACCAAGTGAGTCCCAGGAAAGGCGCAAAGCTACACAGAGAAACCCTGTCTCAAAAAAACAAACAAACAAACAAAAAAAGAATGGAAATTTGTGGGGGGCTGGGTGTATTTAGTCCCAGCTCTTGAGAGGCAGAGGCAGGAGGATCTCTGAGTTTTGAGGCCAGCCTGGCCTATGTATCAAGCTCCAGGATTACATAGAGAGACCTTGTTTTTTACAAAGGAAAAAAAAAAAAAAAAAAAATCCCGGGAGTGGTAGTATACGCCTTTAATCCCTGCACTCCAGAGGCAAATATCTCCTGAGTGTAGCCTGGTCTACAGAGTGAGTTCGAGAACAGGTAGGGCTGCACAGAGAAACCTTGTCTTGGAAAAACAAAAATGAGGTAAAAGCAACATGAAATAAAAGGAGCTTGGGGGTGGGGTGGGGGCTGAGTGGAGGGCTGCAGAGATGGCTCAGTGATTAAGAGCACTGCTTGCTCTTCCAGAGGACCCAGGTTTGATTTCCAGCACCCAAAGGCAGCCCATAGGCATCTGTAATTCCAGCTCCAGAAGATCAGATGCCTTCTTCTGACCTTCAAGGGGACATGCTTGCAGAACATCCTTACACATAAAAGAAAAATAATTGAAAAGTTGTTTTAAAAATCCACACAACGGCCGGGTGGTGGTGGTGGCGCACACCTTTCATCTCCGCACTTGGGAGGCAGAGGCAGGTGGATCTCTGAGTTTCTACAGATCGAGTTCTGAGACAGGCAGGGCTACCCGGAGAAACCAACCCCCCCCCCCAAACAAACAGGGTTTATTTGTTAATAGTTTTTGTAAGCAGAATCTTTTGACAGCTGTGCCCACAGAGGGAAGAGTAAGAGGAATTCTAAGTCAGACAAAATTAGCTGTGGTGTTTGAGGGTCCTCTGTTTCTAGGGTGTAAATTCTTGCAGAGAAGATGGGCTCGGGGTTCGGTTGGACATAGGGTTGTTATTAGATCTTTTTTTAAAGCCAGCACGTGAGAGCATTCCATGTTCATGGGTGTTGGGATGCATACGTGTATCCTGTCGTTAAGCCTGTCCGGCTCCTCACCTTGTCAGCTCTCTTCGGTGAGAACATTGAACATCTTGTAGCTCTCTGAAGTCCATGGTGCAGTGTGGTCTGTGGCTGTCAGAGTCTCCTTGGCTGCCTCTCCCCAGGCTTCCCTTGCCCATTACTCTCCCAGGCCTTGGCACCCATCAGTTCAGCGAGAATGCCTTTCCCCTCCCAGTCCTCCTTTTCCTACTTCCTCTCTCCTTTTCCTACTTCCTCCCCTTGCCCCCTTATCTCCGCCTTCCTTTCCCCTTCCCCTTCCATTCTCTGCCTCCACAGTCTTGAGAGCTTGTAGTTACTTGTCTTGTAGAGCCTGGCTCATTTAATTTAACTTAGTCATTTCTGGTTCCATCTAGTCACAGCTGGTGGAATTTCTTTCTTTATTTTTATTTATTTATTTATTTATTTTTGTTATTGTTTTTTTCAAGACAGGGTTTCTCTGTGAAACAGTCCTGGCTGTCCTGGAACCCACTCTGTAGACCAGGCTGTGAGTTTGAGGCTGGGATTAAGGGCGTGTACCACCACTGCCTGGCTGGGATTTCAATTTTTTTATGACTGAATAGTATTCCAGTCTGTGTGTTGGGGCCAGTTAGGGTGCATGGGTGAGCGAGCGCCCCCTGTTGGCCACTTTCTTGCTTGTGAGTAGTGCAGCAGCCCACTTTTGGAAATCTTCAAGGAGCAGCCATTGCATTGTCTGAGGTTTAAATATTCATTTCTAAATTCCTTGTGGGAAGGGGCAAGCTGTGTGTGCTGACAGATGATGACAGACCTTGCCTGCCCACCAGTGAAGCGCTGCTTTCTCTGCTCTAGTTCTTTAACTTGCCTTTCATCTTAAATGCCAGAACACAGCGGAATGAGCTGATCGCGGTTACCCATGCATGCTTTCCACTGGACTCATGAGTTACACAGACCAGGGGGCCGCTCTGAGCAGCATCTGCCACTGAAACGGACAGGCTCGGTCAGGTTGACACCTGAATCTGTCCCTGGAACCCATGTGATGATGGAGAGAGCTGACTTCCTAAAATTGTCCTCTGACCTCCACATCTGAACACACACACACACACACACACACACACACACACACACACACACACACACACACACACACTTAAAATAGTTTAAAAAAATGAAGGGATTCCACAGATGTGCTCAAGGTTCTCACCAGCCGAAGTGGCCTCCACCACCACATCCAGCTCAGATGTCACGGTTTCTTTTCATTTTAGGCTGAGCCTTGCAGTGTGGTCCTGGCTGGCTCACACTCACTGTCAGCCCCGGCTGCCCTGGCGATCTCGGCCATCCTTATCCTCTGGGTGTGCTGGGGCTGCTAGTGTGTTCTGCAGCCCGCTTTAAATGCCAGTTACTGGTTTATTTGAGGAAGGCTCTCCCTCTAGCCCAGACTGGCTTATTTTACAGTGTAGCAAAGGCTGGTCTTGACAGGATTCCTGCCTCGGGCCTTCCGAATGCCAGAATTGTAGGTGTGCATGACCACGCTCACTTTCAAGTGTCATTTTCTTTTAAAATTTTTTAAAGTTTTATTTACTTATTTTAATTTTTCTGAGACAGGGTCACACTGCGTAGCCTTGGCAAGTATCCTTCAAACACTTTTTTTAAGGTTTATTATGTATACAGTGTTCTGTCTGCATGTGTCCCTGCAGGCCAGAAGAGGGCACCAGATCTCATTACAGATGGTTGTGAGCCACCATGTGGTTGCTGGGAATTGAACTCAGGACCTCTGGAAGAGCAGTCAGTGCTCTTAACCGCTGAGCCATCTCTCCAGCCCAAGCCCCCTTATTTTACATTTATTGTGCTTATGTGTGTGCATGCACACATGCCGTGCCCACCTTGCGGAGGTCAGGCGACAACTTGGGTGTGGTTTTCATGTGGGGTCCAGAGATGGGACTCAGCTTTCCACTGAGCCGTCTGCATCAGCCCTTACTTGGTACTGCTAACTTCATGTGTGTGGGTGTCGGCCTCCATCTGTGTGTGTCTCCACCATGTGTGTACGGTGCCCGAAGAGGCCAGATTGGATCTCCTGGAAGTAGAATTACAGAAGGTTGTAAGCCACCTTGTGGGTTCTGGGATGGAACCGGGTCCTGGGGGTTCTTAGCCACTGAGCCATCTCTGAGGTATATTTTGAGACAAACCTTTCCTTATCAGTACAGTCCTCAATTCCCGATCTTTCTGAGACTGAAGGTGCACACCTTCATGCTTGGCCTGAGGTTCTTCTGTCTGTCTCTTATGTAATAACTTCCCATCACTGAAGTGGGTTAGTTTTAGTCCTGCTGGTGAGTTCAAGGTTAGCCTTTAGCTATATAGTGAGCTGCAAGCCAGCCTGAGGTATTGAGTGAGAGACCCTGTCTCACTGAGCCAAAGGTTGAGGGTGTAGGTCAATACTAGAGTTGTATAGCATGTGCAAAGGCCCTGGGTTCAATTTCCGGTGACTCAAAATTAATTAAAAGTAAGGTGGTAACCAACAAATCCAAACTCTGGGATGGGATTGATTCTTATGACCCATAACTGGTAGCCCAGTGTGCCCCATGCCCACTCTCAAGATGTTTAGAATGCTGGAGCCTGGAATTCCTTCTTTGGGAAATGTGTCTTTATTGGATATCCAAGCTTACAGAATGGATTTAGGTCGTCCCAAGTCACTTCAGGCATTGAGAGGAGACCCAGGTCATTTTCGTGGCAGGTACCTCTGTAACTGCCTAACCTCTCCCACCGGCTGCTGCTTTTTTGCTAGTTGGACTTTCCTAGGGTGAGTCTGCCTCCAGAGTGGAGATGTGTGTGGTGGGTGCAGGAAAACCTTCGCCAGCCTGGCTCCCAGGGTCTCCGGTGAAGGAGGGCGGTCTCCAGTGAACTTCTTTTCACTTGTCCTCTGAGTATATTCTAGGCTCGGTAGTCCGGTGCTCGCCTACAAACATTCTAGGCTCGGCAGTCCCGTGCTCACCTACAAACATTCTAGGCTCGGCAGTCCTGTGCTTGCCTACAAACAGGCTTGAGTTTGTTGGCAACGCTAACTCTGGCGGTCCGTTGTCTCTACAGTGAACACAGAAAGTGAAACAGCCGTGGTCAACGTCACCTACTCTAACCGGGAGCAGACCAGGCAGTGAGTACCTCAGAAGTGGTGCTGGGGGTCTCCAGAGGGGTGTTTGGAGATGGGTTCTACTCAGACCCCTGTGGGTAGGTCCAGGCAGGCTGGAATCCTCAGCTGCCTTCTGGTGTTGGATCCCACAAAAGGCCTTTTCAGGGCCCATGTTTCGTTGATGTTTTGTTTCAGAAGTGAGAAATTTACCCATAAAAATGAATGGGGAGTGGGGGTCAACGAGGAGAGGAGATTGTCTCTCAGTCAGTACCCAGGACTGCAGAGTCCTGTATGTGTCAATGGCGCCATCTATTGGTTATGAGGGGGACCTGCCTCATTAAAAAGACAAAAAAACCGAAGGTCGATCAAAAGTGTGTTTCCCTTTTGAGACCATAGTGACCTCCAGTTCACTCACGTAGCCAAGGGCTGCCCCGGACTCCTGATTTTCCTACCCCCTATTTCCGAACGTTGGGATTGTAGGTGTGGGTTGCTGCTCCAGTGTGTGATGCAGGATGGTTAGGAGCCCAGCCGCTGTCCCCACCCGGGAGTCCCCACCACCACCACCACAGGACCCAGCTCCTTCGCCCTTAGGTCCAGCATTTACAGTTCTCACTCCCTGGGTGGACAGAGCACACGCTGTGTACACTGATTGTTTCTAGCCCTACCTGGTTGTCACAGGGTTTTGCCCCATTTTGGTTTTTTTTTGTTTTGTTTTCTTGCTTCAACATTTTCCAGTGGTCTTAAGTGGAAAAGTATGAGGCCTTGCTGTACTGATGACTTTTCCCCTAGTCTAGACTGGAAGATTCCCTGGAGATGGGGTGGCAGACAGGTGGTTAGCGCCCCATCTGCAGCGTGGTCCCCAGTGTGGTCCCAGCTGCAGCCCAGCCGGTGCTTTGTGGAAGGAGGCCCTGGATGTGATGGGCATGGTTGGAGTGACCGCTGGACTTCTCTCTGTCCCCAGAGCCATTATGAAGCTCAATGGCCACCAGCTGGAGAACCATGCCCTGAAGGTCTCCTACATACCTGATGAGCAGATAGCCCAGGGTCCCGAGAACGGGCGCCGTGGAGGCTTTGGCTCTCGGGGCCAGCCCCGGCAAGGATCGCCTGTGGCATCGGGGGCTCCGGCCAAGCAGCAGCAAGTAGACATCCCCCTCAGGCTCTTGGTTCCCACGCAGTATGTAGGCGCTATCATCGGCAAGGAGGGTGCCACCATCCGCAACATCACAAAACAGACTCAATCCAAGTGAGTACTGGGAGAGGGAGGCTGGGTACAGGAAACAGATCGGGCCCCGGAGAGACTCCTGGGAATTGTTGTTTGGTTCGTGGTCACTGTTGCCATATTACCTGTGTGTGGAGGCTGGGCAAACGGGAGACAGAATGGGTCTCTGGGCCGTACGCTGTCACCAACAGTAACCATAATTCCTTGTATCAAGTTGCTCCAGCTCCTCAGGTATTCTGTGATAAGTGGCCACTTGATGGCCACAGCGTGGCTCAAGTCAGGGCCCTTTGCCACAAGTCATAATTATGTCCCACCTCACACTTCCCTTATCTTTATAGACTATCGATCGGTGCTTATGGGAAAGAACAGCTCGGTTGTGTCCTTATTCATAGAAAATCGTTTATTTCCTTGTAGTTGGGACAGTGTGTCTCTCCCAGACACAGTGTTTGAAAAAGGACACTAGAAGGGGAAACAGCTTCACAGCCACACACACCTGGGAGTGTCCCCAGCCAGCAGCTGGGAGGTGTTCGCCATTGTCCTCTCCAGCCACCCCCTGACAGGCTGGCAGAGCGGCACCCGCCACGGTTCCCTGGCCCTCTCTTGACTTCCCGGTTCTACACTTGACAGGCCCCATTCCAAGGAGAGTGGGTTCTGGGCTTTGATAAGAGGTGGGCAAGTCGGTGTTATTGGAGGCACGCTAACGAACGGGCTTTATCCTCGTGGTCCTCAGGATAGACGTGCACAGGAAGGAGAACGCGGGAGCTGCCGAGAAGGCCATCAGTGTGCACTCGACTCCGGAAGGCTGCTCCTCGGCCTGTAAGATGATCTTGGAGATAATGCACAAGGAGGCGAAGGACACCAAAACGTAAGATCGGCTGCACTTCTGGGGACTGCTGCCGCCCCACCCCCCACCCTTTTTTTCTTTTGCTGTGCTGAGCCAAGCCTCAGGCTTCACACTTGCCAGGCAGACGCTTGGCTGCTGGGCCACACCCCACCCAGCCTCTGCTTGCAATTGCTAATAGCAACGGTACAGAGATTAATTAGGGGAGAGTCCCAAACGGCACAGAAACATAGACTCTAAGATCTTTTCCTTGTATAATCATCTAGAAATTTTATGTGCCCAGTGTCTCCATTTGTGTCCATGTATATGGATGTGTGTATGTTTGAGTCCACATAGATGGAGTGAGTGTGTGTAGGTGAGTGTGTGTGTGTGTGTCGGCACAGAGGGTCAGTTGAAGTGCTGCTCTATACCATTAGAATTTTTGTGTGTGTGTCAACACATCTATCAGTAAATCTAAAGCCCTCACGGAGACAGAAATGACGCAGGGCTTGAACTATAGCACAGTGACGTGGGGTAGATGCCTGCATACATGAGGACCTGGGTGTGGGCCCCACTAATGCAAAGAAGTACCGGGGATTCACTTCCAATACCTTCTGAGTTGGGGTTCTTTGGTGTGGGTGGCAGTGTTTGAGGCTGGATCTCACTATAGCCCAAGATAACCTTGAACTCTCCTGTAATCCTGCCTCCCAAGTGCTGGGATTACAATCAGTTTCTTTTTGTTTTCTTTAAATGGCTCTGGAGTTGGAGAGACAGCTCAGCCGTTAAGAGCAGATAGAGTGTTCTAGTAGAGGACCAGAATTCGAATCCCACCGTTCATGTTGAGTAGCTCACAAACTTGAAACTCAAGCTCTAAGGGATCAGTGCCCCCTTTCTGACATCCATGGGCATCTTCACACATTCCCTCTGTCTCTCTCTCTCTTTCTCACACACACACTTAAAAGAGTCTTTCACAATCCGGGTTAGGAGCTTACGGTCCTCCTACCTTCCCTGATAGTAGGTGTACATCATCACACTATTTCTGGTGTTTTTTGTTTGTTTGGCTTTTTTATTTGTTTTGTTGTTTTTCATGATAGGGTTTCTTGTCCTGGAACTCACTCTGTAGACCATATGTGCCTGGCTCTGCCTCCCAAGTGCTGGGATTAAATGCAGGCATTTTGTTTCGTTTCTTATTTGAGACAAGGTTCTCTGTGTAAGTTCTGGAATTCACTCTGTAGACCAGGCTAGCCTCAAACTCACATATACTCTGCCTCCTAAGTGCTGGATTAAAGGTGTTTGCCACCCCGTCTGACTCAGTTGTTATTTTCGTGTTACAGCTTTACTGGGATTCAATTAGTACAAAAATGTTGTTTGTAGACATGTTGCCTAGATTGGCCTAGAATTCCTGGGCTCATCGGATCCTCAGCCTAGAGTATCTGGGACTGTAGGCACATGCCACCATTTCTGGCTTAATTGTGTATTATTTCCCCTTCCTTTCTGCGCCCTCAACCCCTTCCCCTTGGGGGTGGACAGCTCAGCTAAATTCCTGAGTTAAATTCTCAGAGCCTTTTGTACCTGCTTTTCCTGTGTCCAGTTGGGTGATTTTTCGAGTGTACAGTTTGAGTTTCGATTTGTATATGGTAGTACCTGTTGAAACCATGATCACAGTTGAGAGAAAGCTTTGGCTCCCAGATTTCATCCTGCTTCCCACAGGCCATCCTCATCCACCATTTCTCCGTAAACCACTCATCTGCTGGGTTTTGTAATCTTGTGATACCCGATTTTGTGGTTTGTCCTGGGATTGTTTGTTGTGAGTGACCCCATGGTTGAGTCTTTGTTGGCATGATTGACTGTCCCCCCCCTTCCCCCCCCCAGGGCAGATGAGGTTCCCCTGAAGATCCTGGCCCATAATAACTTTGTGGGGCGACTCATTGGCAAGGAAGGAAGGAACTTGAAGAAGGTGGAGCAGGACACGGAGACAAAGATCACCATCTCCTCGTAAGGCTCTCACTGGGTCCCTCTGCAGGTGTGGCGAGCCTGGGGCCTGGGGGACCAGGGATTTTGGCACTGAGCCTTAGTACCTGCCTCTTAAATCTGGGCGCTGCTTCCGTTGGCATAAGGCAAACAGGAGAAGTGATGAGATCATTTTCTACCTCTCGATAAGGGCTGGGACACCCCACCTCTTGGCCCAGTCTACCTCTGCGTCTCCAGGGAAGCCTGCAGCTAGGGTGTGGCCTTTAGGCCTTTAGCTAGGGTGTACCACCGTGAGAGTGCACAAACCGTGGTCCTTTTAGCCTGGGCATGCTGGGCTGCCTCAGGAGACCCAGTGAAAGGTACACGTTTGTAAGCACCCTGCCTCTCCATTCCCTCAGAGACTGACCTGTTTGCAGGGCAGGGTAACTCAAACACCGGTAAAACAGCGCCGATAAGGACCGCCTGCAGCAATCCTGCACGCGTGGCCACCGCACCTCACAGTAGCTTCTGTCCCCACAGAAGGGATTTCCGTGCCTGCCCTGTGCTCCTTGCCCTGGTCACCTGAGGCTGGAGATACCTTAGCCAGCCTTTAGAAACGCTGGCCCTGTCACTCAGCTGCTCCTTGACCTTGTCCCTGGCGGGGGCCTGGTCCAGCCCTGCCTTGCCCACTGCTTGACACTGCCCTGCTCTCCTGCCAGGCTCCAGGACCTCACTCTCTATAACCCCGAGAGGACCATCACCGTGAAGGGGGCCATTGAGAACTGCTGCAGGGCGGAGCAAGAGATCATGAAGAAAGTTCGAGAGGCCTACGAGAATGATGTGGCCGCCATGAGTGTGAGTGAAAGGCGGCATCCTCCTACGTTTGTGGAGGGAGTCGAACCCAGGCCCTGGAGAGAGGCAGAAGCTACACCCTGAACTACATCCCTAGCCCCTCGGCACCCTTCTCTGAACTTAGGGCAGGGGTGGTCATCTGGCTCCTGAGGTGGGGTTGGGGCATAATCTTGGGTTTCATGGGTTTTTATACTTTAGCCAATCTAATCTAGATTAGCTAAAACTTGTGTACCGTAGTAGACAGAAGGGTCACAATTTCAACTTCTTCTGAGGTAAGACTTCACTTGGACTCCCAAGTGCTGGGATTACTGGCATGTTCCACCACACCCAGTTCCCAGGAGGGTATGTGTGTGTGTGTGTGTGTGTGTGTGGGGTTAGTTATGTGTATGCAGGGACCAGAGGAGGACATCACATGTCCCGTTCTATCACTCATCCCCTTCTGTTCAGACACGGTCATTTACAAACCTGGAATTAGGGGCTAGAATTAGGTGGGTAACAGCGAAACCCAGCAGGTCCTGCCTCTCCTCCAAACCCCACTGGGCTTAGGGACATGGCATTGATGCTCAGGTCCTCAGTGCTCTTACCCACTGAGCCATCCTCCCCGTCCCCACCACTGGTTTTGCTTGTCACCATCTGGTCTTGTTTGAGACAGGGTCTCAGCATGTCGCCCAGGCTGCCTTGGAACTTGATAAATAGAGCTATCCTCTAACTCACAGAGATTGATCTGCCTCTGTCTCCCAATAATGGGATTCTGTTCTCCCCATGCCCAGTCCCATCTTGGACTTTGAATGGAAATGGGGGATAGGATATTTAGCAGAAAGGGTCACAACTACTTGGGCCCCCGGAATCAAAGGGAAAGGTGTCCCAGTTTCTCGCAGAGGGGCATCCCATTCTCAGATTTTGGGCCTGTTCTGCTTCCATCAACGTGGCAGAAACAAATGGGAAGCCTGCTGGTTGCCTTCCTGCTCGGACATACCAGTTTAGTCCAGTGAGGACATCTCCATGGCTCGAGAACCCGCAATGGCAGGCAGGTTTTGACAGAAGCAAATAACTCGTGTGGGGAGCTGACTTGCCTGGGGGTGCCGGCTCCTGTAGGTCCTCCAGAGCCACACACCAGGGCCCAGCAGGCGGCCCCTCAGCAAGCTGAGCTCCCAGACCAGGCCTGTGGGCCGGCTGACCCGGACCTCCCATCTCTCCTCCAGTTACAGTCCCACCTCATCCCCGGTCTCAACCTGGCCGCTGTCGGTCTCTTCCCAGCTTCGTCCAGTGCCGTCCCACCACCTCCCAGCAGCGTCACTGGGGCTGCCCCCTATAGCTCCTTCATGGTAGGTGGAAGGTCTTATTACCGGGGACCCACGGGAGTGGGGGGAGGGGAGACCTGCAGCCAGAATGCCAGCTCCAAGGAGAGCAGCCCCGCCGAGGTAGCTCCGGTGGTGGTGGTGGTGGTGGTGGTGGGTGGTGGGGTGGTGGTGGTGGGGTGGTGGTGGTGGTGGTGGTGGTGGTGGTGGGGTGGTGGTGGTGGTGGTGGTGGTGGTGTGGTGGTGGTGGTGGTGGTGGTGGTGGTGGTGTGGTGGTGGGGTGGTGGTGGTGTGGTGGTGGTGGTGGTGGTGGTGGTGGTGGTGGTGGTGTGGTGGTGGTGGGTGGTGGTGGTGGTGTGGTGTGGTGGGGGCAGCTTTGCACTGGGTTTTGCTTCCCTTTAGCTGGAGGGGGCTAAAAGGGATCCGTGGTGTCCTTCTGTGGCCCAGGGTGCAGCTGGGTACCCGCACCTGTTTCCTTTGGAGGTTGTGAGGAAACAGGGTAGAGGGGCTCCTGGGCCTTGCCTCGCCCCACTCCCTGGTCCTTTAGTAAGGAGTCTCTTGTCCTGGCAGCAGGCTCCGGAGCAGGAGATGGTCCAGGTGTTCATCCCCGCCCAGGCCGTGGGCGCCATCATTGGCAAGAAGGGCCAGCACATCAAACAGCTCTCGCGGTTTGCCAGCGCCTCCATCAAGGTGATTTGCCCTGAGATCTTCCGGGTCCAGTGTGAACTCCAGCTCCCTTCACACTTGGGGAATGAAAGCCCAGTCCCTTGTGGGTGTCTTAAGTACTTCTAGGTTTCCAGGCTATAGAAGAGTATTACGCATACAGCAGGCTGAGATATTGCCCAAAATAGAAATGGACCCAGGCCCAGCCCCTTTCTTTTTTTTTGGGGGGGGGGAGGTTTCCAAGACAGGGTTTCTCTGTGTAGCTTTGCGCCTTTCCTGGAACTCACTCTGTAGCCCAGGCTGGCCTCGAACTCACAGAGATCCGCCTGCCTCTGCCTCCCGAGTGCTGGGATTAAAGGCGTGTGCCACCACTGCCTGTCCTGTCCCAGCCCCTTCCTAAACCAATACCCCGACCCCTTGCTGTACTCCATCAAGTCTCAGTGTCCTGGTGTGGGATGTAGGAAGCAGGCGGGGCCTAGCAGTGAGCACCAGGTACTGGTTGTCTTAGCTCCCTGCATCCAGGATCCAGGAGAGCGAAACCAGTGCTGTTAATCTCACGGGTCCAGATTCATGGGTTTCATTCTATGGCATCTAAAGCTTTGTGAGTCCCTCCCCGACCCCGAGAGGTGTAGCCACTACCTTCTGCATTTCATAATTCCCCGCCCCTCCGCAGCCCTCTGCTAAAACCCTCAGATGGGGTGGTGGCGGGGAGCAGTCCTGCTGTGGAAGTATCACTGAGGCAGGTCCTTCTAGCTGCTGCCCATGCTGTCTTCACAGGTCTTGTGTGCAGACAGGAACTTGGGTTTGAGGCTTTTTCTTCTCTTTATCTCAGGGTGGGCGATGGGAGGGAACCAGAGGGGATGGCGATGCCTCCGTCTTCCTCCGGAAGCAGTCCCTCTGACCACCTGTGTGCTTTGTAGATTGCTCCACCGGAAACACCTGACTCCAAAGTTCGGATGGTTATCATTACTGGACCCCCAGAGGCTCAGTTCAAGGTTTGGTCTATATTGCTTTTCCAGGGTGGGTACAGGGGAGGGGAGGTTGGGAACCTAACGTGCAGGGAACGGCTGGGACAGCTTCTGGTCGCCGTCAGATTCCTGTCACAGGTTCACAGCTGCAGAGCGCTTCAGAGCGCCGGCAAGCTGAATTTCTGTTCATTTCCACTCACTGCCTCACAGTCCACCCAGGACTGTGAGAAAGAAGGGCATCCGAGGTGTTTGTGTTTGGTGCCGACACCCCCTCTTTTTGTGTGTCCACCGCTTCACTTGATCTGTGAGGAGAGAGACCACAGAGTAGCTAGTTGTTGCCGTTCATGGTTGTGATGGGTTAGTTCCTGCCACATCCCAGAACCTGTGAGTGGTACCTCCTTTGAAGTATTTATTCACTTCTTCTTTAGGAGGGAGGTGGGAAGAGGTTAAGGCAGGGTCTCAGTATGTAACTCTAGCTGGCCCAGAACTAGTTCTGCAGACCAGGTTGGCTAGGAACTCGTGGTGATCCTCCTGCCTCTATGGTGCTGGGATATTGATTTACTCGTGGGTTGTAGTCTGACGGTTGGTCTCCAGCATTACAGATAACCAGGGAACCATTGGAAGTCACCCACTAGGGCTTTGCGACCACTCACCTCCTCAGCTGGCTGGTCCTCGGTAGGGTTCTGGCCAGAGACTGGACTGGAGCCTGGGGGCACGTGCCTGCCTTCCACCTGGATACACGGCCGCTCTAACCATGACCTCCTCTCCCTAGGCTCAGGGAAGAATCTATGGCAAACTGAAAGAAGAGAATTTCTTCGGTCCCAAGGAGGAAGTAAAGCTGGAGACCCACATACGGGTACCAGCTTCAGCGGCTGGCCGGGTCATCGGCAAAGGCGGCAAAACGGTGAGCTCTGAGGGCTGACAGCGCCAGGCCTCGCTCGCTCGCTAAAACCCCCCTTTCGTCCAGTGTTTTCACTTTTACCCTCCTTTGTCCACTGACTTGACTCTAGTTCCCAAGCCCGGCGCCATTCACCCCCGCTCCGCCCCCTCCGGGCCCACTGTGTCTCTTTTGTTTTTCTTTTTGTGGTGCTGAGTCTTGAACCCAGGACCTCATGCGCTGAACAAAGCATTCCACCATGAGTTGCCCTCCTCCTCGTCCTGTGCATTTCATTGCCTGCTGCCCCGCCCCTAGGTGAACGAGCTGCAGAACCTGACGGCCGCCGAGGTGGTAGTGCCCAGAGACCAGACCCCGGATGAGAACGACCAAGTCATCGTTAAGATCATCGGGCATTTCTATGCCAGCCAGGTAGGTACCATCTCCCCCCACCTCCAGAGGGCCCAGGAGCCCCATACCTGCCTGCTCTGGGCTGGTTGGTCTGGTTCAGGTTGCAGGAGTGAGTGTGAGTGTGCACACAAACCCGAGTGCAGTCTTCAGTACCTACGTGTTCGCAGAGAGAATCAGCTTCTGGAAACTGTCTTCTGAACGAAGTGTGCGGATGCACACAATTAATATGTTATCAGTTTCCAAGTATATTGTGTATGACTTATAATGGTTGTGTATCTAGTATATACTCATCGTCGCCTCGGTTGTCCTGAACCCCGTCTGCACTGGATAGGAAGTTAGTATTCAACTTTGTCCATGGAGTGATAACAGTCAAACCCCTGGATTCTCTCCTGCTCCCAGTTCACCCTCTGCCTGCCATACAGATGAGGCTGCCCTTCCCCTCGGAGTAATCCTGCTCCCGCCTCCTTAAAGCTGGGCTTGCAGATACGTCACCGCACTTGGCTTTGAGTCGTCTGCAACTCTTCATCATCCCCTTCCCACTGTCACAGGGCGGGCGACTCTGAAGCCAGAAAGCAGTGCCAATCTCAGGTTCAGATCTGGTCGACCTTGAGCAGGGGAAGGAAAGGGTTGACAAAGGGCCTCTCCTCAACCCTCAGCACGTCCCAGTGTACACATCTCCAGCTTACCAGTGTGCTGTGGCCCTTGGGGGCTGTTTGAGCAGGCAGGGCCAGAACTTTCAGCCCAACCCAGACCCTCTCTGCTGAGGCACCTGGTATGGGTAGCTTGCTTTTAAGATCTTTGAGAAGCAGTGACAGCCTCGGGAATGGTACCTAAGGGTTAGGATTATGCTGGACCTAGCCCTGTCTCACGGGCTTTGTCTATATTAACTCAGTTAAGCCTCACAAGAACTGCATTATTCTAATGAGGGAAACGAGGCTGGTAAGGACGGTGGTGGATCCCCGCTCACACGGTTCCAGGCGCATTGCCGACACCATTTCAGCTGTTCACAAAAGAACAGTGGAAATCTATGTAAATAAAAAGCTTCAAAGGCCAGTGAGCTCTCTCCCTTCCTCCTTCCTTCCTCCCTTCCCTCCCTCGTGTGTGTGTGTGTGTGTGTGTGTGTGTGTGTGCTTGTGTCCGTGTGTGAGGATTCACTATGTAGCCTAGACTGGCCTCGAACTCTCAGGCCTTCATTTCACATGTTGACTGTGTATGGATTACCATACTTGGTCTGAACTCATAAATACTGAATACGGACCAGCTTCCTCTTCAACCAAGCCCTCGGTTTATGGAGAAGAGACAGCCAGGGAAACTTTCATGTGGATCCCACTTTGCAGTCCGTTTCCCTTCTAAAACTTTATTCTTATTCCTGGGAAAATTTGAGAAAAGATCTCGTTATGTGGCCCCGATGTAGAATTTCTACATACACCAGGCCTCTAATTCCCAGATCCATTGGCCTTTGCCTCCCAAGTGCAGGGATCAAAGGTGTGTACCACTACACCTAGTGGGGAGAAATTTGTAGTTTTGTTTATTTTTTAATGTGAATGGGTGTTTTGCCAGTGTGTGTGTGTGTGTGTGTGTGTGTGTATGTATGTATGTGTGTGTGTGTGTCTGTCTGTCTGTCTGTGTCTGTGTGTGTGAACTACATGTACTCAGTGCCCTCAAAAGCCAGAAAAGGGTTGTCCTGGAAACTGGAGTTAACAGTTGTTGGCTTCCATGTAGGAACTGGGGTACGAACCCTGGTCCTCTGGAGAAGCCGCCAGTGCTCCTGACTGCTACACCGTCCTTCTAGCCCCAGTGGAAGGACTTGAAGATTGAAAGTGGAAGCTGCTCTCGGGGACTTCACCCATTTCATAGGGGACCTGTCCCACCACTGTAATATATGATGGGGACATCATGACGCTTACTTATGCCTAGGAGCTGCGGTTCCATTTCCGCTTCGGTAGCAGCATCTCGGAGTGTCACCCCACCCACCCACCCCTCCCTGACTCAGGTCTTCCTTTATTCGGTAGAGGTGGTTGAGTGGCGGGTGCCCTTTCTTTCTGCTGCTGGTACGCAAAACGTCCCCATCGGCCTCATCCTTGCCTGTTCTCCATGCAGATGGCGCAGCGGAAGATCCGAGACATCCTGGCTCAGGTGAAGCAGCAGCACCAGAAGGGGCAGTGCAACCAGGCCCAGGCACGGAGGAAGTGACCGCCCCTTCCTGTCCCGTTGGCTCCAGATCAGCAGGCAGACCGCAGAACTGGAGGGCGGAGGGCCAGTGTGCTCTTCCCAGCAGGCCTGAGAATGAGTGGGAATCAGGGCTTTTGGGTCTGGCTGGAGATCAGGTTTGCCCACTGTCTTGAGCAAATGTCCCAGTGAGGAATCCTGATCTCTTGCCCCCAATTCAGTCAGGTGGCCACCACGGCCACCCTTGGAATGTCACCGCTGCAGATGTAGCTTGGGTTACTTTTAAACGTGGATTGTTCTGAGGAAGTTCTCCAGCCTCCATCAGAAAGATGGGTAAGCCCCCAGTGGGGGAGAGAAATAAAATTTCCTTCAGGTTTTACTAAACCTCAAAGGATGGTTTGTTTCTTGACCCCAGAATCTTTCTAACCTGACTCCTTGGTTAACTTGATGAAAATTCCTCCTATTTTCAATGCCTTGACCCAATACCTTACTTAGCGCCTCCTGTATTCATTTACACTGTTTTAGCCTTGTTACTATGGGGTGATGTTGGGGGGCTGGAACACAACTCTGTTTACAGTATTAACTGTGGAGAACACTTGTTATTAGTCCTTCAATTCTGATCCTTCCTCAACCAGCCAGTTGGTAACAAACAGCAAGATATAAAGAAGAAGGAGAGATGATAATTAAAATATATACTGATCCACGTTTAAAAGGAGTCCTTGAGCTGAGGATAGAGCTCAGTGGTCAGAGTACTTGCCTGGCATGTTCAAGGCCCTGGGTTCCATCCTTGGCATCACAAAAAGAATAAAAGATAGCACACCCTTGTTGGGTGGGCTATTGCAGATGGCCATCTAGAAAAATTGGCACAACAGAAATTTCTCCTGCTCAGCTGGGACTTCCCCACCGAGATTTCCCCACTACATTTATGCCCATCTAACCCTGTGGGTCCTGCATGGTGCCCTGGTACACATGGGTGGTACCGCGTGCTCAGCAGGGTGAGGGCTGACCACTGTCCCTGATTCCTATCATTCTCAGGCGGATTTTATATTTTTTTAAAGTCTATTTTAATGATTGGATATATGAGCTCTGGGAAAGGGGGTGTGAGCTCCCTTTGATAAAGTCTCAGTTCCATGGGGGAGTCGAGTGGCCCAAAGGTACCCTCACTCCAACCCATGTGCTCTTAGAAGGGCTGAGGCGGCATTGTGGTGTATTTCCCGCCGTGGCACTGTTTCCTCGTGGTGGTGGGACCTACCACCCAACCCTGAGCTCCCGAGAAAGCTTAAAGGCCATCGTCTGGCAAACTTAGTGAATTGGAGAATATTGTTTCTGTTGTTATTATAGAGGAGTATTTAACTGACTGCATATACCTCCATGAACTGCCATTGTCGTTAGGAAAGGCATGCCCAAAAGCAAACTTCAGAATACCAGCAGCATTGTGCACAAAGGGTGAACACACTTAATTTATTAGTTTACCAGGCTCCGTAAGATCCTGTTGGGAGTTTAGCCCTTCTGGAGGACAGTGGCCATCAGTTAAGTGAGGCTAGGCCTCCCCTCCTGATACTGTACTGATTGTAATGCATTTTAGCCAGGTGATGCACTTTAGCTCCCCTGGACAATACTATCATGCGTGCTGGGAAGAAAGGAAGGCCTCTCTCTGCGTGTGGAAAAGCCCATGCACAGAGCTCCCCTCTTCCTGGCATTGCAAGGACAACAGTGACGAGCAACCATGATGTGGGCGGAGTCAGGCAGTGCTGTGCTAAGTGAACTACCTCAAGGTGTGAAGTTACCTCAGCAATGATTTCCTTTTGTTCCCTGAACCCTGGTTTTTCATTTTTTATTTTCTTTTTTTTTCTGATTTTTTTTTTTTTTGCGGCTTGCTGATATTTTATATAAAAAAGAAAAGCAAAAGAGAAGCTGATAGTCTTGAATATTTTATTTTTTTAATGAAAAGAAAAAAATGAGAAAGTTATGTTTCATAATTTCTTACAACATGAGCCAGTAACTTTAGGAGCTCTGTGGAGAACAGACCCTGTGGGGAAGGGTGGGGGCTGGGGGCTGGATCCAGGGGAGGAGGGGATAACCCCAAAGGTCCCCAGGCCTGGGACCTTTCTGGGTTCTGATCTCTGACCTGGAAGTAGGATTTAAGATCTGGCAGAGCTTGGACCTTTGGGGAGCAAACAGCAGTGTCCACTAACCAGATGGCCCGTGGGCACCCTCCCCCCCGCCCTGTGGTGAAACAGGACCTAGCTGGGTTTTCCTACCAGTGGTGCTGTTGTTATTTTAAGATATTGCCTCCGTTTTATCGAGGAGAGAAATAATAACTAAAAAATATAACCTTTTAAGAAAACCTGTATTTCTTAAAAATTATGGGAGCCAAGATTCCATTTATGGGAAAAAAGACAAGGCCACCCTCTCGCCCCGCAGGAGGCCCACCTGGTTTCTCAGTGCGGTGCTTTCCGTGTCTATTTTTTGGTTATTGTTTCGTTTCCATCCGACCTATTCTTAGTCTGTATCATTCATAAGACTGGAAGGCAGGCAGATCGTCAGTGAATGCCCTCCCCCATCTCCCGGTCTTCTTCAGGTTGATTTGGCTGATACTAAAAGTGGACCTGTTAGGTAGGACATTCTTGGTAGAGGGTGGTGGGTAGCCAAGAGGGAAGGGGACATGGTAACAATGACTGGGACAGGGTCTTAACTTCGGTATGCTCCTTGTGACAGCCCCCATAGCCTCCAGACCACCTAGTCCAAAGAGAGAACAGTAGGGACAGTAACAGGCCTGTCCCAGACACAAAGAAAGGGTCTCCCGACTTCCCAGCTGGCTCTACATGCTTTGTCCCTAAACAAAGCAGACAATGTTCAGACATCGGCCATTTAGTGATTTAAAGTGGATTTCTTGCAGCAAGCATGCTTTGATACACGGTTCAAGTGATCATTGGGGGTGGGGGGATATTATCCCAGAGTACCTGAAATGAGATTGTTGGAGTGTTCCATTCCTTGGGGGCCTGCTCCCTTCACACCTTCAGCCCGAGCCCTCTTCCTTTGGTTGATTGAGCTCCCAGAAGAGATCAGAGAGTGTGGCAAGGGACCTGGAAACTTACGTGGACTGGGCCAAGTTCCACTGTGGCTGGACTTACCCAGCAGGAAGATTGTGAAAGTTGGCTTACTAGAAAGCAAGAATACGGATTAGGGCTCAGAGGTCAGCAGGCGGGAAGAGACTGTCCTGTCTTGAGTTGTCCTGTGACCCGAAGGCCAGATCTTAGGGCAGCTCCTTGCCCTTCTGGTCACCTGTTTTCCCCCCATCCTAGGTAAGAAAGCAAAACTATTACAAAAAGCACTTGGGAGATTTGGATGGTATTGAGAAAAGCAACTTAAAAAAAAATGCTTCCTGCCCTAAGGTGTATATATATATAGAAAGAGGTGTATGTGTGTGCGCCACACATATATTTTTATGAAAGGACCATCTCTTTAAGGATCTATTTTTTTCAATTCTTTGAAACACATAAGAAGCCAAATGGTTTGATTCACTGACTTACTTTGAAGCTCTGCCTGCTGCTCACACCGCGGAGGCTTTAACCCCCTCTGGGGTCTGCTTGCCTTTGCTGTTTGGGCTCTGGCCTCAGTTGTTGGAGGGGGTGTCTAGGCAGAAGAGAACCATAGCTGAGGACAGGAAAGTGCTGTGGCCCTTGACTCTTCTCTAGTCCTTTCTGCTTTCATTTTCTCCCCGAGCTCTCCACTTTTGGGGAAAACTCATGCCTCCCTGTTGGCCGAAGAGACCCCATGTAAAAACCCAGAGGACGCTGGGGCAGGATGCTCCAGTGGGTTCTGTGTGTCCATTTTCCTTTGTGCCAAAGACAGACAGACAGACAGAGGCTGAGAGGCTGTTCCTAAGACAAAAAAAAAAAAAAAAAAGGCCGGCCATCTTTCTCCATCTCCTAGGCCTGTCTGCAAGGGGGAGGGGCCTGGAGACAGTGTACGCTAAAGACAAGGACCCACTCTTCTTAAGCTCCTGGGGGTTTGGGAGTGGTGCTTGCCAAGGGCTAGGGAGCAGGAAAAAGGGGGTCCTTGGGTTCCCAGTTGCACTTTGGGGAAGGAGGGACATTTCGGGCTCCTGGTGGACAGCTCTCCTCCCCTGTCCCCACTGCAGAGACGGCACCGTGGAGTTCCCTTCAGGCCTGGCAGACTGGCAGTGAGGAGGGGCCTCAGTTAGCTCTCAAGGGTGCCTTCCCCTCCTCCTTTCCCAGACACCCTCTGCCAAACTGGGAACCGGCAGTGCTCCTAACTACCTCAGCCCCCGAGGGCGCCAAGCCTCGCTGAGCCCCAGGAGCAGCTGGAGCCTTCAGGCACCTCTTCTCTTGGGGCAAGGTCTCCTTTTCTTTCCCGAAGTGTTCGTTCGTGGGGGGAGACCCTGGTGGCTTTGCCATTCAAACCACACAACTGTTTTGCCTGTTTGTTGAAAACCAATAGAAGGAAAACATTTCCGCCTGACAGGACATTGTAGGAAGATTGAAGAGAAAGCCTCATCAACGCCAGGGGATGTAAAAGCCATTTTCCTTCCAGATACTCGATGGTTTAGGTGCAGAATGTTTCTCTTGTATTCAGACATAGAGTGTAAACCAGCCGAAACTCCGTTTCCTCCCTTTGGGTACATCTCGGTGAGGGTACAGGATACGGGAGAGGTCACCCGCCCAAGGGGTCCAGTGGATGGGCTAAAGCCTCAGGCCTGCATGGTCTGATGGCACCATAAGCTGATGACCTCAAACGGTTGAATCTGGACTGACAGAGGAGAGCGCTTGCTCTTCTTAACTAGCAGGAAGCTCCTGGAGCGCGTGTTTTTTGTGATCACAGATGATGAATGCTACGAGTATGAATGGATGAACTACCTCAGTCCTTACAATAAGATTGGAAATAAGGGCAGGGACTCATGCACGAGGGCGTGAGTCCCAGCCGGAAGAGTTGAGGCTTAGGCCACAAAAGGTTTGTCTTGGGGATCGGGCAGGCCTGCCAGGATCCCCATTCATATCGGTCGGGTTGGCAGGGTTCGTCACCTCGTCCCGTCCCCTCTTTTCTGCTCCCCCACCCGAGCTTCACCCCCCTCTCCCAGCTTGTCTTTCACCTGCAGAGGGGAGGAAAGGGTGAGCTCTTCCCTTAGAGAGCTGGCTGAAGGGGGTCCTGGGGCTGGCCTGGAGCCCCCCCCCCCAGCTCCCGCGGCCCCAAGTCCTAGAACCAGGGCCTCTTCAACAGGGTTTCTTGAAGATTCTCTACCTCCACCGAGCCCCCTTCTCCAAGAGGGGGCAGTTGGCTCTGGGAGGAGAAGAGATGGAGCAGGATCCTGCCCTGGGGCCCGGCCCAGTCTATCAGGCTCGCTCAGGCCATCTTCTTCCTAGTGGGGGAATTCCAGTGGGTGACCTCGCCCCTCCCCACCCTCGAAAGGAACTTCTAGAAACCCCATTTCACTTTTGTTTTATCTACCTCTTAGAAAAACAATAGAGAGAAAGTAGGTAGCGGCAACTCAACATGCTTAGGTTAGGGGAGGGGAAAGGTTTCTTTTTCCAAAGGAAAAAAAAAATATTACATTAAAAAATGCTTCCCAAAAAATATTAAAAAATTAAAAACCAAAAAAAAAAATTTTTTTTCTTTTAAAGGAGGGAGACAATTTCCAGTAACCAATGGATTAATTTCCTATCCGGTTTCTTTTTTCCCCCCATGCATAAGTTTCACTTTCTGGCAGTCTTTTTTCATTTAAGACCGTGTGATGGCTATGGACAGGTACAGTGTCCTCAGTGTGGCCTTGGCTTGTCACACCCCACCCCACGGCTGCCAGCGGGCCTCACCTGTGCTTCCTGTCACTCCGCAGGAAGGAACACTGGGTTGGGGTGCGTCTGCCCTGATTTGGTGTTTCCGCTTGGCAGGGGGTTGGGGGGCCACTGGTACGACAGTTTTGTGTGGACCACTGCTGGTAAGAAAGCTCATTTGAAATGAATTGAAGCGATTATAAATTAACACAATGAGTAAACATGGCTACCATTGGAGTCTCCCTTTAGAATCTTGATTCCGGTCCCCAAAACCAGTTAAGTCAAAAGAGCCCACTCCCCTAGGGCAGAATGGATGGATAGGCAGTCCTAGAACACGGCTTCCAGTGAGGAGTTAATTTTTCTGGGTGGAAATCTGGGAGGGATTGGAGGATTGCTGCTTGTGACTGTTGTATTCTGTAATCACAACTTTGAAAACTGTACTTTACCGGAACTCTGCCAGCCGTCAAAACCCTGAATTTGTTTGTGCCCGCCTCCCCTCCTTGTCTGTTCTGGAAGCTGGGGGAGGTGGGTAACTGGCTCGGACGTGGCAAGTTTGTTCTTTGAATGGATGAGCACTCGGGTTCCTTCCCGGTGAATGTTGTTTCAGCCACAAAGCAATTTCATTCCACTGTTTCAGTCTCGAAATAAAAGGAAACGTCTATTGAAACCCGAGTGTGTTTGTGTCTGTGAAGGGGTACAGGAGTCTGGGAGGTGAGATATGCTCAGCATGAGAGAGAGAGCATCCTTCAGTGTGCCTGAGGGGGCTCCCTGAGGACTGACTGGAGAGGAAGAGCCCCCATTGTTGGCCTGGCTGGAAGGAATCAGAGCCCAGGTTCCCTTCTGCTCCCTTACTGCCTTGAGGGGCAGCTGTGCTTGGCTCTGCCGTTGATGACCCGAAACAGCGGGTTAAAATACTTGGTTGTTTTGTCGTGAAATAGAAATAAAAGCAACTAATAAACGTAATTGTCTAATGGGGATAACTTTCTTCAAGCCCACTTTTTTTTTTTTTTTCTTTGCTTTTCTGAGGTACAGTCTTACTGTGTAGCACAGGCTGGCCTTAAACTCTTAATCACCTGCCATAATCTTCAGCGCTGGTGTGCCAGGTATATGAACAACATCCCACCTGGCCGGGCCTCAGCGTCTGATGGCTGAGGTCTGGAGAGGAGCGAATCCCCCCGTCGGCCACTTTTCCTTTTACTTCAAACCTTGCCTGCGTTGCTTCCTGAAAGGTGTTTTTCTCTTTCTCTCTGGCTGTGCCACCCTAGTTTGTCCCCGAGTCTTTGATTCCTTCCCTTGGTTCTTACTACAGTTGCCTTTTTTGGCAAACCCCAACAGGCATGTTGCCATTCACATGGAGTTTGTTTCTACCGCCTGGGCTAGTTCCTGGACTCCTCCATCATCTACCACATCCATTCAGTGGTTGCATGCCATTCACCCATGGGAGGGACTTGAGGCCACTGGAGAAGGGGAGAGTCGGTGACCTTGACCTGGAAACCATGGAGTTTCCCTGGAAGCTGTGTTAAGCTGTTTCTGGGCCCCCTCTTTAAGATCTGCCCATTTGCTTCACACTGGAACGAGACACTTCCTGGCCGGTCTGTGGACCGTGCTGCAGAGGGCAGGAGACTTGTCCACTAAAGGCTACAGGAATGCAGCCTGTCCTCAGTCTTTTCTCCCTTTTTGAGACAAGAGTCCCACTGAGTAGTCCTGGAACCTATGTAGATCAGGCTGGTCTTGAGTTGGGATAGACCCTGCCTCTGCCTCTCAAGGGCTGGGATGACAGTTGTGCCCCACCACACCTAAGCTTACAAAGTGAAAAATGGTACTCCCACTTTTGGAGGGCAGAGTTATTAGCAACATAGTGGTTCTCAACCTGTGGGTGGAGACCTTTTGGGGTGTCGAGCTGCACTTCCACAGGGGTCACCTAAAGCCATCAGAAAACATTTACATTATAGTTCATAACAGTAGCAAAATTACAGTTGTGAGGTAGTAATGAAGGTAGATTTGTGGTTGGGGGTCACCGCACCATGAGGAGCTATATTAAAGGGCCCCACCACGAGGAAGGGTGAGAACCATTGCTTTAATACACCATAGAAAAATCCACTGACCCAAAGAAACCATATGAATAAGTATTCCAAGAAAGGTTGACGGGGTGGTGGTGGTGCATGCCTTTAACCGCAGCACTTGGGAGGCAGAGGCAGGCGGATCTCTGAGTTCGAGGCCAGCCTGGACTACAGAGTGAGTTCCAAGAAAGGCGCAAAGCTACACGGAGAAACCCTGTCTCGAAATCCCCCCTCCCCCCCAAAAAAAGTTGCTAGTGGCACATGCCTTTTAGTTCCAGCACTCAGGAGGCAGAGACAGGTAGATCTTTGCAAGTTCCAGGCCAGCCTGGTCTACAAAGTGAGTTCCAGTGAGACCATGCCTAAAAAAAAAAAAAAAAAAAAAAAAAAAAAAAGAAAAGAAAAGAAAGCAAAACCCCTAGATCTATTTACTGTGTGTGTAGAATGTGTTACCTGCATGTATGTATGTACACTGCATGTGACTGGCACCCGCGGAGGTAAGTAGAGGGTGTTGCATCCTCTTGAACTAGAATTAAGGATGTTGTGAGCCACTATGTGGATGCTAGGAATCAAATCCAGGTCCTCTGGAAGAGCAACAAATGTTCTAAACCACTGGGCCATCTCTTTAGCTCCCAAGATGCACATGTGCACCCATGCCCATCAATACAAATGCTCTTTAGAGGCCAGGAGCTTTGGGTCTGCTGGGCCTAGAATTGCAGGCATCTATGAGCTACCTAATGTGGGTGCTGGGAACTGAACTTGGGTCTTTTGGAAGAGCACAGGTTCTTAACCTCTGAACCACCTTGGCAACTACTACTACTACTACTACTAATTATTATCATCATCATCATCATCATCATCATCATCATCATCATCGAGACAGGGTCTCTCTACATAGCCCTGGCTGTCCTAGAACTCAATATGTAGACCAGGCTGACCTCGAACTCACAGAAACTCTCCTGCCTCTGCCTCTGAGGCTGGAATTAAGAGTGTACCACCACTCCCAGCCTAGCCTAACTTACTATTTTTTTTTTTATTAAAAAAAAAAAATTTTTTTTTTTTTAAGCTGGGCAGTGGTGGCGCACGCCTTTAATCCCAGCACTCAGGAGGCAGAGCCAGGCGGATTTCTGTGAGGTTGAGGCCAGCCTGGGCTACCAAGTGAGTTCCAGGAAAGGCGCAAAACTACACAGAGAAACCCTGTCTCGGAAAAAAAAAAAAATCGTTTTAGTGACTGATTTTTTTTTTTTTTTTTTAAGATTTATTTATTTGTTATGTATACAGTATTCTGCCTGCATGTATCCCTGCAGGCCAGAAGAGGGCACAAGATCTCATTACAAGTGGTTGTGAGCCACCATGTGGTTGCTGGGAATTGAACTCAGGACCTCTGGAAGAGCAGTTGGTGCTCTTAGCCACTGAGCCATCTCTCCAGCCTTTTTTTTTTTTTTTTTAAAGATTTATTTATTATACATTGGGGTTTTGCCTGCATATATGTCAATGCGAGGGTGTCAGAGCCCCTGCAACTGATGTTACTGACAGGGTGTTACCATGTGGGTGCTGGGAATTGAACCCGGGGTCCTATGGAAGAGCAGCCCGGGCTCTTGACCACTGAGCCATCTCTCCAGCCCCCCCCCTTTTTTTTTTTAAAAAAAAAAAATATATATTATTTTAATAAAAATTACACCCTGGGTGTTTGCACACGTCTTTATTCCCAGCACTGCAGAGGCAGAAGCAGGCTCATCACTGAATGTGAGGCCAGCCTGGTTATAGAACAAGCTCCAGGAGCCAGGACTACACAGAGGAAACGCTTCTTTCAAAAAGTCTAGCAATTTATGTCCTTTCCGAGGTTTGGTTCCCCGTGCATGAGCAGCTTAGAGTCTCATGGGGGAGGGACAGCTGTGGAAACCTTTGGAGTGCCCCTAGGTGCCAGTGTAGAGAGAGCTGTGCAGAGTGAGTAACCACTCGGAGCACATGGGTTGGAAGGACTGGCAGTGGACAGAAACGCTGTTCAGGCAGGAGGAGAGGCTTCTTCTGTCTAGTTTAGCACAGGGCTGGGCAGGAGGAGAAGATAAGCATCCATGTTGAATGGAAAGTACACAGGGACCAGAGAAGGGGGCTGCTGTGGAGGGAAACTGTGGCAGAGGAGGTGCTGTGGAACGATCTTTGTACACTGTAAACATGTATTGCTCTCATTGTTAATAAAAAGCTGATTGACCAATGGCTAGGCAGGATTTTGGGGGCAGAGAGGATGCTGGGGAGGGGGGTGGAGTCAGAGGAGTCACCAGCGGGACAAGGACAAGAAACAGGAGGTGCAGGATGTAAGAGAGGTAATGCCACGTGGCAGAATGTAGATGAATAGAAATGGGTTAATTTAAGTTGTAAGAGCTAGTTAGTAATAAGCCTGAGCTATCGGCTGATCATTTATAATTAATATTAAGTTTCTATGTGGTTATTTGGGAGCAGCTGCCAAGACACAGAGAAACTCTGCCTACAAGGAGGATTGTTTAGGGCCTTGACAGCCTGGTGTTCTAGACTGTTGGGTCTTAATGGGATACTTGTAGGTGGTACTGGAATTGGGTTCATAAAGAGGCATTAACAGGAGTCAGTGGAGACTTGAACCCAGAACACAGGTTCAGTATGATTTTCAGAGGCAGGAGATAAAGGAGACCAAAGGTAGTTTCATGCGTGGAACATGTTGAGACTTCATAGACTGGCCATCCTTCAGAAGTTTCCTGCCTCAGAAAACAAGTTTATGAGCTAGGCTGCTGGCTGAGTTTTGAACACACAGGTGGGAAGACCCATGATTAGAATTTAGATATCATTTAAACAGTAGACACCCGGAGTTCCCATAGCTCTCTGAGTGCTATTTATCTGCGTTAGTTACTGGGTTTTTGTTTGTTTGTGTGTTTGTTTTCTGTAAGGAGACACCATGACCAAGGCAACTTTAAAAAGCATGTAATTTTGGTACTTGCTTACTGTTTTACAGTGTTGGTCTAGCAGACGGGCATGGTACTGGAGCAGTAGCTGAGAGCTTTACATCCTGATCTGGGCGGCAGTGGTGTGTGTGTGTGTGTGTGTGTGTGTGTGTGTGTGTGTGTGTGTGTGTGTGCGCGCGCGCGCGCGCGCCGAGTGAGAGACAAAGAATAAGAAGCATGAGAGAAATGTGAGGAAGTGAATGGGTGAAAGAGTGAGGAAAAAGTGAATAATGTATGTGTGTGTGAGTGTGAGAGCGAGCTGTGTGAAGGGGCTGCTGCCACGTAGAGAACCTGTGCCCAGGAACTGTGTAAAGTGCAGTATGGGGAGAGAGCTGTGTAATGAGATGCTTAGCTGTGGCTGGGTGGAGATTCGTAACTGGAGACAAGAAGTCATCGTAGTTTTTTTCGTTTTCTTGAGGTCCTTTCCTTAGTGTTGGTTTTTCCCTCAGAATGAGTCAAGCAGATTTGTTTGTACTCCCTCACATTGTGGTACATGGCTTATTTTCTTTTCCCTGTTCTGGCGTTCAAACCTAGGGCTTTGGGCATGCTAGGCACGAGTCTATCACTAACCTCCATTTCCCAAAAAGGATCGATCGACCTACCTACCTACCTACCTGCCTGCCTGCCTGCCTGCCTGCCTGTCTGTCTGCCTGTCTGTCTGTCTGTCTTTTGAGGCAGTGTTGCTCTGGTTTGTAGCTCTGGTGCCCTTACCTGCTGACCCATCTAAACCAGCTCCTGTCAATGTTCTTCCTAAGACAGCTTTGATTACAACACAGAATGTTGACACAAAATATTTTCATTCCGTGTGTTCAGCCATTGTTACTAATTAGCATAGTAAAGGTGAATTCTAGAAAGGAAGCTGGATGTGGTGGTGCTCACCTTTAGTCCCTGCACTCTGGAGTCAGAGACATGTGGATCTCTGAGTTCGAGGCCAGCCTGGTTTACATGGTGAGTTCCAGGATAGCAAGAGCTACACAGAGAACTCTTGTGTTGGGGTGGGGGCTGAGGGAAAAGAAAACAGGGTTGGTCTCTGGCTCTCCTGGAGCCCACATAAAAGTAGAAAGGGGATGGAGAGATTGTTCAGTGGTTAATAGGTGTACTGCTCTTGCAGAGGGCCTGAGTTCAGTTCTCTCAGCCATCCAGGGGCTCTGACGCCCTCTTCTGACCTACACAGGCATTGCATGCACATAGTACCCAGTACATAGTATACATGCAGGTAAAACATCCGTACACATAAAATAAAAACAAATAAAAAAAATTAATCCTTTTGTTTTTATTTAGGAGAGAACTAACCACACAAAGTTGTCCTCTGACTTTCATACATTAGTGATGGCGTGTATATGTGTGTGTACCCCTCTCATGCACATACACACAATTTATAAAATAAGTTATAGTGCTCGCTTTGGCAGCACATATACTAAAATCAGAATGATACAGAGAAGATTAGCATGGCTCCTGAGCAAGGATGACATGTAAATTCATGAAGCAATCTGTATTTTTCAAAAATAGAAAAGAAATTATAAAAAAAATTATACATTTTTTTTTGTTGTGGTGATGGTGGTTGTTTTTTTTTTTGTTTGTTTGTTTTGTTTTGTTTTGTTTTTTTTTCCTTCTTTGGTTTTTCAAGACAGGGTTTTTCTGTGTAATATCTCTGGCTGTCCTGGAACTCACTCTGTAGACCAGGCTAGCCTCAAACTTAAAGAGATCCTCCTGAGTGCTGGGATTAAAGGCACGAGCCACTACAGCCAGCATAACAGAAAAAGGTACATTTGTGGACTTAAAACATTTCTATATTTAGAAAACAGCAATAACTGAGAATTGTGATACTTAATGTAATCACTTTGAGTCAGTTGACCTGAGGACATGAGTTAATTCTATAAGAAATAAAAGTTGCTCAGCAACAGAGCACTCTCCTACTCATGAGGCCCAGAAGAGGGCGTCAGTGCTCTGGAACTAGAGTTACAGTTGGAAGGTATTTCTGAGCTGCCTGGCTGTAGGTGCTGGAACCTGAGTCCTCTGTAAGAACAGCAAATTCTCTTCATCACCGCACCACCTCTCTAGCTTGTGTTTCTAAATCCTTATCAACAAGACTAAGAACCCCAAAGAGGGGCCCTCAGATTCGCCGGCCACACTGCCTCAGTCACCCGAGGGCTGGGAATACAGGATGAACCACCAAGCTTGGTTCTGCTTGGTGGTTTTAGAGGTCACTGAGGAATGTGTGTTCTGTGTAGCTGCCAAGCTTTTTAACTTCCTTCCTGTCTGAACAAAGTCGAGAGGTGGAGATTAGATTACATCATTAGTCCCCTTTCAGACCAGGTTGGGGCACTTTGCCAAACTAACTCTCAGAACTGAGCGTGTTCTCGGAATTTGATTCCAGACCATTTGATGGGCCAAAAGCCATGCCCACAGTTCTTTCATACTTTTCCCCTAGAATTAATATCAGATATAGGGCTTAACAAAAGGCCTATCAGGCTTCTGTGGGACCACACAGTTAATCGTGCTAGGAACGCTTTTGTCTGGCTGAACAGATCTACAGTCACAGCCTTAATCCTTTCAGTTTTTACTTTAAAGGGATGTGATAACCACGCCTTTGATTTAGTCTTTGCCCTAAAGCCACGCGGTAGACTGTAGACATGGCGGCCGACTCCACAGGCCCTGCCTGCACGCCTCTTTGCGTTAGGATTGTGACAGTGCTCATGAGTTGGAGTCTTTTTTTCTCACTTTTCAGTGAGTGTAGCCAGGGGCCTTGTTCTCTGTCAGCTAAACCATAAAAGACCTGAAAGGGCTCGTGGAGCTGGCATGTAGTATGCTTGCCTAGCATGGTGGGGGAGGCCTGGGTTCAAGCCCTAGCCCGGGGTATGGAGTGCTCTCTCCTGCTGATCTCCCAAACCCTTCTGTCTTTGTGCAGACACCTGCTGGAAGATGAGGGACCAGATGGAGCAGCCATTAATGATTCCAACCCAGGTCATTCGGCCTCAACCCCAGCTAAGTTAGTCCAAACCAGAAGCCTTGTACAATCATGAGACACAAACTTGTCCCAAGTCACTACATTTTAGGGTAGTTTGTTATGATGCAAAAACCAATCGACACAAGTGAGGTGCTGTGGTTTAGGTACTGGTTAAGGGTGTGTACCCCAAGGATTCACATTTTGAAGTCGGCCTTGTAGTGCAAGGTAGATTATAGAATCCCAGTACTTGGTGCCAGGGGTTGTGGTGGGTGTTATGAATTTGCACAGGGGACCCTGAGGGTATCCCGAGCATGCAGGGAAATATGCTGGGCAGATGCAATAGCAGTCTGGGCAGATGCATGCCATGCACAGGGGCTGGAGAGATGGCTCAGTGGTTAAGAGTACTGGCTGCTCTTCCAGAGGACCCTGGTTCCATTCCCAGCCCCCGCATGACTGCTCAAACTGAATGAAAATAAAGACAAAGGAAAGGACATGGCTGCTCCTAGGTATGTTGGAGGAGAAAGTTCATTGTAGATAAAAGGGAGAGCATAGTCAGAGGCAGGGACGTCTGGGAGAGTCCAGAGTGACGTGACCCTGAGCCAGGTGAGGAGAGGGGGAGGGGAGAAGAGCCAGACCAAGAGGCCGAGAAGGTAAAAGTAGACCAAAGAAGGGCAGGTAACCAAAATGGCTGGGAAGAGCCTCTGGGGGAAGGGCAGCCCAGACCCTGGACTGGAGAGCTGGGAGGCTGGTACAGGGTGGGCTATGCCAGCCATACCCTGTAACAGGTAGGGACTGAGGGATGCTGGGAGAACCTGGTGGCCAGCGTCTGCTTTGATATGTTCAACAGGCCCCTCAGCCATTTGTCCCAGGGTTTGAGACTTAATAAAAAACTACCAGTAACTCTAGATCCAGCGGGGCTCACACCCTCTTCTGGTCTTCGTGGACACCAGGCATCCATGGGGTGCACAGACATACATGCAAGCAAAACACACATGCGCAGAAAGTTAAGTTTCAGTTAGAATCCTTTTTCTTTCAATCATTGCAAAGGAAAGCAGGAAGGGGGTGGCTGGCCTCTTCAGACACTTCTGTCCTGGAAATGCAGCAGGGCCTCTGCCTTTTACTTGTGGAGAGGTTGAAACATTTGCATAAAAGTCTTACTAGGTGGAGGAGATGAGAAGATTTGAATTCTTTGTGCTAAATGCGGGTTTTATAGTATTGGCTAAAAAAAACTTATACAGTGTCTTAGAGACTCCATAGGAATTCCTTAGATGAACTTCGAGCATGCCCTTTGGAGGGATCATGGAATCCTAATCTCTGGCTTCTTGTTTTGAGACGTTATCTTTTGGTCCCATGTGGATACATCCTCCATCCAGATCCAGTTCTCCCCAGAAGCTGAACAAGGCTGCCTTGTGTTGGATTTTGAACCTCCAGAGCTATGAGGAAATTAATGTTCTTTTCTTTATAAAGTTACAGGTATCTCAGTACAGTATCAACAACAAAAGTACTAATTCATTGAGTCTTGCTGCTGTTGAGATAGGGTCTTCTGTGTCCCAGTTGGCTTCAAACTCATTATGTAACTAAGGGTGACTTTGAACCCCACCCCCACCCCTCCCACCCTCCTACTCCCACCCCTCACCCCCATCCCAGACAGGGTTTTTCCATGTAGTCTTGGCTGTCCTGGAGCTTGCTCCATAGACCAGGCTGGCCTCAAATTCAGAGATCTGCCTGCTTCTGCCTCCAGAGTGCTGGGGTTAAAGAAGTGCCTGACTTTGTTTGTATCTTTTGAGATAGAGTCTCACTCTATAGCTCTGACCACTGCTCCTGAAATTACCCAAACAGGGCCACCAACTGGGGAATAAGTATTCAAACACCTGAGCCTATAGACATTCTCATTCAAACCACCACATGCCTAGGACTATATGGTAATGCTAAATTTGAGTTGTCTTATAGTAAACATATGGTATTGTATTTATGGCAATTGCTGTCATTATTTAAACTTAGTCTATGCTTCCAATTTCTTACTTAGAGAAGTGAGAATTTGGCTTCTCAACCCTGAAAGTCTCCAGATCATTAACTTCTGGGGATCACAGTTGCAGGCAGGACCAGATATACTTAACACACTTGGAATCCTCACTATGTTGCTCAGGCTGACCTTGAACTCTGGGGCTCAAGCAATCCTCCACTTCAATCTCCTGAAGAGCTGGGACTAAAGACTTATGAGCTCCTTTTACAGCTGATTAAAACCTCATCCTGATACTGATCAAGGTGCTTTGATGAGGGTTTTCCCAGATGGTGTGAGACAGGTAGGTACCCAGAAGCCTTCCTGCCTCTTTCCAAAGTGTCTGAGTCCCAGGAATCTCCCTTGGTTTGTGTTCTAAGATGGAACGGGGGCAAAGAAAGTTTTGATCATTCCTCCATTAAAGGAACTGAGGAGAGACAGAGTGGCCATCATAGTCTGTCATGCGTCAATTGGTCAATTAGAAACAGCCCCAGGCTGATGAAGTACTTTCTGACCCAGCGGTCGATCCCTGAGTTGGTCCATTCTCTATCCATGGCCCCATGGCCTCTTGGCCTGGCCTGGGTAAGTATGCCTGCTTCCTGTGATCTTACTCCTCGCTGCATGGGTGGTTTGCAGACTGGACCATGGTCACATGTCAGGTGCATCAAGTGTGTTCTGTGGTGGAGGAGAACTCGGCCTTCACAGTCTCTTTCTCCAGCTTCCAGTAAGGGAAGGGGTGGGTGCTGAGGGAACAGGAGATTCCTCTCTTACCCACTAGTTCATGCAAGCCCTTTGCTTTCATTTACAACCCTCCACCACAGGAAAGAGCAAGGAAGGAGACATCCTTGTGATGAATAACATTCACCATCCCTAACTGACTTCCACCAGCACGCTGTGAATTGACATTGCATTTGCATCAGCTGGAGGGGTGTGGTGGTGAATGCCTTTAGCCCTGGCACTCCGGGGACAAAGGCAGGAGGATCTCTGTGAGTTCAAGGCTATCTTGGTCTACATAGTGAGTTCTAGGACAGGCTGGACTACATAGAGAGACCCTGCCTTAAAAAAAAAAGTTCCATGATAGGTTGCTCACACACGTGTGAAAGTATATGTTGGAGGTCAAAGGTTGATGGTAGATGTCTCCTCCTCCTCCTCCTTCTAATTTTTTGGAGATACAGCCCTCTCACTGAACCTGGAAGTCATTGATTTGGCAAGATGTGCTGTCCAGGGAACTCCAGGGATCCTCCTGTCTCCACTCCTCCAGAAGTAGGTGTGTAGTGCACACTACACCTGGCTTTAGGAAGCTGCTGAGGATCCAAACACAAACACTGACCGAGCTGTCTCCCCCGCCCCCATCTCTCCTTCTGCTTTAGACGGTCTTGCTCTGTCTCCATCTTCTCATGTAGATAAACCTGAGCAATGCACAGTTCGTTCTCCTGGTGACTTCGCTGCTCCCAGACCTGGGCCCTCACAACACTGCACCAGGTACCCAGCCATATCCTGTGCTGTCAAATCTCCTAAGGCCTAGAGTGTTGTATGCTTGGATGAAACACCCTGTGAGGGCCACAAATGTGTTCCATTCAGCCTCTGAATCAAACAGAGTTAACAGACAACCGCATAGCATCCCCCAGAGGAGTCAGATTACAGTGCCATTAGGTGCCCTTTGGAGGAGAAGTCACTCCCAGTGGCCCTAGAGAAAGTTAGTGGGAGCCAGTGGGGATATTGTTATACAGGGGATGAATGGTTCTAAGCACAATAAAAGCTGCTTGTGCAGTTTTGGTGGAATTGTGGTCGATCCACCAAGCGTCCCGTTGCCTGTGCTTAGAGCAGGATGCCAGGTCCAAATGATCAAACAAACAAACAAAAAACAACAAAGAACAAGAAACAGCCCCAAACCAGCCAAACAAAACAAATAAAAACCAGTACACCTAAACATCTCCGCTCTTTTCTTTCTGTTTCTCTTACAGGGCAGGATAAAGCCACTTAAATGAGTCTTAGGAACCAATAGGGGGCTGACCACAACCCGCATCAGTGGTGTTTGGACCACTGAGGATGCTTGGTTAGAATATGAAATGCCCGACCGAGCCAGGCGGTGGTGGCGCACACCTTTAATCCCAGCACTCGGGAGGCAGAGGCAGGCGGATCTCTGTGAGTTTGAGGCCAGCCTGGGCTACAGAGTGAGTTCCAGGAAAGGCACAAAGCTACACAGAGAAACCCTGTCTCAAAAAAACAAAAAGCCCAAAAACCAAAACCAACCAAACAACAACAACAAAAAGAATATGAAATGTCTGCTGCAATTTTGTGTGTTATATGCTTGGTCCCCAGCTCATGGTGCTGTTTTGGAAGATTCTGGAACCGTTAGGAGGTACAAGCTAGTTGGAGGAAATAAGGGGGTGAGGCTTTGAAGGCTATACCTGGTCCCCAGTCTCTTCCTTGGTCTTTGCTTCCGATTTAGCATGACATGAAGAATCTCTTCAATCACATGTTCCCACTACAGTGATGTTCGCAAGTGCATTCGAGCCAAGCAAGGGTCATAGCCAAGTCCTGGGTTTGTTGGGCTGTTCTGGGATTGAGCCCAGGGCCTCTCATACACACACACACACACACACACACACACACACACACACACACACACACACACACACGGCAAATGCACCACTGAGCTCCTGGCCACCCTGATTTTTTTTTTTTTTTTTTTTTTTTAGACAAAGTTTCATATAGCCCAGGCTGACCTCAAACTTGCTATAGCTGAGGATGACCTTAAACTTCTGATCCTCCTGCCTCCACCAGCAAAGTGCCAGGATTAGAGGAATGTGCCACCATGCCTGGTTTAAGACCCTCCCCATTTAAGTTTTCTTTCTTTCTTTTTTCTTTTTCTTTTTTTGGTTTTTTTGAGACAGGGTTTCTCTGTGTAGTTTTGGTGCCTGTCCTGGATCTCGCTCTGTAGACCAGGCTGGCTTCGAACTCACAGAGATCTGCCTGGCTCTGCCTCCTGAGTGCTGGGATTAAAGTTGTGTGCCACCACCGCCCTGCCCCCATTTAAGTTTAAAAAAAATTTAAAATTATATTTCATTTGTTTGTGTGTAGGTGTATGCAAGTGTTTGGGCATGTGTGATATGGTACACAAGAGGTCAGAGGACAACTTGCTTGAACTTCTACCATGTGGGTCCCAGGGTCAAACTCAGATCATGAAGTTCAGTGGCAGGTACGCCTACCTGCTGAGCCATTTTGGCAGCCCAGCCCAGCTCCCTGCCTTTGAAAAAAAGTCTTTATTTTTTGTGTATGTTATTGTGTCTGCATGTATGTCTGTGCACCGCATGTGTGCATTGCCCTTGGAGGCCAGATGTGGGACTGGAATCCCTTGGGACTGGAGTTACAGTTGTGAGCCACCATGTGGGTGCTGGGAACTGAACCCGGGTCCTCTGGAAGAGCAGCCCGTGCTCTTAACCGCTGAGCCGTCTCTCCAGGCCTGCAGCCAGTGCTCTTCACCAATGAGACACACACCTCTCCAGCCCCCCCATCCCCATCTCACCCCCCCCCTTTTTTTTTTTTTTTTTTTTTTGAGACAGTCTCACTGTGTAGCCCTGGCTGTCCTGAAACTCAATATGTTGACCAGGCTGGCCTTGAACTCACAGAGATCTGCCTGCCTCTGCCTCCACGGTGCTGGGATTAAAGGAAGGTGTCACCAGCCTGGTTTTCAGCTCCCTTTTAAATTAAAAATAATAATAATAAAAGTTTCCTGCCAGATTTTTTTTTTTTTTTTTTTTTTTTTTTTTTTTTTTTTTTTTTTTTTTTTTTTTTTTTTTTTTTTTTTTTGCGACAAAGTCTCCTCATTCCCAAAGCTCCTCAGGCTGCCCCTATAAAGGGTCACAGCCAGCTTTTTCTCCTGACAGACCCTTCGATTTTCCAAAGGACAGAGGCTGCCCTCTTCTGTGTGCATGATAAACGCAGTCCCATCTGATCAAGGTCAGACTCTGGTCTCTCTTGCTGTCTCTTGATAATGACTCAGAAATCCAGCCCTGCTCCTGGAACTCTGGGCTGCTGTCGGGAAAGCACATGTCTCAGAAACCAGAAACTGTTGGGACAGGTTCTCAGGACTCAATGATGATCATTTTATTGTTTGGGGGAGTCTGGGAAACTGTTAATGTACATAGATATCAATACTAAGAATTTTTGGATATAAATGCCAACCAAGAAAAAGAAAAGGATTGGGGCTGGAGAGATGGCTCAGAGGTTAAGAGCACTGGCTGTTATTCCAAAGGTCCTGAGTTCAATTCCCAGCACCCACATGGTAGCTCACAACCATCTGTAATGAGATCTGGTGCCCTCTTCTGGCCTTCAGGAGTACATGCAGGCAGAACACTGTATACATAAATAAATAAATCTTTAAAAAAAAAAAAAGAAAAGGATTATTATTTTTAGAAAATGAAAACAAAATCCAAGTTTCTTTAAGTTCCACATGGTGGTTCCTGCACTAAATGCTATGGGATGTGTGCATGTGCATGTGTGTGTGTGTGCGCGCGCGCGCGCGTGTGTGTGTGTGTGTGTGTGTGTGTGTGTGTGTGTGTGTATGAGAGAGAGTTGTGTATATACAGGTTCACATGGGTGATTGTATGTGTGCACCAGTGAACATGTATGTGTGTGTATGTTTTCAAGGGGAGACTAAAGGTTGATGTCTGGTGTCTCCCTACCACTTTCCAGCTTATTATTTGAGACAGGCTCCCTACTGCACCTGGAGCTCACTAATTCAGCTGGCCTGGCTGGCCAGTGAGCTCCAGGGCCTGCCTGTCTTCACCTCCCAGAGTTGGGATTATAGCCACTTGCCTCTGCACCTGGCTTTTCCAGGGTACCGATGATACAAAACTCAGATCCTCAGGCCTTCACAACAAGCCCCCGCCAACTGAGCTATCCTCCCAACACCCCCAAATGAGATTTTTAACACTTATTATGACTTAAAAATGTGTATGTATGTGTGTGATGTGCCATGTGTGGTGTGGATACCCTAGGAGGCCAGAAGAGACCCTGAGATTCCCTGGAGCCGGAGTGGTAATAAGCCGCCTGGTGTCTGTGCCAGGATCCAAACTTGGGTCCTTTGGAAGAGCAGGGCATTTTCTGACATTTGAACCCTCACTTTAGCCCCACATTTGATTCGGAATGAACCGGACAGACCCTATTTGCTTTCCTGTTCAAAGTTCCTCCTGATGACTTTATGAACCCAATTTACATGCTGCTCTAAATAGACCATTTCTAGTCACCCTAGAGACAGAGGGCAATGGCCAACCAGAGAAATGACTTCACGCAAGCCAGGCTTGGTGCACTGGTGACTTTGGGGGAGGGGTGACTCACAGGAACGAGAGCGTTGGCAGCTGGCTCATTGAGAAGAACCTGGGCAGTTTACCAACACCACGTAAGAGTCTTCTCTCCTCAGCTGTCGTTTACTGAGCCAGAAGCACCTTGGGCGACAAGATTCATAGCTGAGCAGGGTCACTGGGGACAGTTCTGTAGCCTGAGTGGTACTGACTGGTGTTCTACAAGCTGGTGTCTTAGGGTCACTATGGCTGAGGAAACGCCATAACCAAAGCGAGCTGGGGAGGAGAGGGTTTATTTGGCTTACATTTCCATATCACTATTCATCACTAAGGAAGTCAGGACAGAAACTCAAACAAGGCAGGAACCTGGAGGCTGGAGCTGGTGCAGAGGCCATGGAGCGGAGCTGCTTACTGGCTTGATTCCTGCAGCTGGCTCAGCCTGCTTTCTCATCTAACCCAGGACCACCAGCCCGGCGGGGCCTTCCCGGATCAATCATTAATGAAGAAAATGTCTTACAGTCTGATCTTATGGAGGCGTTTTCTCAACTGAGGTTACCTCCTTTCAGATAACTCTAGCTTGTATCAAGTTGACATAAAACTAGTCAGCCCAGCTAGGGAGGTACCAGCTTGATTTGCCCATGCCCTGTGCCAGAGCCTTAATGTCTCCAGCAATAGTGACTAACTTTGATTTTTGACATGAACTGAGTGAGAGCAGTGGCAATAACCTGTGTTATTCTGGGGGCCTCAGGAGCCTCCCTGACCAACAACTCATAGGTATCATTCCTTAATACTAAGATTTCCATTTACCCAGCAATTGTATGGCTCCTGGGAATACTTTCTCGATACATAAAACAAAGTACCTGCATTTAAACTCTGTTGTTTTTTTTACTGTTTTGGCTTTTTCATTTTCAGAGTTTTTTCAAATCTGGAAGACGCTTGAGAATTACTACCAGATCTATTAGATGCTAGAATCTTTTTTTTTTTTTTTTTTTTTTTTCTGAGACAGGATTAACCTTGTCTGTCCTGGAACTTGCTCTGTAGACTGGACTAGCCTTGAACTCACAGAGATCTTGTTGCCTCTGCCTCCTGAGTGCTGGGCTGAAAGGTGTGTGTTGCCATGCCTCCCTCAGATGCTAGAATCTTTTTAGTGAGGGTAGACAGAATCCCAAGGTCTACCACCGTACCTTCCAAGCAAACAATGGTAGCCGGTAGCCGAGGGGGTTTACTAAACAAGAAGAACAAAAATGTTACCGAAGACCGATACACTTCGTGGACAATCCCATCTCTGCATTGGTTTTTCATCCAAACTTCTTGCTGGATTAACTCTGCTGTGAACCTAGTTCTGCAGGGTCTGGCGAGCCTTCTTTCGTACCCCGGATTCCCTTATGATGCCTGGTCTTCTGTTGTATTCCAGTCCATGACATTCAAGGGGACTCACCCAGTGATTACCATATATCCCTACTGGCTCATAGAAGCCAGTCCATCAGGGACTCTGATCATGCAGACTCCATCTCAAGAAGCAGTGAATTGCCAGACTCATGCCTTTAATCCCAGCAGAGGCAGAGGCAGGCAGATCACTGAGTTCAAGACCAGCCTGGTCTACAGAGCTAGTTCCAGGACAGCCAGGGCTACACAGAGAAACCCTGTCTATAGTTAAATCACGGAGTTTCTCTACTTCTGTAGCATTCAGAATCACTCTGTCTGCCCCCACATCCCACAAGTTCCTAAATAAGACATGAGAAGCTTTTAAAAATTTCTTGTTTAAAAGCGTTTTCCAGGGATGGCTCAATGTTAAGAATGCCTGTTGCTCTCGTAGAGGACCTGAGTCCACAGGGAAATGCCAAGTGTGGTGGTGCACACTTGTAATCCCAGTGCCGGAGAAACAGAGACAGGGGCACGGGTCCCTGAGGCTTGCTGGCCATTTTCACCTAATCAGTGAACTCCAGTCCAACAGAAGACCCTGTCTCAATGGAAGAGGACGGCTTTTCTGGGGATGACAGGTGAGGTTTGTTCTCTAGCCTCTAAACACACACACACACACACACACACACACACACACACACACAGGAACATGCACACACATACATACATTACAAATAGACTTCTCAGGAAAAATGACGAAATATCACAACCTGGTAGTAATGTGGTCACAGGCAAATACCCTGGTCACGAGGAGCCAATCCTGAAGGGCTTGCAAACAAGTTGACCAGGCACTTGATCCAGGGCTTCTCACTGGCGAGGTGGCTATGCAGGGGCTGGATGAGAACTACTGCTGCCGGTCCTGCCCTGCGGCAGCTGAGCTGTCCCGTTCTCGGGATAAGTAGAGCTTGTGGTGGTTTTTATACAGTCCACCAGGCTGGATGTTTCTCTAAGAAGAACTCGGAGCTTGCCTCGTTTGACTGTTTGGTTACATGGCTGCTTTTGTTAATAGCACCAACTCGAACCTGGCATGGTGGCACAGGCCTTTAATCCCAGCACTTGGGAGGCAGAAGCAGGTGGATCTCTGTGAGTTCGAGGCCAGCCTGGACTACAAAGAGCGTTCCAGGACAGCCACGGCTACACAGAGAAACTTTGTCTGGAAAACAAACAAACAAAAAGAACACCAACTTCGGTTGGGGCTGAAAATGTTCAGCATGTTAAAATCTTGTTGTATGGCTGTCTCCATCTCCCATCTGTCTTTGCTCCTCAGGTTACCTCGAGTGCACAAACAATAAAGTTCTTGAGACAATAAACGTCCTGTGACAAAAGTTGAATTTACCCCCAGAGAGTATTGACTTATTTATTCTGACAAGGCTTCCTCTGAAGAATCCTTAATGTTCAACCAGACCTGTTTGCTTAAGACTAATGCCTCATACTCCTTGTCCTTTGCGTCTGTCCCTTTGACACATAATCTAGGCACCCACGTCATGTCAGTACCTCCCAAAGACAGACCTGCTCAAAAGACACTCCCCGTCTGCCTTCCCAATGTAGGCATACAGACGGTGGGGTAAGACAGTGGATGAGGGGTTGTATCCATAGATGAGAAGAGTCAGGGTTAAAAAAAAAAAAAAGGAAGGAAGGAAGCCGCCGGACAGTGGTGGTGCACGACTTTAATCTCAGCACTTGGGAAGCAGAGGCAGGCGGATCTCTGTGAGACCAGCCTGGTCAACAGAGTGAGTTCCGGGACAGCCAGGGCTACACAGAGAACTCCATTCTCGAAAAACCAAACCAAAAACAAACAAACAAACAAATCAGAGAGATGCTGCAGTTGTACCTCAGTTGACAGAGTGTTTTTTTGGCATAGAAGAAGCAGCCCTGGGTTCAGTTACCATTGTTATGTAAAACTGGTCTTGTGGCCGCATGATCAAGCCGGATGCGAAGGTAGTTCAACACACACATACAAGTCAATGGGTGTCATATGCAGGGCAGTGGAGGCCCACGCCTTTAATCCCAGCACTTGGGAGGCAAAGGATCTCTGTGAGTTCAAGGCCAGCCTGACAGCCAGGGCTGTTACATAGAGAACCACCCCCCCCCCAAAAAAAAGAAAGAGCCTCCAGGTTCACACATTGCCAGAATTATTATTGTGTAAATTCAAATCTCTATGACAATTCCAATAATATTCTCCACAGAAGCAGAGAAGAAAATCCTACAGTTCATCTTGTGAAAGCACAAACAGCCACAGCAGCCCTGACAAAAAGCCACGCCAGAATCATCACAATGCCAGATTTCAAATTATACTTCAGAGCCATAATAACAGAACAGCATGATGTTGACACATGGGCCGAAAGAATCAAATGCAGAGTGTCCAATCTGTGGCCTTGGGGCTGCCTATCAACATGTATGTACAGGCTACAGTGTCCCGTCTCAATGTCAAAAGACATCCCAGAAATAAACCCACACAGAGACAGCGACTTAAACCTTAACAGAGTTGCCAGACAGCATATATTGGAGAAAATACAACCCCTTTCAACAAATGGTGCTTGGAAAACTGGGCATTCCCGGCCCAAGAATGAAACTAGATGTCTATCTCTCAGCTGGCACACACAAAAATCAGTGCAATGGGCTGGAGAGATGGCTGAGCGGTTAAGAGCACTGGCTGCTCTTCCAGAGGACCTGAGTTCAATTCCTAGCAACCACATGGTGGCTCACAACCATCTGTAATGGGATCCAGTGTCCTCCTCTAGCACACAGAGACCATGCAGACAGGGCACTCATATATATATATTTGCTTTTTAGAAACAGGGTTTCTCTGTATAGCCCTGGTTGTCCTCGAACTTGCTCTGTAGACCAGGCTGGTCTTGCCTCTGCCTCCCGAGTGCTGGGTACAAAAATAAATCTTAAAAAAAAAAATCAGCCAGACACTGGTGGCACTTTAAACCCAGCACTCAGGAGGCAGAAACAGGCGGATCTCTGTGAGTTCGAGGCCAGCCTGGTCTACAGAGCAAGATTTAGGACAGGTACCAAAACTACACAGAGAAACCGTGTCTCTCGAAAAAACAAAACAAAACAAAACAAAAAAATCAATGCAAAATGTATCAAAGACTTCAGTGGAAGACCTGAAACTTTGAAGCTGCTTAAGGAAAAACAAACAAACAAACAAACAAAAAACCCACTAGAGGATGTAGGTAGGGGATGTAACTTTCCAAAAAGTACTGCAATAGCCCAGGAAGTAATTGCATGAATGAATGAATAAACTGGAATTTATAAGATTAAAAATATTCTGCACAGCAAAGGAAAACAGAATGAAAAGACAGATTACAGACTAGACGGAGAATATTTCTCTCTCCATCCACCTGACAAGGATTGATAGGGTACATAAAGGACTCAAAAAAAATTCAATGTAGAAAAAAAAAAGAAGCTTCAATCAATAAATGAGTGAGTTGGGGACTGGAGAAATAGCTCAGCAGTTAAAGCATGTGCTGCTCTTGAGGATGGTTCCCAGCATCCATGATGGACAGCTCCACAGCTGCCTCTAACTGCAGTTCCAGGGGGTCCAATGCCCTCTTCGGGCCTCTGGGGGTACCAGACATGCACTCGGCAGACATATATGCAGAAACGAGGTGTGAAGGCACATGTCTGTAATCCCGGGGCTTGCAGAAGTGTGAGCATCAGGAGTTTGGGGTTATCATTAGTTACACAGAGAGTTCCAGGAAGTCAGGGCGACACAGTGAGAGAGTCTCAAAGCTACAGATACATGTATCAGAGACACAAGAGGTGGGACAGCTGATGATGGGAGCGTGGGTCCACCTTCCATGACCTCCAAGCCTGCTAATATTGGACTAGCTACCTTCCAGAGTTGCCCCAGCTAGAGAGCCAGTGACAGCAAAGGAACCTTCCCACGCAAGTCCTGTGTGGTGAGCCAATGAGGTCATTGGACCTGTTTATAAGAACATGGGGTGAGAGGAACTGCTTACCTGCACAACCATAAAATCCCTCCACCATGGATGATTACCTCCTGGGGACTCCATCCTGGAGCCTTGCTTCAGCTAACCTCCTGCCTCATATCTCCTGTAGCACTCCCTGAGGTCACTTGTAGTTGGAATGTAGGAAGGAGCAGTGGGTGGCATCTCAGGTGATGGTCCACCCATCATCCCTGCCTCTGCCAGGGAGTGGTGACAGCTGTATTGTCATTACTGTAGACATAACTAGAGCCCCAAAGCATTGCTTATTGCGTTACAGTGCCTAGGAGGCTAAGGTAGTTCTGCTCCCTGATGGGAGGGGATGGTCAGGTACACCTGGAGGAAATAGCTCTTATTGCCCTCTTCCTGCATCCACACTTCAGCAGCCTCCATTTACTCAGCTACTACAAAGTTCATCTACACCACTTCTTGGGAATTGGTTATCTTTTGCCTCAGCTTCCTTATTAAGCAAAGAGACAGAGTGCCGCATGGGAGAGCATCCTAATTAGCAGTGTACTTAGCACAACGTTAGTGTCTAGTATATCAAGAACTCCAAGGGCTAAACACCAAGGAAAACAAAGCAGCAATCAACAGACAAGCCAATGCACAGACCTCAAAAGATGAACTAACAAACTGTCAAGAAGCTTGGCGTGGTGGGTGCTGGAGAGATGGTTCAGCACTTAAAAGGCCTGTCTAGTCTTCTAGAGGACCTGAGTTCAGTTTATTCAGTTTATAAACAGCTCTTATTGCCCTCTTCCTGCATCCACCCTCCAGCAGCCTCCATTTACTCAGCTACTACAAAGTTCATCTACACCACTTCCTGGGAATTGGTTATCTTTTGCCTCAGCTTCCTGAGCTGGGATTATAAGAAGGTGCCAAGAGAGAGTCTCACTTGAAATGGTCTAAACCACCACTGTGTTGCCTAGCCAGGATGACCTTGAACTCATGACCCTCCTGCCTCAGCCTCCTAAGTGCTAAGATGCATGATGTAGACTTCTTTTTTCTTTCTTTCTTTTCCTTTCTCTTTTCTCTCTTTCTTTCTCTCTCTCTCTTTCTTTCTTTTCTTTTCTTTTTTTTTTTTTTTCTGAGACAGGGTTTCTCTGTGTAGTCCTGGCTGTCCTGGAACTCCCTCTATAGATCAGGCTGGCCTTGAACTCAGAGATCCACCTGCCTCTGCCTCCCGAGTGCTGGGATTAAAGGCGTGCACCACCACTACCTGGCTCTGTGTTTGTAATGGAGGCTTTCTTATATACCTGATAATAATAGGCTGGGTGGGAGAGCCCAGGAGGTCTCCAGATTCTTTTTGGCTTTTCTGTACTACATTTCTTCTTCCTGCATCTGAAACAGGACCTCTCTTCGGTGGGGGTCTACAGAGGCAAGATAAAAGCAACACAGGGACATGGGACTTGGGCAGGAAAAGGAGCCACTTGCCCCAGAGCAGCTGAGAAGGAAGTATGTCAGCAGAACTGTAGTAGGAATCTTAAAAGTTCTTATTAATAAAATTAAACCCGGGGCCAGTTAATGGGGGTGAAATGTTCTGTCAGAGAGACAGAACAAGCCACAGCTAACCTCGCCTGGCCAATTTCTCAGCTGATCTTGTCTCAGACTGGAAGCCTCTGTATCCTCATATCCGAATGGCTCTCAGCTGAACTGTGCTGCTAGAAACCTGAAAGCTTAACCAGCCAAATACTTAACCAGTCAAATGCTTCTAGTTTCTGGTCCTCATGCCTTATATACCTTTCTGCTTTCTACCACCACTCCCTGGGATTAAAGGCGTGTATCACCATGCCTGGCGGTTTCCAATGTGGCCTTGAACTCACAGAGATCCAGAGGGATTTCTATCTCTGGACTGCTAGGATTAAAGATGTGAGTGCCACCACTTTCTAGCCTTTGTATCTAGTGGCTGTCTGTTCTCTGACCCCACAAAAATTTATTACACAATATTTTGGGGAACACAATACCACCACACAGAACTACCAAAAATTTTGGTGTGACAGTATTTGAATCAACATGGTACTCCTTTAATAGAGATTTCATGAATTAAACGCGTCAGGGATTAACGTGGAGTCACTGGCAATGTGTTGGTGTCCCGTTAGGGAAAGGAACCGAAGCACTGTCCCCTGCAGTCATTTACCAAGAGCGAGTCCAGACTCAGCTTCTCTGTTTCATGCTCTACCTCTTCCATCCTCTGTCCATCCTGTGAGTCTGAATCTGTGCCTGCCTCTGTCCCTGTGTCTGTCTGTCAGTCCCTAACAAAGGGCTTCACTCTGTCGTTGTTGAGCAGAAAGCATCACACGGGGAAAAGAATGAGGGGCACTTTACAGAAGTCTCTAACTTCTTTAACTGCAGTGTTTTCTAAGGGATGAAGTCACTGGATCCACCTGAGCCCGATGGACTCAGGATCCAGACCACAAGCAGTGCTACGAACATCGGTGTTTACCAACCCAAAGCCAGAGATGGGTATTCATTTTAGAAGACTGCTGCTTTCAGCAAATGATGCACATGCACAGTCTGGATCAGGGCCATGGAAGAGCTTCACGGTTTCACTAATACATAACCTAAGCTATGCACCAGTTTAGGCTGTAAAATCTCAGAGTGCGATAAACCCGGAGCAAGTCGGATTGACTGACAGTGTTCTCTTAAAGAGTAAGCAAACAGGCTGAGTACACAGTAAGACACTGGTCTTAAGTGACATCAGAGTAGATTAGTAACTTCGGCTGTGAGGTTCAGCGACAGTAGCTTAGACTATAAGAGAGAGCTTCATAATATTGCATTACCTCAAGGATTTTGGTTTTGTTTTTGAGACAGGTGTTATAGGAATTTAGAGCATCACTGTATGGGGTAGACATTAGAAGGAACGGCTGGTGTTTTTTAGAGGTACTTTGACCTTGAAGAATCCTTGTAGAAAACAGTGATTGTTTCCTGTGATCTGGAGAGTTGTTTTGCTGACTGGACTCTGCAGCCATCCCATGATTTTGGTCACAAGACGCTTCAGGCACACCTGAAGCTCTTGTCTGTTTATCATTACTGAAAATCTTTAAGTTGCTTTCTAGAAATTCTTGGTTAAATTCTATAAAAATGTAGTATCTGAAACAGAGTGGGTTGTTAGCTTATTGAATAATGTGGTTACTAAGGTAAAAGTGCAAGTTTTTAAAAAGTACAGCTCTGGAGGGAACGGGAGTCAGGCTACACCTGAAGCTGTGAGGGGCAGCTCTGGAGGGAAAGGCATCCTGACTTCTCAGGAAGTCAGGCTATACCTGAAGTTGTGGTATGGTGGGGGATGGTCCCCCAGCAGGATGTAGCAATCCTGCTCCTCTCCTAGAGAGAGCCTTTACAGCTGAGCTCTGCTCCCCCCTCACCTCAAAGGGGCTTCCCAGCCGAGGTGTCCACTTTTTCTTCCTCTGCTCTGCTCCCCTAAGGGAACATCTAGCACAGGTATCCGTGTCTTCTTAGGTCCATCCTAAGATGTTACTTCTTCGCTTCCCTCCGCTAAAGGGGAACCCCCTGCAGACATACATCAATCTCCTCAGGCTCTGGTGACAAGTTGTTACTTTTTCTGCTCAGTCCTGCAAGGGGACATCTCAGCAAAGGTTCTGTTCCCTTCATTAGCGAAAGATCTTCACCTAAAACTTTTAAGAAAGATTTATCCGGGAAGGAGGCGTCCAGGAGAGTGACTGCCTCTGCCAGGATGGAGAAGGAGAGCCAACCCCTGACCAGGCAGAGGGCCTTCTATAGGGCTTCTTAGGGTGGAGTTTTTCCAGGGAGAAGATTTTCTGCTCAGGGATTGGTTGGTTTAGATGGTCAGGGGCAAAGTTGTCTTTGGATTCAGGGCCAAACTGTTTCTTTCCCTGACTCTTTTTAGCCTTTTGGCTCTAGTTTAGGGCCAGGGTGTATTTCTTTCACTGGCTCTGGTTCTAGGGCCAAAGTATGTTTCAGTTCTGGTTTCAGGGTCAGGGTGTGTTTCTTAGGTTCTGGGTTCAGGACTAACATGTTTCTTTCACTTGTTGGGGTTTCAGGGCCAGGGTATGTTTCTTTCACTAGCTCTGGGTTCAGGGACAGGGTGAGGTTTTTTTGTGTGGCTATTTTACCCTACAAAAAGTTCATAAAAAATAAACTCTTACTGATAAAGAGCATACAAAAGTTATTTTTCCACTAAATAAAATATAGGTAAATTATTTGTTCCTCACTTAATAATTGGCAAGTCGCATTAACATGTTACTTGGGATCTATTAAAAGGATCCTCTTTTTGAAATTTTGTAAAAAATACTCTGTGAGTATTCCCTAAAGTTACATCTTAAAATCCTATAGAGATTGTTTTTAATGCTTTTATGGATGTAAAAAAGACTGCGCAAATAGAAGCTGTTAATAGAATTGTCCAATTACTATTGCTTCCATATCTAAAGGTAAAGCAGCTCCATTGTGTAAAACAGAAAGTTTAGAAAGTACTGGAAAGAAAGTATTTTGACAAACTGTTATTAATGATGAATGGCCAAAGTTAAAATTACAAATAAATGGCATGGAGATTTCAGGCCGACTAGACACTAAAGCTGATGTACCTATAATTTCTCAAAAATCATGAAATCCCAACTGGCCTTTACAAGAAGTGTCTATTCAGTTTTCAGGAACTGGAACATTATCTAATGTAAAACAAAGTGTGGAATGGATTAAATGTAAAGGGCCTGGAGGACAGGAAGGGATATTAAAGCTGGTATGGGTGGAGCAGTACCCCTTAACTAAAGAAAAATTGCAGGCGCTTGAGCAACTGGTACAGGAACAATTAGATGCTAAACACACTGAGGAAAGCACAAGTCCTTGGAATTCTCCTACGTTTGTAATAAAGGAGAAATCTGGAAAATGGCAATCTGGAAAATGGAGAGCTGTAAACAGAGTAATTCAACCCATGGGCCCTTTACAGCCTGGAATTCCTTTACCTTATTACCTAAGGCATGACTTATAATAGTTGTTGATTTAAAAGATTGCTTCTTTACTGTCCTTTACGAGAACAGGATAGAGAAAGTTTTGCTTTTTCAGTTCTAGTAAAACGATATCATTGGAAGGGTTTTCCCCAGAAAATGTTAAATTATCCAACTTTATGTGAGTATTTTATAAATTAACCATTAAGTAATTTGTTTCAAATTTTGCAAGGTGACTCAGATTTAAACAGTCCAAAGCATTTAACAGTTGAAGCTGAAAAGGAGCTGACCCAAGCAGAACAGAAAATACAGAATGCCTATAGAGATCCATTAGATCTCACAACTGAGTGTATTTTGGTAATTTTACCTTCTACCCATTCCCCTACTGGACTTATTATGCAAAGGGAAGATAATATTTTAGAATGGATATTTTTATCTCATAAACAGGGTAAAAGTTAAAGTAAAAAGTTAAGTAAAATGTGTATAGAAAAGGTTTCTGAATTCATTTAAAAAAAGGAAGAATAAGACTTCGTCAATTGTCAGGAATAAATCCAGCTGAGATTGTAGTACCTTATACTAATGTAGAAATTATACAATTATGGGTAATTAGTAATGACTGGCAAAGATCCTATAGTAATTATTTAGGAGAAGTCAACAATAAATACTCCAGAAGTAAAAGACTTCAGTTCATGGAAAGAACTGGATGGATTCTTCCCAGCCTGGTGAGGAGAGCACCTCTTTCTGAGGCTGGTACATTCCGTGCTGACACAGGTGAATTAGAAATGGTTGGTTGTGGGGCAGGAAACAGAGATGAAATGGTTCGGAGTCTATGCTTCAGTTAAAAAAATCAGAGTTGTATGCATTCTACTGGTTTTATTAGACTTTAATGAATCTCTTAATATAATTATTGATTCTCAATATGCAGAGGGGTTGTATTACATATCGATACTGCTGAACTTATTCCTGATAATTCAGAATTAACTTTATTATTTATACAACTACAACAGGCAATCCAAGAGAGGAATTGCCCACTTTATATTACCTGTATTCAGTCTTATGCTGGATTGCCTGGGCCATTAGCAAAAGGAAATGAAGAAATTGACCAACTATTAATAGGAAATGTATTAGAAGCTTCAGAATTTCATAAAAAATCATCATGTTAGGGGCTGAGTGGTGGTGGTGCACACCTTTAATCCCAGCACTCAGGAGGCAGAGCCAGGCGAATCTCTATGAGTTCAAGGCCAGCCTGATCTACAGAGCGAGATCCAGGACAGGCACCAAAACTACATGGAGAAACTGTGTCTTGAACAAAACAAAACAAAAAACAAAAAACAAAAAACAAACAAAAAAACCCCCAAACCTATCATGTTAACAGCAAAGGCTTGAAGAATAAATTTTCCATAACCTGGCAATAAACTAAAGAGATTATAAAAAACTGTCTTAATTGTTCTATGTATAATCAAGTTCCTTTACCTTCAGGAAGTAATCCTAAGGGCACTCAAAGGAGTGAAATTTGGCAAATGAATGTATTTCATTTAGCAGAATTTGGAAAATTAAAATATGTTCATCATATTACTGATGCATACTCTGAATTTCAATGGACATTTGCCTAACGTTCTGAAAAGGCTGATTCTGTAATTGCACATTTATCAGGGACAATGTCTTACATGGCTATAGCAATACAAATTAAAACTGATAATGCTCCTGCTTATATTTCCAGTGAAATCAAACAATTTTTTGCACATTAGAACATAAAACATATTACAGGAATGCCATATAATCCCACAGGACAAGCAGTTGTTGAAAGATCTAGTCACACTCTTTATAAAAGAGATGCTTATAAAACAAGAGGGGGATATGAGGACCCCCAGAGATAGATTAGATAATGCTTTACTAACTTTAAATGTTTTAAATGTTAATGAAACAGGGACAACAGCTGCTGTAAGACACTGGACCATAGAAAAAAACCACTGAATTAAATCAGCCTGTGTACTACAAGGATGTCATGATATCAGTATGGAAAATGGAAGGTGTTACGATGGGGTTGAGGTTATGCTTCTGCTTCCGCGGGGGACAAGAAGTTGTGGATACCATCAAAATTAGTAAAACTTAGACATGAGCAAGAGAAGTCTCCCGGAGGCCTTGGCTGCTGAGATGGATAATACAGCTCTGGGGAGAAAAAGATATAGAAAGCCTTTGAAACAGACAGCTGATCCTCCTCCATGGGGACAGCTTAAGAAATTGACTGAAGAAGGAGAAGCAATAGTTGGGCTGGCCAAGAATGCTGGCCTTTGAGTGCTACAACTCTGTCCCTCGCCATGCTGTCTGGGTAACTGTACAGGTGACAGGGACTGAGGATCATAGTCACTGGGCTTATGTTCCCAGTCCTCCGATTAACAAAGGATCAAGTTGGGGAGATACGGATATTCCTGTTGTGGTCAATGAATCCTCTTGGCTACCTGGCCCTTATAACCACAGAGAACCTGCTAAGCCTGAGGAAGAGGGTGAGGAAATTGCAAGTTCTGCTGTGGGAGCGCAAGGGATTCCTATTTGCACGAGTAATGGAACTCACTGTCAAAATATAACTTTTCAATTTTGGCCATCTTTAGTTAATCACAGCACTGCCCAGAATTTTCATGATAAATTTGATATGCTTCATGCATCTGGCTTTAGAGGACAGGAAATTAATGCTCCTGGTTCCATAAATCTACCTGGGTTACCAACAAGGAATCTGACTGGGTACATTGGCAGCAATGTAAAGGTGAGAAACCTCAGGTGCTCATTAATATCTCCCATGGAGACGTCATTGACTGGAGCCCATACGGCTTCCCTTGAGGAAAATGTTCTCATTCAGAGGTAAGACAGCAGAATACAGTCTGAATGGAACTTTAGAAATTAGCTCCACTGTTGAACCTATCCAATGGCAGGGAGATGGAATGTCAGGTTCTATGTTACAATTTGGCAATTCAGCTCAGACTAATTTCTGGAAATGGGTAAGTGCCTTATGAACTCTTAAATTTTGGAAAGGAAAGTTAAGTGTTTATGATGGTACTTATACTTTGTCCTTTAGATTGAATCAAAGTCACACTTTTGTAGCACGTGTACCATTACCATATAAATTATTGAAAGGGCCTACACAATGGCACCCTAATAATGACAGTATCATTCGTGAGCGTTGTACTCTCCATACCTTAAATGGATTTTTAATCCTTTTGCCATGATGTAAATCCATTCCAGCTGTCTTACAGATACCTACAGGCTCCTGGGGAAAGTTTTGCTGCTGCATCAAGAAATCTGATCTGGCCGGGCGGTGGTGGCGCACGCCTTTAATCCCAGCACTCGGGAGGCAGAGCCAGGAGGATCTCTGTGAGTTCGAGGCCAGCCTGGGCTACCAAGTGAGCTCCAGGAAAGGCACAAAGCTATGCAGAGAAAGAGAAACCCTGTCTCGAAAAACCAAAAAAAAAAAAAAAAAAAAAAAAAAAAAAAAAAAAAAAAAAGAAAAAAAAAAGAAAAAAAAGAAATCTGATCTGATGAAAACAATCTCCAGAGCCCATTTCTGATTCCCCCTATTTTTTGAGGATATTTTCTGCTGGGAGCTGCAGAAATATGAACTAGGAATTCAGCTGGCTATGGCAAAAGCTAATACCTGGAAGGAGCCAAGGGCATTTCGAGAGGATAAAGTCAAGACTCAAGGAAGACTTGGTGATATTTGCCTTGGATATTAGCCGTTTTCCTGCAATGAATTTCTTATGTGCTATTGTGGCTTTTCCATCCAATTCTTTTTCCAAAAGCAGTGTGTTTTCATCATTCATTGGGTACAATTTCCCCTTTACTAATGGAATATTTAGACAACCTTCTGTGCTGACAGCGATAACACAGCCAGAACCCCAGTTTCAAGCCTCCCTGTAATTATCCTCATTAGTAACATCTGGACAGAACCATCTCTGAATGAAAGTATCTTATCTGAGAAACTTCACAGACTTTCTAAAGAACAGACCTATGTGTCAGAGAAGGTAAAGATTTACACTATTGCCCAGACCAGGTGGATGTGCTAATTAAGCTTAATTTCTCTTCTTCCAAATCTTATCTCTAGTTCCAGATCTCCTGTTAACAATTACCAGATGCACAGGCTGCCTAGTGACTGAGTACATTTCTTCTGCTCTGCCAGAAAACCTCCACAGCCAAGATAGCTTAGGCAGATAAGGGTCCAAAGGAAAAAATAAGGCAGTTTTATTTTCACTCATCACTGACAGACTCCTAACACTTTACCTAACCACGTGTAAGAATATAGTTTGAGCATATAAATCCCCTCTTCCTAGATATTAACAGAATTTAGCCCTCAGTTGATTCTATTCCCCATTAGTCACTTCCCTTTTGGGTTGCAGATGATGCTGACAATTACTGCTCCTTGTGGGGATCTTATCACCCCTCCCTTTGACCCTGAGGGAATTCAAGTCTGGTGAAATTGTCTTATCCAGGGCATTGCTATTGCATGGGTAAATAACTATAGACCTCAGAGACCTGGGGAGGACTAGATTGGAGGAGAACTACATGAGTGGAGGAGTAGATTGAGAACTAGAAGAATGAGATGGAAGATGAGGAAGAGCCAGGTGGAGAAGAACAAGATGAGGAAGGAGATGGGAAAGGAGCTAAGACAGGAAAGAACCTGACTGCTACTTGAGGTTTTGTTTGTTTGTTTGTTTTTAAGATTTATTTATTATGTATACAATGTTCTGTCTGCATGTGTCCCTGCAGGCCAGAAGAGGACACCAGATCTCACTACAGATGGTTGTGAGCCACCATGTGGTTGCTGGGAATTGAACTCAGAACCTCTGGAAGAGCAGCCAGTGCTCTTAACCCCTGAGCCATCTCTCCAGGCCCCGCTACTTGAGGTTTTAATTGACACTTAAACTTTAAAACACCATGAGGCAGAAGGACCGGGCCAGCCTGGGCTACAAAGCGAGTTTGAAATCCCAGACAGAGCTACATAAACCGTGTCTCAAAGAACAAACAAAAAGAAGCCAGGTGGTGGTGCCGCATGGCTTTAATCCCAGGAAGAGGCAAGCAGATCTCTGAGTTCGAGGCCAGACTGGTTTACAGAGTGAGTTCCAGAACAGCCAGGGCTACACAGAGAGGCCCTGTCTCTAAAAAACAAGCAACAACAAAAACAAACAAATAAACAAAAACTAAAATGTTGAAACAGAGCGAACTGCCAAGTATAACATGGCGTGTGAGTTTCTTGGTGGTAGGTTTCTGGTTTGGACTTTGCTTTAGGTGGGGATGAAGCTGTAGCTCAGTAGAAGGGCATACACTTAATACTCCTAAGGAGCTGGGGCCAGTACCCAGCACCACCAAAAACTGCTTGGAAAGTGTAATATTTCATCAAGTATGAACTCAGCATCTTAGCTTACCAAGTCCCTCCCCCTTTCATAAAATAAAGCATGAACTCAGGTCCTCACGCAAACTACAAGCATTCTACCACCAAGCTACATCCCTGGCCTTTGTAATCCTTTACTTCCTACGGATTCCATACAATCTGAAAAACTTGAAAAAGTATACCTTTTCAGTGGCCCTGAAACGAAAGAAAAACTGGGAAGATGCTCAGCAGATGGTAGAAGCCCCTGCTGCGGGACCCCGATGACCCGAGTTTGACCCCAGAACTCACAAAAAAGTTGAATGTAGCTGCAGTGGTGGGGTGGCAGTGGCCTCAGCAGGAGAGGAGGCCACCTTTAACCCTAGCACCTGGAGGCAGAGACAGGTGGATCTCTGTGAGTTCAAGGCCAGCCTTGTCTACACAGCTAGTTCCAGGGCTACCCAGAGAAACCTCATGCTCCCCACCACACCTCAAAAAAAGAAATGTGTTGTTCAAGTTCCAAGGGAGGAAAATGTAATGTTGGAATGAAAGTTTTGCCCAGGACATCTGATTTGATGTTGATATCAAATACACCACAGTTCACCACTTCTCCAAGAAGTTGGGACTTGAGTATTTCCAAGACCTAGTAGGACACCCAGCACAAAGTAGGGAGCATCCAACATCTGGCTTTGGTTTTTGTTTTTATGTTTTTTTTTTTTTTAAGTGTGTGTGTGTGTGTGTGTGTGTGTGTGTGTGTGTGTGTGTGTGTGTGTAGGTTTCAGATCCTCTTGGAGCTGGAGTCACAGGTGCTTAGGGCCTGCAAGACATTAGTGCTGGGACTCGAACACAGTGCCTCTGCAAAAGTATTGTGTGTTTTTTGTTTTTGTTTTTGTTTGTTTGTTTTTGTTTTTTTCGAGACAGGGTTTCTCTGTGTAGCTTTGCACCTTTCCTGGAACTCGCTTTGGAGACCAGGCTGGCCTCAAACTCACAAAGATCCGCTTGCCTCTGCCTCCCGAGTGCTGGGATTAAAGGCGTGAGTCACCACCGCCCGGCCGAATTGTGTGTTTTTAACTACTGACCCATCTCTCCATTCCCCAACAAATGTCAAATGAAATTCTAGTAAATGTCCCAAATAATCAAAATCCAGGATGGAGGTAAACTCCAATCAGCTCCTTCCAGCATGGTCCTGGGACAACTTTCTCCCTCAGTCTCAACTGTAACATGGAGAGAGGTAGGTATCAGCACTTCCTTCTCCATGGGCCTTGTCAGGAGCACAGTTGACTCACCCTAAGTAAATGCTGGTCTCCTGACCGGTCCCTGTCATCACGCTTTTCTGTCCACTCACAGAGCCAGCTCCTGAGTGTTCTACGAGGTATAGAATGAATTGAACTTTTAACCCCCTTTGCAGACAGGGTCTCACGTAGCTGGCCTCAAACTCACAATGCAGCAAAAAATGACCTGAACTGCTGGAATTACTACAGACATACACCGCCACACTGGTTTTTGAAATGAATGTAAAAATTAACATGTATTCAGTGTAGTTTATGGACAATAATGTCTCTCTGAGTTGGTAGGGTATGCTGAGAGGAGCTATCGCATTTCAGGGGCTAGAAGAGACAGATGATGGTTTCCCCGGGACCGCAAAGGCCAGCACCAAGCAGTAGAAACAGGAAACTAGCACACAGCATGGATTAAGGTTGTAGATCTAGAAGCAAAATTCTAGCTTTTCATAAATGAAGGAAAAAAACGAAGTTTGTCAAACATCTGCCAGCCTTAAATTCATTGGCATCATTCATGTTCACTGAGCCGGTTAAATGAGCCCAGTTTCTACCTTCTCCCTGAAGTCCTCAGCAGTGGGCAAGGGTACATGAGAGATCTGCCTTCCCCCTCACTCTCTGCATCTTTTGTGGAACGTGTGCTTTAAAACAAACAAACAAACAAACAAAGTCCCGGTATGTGCATAGTAGGGGAGGGCCATACCACTGAGCAACACCTCCTCAGCCCATTTTAAAGTTGAGACAGGATCTCCCCATCTAGCCTCCCAGGGAGTTGGGATTGAGCCCAAGGCTTCTGGAGTGTCAGGCAAGCCCTCCACCAATTGAGCTACATCTCCCTTAACTGCATTTGCATTTGGGGAAAAAATAGAGAAACTAACCTTGGACCTGAATTTATAGAAATGCGCTTCCCCCTGTCTCTGAGTGTTGGGATTAAGGCGCGTGACACCATCACCCGGCCACAACACTCTTTCTAATCCTTCTATGTAATTTGTAAAAAGTAATCGAACACGTCCAAGGACATTTTTTCCCGCGTTCATTATTAAGTCAACCTTCCAGCGTCTTTGGCGTGCGGTGCTATGGTGCAGGCTCACTGAGGTACAGCTGAGCACCTCACTCCAGACCCCAACATTCTGGAACCATGGAGTCTGCGAAGGTGGCTATGGAACTCTCTGGAAGGGATTCAGGGACCAAGGCTCCTGAACTTGCCTCAGCCAGCATCTGACCACTAGATCCCAGAACTCAGTCAGATAGGCGCCTAGTCTCTGCTCAGGGCTTCAGGGCTTCTAGCCGTGCGCCTGGCACCCCCAAGGCACCACCCCACGCTCAGACCTGCCCTCGGCGTGTTCTTGACCGTGGAACAACTTCCAGGTCGGTTTTTCACACTGGAACCCCAGTTTCCTGTTTGCACTGGAGCAGCAGCGGAGACAGGGGGCGTCGGGGGGTGGGGTGGGGGGGGGTTGTGTCCTGCCAAGGTTGCACGCACCGTACCCGGAGGCTGCTGCCACCCACGCGAGGACTCCCCGGGTTCCACCTGCCACCTGCCCTCCGCCCTCGTACTGCCGCCCCCGCACCCGTTGCTCCCCAGCATCGCGCGCCACTTTTTTCACGGGCCAGGGACACTCACTTGCTGGAAGTCATCGCGGATTGCTCTGGCCACCTCTCTGCAGACTGCACAGCTGGTTGTGTCCCAACCCGAGAAGGAAAAAGCTGCGGGGACCGTGACCGCCCACATCCCACAGACCCCGCCCAGGAGCTGGATCTCGCCAGGCGTCCACGCTGCCCTCCAATAGTTTAGTCATTGTTCAGGTTGGTCCATTGTGACTGTGCGCGCCAGGGTCTCACGCCCCGGGAACTGTGGTGGTCCCGGAGGCCACCACCGCCCCAGCCTTTCCTACTAGAAGAGTTGGGAGCTCAGCTCTTCATAAACTACGACATCCCCAAGGACAGTTCTGAGGCTTGCCTTTCAGATGAAGAAACTGAGGCAAGGTGGGGGTAACCAAACTGTAAGTAGAGTTACCCTGCCTTAACCCACTTTGGGTGTACTTTATTTCCCTGAGGTTCAGTGCTAAGAATGCAAGCCACCTCTGCTCTACCCGCAGGGCAGTCCACCGCACCTCCTTGGTGGGCACGTCTTTCTGGGGGAAGTGGAGTGGATTCGGCATTTCCCCCAAACTCCAGGATAGACTAGAACTGGGTGAGGTTGGGCGAAGCCCCAGTGCTTTCCCCTTCAGAAGCAAAAGGTGTCACTAGTCTTGTGTTCTCGCTCCAGGGTCGTCCTCCCGGATGCGGGGCGGGTCCTCGCACGGAGTGGTTAACCTGGGTGCACACAGCGCTCGATAGTTGCGCACTGCCTCCCTGGACCATCAAGCATTTCTGTCCACCCTATAGTCCCACGCCTACATCTCCGACACCTCCGCCCCTACCTGCCCTTCCACAGCTCAAATTTCAGTTCCCTCTAACTTACCTTTGCCCTACCTGCACCTTCCCCGGACTCTCCACTGCAAATCGTCGGGACAAGACCCAGGAAAGTAAAGCTGCAACCTAGTCCAACCCCCCTCACAAGAACTTAACTCGCCACAAGATGCCTTTGTGCTTGGTTAAAAAAAAAAAAAAAAGAATTTCACACGAAATTGTTCCGCATTTGCGAAAGCCTTTTCGGAAGGCGTTGGGGGGTGGTTTTCGAGGGGCTCTTCTCGAATGGGATTGTACTCTTTTGTTCTGACCCAGCCAAATTGCATGCAAAAGGCTAGTTCCACTTAGACAGGATTGCATGTTATTCCCTGTGAACATGCGGTATGTATGCATTTCATCATACCTTGCTGCGTCGCAAAAAGGAAGTAAGGTTAAAAAAAAAAAGTAATTCCGGATATGCAACCAGTTAGGAACAATACAGTTATAGATACGCAAAAACAGGTGTCTGTGGTGGAGTACACCTGTAACCCAGCGCTCGGAAGGTAGATAGAGGCAGGAGGATCAGAATTCAAGGTCACAGGGACCGTCCCCCTGTCTCTGTTTCTCTAGTACGCATCACCACACTTGGCATTTCCCTGTGGACTCAGATCCTCTACAAGAGCAACAGGCACTCTTAACCTTTGAACCATCCTTCCAGCCCCTGGAAAACGCATTTAAAAAAAAAATTATTTATAGAGCCTGTATGATCACAAGAGGGCACCAGATCTCATTATAGATGGTTGTGAGACACCATGGGGTTGCTGGGAATTGAACTCAGGACCTCTGGAAGAACAGCCAGTGCTCTTAACCTCTGAGCCATCTCTCTAGCCCTTGGGAAACACTTTTAAACAAGAAATTTTAAAAAGCTTCTCAAGTCTGAGTCATTAACTCGTGGAATTGTGGGGGCAGACAAGGTGATTCTGAATTCTACGAAAGTAGAGAAACTCAGTGATTTAACTATAGACAGGGTTTCTCTGTGTAGTCTTGCCTTTCTGGAATTAACTCTGTAGACGAGACTGGCCTTGATCTCAGAGATCCACCTGCCTCTGCCTCTCAGGTTCTGGGATTAAAGGCGTGTGCCACCACTGCCCGGCCTATGACACCTATTGACTTGTGTGTGTTGAACTACCTTTGCATCCATAGAATGGAACCAGCTTGATCATGCGCCACAAGACCAGTTTTACATAACAATGATAACTGAACCCAGGGCTTCTTCATGTACTTCGGGGGGCGGGGGGTGGGGGGGAACCACTCTGTCAATTGAGGTACAACTCCAGCATCTCTCTGATTTTTTTGGTGGGGAGTGTAGCTTGAGAGTTTTCCTGCCTTGCCCACAGTCAGGACAAATCTCTGCCACCCGCCAGTCCCACAGCCGCTCAGACCCAACCAAGTAAACACAGACACTTATATTGCTTTCAAACTGTATGGCCGTGGCAGGCTTCTTGCTAACTGTTCCTTTACCTTAAATTAACCATTTCTTTTTATCTATGCCTCGCCACATGGCTGGTGGCTTATCGGCGTCTTCACATGCTTCTTGTCATGGCGGCAGCTGCAGTGTCTCTGGTCATGGCGGCGGTGCAGCATCTCTGGTCATTGCGGCGGCTGCAGCAGTCCTTCTGCCTTCCTGGGCCTTTTATTTCTCCTCTCTGCTAGTCCCGCCTATCTTTCCTGCCTAGCCACGGCCGATCAGGTTTTATTTATTAACCAATCAGAACAACTTGACATACAGACCATACCCCAGCACAGCCAAGTGCAGACCATCTCAAACACCTGCACTCAGGCCCATGGTCCTAATCATCCTCTATACGGACCCGCTGGGTAACGCCACAAGGAACCCAAGAAGGGCTCCCACAGGACATACAGAACATCCCACAGCAGGGGAGGGGATTGATTTTTCAAGAGTGGAGTTCTATGTGTAGTTTTGGCTGTCTTGGAACTTGCTTTGTGTACCAGGCTGACCTTGAACTCACAGAAATCCATCTGCCTCTGCCTCCATTCCTGCATTCTCTCTGATTTCTAATTTTTGTTTGTTTGATTTAAGACAAGGCTTCTCTGTGTAGCCCTGGCTGTCCCTCCCCCTTTTATAAAATAAAGCATGAACTCAGGTCCTCACCCAAACTACAAGCATTCTACCACCAAGCTACATCCCTGGCCTTTGTAATCCTTTACTTCCTATGGATTCCATACAATCTGAAAAAATTCAAAAACCATACCTTTTCAGTGGCCCTGAAAGGAAAGAAGGGAAGATGCTCAGCAGATGGTAGAAGCCCCTGTTGCGGGACCCCGATGACCCGAGTTTGACATCAGAACTCACATAAAAAGCTGAATGTAGCTGCGATGGTGGGGTGGCAGTGGCCACAGCAGGAGAGGAGGCCACCTTTAACCCTAGCACCTGGAGGCAGAGACAGGTGGATCTCTGTGAGTTCAAGGCCAGCCTTGTCTACACAGCTAGTTCCAGGGCTACCCAGAGAAACCTCATGCTCCCCACCACACCTCAAAAAAAGAAATGTGTTGTTCAAGTTCCAAGGGAGGAAAATGTAATGTTGGAATGAAAGTCTTACCCAGGACATCTGATTGGATGTTGATGTCAAATACACCACAGTTCACCACTTCTCCAAGAAGTTGAGACTTGAGTATTTCCAAGACCTAGTAGGACACCCAGCACAAAGTAGGGAGCATCCAACATCTGGCTTTGGTTTTTGTTTTTATGTTTTTTTTTTTAAGTGTGTGTGTGTGTGTGTGTGTGTGTGTGTGTGTGTGTGTGTGTAGGTTTCAGATCCTCTTGGAGCTGGAGTCACAGGTGCTTAGGGCCTGCTAGACATTAGTGCTGGGACTCGAACTCAGTGCCTCTGCAAGGGCATTGTGTGGTTTTTTGTTTTTTGTTTTTGTTTTTGTTTGTTTGTTTTTGTTTTTTTTCGAGACAGGGTTTCTCTGTGTAGCTTTGCACCTTTCCTGGAACTCGCTTTGGAGACCAGGCTGGCCTCAAACTCACAAAGATCCGCTTGCCTCTGCCTCCCGAGTGCTGGGATTAAAGGCGTGTGCTACCACCGCCCGGCCGAATTGTGTGTTTTTAACTACTGACCCATCTCTCCATCCCCCAACAACTGTCAAATGAAATTCTAGTAAATGTCCCAAATAATCAAAATCCAGGATGGAGGTAAACTCCGATCAGCTCCTTCCAGCATGGTCCTGGGACAACTTTCTCCCTCAGTCTCAACTGTAACATGGAGAGAGGTATCAGCACTTCCTTCTCCATGGGCCTTGTCAGGAGCACAGCTGACTCACCCTAAGTAAATGCTGGTCTCCTGACCGGTCCCTGTCATCATGCTTTTCTGTCCACTCAGAGAGCCAGCTCCTGAGTGTTCTACAGGGTATAGAATGAATTGAACTTTTAACCCCCTTTGCAGACAGGGTCTCACGTAGCTGGCCTCAAACTCACAATGCAGCAAAAAATGACCTGAACTGCTGGAATTACTACAGACACACACCGCCACACTGGTTTTTGAAATGAATGTAAAAATTAACATGTATTCAGTGTAGTTTATGGACAATAATGTCTCTCTGAGTTGGTAGGATATGCTGAGAGGAGCTATCCCATTTCAGGGGCTAGAAGAGACAGATGATGGTTTCCCCGGGACCGCAAAGGCCAGCACCAAGCAATAGAAACAGGAAAATAGCACACAGCATGGATTAAGATTGTAGATCTAGAAGCAAAATTCTAGCTTTTCATAAATGAAGGAAAAAATGAAGTTTGTCAAACATCTGCCAGCCATAAATTCATTGGCATCATTCATGTTCACTGAGCCCGTTAAATGAGCCCAGCTTCTACCTTCCCCCTGAAGTCCTCAGCAGTGGGCAAGGGTACACGAGAGATCTGCCTTCCCCCTCACTCTCTGCATGTTTTGTGGAACGTGAGCTTTAAAACAAACAAACAAACAAACAAAATCCCGGTATGTGCATAGTAGGTGAGGGCCATACCACTGAGCAACACCTCCTCAGCCCATTTTAAAGTTGAGACAGGATCTCCCCATCTAGCCTCCCAGGGAGTTGGGATTGAGCCCAAGGCTTCTGGAGTGTCAGGCAAGCCCTCCACCAACTGAGCTACATCTCCCTTAACTGCATTTGCATTTGGGGAAAAAATAGAGAAACTAACCTTGGACCTGAATTTATAGAAATGCGCTTCCCCCTGTCTCTGAGTGTTGGGATTAAGGCGTGTGACACCATCACCCGGCCACAACACTCTTTGTAATCCTTCTATGTAATTTGTAAAAAGTAATCGAACACGTCCAAGGACATTTTTTCCCGTGTTCATTATTAAGTCAACCTTCCAGCGTCTTCGGCGTGCGGTGCTATGGTGCAGGTTCACTGAGGTACAGCTGAGCACCTCACTCCAGACCCCAACATTCTGGAACCATGGAGTCTGCGAAGGTGGCTATGGAACTCTCTGGAAGGGATTCAGGGACCAAGGCTCCTGAACTTGCCTCAGCCAGCATCTGACCACTAGATCCCAGAACTCAGTCAGATAGGCGCCTAGTCTCTGCTCAGGGCTTCAGGGCTTCTAGCCGTGCGCCCGGCACCCCTAAGGCACCACCCCACGCTCAGACCTGCCCTCGGCGTGTTCTTGACCGTGGAACAACTTCCAGGTCGGATTTTCACACTGGAACCCCAGTTCCCTGTTTGCACCGGAGCAGCAGCAGAGACAGGGGGCGTCGGGAGGGGGGGGGTTGGTTGTGTCCAGCCAAGGTTGCACGCACCGTACCCGGAGGCTGCTGCCACCCACGCGAGGACTCCCCGGGCTCCACCCGCCACCTGCCCTCCGCCCACGCACTGCCGCCCCCGCACCGGTTGCTCCCCAGCATCGCGCACCACTTTTTTCACGGGCCAGGGACACTCACTAGCTGGAAGTCATCGCGGATTGCTCTGGCCACCTCTCTGCCGACTGCACAGCTGGTTGTGTCCCAACCGGAGAAGGAAAAAGCTGTGGGGACCGTGCCCGCCCACATCTCACAGACCCCGCCCAGGATCCAGGAGCTGGATCTCGGGGAGCTGGATCTCGCCAGGCGTCCACGCTGCCCTCCAATAGTTTAGTCATTGTTCAGGTTGGTCCATTGTGACTGTGCGCGCCAGGGTCTCACGCCCCGGGAACTGTGGTGGTCCCTGTGGCCACCACCGCCCCCAGCCTTTCCTACTAGAAGAGTTTGGAGCTCAGCTCTTCATAAACTACGACATCCCCAAGGACAGTTCTAAGGCTTGCCTTTCAGATGAAGAAATTGAGGCAAGGTGGGGGTAACCAAACTGTAAGTAGAGTTACCCTGCCTTAACCCACCTTGGGTGTATTTTACTTCCCTGGGGTTCAGTGCTAAGAATGCAAGCCACCTCTGCTCTACCCGCAGGCCAGTCCACCGCACCTCCTTGGTGGGCATGTCTTTCTGGGGGAAGTGGAGTGGATTTGGCATTTCCCCCCAAACTCCAGGATAGATAGAACTGGGTGAGGTTGGGCGAAGCCCCAGTGCTTTCCCCTAGAAGCAAAAGGCGTCACTAGTCTTGTGTTCTCGCTCCAGGGTCGTCCTCCCGGATGCGGGGCGGGTCCTCGCACCGAGTGGTTAACCTGGCTGCACACAGCGCTCGATAGTTGCGCAACGCCTCCCTGGACCATCAAGCATTTCTATAGTCCCATGCCTACATCTCCGACACCTCCGCCCCTACCTGCCCTTCCACAGCTCAAATTTCAGTTCCCTCTAACTTACCTTTGCCCTACCTGCACCTTCCCCGGACTCTCCACTGCAAATCGTGGGGACAAGACCCAGGAAAGTAAAGCTGCAACCTAGTCCAACCCCCCTCACAAGAACTTAACTCGCCACAAGATGCCTTTGTGCTTGGTTAAAAAAAAAAAAATTTCACACGAAATTGTTCCGCATTTGTGAAAGCCTTTTCGGAAGGCGTTGGGGGTGGTTTTCGAGGGCTCTTCTCGAATGGGATTGTACTGTTTTGTTCTGACCCAGCCAAATTGCATGCAAAAGGCTAGTTCCACTTAGACAGGATTGCATGTTATTCCCTGTGAACATGCGGTATGTATGCATTTCATCATACCTTGCTGCGTCGCAAAAAGGAAGTAAGGTTAAAAAAAAAAAGTAATTCCGGATATGCAACCAGTTAGGAACAATACAGTTATAGATACGCAAAAACAGGTGTCTGTGGTGGAGTACACCTGTCACCCAGCGCTCGGAAGGTAGATAGAGGCAGGAGGATCAGAATTCAAGGTCACAGGGACCGGTCCCCCTGTCTCCGTTTCTCTAGTACGCATCACCACACTTGGCATTTCCCTGTGGACTCAGATCCTCTACAAGAGCAACAGGCACTCTTAACCTTTGAACCATCCTTCCAGCCCCTGGAAAACGCATTTTAAAAAAAAATTATTTATAGAGCCTGTATGATCACAAGAGGGCACCAGATCTCATTATAGATGGTTGTGAGACACCATGGGGTTGCTGGGAATTGAACTCAGGACCTCTGGAAGAACAGCCAGTGCTCTTAACCTCTGAGCCATCTCTCTAGCCCTTGGGAAACACTTTTAAACAAGAAATTTTAAAAAGCTTCTCAAGTCTGAGTCATTAACTCGTGGAATTGTGGGGGCAGACAAGGTGATTCTGAATTCTACGAAAGTAGAGAAACTCAGTGATTTAACTATAGACAGGGTTTCTCTGTGTAGTCTTGCCTTTCTGGAATTAACTCTGTAGACGAGACTGGCCTTGATCTCAGAGATCCACCTGCCTCTGCCTCTCAGGTTCTGGGATTAAAGGCGTGTGCCACCACTGCCTGGCCTATGACACCTATTGACTTGTGTGTGTTGAACTACCTTTGCATCCATAGAATGGAACCAGCTTGATCATGCGCCACAAGACCAGTTTTACATAACAATAACTGAACCCAGGGCTTCTTCATGTACTTCGGGGGGGAAAAAAAAAAAACACTCTGTCAATTGAGGTACAACTCCAGCATCTCTCTGATTTTTTTGGTGGGGAGTGTAGCTTGAGAGTTTTCCTGCCTTGCCCACAGTCAGGACAAATCTCTGCCACCCGCCAGTCCCACAGCCGCTCAGACCCAACCAAGTAAACACAGACACTTATATTGCTTTCAAACTGTATGGCCGTGGCAGGCTTCTTGCTAACTGTTCCTTTACCTTAAATTAACCATTTCTTTTTATCTATGCCTCGCCACATGGCTGGTGGCTTATCGGCGTCTTCACATGCTTCTTGTCATGGCGGCAGCCGCAGCATCTCTGGTCATTGCGGCGGCTACAGCAGCCTTCTGCCTTCCTGGGCCTTTTATTTCTCCTCTCTGCTAGTCCCGCCTATCTTTCCTGCCTAGCCACGGCCGATCAGGTTTTATTTATTAACCAATCAGAACAACTTGACATACAGACCATACCCCAGCACAGCCAAGTGCAGACCATCTCAAACACCTGCACTCAGGCCCATGGTCCTAATCATCCTCTATACGGACCTGCTGGGTAACGCCACAAGGAACCCAAGAAGGGCTCCCACAGGACATACAGAACATCCCACAGCACTTCCCCTTTTCTTTTTTTTAAAAAAGGAAGGTTTTAACTTTTACACATCTCCAAAGCCAGCTTGGTATATTTGGGAATTTGGGCGTAGCTTCTCTTAACTACTTCCTGCTGGAGGGGGGCGCTGTATCTTATTGGGACCCAAAGAATATTTAAGGATCATGGAGTAGTCCGTGAGGCTGTATCGTCTGAGCCAGTTGCCTTGAAACAATTCTGGATGTTGAATCATCTGGGCCATGGTGTCATCAGAGACCTTCAGGGGGTCTTGGCTGGTCAAACCTGATGTATCTTAATCTGGAACAAATCCATAGCCTCTGGCTTTCTGTGAAAACAAAAGCAGAGTCTCCTTTCCAAAGTAACACATCCTTATATCCAAATTTTAAAGTCAAAGTATCTTTAATATATACATATTGGTTTAACTCAACATCTTTTACGATCAAATGTTTTTCTGCAGTTAAAAATCCCAAAGACAATATAATCCAAACTCTCTGTGTGATATCCATCTTTACATGGCTTATTTTTTATATTACTTTTACTTTCTCTTTAAGGACTTTATTTTTTTTAAACTTTCTATTTCTTTATATAACTGTCTATGTTCCTTTTCCTCTCTCTTCCAAGCCTATGTACATTTTTACACACATTGTAAAGCATTTAAAGTCTTGTTCCATCTGAATCTGTCTTATTGCAAACTTATTGCTTTAAACTGTAGCCTTCTAAGCCTGAAACAGCTCTGTGGCTGCTGGCTCCGCCCCCTTCAGCTTCCCAACATGGCGGTGGTACGTTTTCCACCAGCTCTGGGAGCCATCGTGGGTCTGTGCTTTTATCCAAGCAGCGTGTAGCCCAGAAACCTTTTTTGTTTTGTAACTAGCAAAGGCTAAATCCACCACGCAGCTTAATGTGCCACTTGCAGAGGCCTCATTCCCGCCATACTGCAGGTCAAGCACACATGCCAGGAACCCGCCAGTAACTCAAACCGGCGGCTGCCGCTCATTTGAGAGAGAGAATTAGGAACTGTGGGGCGTTTACCGACATCACCGTTCCTGGAGAACTTACCGACGTCACCGCTCCGTGTGTTGAGTTCTGAATCCTCTTTACCACCACGCGAGGATTCTTCTCAGATCACACTTTATTGGAGCGCCTCTTGGTTAAGGGACTTTGTCTTTAGTATTTTTTTTTTTTTTATAACACTGGCCTTTATCCCTGTTCATTTGTCCTTTTTCTTTAGTCCCTCTTTTTTTTTTCTTCCCTTTTTTTTCTTTAGCCCTTTTTTCTTTAGCCCCACGTTAGAATCTTTTCTCAGGTTTTAGGTAGAAACTCTTGCCCCACGTTGGGCGCCATTTGTAGCTTGAGAGTTTTCCTGCCTTGCCCACAGTCAGGACAAATCTCTGCCACCCGCCAGTCCCACAGCCGCTCAGACCCAACCAAGTAAACACAGACACTTATATTGCTTTCAAACTGTATGGCCGTGGCAGGCTTCTTGCTAACTGTTCCTTTACCTTAAATTAACCATTTCTTTTTATCTATGCCTCACCACATGGCTGGTGGCTTATCGGCGTCTTCACATGCTTCTTGTCATGGCGGCAGCTGCAGCATCTCTGGTCATGGCGGCGGCTGCAGCACCTCTGGTCATTGCGGCGGCTGCAGCAGTCCTTCTGCCTTCCTGGGCCTTTTATTTCTCCTCTCTGCTAGTCCCGCCTATCTTTCCTGCCTAGCCACGGCCGATCAGGTTTTATTTATTAACCAATCAGAACAACTTGACATACAGACCATACCCCAGCACAGCCAAGTGCAGACCATCTCAAACACCTGCACTCAGGCCCATGGTCCTAATCATCCTCTATACGGACCCGCTGGGTAACGCCACAAGGAACCCAAGAAGGGCTCCCACAGGACATACAGAACATCCCACAGCAGGGGAGGGGATTGATTTTTCAAGAGTGGAGTTCTATGTGTAGTTTTGGCTGTCTTGGAACTTGCTTTGTGTACCAGGCTGACCTTGAACTCACAGAAATCCATCTGCCTCTGCCTCCATTCCTGCATTCTCTCTGATTTCTAATTTTTGTTTGTTTGATTTAAGACAAGGCTTCTCTGTGTAGCCCTGGCTGTCCTGGAACTCACTCTGTAGACCAGGTTAGCCTTGAACTCAGAGATTTTTTTTTTTTCGAGACAGGGTTTCTCTGTGTCAGTTTGCACCTTTCCTGGAAATCACTCTGTAGCCCAGGCTAGCCTCGAACTCACAGAGATCTGCCTGTCTCTGCCTCCAGATTAAAGGCATGCACCACCACCGCCCAGCTGAACCTGCCTCTGCCTCCCAAATGCTGGGATTTAAGTCACGCACCACTGCCCAGCTTTCTTCTTTTTTTTAACCCTGACTCTTCTCATCTATGGATACAGCCCCTCATCCACTGTCTTACCCCACCGTCTGTATGCCTACATTGGGAAGGCAGACGGGGAGTGTCTTTTGAGCAGGTCTGTCTTTGGGAGGTACTGAAATGAGGTGGGTGCCTAGATTATATGTCAAAGGGACAGACACAAAGGACAAGGAGTATGAGGCATTGTCAGAATAAAGAAGTCAACACTCTCTGGGAGTAGATTCAACTTTTTACACAGGACATTTATTGTCACAAGAAATTTATTGTTTGTGCACTCAAGGTAACCTGAGGAGCAAAGACAGATGGAAATAGAGGCTGTCAACTGTCTTTGTTCTGGTTTGGTGACTGGAAAAAACTTGTTCTAGTGTGGTGACTGGACAAGGAAAACTGGTACTGGTTTGGTGACCTTGTGTCTATGTTCTATCCTTCCTCTTTTATGTTCTTGAAAAATACTCTGGTGGGGCAGGCAATGAGCTTCACGCCCCTGGACCTGGTTGGGTCACATTGCAAGGATTTTAAACATTTGGTGTATTGAATGGAGAGCCTGGAATTAATTTGCAATGGGGAAACTAAAGATCTTTTCCAGTAATACTGACTGCCCGTGTAGCCATGTTGTATGATATTTTGTTTGTGTTCTGGCAAATAAAGCTTGCTTGGAGTCAGAGGGCGGAGCTAATCACTAGTTAACCATAGAGGTCTGGAGGTCTGTATAGAGAGGAAGAAGAAGTGATTTTGGACTAGGGGAACAGAAGAGGAAGGAAGTGACTGTGACTTCTCTCCTGCTTCTCTGATCTTTCTGGTTTTACCCCTATATCTCAATCTTGATTTTTTTACTGATAAGATTAATTAGATTTATTCTTCATAGCTACTGCTTCCCACTTCTGTTGATATAATTTATAGCCTTGTGAGGTCCTTGCCACTGCCTGCTCTACCACCTTAACCGTTTCCTGTCCTGACATAGCCTAAGAAACTGCTTAATTAAACCAGCTTATATAGTTTAAAAAGTCTTGACTTAAAAGTCAAAAAAATATGTTTAGAAATTATGCTTGTGTTTTCACAGGAAAAAAAAATATGGTTTTTGGTCATTCAGACTCAGTGGGTTATAAATATTTGTCATCATTTAGTTATTAAACCAATAACTGAACCCAGGGCTGCTTCTTGTATGCCAAAAAGGCACTCTGTCAATTGAGGTACAACTCCAGCATCTCTCTGATTTTTTTTGGGGGGGGGCGGGGGGAGATTGATTTTTCAAGAGTGGAGTTCTATGTGTAGTTTTGGCTGTCCTGGAACTTGCTTTGTGTACCAGGCTGGCCTTGAATTCACAGAGATCCATCTGCCTCTGCCTCCATTCCTGCATTCTCTCTGATTTCTAATTTTTTGGGTTTTGTTTGTTTGTGTGTTTTAAGACAAGGCTTCTCTGTGTAGCCCTGGCTGTCCTGGAACTCACTCTGTAGACCAGAGTTGAGTCTTGAACTCAGAGATTTTCCCTGCTTCTGCCTCCTAAGTGCTGGAATTTGGTTTTTTGATTTAAAGTTGTTTTTGTTATAATATATATCTATATGTTTCTACTCTTGCTTAAGATACTGTACCTATACAATATTCTAAACTACTAAAAAAAACCACAAAAGACTTTGATAAAAGGTTTCATGTTATAAAAAAAAAAGCTGGTTATTCTTCACTTCAAAATGTTTGCTAGAAATGGGATCATGTTCTTTAAAGGAGAGAGGAAAACTGAGGTCCCATGTCAGACTTATTTAAAAATATAACATATAATTAAAAATACAAGTTAATAATCAATCATATTATAGCCCTCTAAGTTACAGGGTTCTATGATTGGCCTTCTATGAAATGGCAGGGCTAAAGCTCCTAGCTATTGAAAATTTCATTGAGAAGTCCAAACATGTTTCTTTTTTATTTGTTTATTTATTTATTTTATTTTATTTTTTGGTTTTTCGAGACAGGGTTTCTCTGTGTAGTTTTGTGCCTTTCCTGGAACTCACTTTGTAGACCAGGATGGCCTTGAACTCACAGAGATCTGCCTGTCTCTGCCTCCCGAGTGCTGGGATTAAAGGCATGCGCCGCCACTGCCCAGCTGTTTATTTTATTTTAATTTTGAAGCAGGATTTCTCTGTGTAAGAGTCCTGGCTGTACTGGAATTCACTTTGTAGACCAGGCTGGCCTTGAACTGAGACCCCTATGCCTCTGCCTCCCAAGTGCTGGGATTAAAGGAGTGTGCCACCACTGCCAGGCTCAAACATGTTTCTTACAAATTGTCAATATTAGGCGCAAAGCTACACAGAGAAACCTGTCTCGAAAAACCAAAAAAAAGTCAATATCATATCAGTGGTCTATAAATAAAAATTGCAGTCTAGCTGCTCCTGTAATGTCTATGATTACAGGATATAATATGATATATGATATACTTATGTCTATGGATTAAAAAATACAAGATAAAAGCAAAACAGGACCTGAGAGGTCCTTTTGACTAATACATCTACAAGGTAACAGGATGGCATGATTGTTGTTATCAAACTTAGATATATTTTCAAGATTAAGCCTAGGTTTGTTTAGCTCAGATATATTTAATAGATACTGGTCCTCAGATCTCTCAAAGATCTGATGAATATTGCATTTAAATCACTTAATAAAAATCTTACTACAACAGACAGAGACTCACAGCTCCTAACAACGACTCCTAAGTTTTCCAAAGAAGATATGGAACAACAGGATGATGTCACCTGGATTGTTGATGATAACACTGACCACTAAGAAAGATACTCCAATGTAACACCTGCTGCCAAGACCTGGCCCAAACTATAGACAAACAAGATCAGTCTTCCCCAGGTTCCTCTTCCATAGGAAAAACTCTCACCTTATGGACCTGGCAGCTGAAGACTGATGCAGTTCTGGTATCTCTGCCTCCAACATGATAGAGACTACAGGATCCTGGGATGGCTGCCTAGATAATGGACTAGTATGTCACTTTTAATAGATTTGGAAGCTTCTTGGTCTGTCCTTCTGCTTACTCAGGTTTCATTTATCCTTCTCAGATCTCTGATGGTATTGATGGCTAGGCTAACTATAACTTTGTCAGCTTATCAGCATCAGACAACCAGATTCTTCTACAAGGCAATAGATAGCTTGTTAGCTCATTTTGTATGTAAAAATCAAGCCTTACTTTTTCTAAAGCTACTAGGTTTCCTATAGAGAAAAAATAAAGAGGTTTCAAATGTAACTTTCCACTAAAGGAACATGATTTAAAATGACTGTTCTCAATAATTACTTATATCTCTGATAAATAATTAAATTTAAAAAACAGAAGTCTATATATATTCTGATGATCTGAGATATATAAAAGTCTGAAAACATAAAAGCTTAAATAAATTCTGAGGGCCTTAAAAATGATTTAATATAAATACAAGTTACAAAGGTATAAATAAATGATTTAAGGTATAGAAAATGCTTCAGATTTCTTACCCCTTCTATGATATTGTTATATTAAGATTTCAAGATTCAGAGTTTAACATTAATAGAATGCTGATAAGCTAGTAGAGCAATGACTGCTTACTGTTTAAGTCACAAGCTCATAATTTTAGATTTCTTTTGGTTATTTTCTAAATATAGATTTAAAGATACTTCTTTCTCATCAGGCCAAAGACATCTCTGTCCAATCTACATCTGACTCTCTGGACAAAAAAAAAAAGTAAATGCTTTTTAACCCAAATCATAAGTCTTAGATCCACCTGTCACAGGTTAAATAAAAAATTTCAAATATAAGTTTTTTTTTTTAAGTTCCTAATTATAACTTCTGTCTCCAGTCTTTCTCAGAAGATTTCCACTTGGCTGACAGACACGTCCAAGCATCAGCTGCCGACTACACCCTATTCCAAATGGCCATGGGCCCTGAATTTGCTGAAAGCTGATGCTGTGGGATGTTCTGTATGCTCTGAATGTGTTGCTCTGATTGGTTAATAAAGTGCTGATTGGCCAGTAGCCAGGCAGCTATACTTATAGGCGGGACAAAGAGAGAGAAGTCTACGAATTGGAACGCTGAGTTAGGAGACGCTGCCAGCCGCCACCATGAGAAGTGAGATGCAAAGCACCGGTAAGCCACAAGCCACGAGGGAACTTATAGATTAATAGAAATGGGTTAATTTAAGATATAAGCAAGAAACCTGAGCCATTAGGCCAAACAGTTTAAGAATATAAGTGTCTGTGTGTTTATTTGAGTCTGAGTGGCTGCCGGCCTGGGCAGGACTGGAGATAACTCCAGCTACAAGCTGATATTGAGCAATGAAGTCAATGCAAATGCTGTCGCTTCAGCTGGTCAGTGAACCAGATGCATTTAAATTCTCTCCTTTGACTTGTTGGGCCTCATAAGAACCTGGATGTGAGGCCCAGTGTAACTTCCTGAGCCTAGCTTGAGTTTGGCGACCTGTCCTGGGACATGACTTCCGCATACCAGTGACTCAGCACTCACTACCCGACCTAGAATCGCCTCTGCCTAGGAACTGCTGAGATGATATCATCTCACTGGCCCGCCATCCTCACCCTTTCCCCCCATCACCCCAACCTATATAAGTTCACTCCTGATGCAATAAAGCAAGTTCCTGCTTCGACAAGACTCCTGGCCCAGTGTGCTTCTCTCCGGTGGAATGGGGGGTCTGGGCCGTCCGACACTCACCATCCAGTTCAGTCCCAGGGACAGACCGGCTGGATTGGTCCTGCCTTCGTCCTAACTGTTGGTCAGACCAACAGACTTGTATCCCGTGTGAGGAATGGAAGAACGCTGATGAGCCAATCGGTCTATGGGTGACTGTACCCCCATAAGAGATGGAGCGGTCTTCTTCTAAACTAAATCCTGCCTTGGAGTCCCTGCAAATACTACTAAAGAACAGGGCTCTCAACCTCTCTGATAGTCAGGCATTCCAGCCATGGACTTACCTCATTAAGATCGCCCCATGGTTGCCTGCTGGCCATCTTTTCCAATGGGACACCTGGGATAGAATAGAAACTCTGATTCACAGGGCTCAGGTTGACAGAGGAGAGATTCCTCCTCTGGGAACTATCCTATTGTTACAGCCTTAAAAGACTGCTTTCCACCAAGGCCCATTAAGGACAAACGGTCAGTGGCTACCTCGGAAAACTCTAAGAGGGGAGACATAAGTCCAGAGTCCTACAAGGAGAAGGGGCCTGTAGAGAGAACTCAAGGAGAGGAAATGGAGCCCAGGGAGGAAAGAAACATAAAAATTCAAGTCATGGCTTGGGGATTTAGCTCAGTGGTAGAGCGCTTGCCTAGCAAGTGCAAGGTCCTGGGTTCAATCCTTAGCAAAAACAAAAACAAAAACAAAAACAAAACAATTCAAGCCACACCCAAATCAAAAACCCTGAGTCAGCCTGGTTCATCCGGCTCATTGTTTCCATCTCTTGATCCCTTTGATGTCACCCCCTGGCCTTCAAAGGGCCCTTCAACATCCACTCTTCCTACCAATCCATTCCTCAACTCCTCTGTCCCGAATCTCCCCCACCCCCATCCACCTGCACCTCCGCCCTACTCTGGGTGGGGTGAGGCCCCAGGGGATGTGACTGGCCTCTTTCCTGTTAATATTAACCCCAGTGGCAATCACCCACTTGCCTGGTATCCCTGGGAGGCTCAGGACCTTAAGGACCTTAAAAAGCCCGTTTCAGAGGACAGGCCAAATTCCCCTTGGGCTGTGACTATCCTTCTGGGTCTGGCTCATCAAGCCTTGACCACTGGGGATTGGAAGGCCCTCTCCAAAGCAGTCCTCCCTGGACCTCTCTACTTGAAATGGGATGCCTTCTATCTAGAGGAGTGCAGAGTCCAGGCAGAGAGAAATCAAGCGGCCAAACCCTCAAATCCCTATCACCTCCAGCCGGCCGCCATCCCTGCCCCCTATCAAGATCAAGTTAGGGCACTTGGGATAGCTGCTTGGAAAAAATTGGATGAAGGCCCCACAGAGGCTCCTATATCTGGGTCCATCAGAGATCAGGCGAGGACTTAGTGGCGTTTGTTGAAAGGGTCAATAAGAGTCTCCAGAGAAAGTTTCCTCCCGGGGAGCTGAGGGATAAATTTGTTAAAATGTTGGTGTGGGACGGCATGAACACTGATCATAAGCTTGCCTGTGCTGGATTAAGGGATCAGGAAATTGGCAAATGGATTGAGGCCTCCCTCCTGAGATGTTGGCTCTACTTCTCACCGGGCCCCAACCATGGCCATGGCCAGGCAGGTGGCTAATCGGGAACAGATGACCACCTTAGTCAATGTCCTCTAGCAAGTCTCCATGGGGGGAAAACGGCCCTGCTTCGGTTGTGGGGTGGAAGGCCATTTTAAAAGAGAGTGGCCTAACCATGCTAAGGGCGCCTCCATGGTTCCTCCCCAATCGGGCCTGCCCCACACCCCATGCCCCAGGTGTTAAGAAGGGGTTCCACTGGGCAAAAGACCGTAGATCTAAATTCAACCTCCAAGGGGTGCCTTGAAACTCCCCCAGGGGCGATCCCCAGCCACGTTAAATAAGGGGAAAGAGGTGGTCAAAGCCCACTGGACCGTACCCTTGGTGCCCGGATTAAGGCCCAAAATGACCCTAACCATTGAAGGAAAAAACCTTTAATTTTATCATAGACACTGGGGCTGACCACACGGTCATCCGAAAGGAAGAAGTCCCCTCCTGTCAGTTGGTTCCCAGACCCACGTGCTTGGCATTGGGGGGGGCATTCTATGTCATGGGAGACAGCTAATTGGTTGTCCTGGACCAACCCAGACAGAAATCACAGGGATGTACATCCCCTTGTGGTTGGCTCCTGGTGTAACTGACAACCTTCTTGGCCAGGACATCTTTGGGGAAGCTGAGGCTTTTATCACCACAGACCATAAGGCCCCTTATCAGGACATGCTTGACACTGAAGAGTACCAACAGCAGTTTGAGGAGGGGCAGGAAACACACCCCAATTATAGGGATGATCCCTATTTTGAGAAGCTCAAATGAGACTTTTCCTCCATTCACCCCCAATTCTAAAGGCCACTGCTTGCCCCCCTGGTGCCAAAGATTCGATGGACACCTGGGGAACCTGTTTGGGTTGAGCAGAGGCCTCTACCATCCTTTAAATTCCAAAACCTGGCAAGGTGAGGTGGCTGTGGCTTGTTCTGCTTCTCTGATCTTCCAGCATTCACCCTCCCCCCCAAAAAAAATTACAACAGCTTGATGCTCTGGTTAAACAACAATTGTCCTTAGGGCATGTGCGGCCATCCACCAGCCCCTGGAACCTTCCTGTTTTTGTTATTAAAAAAGAAAAAAAAAAGAAAAAAAAAGGCTAATGTTCCTGGAGATTCCTACATGACTTAAGAAAAATCAATGAAAACATGATCCCATTTGGGACACACCAAAGGGGACTTCCCTGGATACCTGCCATCCCTAATGCCTATTATCTGACTATTATTGATATTAAGGATGGTTTTTTCTCCATTCCATTCCATCCAGATCATATGGAGAAGTTTGCATTCTCCCTGCCCTCTACCAGTTCCCGGGGCCCAGACTTAAGGTTCGAGTGGACAGTTTTGCCCCAGGGGATGGCTAACAGCCCCCCTATGCGTCAGTACTTTATATCACATATTTTTTCCTCCCTAATAGGATGCCCCAACATTTTATATTATATTTACTTGGATGATATTATTCTTGGAAGCCCCACTTTGACGGGCCTTCAGGACCTCACCACTAATTGCCTTACCGTTTTTTTTTTTTTTTTTTTTTTGGTTTTTCGAGACAGGGTTTCTCTGTGTAGCTTTGCACCTTTCCTGGAACTTGCTTTGGAGACCAGGCTGGCCTCGAACTCACAGAGATCCGCCTGCCTCTGCCTCCCCAGTGCTGGGATTAAACGGCCGCCACCACCGCCCCGCACCTTACCATTTTAAAAGATCATAATTTTAGGGTGGCTCCAGACAAAGTACAGTCCATTCCCCCCTTTAAAATTCTGGGCTCTCTCCTGTCCCTTGACACAGTTTCCCCAGCTAAACCCCAATCGCTTATTCAAGAGACCTATACCTTAACTCAGCGTCAAAAGATGCTGGGAGAGAGAGACTGGCCGAGGCCATGGATCCCTGTGCCCACAGAACAGTTAACCCCTCTAAATGAACTCCTTAAGGGCCCTGACCTCTCATCCCAGATTACCTCATCCTCCCACCATTTGCAAATCTTGCAACAGGTTCAACAAGCCATTGATACAGCGGCCCTAAAGAGATTTGACCCTGACCTGCCTGTCTCCCTGTGTATTTTTCCTGGGGGAAACCTTATGCACTGCGCTGTTAGCACAAGAGGGGGGGCCCATTCACTGGGTTCACCTCTCAGTGGGTGGAGCCCCCAGGTTTACTCTCTGACCAAACAGGTAGCTGATTGCATTATCAAGGGCAGGATATTTGGCACAGAACCTCATTCCATTATTGTTCCATTTAAAATTACTGACTTTACCTGGCTTCAAAGAAATAATAGCAGGATTGCCATAGCCCTTGAGGAGTTTCTGGTGAAGGTTGATTGCCATTATGGCTCTTATACATGGATGAGTCCCTTCTCCCGTCTGGAGTGGAGGCCCCCTAGAATTTTTCTGCCCCACCCAAACCCCAATTTTCCTATGGTGTTTACTGATGGGGGACGTTTGGGGGCCTCCCTAGTTGTGTTCCCACCCCTTGGGTGAGGAGAGGAACCTATACCTATAAAAACAATCTCCCGAGAGGTGGAGGGGTCTGCACAGTTTAAGGAACTGTGTGCTGTTGTTATGGCGCTAGATTCCATATCATATCACAGTCATTTAATCTCTTCTCTGATAGCCTGTATGCTGTAAATCTTTTGCCCAACACGGTCGAAGCCTGTATTAAATTAGATTCCAACCCATTTCTCCTCTTATGATTCAGGCTCACTCCTTACTTAAACAGAGACTCAATCCCATTTATTTACAACATATTAGAGGCCACCAAAATTTGCCAGGATTTCTTTCCAAAGGAAATCAGCTGGCTGACCATCTGGCTTCTATGCCTCAATGTAATACTGTTAACGAGGCCACAGATTTCCACCTACTTACCCATGTTAACTGGAGAGGCCTAAAACATGAGTTTCCTCAGGCACTGGTTAAAGATCTCAAAAAAAACTTTCCGGACCTATAAGTCTTGTCAGCCCTTCCTTCAGATCCCTCTCCTCCAAAAGATGGGGAGCAATCCCCGAGGTCTTCACCCCAATCATCTCTGGCAGATTGATGTCACACATTATTCTCCATTTGGAAAACTTAAATATGTGCTGTGGATATCATTCTATATAAATAAAACACTGATGGCCAGTGACCAGGCAGGAAGTAGGTGGCCAGGCAGGAAGTAGGTGGGACAAGGAGAGAGGAGAATTCTGGGAAGCGGAAGGCTGAGGGAGAGACACTGCAGCCACCGCTGGGATAAGCAGCATGTAGAGACTCTGGTAAGCCACCAGCCACGTGGCAAGGTATAGATTTATAAAAATGGGTTAATTTAAGATAAAAGAACAGTTAGCAAGAAGCCCGCCACGGCCATACAGTTTATAAGTGATATAAGCGTCTGAGTGATTATTTTATAAGTGGATTGTGGGACTGCGGGGCTTGGGGAACCTGGAGAGAAGCCCTCCAGCACCAAATATGTTTTTCTTTCCACAGATGCTTTCTCCCATGCCTGTTGGGCATCAGCTCATCCTGGGGGAAAATCCAAACATGCTATTAGCCATGTGCTCCAATGCTTTGCCACCCTCGGTTGACACAGGCAAATCAAAACAGATAATGGCCCATGCTTTACCGGCAAAGCCTTTATAAATTTCCTACACACCTGGAAAATGTCTCATTCTACTGGCATCCCCTATAATCCTAGGGGTCAGGCCATTGTGGAGAGATTCAACCGAATACTTAAGTCCCGATTACAAAAACAAAGGGGGAGTCTCTACCCCCCACATGATCAACTAAGAAAGGCATTATTAACCTTAAATATTTTAAATTGTTCTAAGGAAGATAAACATTTGTCTCCTTTTCAAAAACATTGGTCCTCATCAGTTACCTACAGTACCATCTGGGTCAAGTGGAAGGACCCCTTAACTGGGGCCTGGAGAGTGCCAGACCTACTCCTCACTGCAGGAAGAGGGTTCGGATGTGTCTTTCCTCAAAATGAAAGAGACCCATCTGGGTACCGGCCAGAGACCTCAAATATTTACCCCAACAAGGGGACAATGATAAAATGTCTCCGGGGAGTGTTCCACCCCGGAGGATAGTCTTTTTGTTTCTGCCTCAGAAATGACCAAAGGTGCAGATGCTATTGTATGCTCTGATGCTGATGTTAATTGTCCAGCCCAGTGATGGAGATTTGGTAACCCACATGACGTCAGAGCCATCCTGATCAAATGCTGGGGAGTCCTGTGACTACAGTGGGAGATCATTTGAGATTTCATACATAAACAGGTCTCCCATCAGTCATTCAGATTGTGGTGCTAAAATTGCCTATAATTTCATTGATACCTCTGGGTCCCAGGTTTCTGGGTCCAACAAGAGGGTGTGTGTGCAAAGGCTAAAATCATACCCACGGTAAATGGCACACCTGGGCCCTTCCCCTGCACCTCCTTTTACCCATCCATGCATGCCCCCTGCTACACTGTGGTACATGAATGCATTAGAAAGACTGATAATAAGACTTACTGGATTGCCACCAGAAATGGCATTGGCCATTCGGGTATTTGGTTTTGCCTTGGGAGGCACCCAGCGGGGAACTGAACCCTGTTTTGGCCACTCTGGGGACCATGTTTGCTGGGAATTGGAGGCCCCCATTGGTTACTCATGGAGGCAGAGTGCAGGACCAGTTGTGTAATACAACAGCCTATCATTGTACAATACTCAGCAACTGATCACCTGCGTTTCCTAAATGCTAAACTAATGAAGGAAACAGGTGCCTTAAATAAACTACCTCTAACAAGGCTTGTCTCAGATAAAAATTAAGCAGAGTACTAAGGCCAGATCTACCTTAGATAAATGTCACATGTCTCCATCTGGGCAGGCCAGATCTACCTCAGAAAAATACCAACTCCAAAAATAAAATAATAATGATTCTTTTTTCTCTAAGCTTCTTTTATGTCACCAGTATCTTGTCAGACAAAAGGTTCCCAGCCACACCACAAAGGATGGACAGCTGCAGAACAAGGGGACGGCAGAACTTCATTCCAGGACCCCCACCATCATCCCAGGACTTCACAAGCTACCCTCCCCATTTCCCCCAAGAGCCAACTGACGCCCACTATTCAGCCGGAAGCAGTCTTTGAGAGAAACGACACCCCATACCCACTCAACCACAATTTTTTTCTTTTTTAGAAAGAGTCAGGGATCATAGATTCACAACATGCCCCTACGGTTGGGCATGGTTGCGCATGTCCGGCCGCCCTAGACACTTCCACCTAGCCAGTTCCGGGTCAAAACAGCCAGTTCTGGGTCAAAATATCTCGAGTGACCAGGACCCCATGGCTTTGCATGGTTGTGTAAAGTGTGCAACGCAACCATGTGATCTACTCGCATGCGTAGAGTAGCCACATGAACCTGGGTATGCGTGCGCGACCCAGTCTTTATAAGCAGGCGCCATATTCCTGGTTTTCTTATTTATGCACGTGTCCTTCCGCAGGCCTGAGCACACTTGTCTCTCTCTCTTATCTTAATAAAACTCGTTATGGATTCTGTCATGTTCGTGACATTTCCTCGCAGGGTAAGAGCACGGCCAAATAACTAACAATGTCGTCCTGTGCTCCCTGTTCCCATGACAGGCTGGAGGGCTAGGTTAGGTGTAGCATGAATCTTAAAAGGTCTTATTAATAAAAACAAACCCAGAGTCAGGTATTGGGGTGAATGCTGAAAGATCAGAGAAACAGAACAAGCCACAGCCACCTCACCTTAATAACTTCTCAGCTGATCCTGTTTCCTCAGACTGGAAGCCTCTGAGTCCTCATCAAAATGGATCTCAACTGAACTGCTGCTCAAAGGCCTAAAAGCTTAAAATGCCTAGTTCCTGGTTTTCATGCCTTATATACCTTTCTGCTTCCTGCCATCACTTCCTGGGATTAAAGGTGTATGTCACCATGCCTGGTTCAGTTTCCAGTGTGGCCTTGAAATCACAGAGATCTGGATGGATCTCTGCCTCCAGAATATTAGGATTAAAGGTATGTGCTACTACTGCCTAACCTCTGTGTTGAATATTGTGGCTGTTCTGTTCTCTGACTCCCCAGATAAGTTTATGGGGTGCACAATATATCAACCACAGCTAGGACTGGAAACCCTGGCATACAAGTCCACCAAGAGAATCTTTTTCCTTTTCTCAGAGCGTCCTTTGCTCAGAGTTGGGCTGACTCACAAGCCCCTCTTCTCCTTGGGATCTTTCCTGTCACTCTCAGGAGACAGCTTAAGAAATAATTATGTCTACATAAATCATTCAGGATTATAATCTGGCTGTACTCAAAAATCAGAACTACAACTACAAGGCCTCAAAAATGCTAATAGATTCAGATATCACTGCCAACAGCTAAAAGAATGTCTCTCCTTACTCAAGGTCTATTCAGGCTTAAGAATATGAACCTCAGCTGGGCGGTGGTGGTGCACACCTTTAATCCCAGCACTCAGGAGGCAGAGCCAGGCAGATCTCTGTGAGTTTGGGGCCAGCCTGGTCTACAGAGTGAGATCCAGGACAGGCTCCAAAACTACACAGAGAAACCCTGTCTCAGGAAAAAAAAAAATGTGAGCCTCCCTGTCCTTGCTAACTTCACTGAGCTGTAACTAACTAGGAAACCTGTACATTCAGATTTAAGTCATATGTATGCTCTCAAAGTTAAAAATACATCTAACGGATTTTGTTCCCCTAGAATATGGCATTTAATATAAAAGCCTTTTTATGATAAAGAGACCCTGTATCTCCTCCAAGAAGACAGAAGGCCGCAGAAGAACGTCCACATGGAAGCTCATGGCAAGGCCAGCCACGCAGCGGAAAAACTGATCCTGTCCAGACTGCGAATAAATGGAACACTGGAGGATCGACTGCCCTATGCTGCAAAGTCAGGGTGGGTCAGTCTCCCCAAGTTTCTACTACACAGAAAAAAACCTGTCAGATCTTCTGGGCCTATCAGCTGAATAACTGCTGTCTTTTGGGCTTCTGCTCCCCGCCCCCAACAACAACAACAGAGAGACGTTGGGATTGCTAACTAGGTAGCTGGAAAGCTGTCTCACTTCTTAAATGTATCCTTTTCAGTTTAACAGCCCCAACCCCAAGATAATATATATATGCTCTCCAATTACAGACAGGTATGCCTCATTCACAGACTTCATGGTACAGGATAGACCAGTTTCAGATATAACTCCAGAGGTTCAACATTTTAATACTGAAAAAAATGTAGCTTTGATAAACTGATAGAACATTAACTACAAAGAGTTCTTAAGAGTCCTTAAATGGATTTTTAACCCTTTTGCCATGATGTAAATCCATTCCAGCTGTCTTACAGATACCTACAGGCTCCTGGGGAAGGTTTTGCTGCTGCATCAAGAAATCTGATCTGATGAAAACAATCTCCAGAGCCCATTTCTGATACCCCCTATTTTTCGAGGATATTTTCTGCTGGGAGCTGCAGAAATATGAACTAGGAATTCAGCTGGCTATGGCAAAAGCTAATACCTGGAAGGAGCCAAGGGCAATTCCAGAGGATAAAGTCAAGACTCAAGGAAGACTTGGTGATATTTGCCTTGGATATTAGCCGTTTTCCTGCAATTGCAATGAATTTTTTGTGTGCTACTGTGGCTTTTCCATCCAATTCTTTTTCTAAAAGCAGTGTGTTTTCATCATTCATTGGGTACAATTTCCCCTCTACTAATGGAATATTTAGACAACCTTCTATGCTGACAGCGATAACACAGCCAGAACCCCAGTTTCAAGTCTCCCTGTAATTATCCTCATTAGCAACATCTGGACAGAACCATCTCTGAATGAAAGTATCTTATCTGAGAAACTTCACAGACTTTCTAAAGAACAGACCTATCTGTCAGAGAAGGTAAAGATTTACACTATTGCCCAGGCCAGGTGGATGTGCTAATTAAGCTTAATTTCTCTTCTTCCAAATCTTATCTCTAGTTCCAGATCTCCCGTTAACAATTACCAGATGCACAGGCTGCCTAGTGACTGAGCACATTTCTTCTGCTCTGCCAGAAAACCTCCACAGCCAAGATAGCTTGGGCAGATAAGGGGCCAAAGGAAAAAATAAGGCAGTTTTATTTTCACTCATCACTGACAGACTCCTAACACCTTACCTAACCACGTGTAAGAATATAGTTTGAGCACATAAATCCCCTCTTCCTAGATATTAACAGAATTTAGCCCTCAGTTGATTCTATTCCCCATTAGTCACTTCCCTTTTGGGTTGCAGATGATGCTGACAATTACTGTTCCTTATGGGGATCTTATCACCCCTTGTTTTGACCCTGAGGGAATTCAAGCCTGGTGAAATTGTCTTAGCCAGGGCATTGCTATTGCATGTGTAAATAACTATAGACCTCAGAGACCTGGGGAGGTCTAGATTGAAGGTGAGTGGAGGAGTAGATTGAGAACTAGAAGAATGAGATAGAAGATGAGGAAGAGCCAGGTGGAGAAGAACAAGATGAGGAAGGAGATGGGAGAGGAGATAAGACAGGAAAGAACCTGACTGCTACTTGAGGTTTTTTGTTTGTTTGTTTTTAAGATTTATTTATTATGTATACAATGTTCTGTCTGCATGTGTCCCTGCAGGCCAGAAGAGGACACCATATCTCATTACAGATCGTTGTGAGCCACCATGTGGTTGCTGGGAATTGAACTCAGAACCTTTGGAAGAGCAGCCAGTGCTCTTAACCTCTGAGCCATCTCTCCAGGCCCCGCTACTTCAGGTTTTAATTGACACTTAAACTTTAAAACACCATGAGGCAGAAGGACCGGGCCAGCCTGAGCTACAAAGCGAGTTTGAAATCCCAGACAGAGCTATATAAACCATATCTCAAAGAACAAACAAAAAGAAGCCAGGTGGTGGTGGTGCACGGCTTTAATCCCAGGAAGAGGCAAGCAGATCTCTGAGTTCGAGGCCAGACTGGTCTACAGAGTGAGTTCCAGAACAGCCAGGGCTACACAGAGAGGCCCTGTCTCTAAAAAACAAGCAACAACAAAAACAAACAAACAAAAACTTAAAATGTTGAAACAGAGGGAACTGCCAAGTATAACATGGCGTGTGAGTTTCTTGGTGGTAGGTTTCTGGTTTGGACTTTGCTTTAGGTGGGGATGAAGCTGTAGCTCAGTAGAAGGGCATACACTTAACACTCCTAAGGAGCTGGGGCCAGTACCCAGCACCACCAGAAACTGCTTGGAAAGTGTAATATTTCATCAAGTATGAACTCAGCATCTTAGCTTACCAAGTCCCTCCCCCTTTCATAAAATAAAGCATGAACTCAGGTCCTCACCCAAACTACAAGCATTCTACCACCAAGCTACATCCCTGGCCTTTGTAATCCTTTACTTCCTACGGATTCCATACAATCTGAAAAACTTCAAAAAGCATACCTTTTCAGTGGCCCTGAAACGAAAGAAAAACTGGGAAGATGCTCAGCAGATGGTAGAAGTCCCTGCTGTGGGACCCCGATGACCCGAGTTTGACATCAGAACCCACATAAAAAGCTGAATGCAGCCCGGGGTGGCAGTGGCCTCAGCAGGAGAGAGGCCACCTTTAATCCCAGCACTCAGGAGGTAGAAGCAGGTGGATTTCTGTGAGTTCAAGGCCAGCCTGGTCTACAGAGTGAGTTCCAGGACAGCCAGGGGTACACAGAGAAACCCTGTCTCGAGAAACAAACAAAACTGCCAGCTTAAACTGGCCACAGTGGCACATGCTTTCGATCCTGGTACTACAGAGGTAGGAGGAGGATCTGGCTTTCAAGGTCATCTTTCATTTTGAGATGAAACTCCATCTCAAAATTAGAAAGGAAGGAAGTATAGGGCAGGCATGGTGGGTGGGAGGAGCACCTGGGGTGTCAGGTGTTGGAGGAGATGGCAGGATGGCTGAGCAAGTCCAAATCTAAAGGTGCTTGCTACCCTGGTGACATGAATTTGACCCCATGCAACCAACAAGGTAGAGGAAAAGTTGGCCTCTGACCTCCACGCGCATGCCCTGCAGACAAAAAGCCATCCTCCAAAATGCACAACTTCCCTGAAATTAATTGGAACTCATTTAAAGAACTGTGTTACCTGGCAGTGGTGGCACACGCCTTTAATCCCTGCACTTGGGAAGCAGAGGCAGGTGGATCTCTGTGAGTTCAAGGACAGCCTGGTCTACACAGCTAGCTCCAGGGCTACACAGAGAAACCTCATGCTCTCCCACGCACCCACCCCCCAAAAAAGAAATGTGTTGTTCAAGTTCCAAGGGAGGAAAATGTAATGTTGGAATGAAAGTCTTACCCAGGACATCTGATTTGATGTTGATGTCAAATACACCACAGTTCACCACTTCTCCAAGAAGTTGGGACTTGAGTATTTCCAGGATCTAGTAGGACACCCAGCACAAAGTAGGGAGCATCCAACATCTGGCTTTGGTTTTTGTTTTTATATTTTTTTAAGTGTGTGTGTGTGTGTGTGTGTGTGTGTGTGTGTGTAGGTTTCAGATCCTCTTGGAGCTGGAGTCACAGGTGCTTAGGGCCTGCTAGACATTAGTGCTGGGACTCGAACACAGTGCCTCTGCAAGACCATTGTGTGTTTTTAACCACTGACCCATCTCTCCATCCCCCAACAACTGTCAAATGAAATTCTAGTAAATGTCCCAAATAATCAAAATCCAGGATGGAGGTAAACTCCGATCAGCTCCTTCCAGCATGGTCCTGGGACAACTTTCTCCCTCAGTCTCAACTGTAACATGGAGACAGGTATCAGCACTTCCTTCTCCATGGACCTTGTCAGGAGCACAGTTGACTCACCCTAAGTAAATGCTGGTCTCCTGACCGTTCCCTGTCATCACGCTTTTCTGTCCACTCACAGAGCCAGCTCCTGAGTGTTCTACGGGGTATAGAATGAATTGAACTTTTTAACCCCCTTTGCAGACAGGGTCTCACGTAGCTGGCCTCAAACTCACAATGCAGCAAAAAATGACCGGAACTGCTGGAATTACTACAGACATACACCGCCACACTGGTTTTTGAAATGAATGTAAAAATTAACATGTATTCAGTGTAGTTTATGGACAATAATGTCTCTCTGAGTTGGTAGGGTATGCTGAGAGGAGCTATCCCATTTCAGGGGCTAGAAGAGACAGATGATGGTTTCCCCGGGACCGCAAAGGCCAGCACCAAGCAGTAGAAACAGGAAAATAGCACACAGCTTGGATTAAGGTTGTAGATCTAGCTGGGTGGTGGTGGCGCATTCCTTTAATCCCAACACTGGGAGACAGAAGCAGGCGGATCTCTGTGAGTTCAAGGCCAACCTGGTCTACAGAGTGAGTTCCAGGACAGGCTCCAAAGCTACACAGATAAACCCTGTCTCAAAAAAAAAAAAAAAAAAAAAAAAAAAAAAACAAACAAAAAAAGATTGTAGATCTAGAAGCAAAATTCTAGCTTTTCATAAATGAAGGAAAAACGAAGTTTGTCAAACATCTGCCAGCCTTAAATTCATTGGCATCATTCATGTTCACTGAGCCCGTTAAATGAGCCCCAGCTTCTACCTTCCCCCTGAAGTTCTCAGCAGTGGGCAAGGGTACATGAAAGATCTGCCTTCCCCCTCACTCCCTGCATCTTTTGTGGAACGTGTGCTTTAAAACAAACAAACAAACAAACAAAATCCCGGTATGTGCATAGTAGGCGAGGGCCATACCACTGAGCAACACCTCCTCAGCCCATTTTAAAGTTGAGAGACAGGATCTTCCCATCTAGCCTCCCAGGGAGTTGGGATTGAGCCCAAGGCTTCTGGAGAGTCAGGCAAGCCCTCCCCCAAATGAGCTACATCTCCCCTTAACTGCATTTGCATTTGGGGAAAAAATAGAGAAACTAACCTTGGACCTGAATTTATAGAAATGCGCTTCCCCCTGCCTCCGAGTGTTGGGATTAAGGCGCATGCCACCATCACCCGGCCACAACACTCTTTCTAATCCTTCTATGTAATTTGTAAAAAGTAATCGAACACGTCCAAGGACATTTTTTCCCGTGTTCATTATTAAGTCAACCTTCCAGCGTCTTCGGCGAGCGGTGCTATGGTGCAGGCTCACTGAGGTACAGCTGAGCACCTCACTCCAGACCCCAACATTCTGGAACCATGGAGTCTGCGAAGGTGGCTATGGAACTCTCTGGAAGGGATTCAGGGACCAAGGCTCCTGAACTTGCCTCAGCCCACATCTGACTGACCACTAGATCCCAGAACTCAGTCAGATAGGCGCCTAGTCTCTCCTTAGGGCTTCAGGGCTTCTAGCCGTGCGCCCTGCACCCCAAAGGCACCACCCCACGCTCAGACCTTCCCTAGGCGTGTTCTTGACCATGGAACAACTTCCAGGTCGGATTTTCACACGGGAAACCCGGTTCCCTGTTTGCACCTGAGCAGCAGCGGAGACAGGGGGCGTGGGGGGGGGGTTGGTTGTGTCCAGCCAAGGTTGCACGCACCGTACCAGGAGGCTGCTGCCACCCACGCGAGGACTCCCCTGGCTCCACCCGCCACCTGCCCTCCACCCGCGCACTGCCGCCCCCGCACCGGTTGCTCCCCAGCATCGCGCGCCACTTTTTTCTCGGGCCAGGGACACTCACTAGCTGGAAGTCATCACGGACTGCTCTGGCCAACTCTCTGCCGAATGCACAGCTGGTTGTGTCCCAACCTGAGAAGGAAAAAGCTGCGGGGACCGTGCCCGCCCACATCTCACAGACCCCGCCCAGGAGCTGGATCTCGCCAGGCATTTATGCTGCCCTCCAATAGTTTAGTCATTGTTCGGGTTGGTCCATTGTGACTGTGCGCGCCAGGGTCTCACGCCCCGGGAACTGTGGTGGTCCCTGCGGCCACCACCGCCCCAGCCTTTCCTACTAGAAGAGTTGGGAGCTCAGCTCTTCATAAACTATGACATCCCCAAGGACAGTTCTGAGGCTTGCCTTTCAGATGAAGAAACTGAGGCAAGGTGGGGGTAACCAAACTGTAAGTAGAGTTACCCTGCCTTAACCCACTTTGGGTGTATTTTATTTCCCTGGGGTTCAGTGCTAAGAATGCAAGCCACCTCTGCTCTACCCGCAGGGCAGTCCACCGCACCTCCTTGGTGGGCACGTCTTTCTGGGGGAAGTGGAGTGGATTTGGCATTTCCCCCAAACTCCAGGATAGATAGAACTGGGTGAGGTTGGGCGAAGCCCCAGTGCTTTCCCCTTCAGAAGCAAAAGGCGTCACTAGTCTTGTGTTCTCGCTCCAGGGTCGTCCTCCCGGATGCGGGCGGGTCCTCGCACCAAGTGGTTAACCTGGGTGCACACAGCGCTGGATAGTTGCGCAAGGCCTCCCTGGACCATCAAGCATTTCTATAGTCCCAGCCTACATCTCCGACACCTCCGCCCCTACCTGCCCTTCCACAGCTCAAATTTCAGTTCCCTCTAACTTACCTTTGCCCCACCTCCACCTTCCCCGGACACTCCACTGCAAATCGTAGGGACAAGACCCAGGAAAGTAAAGCTGCAACCTAGTCCAACCCCCCTCACAAGAACTTAACTCGCCACAAGATGCCTTTGTGCTTGGTTTAAAAAAAAAAAAGAATTTCACACGAAATTGTTCCGCATTTGCGAAAGCCTTTTCGGAAGGCGTTGGGGGTGGTTTTCGAGGGCTCTTCTTGAATGGGATTGTACTGTTTTGTTCAGACCCAGCCAAATTGCATGCAAAAGGCTAGTTCCACTTAGACAGGATTGCGTGTTATTCCCTGTGAACAAGCGGTATGTATGCATTTCATCATACCTTGCTGCGTCGCAAAAAGGAAGTAAGGTTAAAAAAAAAAGTAATTCCGGATATGCAACCAGTTAGGAACAATACAGTTATAGATACGCAAAAACAGGTGTCTGTGGTGGAGTACAGCTGTAACCCAGCGCTCGGAAGGTAGATAGAGGCAGGAGGATCAGAATTCAAGGTCACAGGGACAGGTCCCCCTGTCTCCGTTTCTCTAGTACGCATCACCACACTTGGCATTTCCCTGTGGACTCAGATCCTCTACAAGAGCAACAGGCACTCTTAACCTTTGAACCATCCTTCCAGCCCCTGGAAAACGCATTTAAAAAAAAATTATATATAGAGCCTGTATGATCAGAAGAGGGCACCAGATCTCATTATAGATGGTTGTGAGACACCATGGGGTTGCTGGGAATTGAACTCAGGACCTCTGGAAGAACAGCCAGTGCTCTTAACCTCTGAGCCATCTCTCTAGCCCTTGGGAAACACTTTTAAACAAGAAATTTTAAAAAGCTTCTCAAGTCTGAGTCATTAACTCGTGGAATTGTGGGGGCAGACAAGGTGATTCTGAATTCTACGAAAGTAGAGAAACTCAGTGATTTAACTATAGACAGGGTTTCTCTGTGTAGTCTTGCCTTTCTGGAATTAGCTCTGTAGACGAGACTGGCCTTGATCTCAGAGATCCACCTGCCTATGCCTCTCAGGTTCTGGGATTAACAGCGTGTGCCACCACTGCCCGGCATATGACACCAATTGACTTGTGTGTGTTGAACTACTTTTGCATCCATAGAATGGAACCAGCTTGATCATGCGCCACAAGACCAGTTTTACATAACAATGATAACTGAACCCAGGGCTTCTTCATGTACTTCGGGGGGGAAAAAAAAAAAAAAAAAAAAAAAAAAACACTCTGTCAATTGAGGTACAACTCCAGCATCTCTCTGATTTTTTTGGTGGGGAGGGGATTGATTTTTCAAGAGTGGAGTTCTATGTGTAGTTTTGGCTGTCTTGGAACTTGCTTTGTGTACCAGGCTGACCTTGAACTCACAGAAATCCATCTGCCTCTGCCTCCATTCCTGCATTCTCTCTGATTTCTAATTTTTGTTTGTTTGATTTAAGACAAGGCTTCTCTGTGTAGCACAGGCTGCCTAGTGACTGAGCACATTTCTTCTGCTCTGCCAGAAAACCTCCACAGCCAAGATAGCTTGGGCAGATAAGGGCCAAAGGAAAAAATAAGGCAGTTTTATTTCACTCATCACTGACAGACTCCTAACACCTTACCTAACCACGTGTAAGAATATAGTTTGAGCATATAAATCCCCTCTTCCTAGATATTAACAGAATTTAGCCCTCAGTTGATTCTATTCCCCATTAGTCACTTCCCTTTTGGGTTGCAGATGATGCTGACAATTACTGCTCCTTGTGGGGATCTTATCACCCCTCCCTTTGACCCTGAGGGAATTCAAGCCTGGTGAAATTGTCTTAGCCAGGGCATTGCTATTGCATGTGTAAATAACTATAGACCTCAGAGACCTGGGGAGGTCTAGATTGGAGGAGAACTTCATGAGTGGAGGAGTAGATTGAGAACTAGAAGAATGAGATAGAAGATGAGGAAGAGCCAGGTGGAGAAGAACAAGATGAGGAAGGAGATGGGAGAGGAGCTAAGACAGGAAAGAACCTGACTGCTACTTGAGGTTTTTTGTTTGTTTGTTTTTAAGATTTATTTATTATGTATACAATGTTCTGTCTGCATGTGTCCCTGCAGGCCAGAAGAGGACACCAGATCTCACTACAGATGGTTGTGAGCCACCATGTGGTTGCTGGGAATTGAACTCAGAACCTTTGGAAGAGCAGCCAGTGCTCTTAACCTCTGAGCCATCTCTCCAGGCCCCGCTACTTGAGGTTTTAATTGACACTTAAACTTTAAAACACCATGAGGCAGAAGGACCGGGCCAGCCTGGGCTACAAAGAGAGTTTGAAATCCCAGACAGAGCTACATAAACCGTGTCTCAAAGAACAAACAAAAAGAAGCCAGGTGGTGGTGCCGCATGGCTTTAATCCCTGGAAGAGGCAAGCAGATCTCTGAGTTCGAGGCCAGACTGGTTTACAGAGTGAGTTCCAGAACAGCCAGGGCTACACAGAGAGGCCCTGTCTCTAAAAAACAAGCAACAACAAAAACAAATAAACAAAAACTAAAATGTTGAAACAGAGCCAACTGCCAAATATAACATGGCGTGTGTGTTTCCTGGTGGTAGGTTTCTGGTTTGGACTTTGCTTTAGGTGGGGATGAAGCTGTAGCTCAGTAGAAGGGCATACACTTAACACTCCTAAGGAGCTGGGGCCAGTACCCAGCACCACCAGAAACTGCTTGGAAAGTGTAATATTTCATCAAGTATGAACTCAGCATCTTAGCTTACTAAGTCCCTCCCCCTTTCATAAAATAAAGCATGAACTCAGGTCCTCACGCAAACTACAAGCATTCTACCACCAAGCTACATCCCTGGCCTTTGTAATCCTTTACTTCCTACGGATTCCATACAATCTGAAAAACTTCAAAAAGCATACCTTTTCAGTGGCCCTGAAATGAAAGAAAAATTGGGAAGATGCTCAGCAGATGGTAGAAGCCCGTGCTGTGGGACCCTGACGACCCAAGTTTGACCCCAGAACCCACATAAAAAGCTGAATGCAGCCAGGGGTGGCAGTGGCCTCAGCAGGAGAGGATGCCACCTTTAACCCTAGCACCTGGAGGCAGAGACACGTGGATCTCTGTGAGTTCAAGGCCAGCCTGGTCTACAGAGTGAGTTCCTGTCTCGAGAAACAAACAAACAAAACTGCCAGCTTAAACTGGCCACAGTGGCACATGCTTTCGATCCTGGTACTACAGAGGTAGGAGGAGGATCTGGCATTCAAGGTCATCTTTCATTTTGAGATGAAACTCCATCTCAAAATTAGAAAGGAAGGAAGTATAGGGCAGGCATGGTGGGTGGGAGGAGCACCTGGGGTGTCAGGTGTTGGAGGAGATGGCAGGATGGCTGAGCAAGTCCAAATCTAAAGGTGCTTGCTACCCTGGTGACATGAATTTGACCCCATGCAACCAACAAGGTAGAGGAAAAGTTGGCCTCTGACCTCCACGCGCATGCCCTGCAGACAAAAAGCCATCCTCCAAAATGCACAACTTCCCTGAAATTAATTGGAACTCATTTAAAGAACTGTGTTACCTGGCAGTGTTGGCACACGCCTTTAATCCCTGCACTTGGGAAGCAGAGGCAGGTGGATCTCTGTGAGTTCAAGGACAGCCTTGGTCTACACAGCTAGCTCCAGGGCTACACAGAGAAACCTCATGCTCTCTCACCCCCGCCCCCCCCAAAAAAAGAAATGTGTTGTTCAAGTTCCAAGGGAGGAAAATGTAATGTTGGAATGAAAGTCTTACCCAGGATATCTGATTTGATGTTGATGTCAAATACACCACAGTTCACCACTTCTCCAAGAAGTTGGGACTTGAGTATTTCCAAGACCTAGTAGGACACCCAGCACATCTCGCTTTGTTTTTTGTTTTTATGTTTTTTTTAAGTGTGTGTGTGTGTGTGTGTGTGTGTGTGTGTGTGTGTGTGTGTAGGTTTCAGATCCTCTTGGAGCTGGAGTCACAGGTGTTTAGGGCCTGCTAGACATTAGTGCTGGGACTCGAACACAGTGCCTCTGCAAGAGCATTGTGTGTTTTTAACCACTGACCCATCTCTCCATCCCCCAACAATTGTCAAATGAAATTCTAGTAAATGTCCCAAATAATCAAAATCCAGGGTGGAGGTAAACTCCGATCAGCTCCTTCCAGCATGGTCCTGGGACAACTTTCTCCCTCAGTCTCAACTGTAACATGGAGAGAGGTATCAGCACTTCTTCTCCATGGACCTTGTCAGGAGCACAGTTGACTCACCCTAAGTAAATGCTGGTCTCCTGACCGTTCCCTGTCATCACGCTTTTCTGTCCACTCACAGAGCCAGCTCCTGAGTGTTCTACGGGGTATAGAATGAATTGAACTTTTAACCCCCTTTGCAGACAGGGTCTCACGTAGCTGGCCTCAAACTCACAATGCAGCAAAAAATGACCGGAACTGCTGGAATTACTACAGACACACACTGCCACACTGGTTTTTGAAATGAATGTAAAAATTAACATGTATTCAGTGTAGTTTATGGACAATAATGTCTCTCTGAGTTGGTAGGGTATGCTGAGAGGAGCTATCCCATTTCAGGGGCTAGAAGAGACAGATGATGGTTTCCCCGGGACCGCAAAGGCCAGCACCAAGCAGTAGAAACAGGAAAATAGCACACACCATGGATTAAGATTGTAGATCTAGAAGCAAAATTCTAGCTTTTCATAAATGAAGGAAAAAACGAAGTTTGTCAAACATCTGCCAGCCTTAAATTCATTGGCATCATTCATGTTCACTGAGCCCGTTAAATGAGCCCAGTTTCTACCTTCTCCCTGAAGTCCTAAGCAGTGGGCAAGGGTACATGAGAGATCTGCCTTCTCCCTCACTCCCTGCATCTTTTGTGGACTGTCTTTTGCTTTAAAAAAAAAAAAAAAAAAAAAAAAAAACAAAACGATCCCGGTATGGGTGCACTGGAGGTGAGCACCATACCCCACAAAGCAACACCTCCTCAGCCCATTTTAAAGTTGAGACAGGATCTCCCCATCTAGCCTCCCAGGGAGTTAGGATTGAGCCCAAGGCTTCTGGAGTGTCAGGCAAGCCCTCCACCAACTGAGCTACATCTCCCTTAACTGCATTTGCATTTGGAAAAAAAACAAAACCGGAGAAACTAACCTTGGTCTCGAGTTTACAGAACTGTGCTTCCCCCTGCCTCCCCAGTGTTGGGGTTAAGGCGTGTGACACCATCACCCGGCCACAACACTCTTTCTAATCCTTCTATGTAATTTGTAAAAAGTAATCGAACACGTCCAAGGACATTTTTTCCCGTGTTCATTATTAAGTCAACCTTCCAGCGTCTTCGGCGTGCGGTGCTGTGATGCAGGCTCACTGAGGTACAGCTGAGCACCTCACTCCAGACCCCAACATTCTGAAACCATGGAGTCTGCGAAGGTGGCTATGGAACTCTCTGGAAGGGACTCAGGGACCAAGGCTCCTGAACTTGCCTCAGCCCGCATCTGACCGACCACTAGATCCCAGAACTCAGTCAGATAGGCGCCTAGTCTCTGCTCAGGGCTTCAGGGCTTCTTCTAGCCGTGCGCCCGGCACCCCCAAGGCACCACCCCACGCTCAGACCTGCCCTTGGCCTGTTCTTGACCATGGAACAACTTCCAGGTCGGATTTTCACACGGGAACCCCGGTTCCCTGTTTGCACTGGAGCAGCAGCAGAGATGGGGGCGTCGGGGGGGGGTCGGTTGTCTCCAGCCAAGGTTGCACGCACCGTACCCGGAGGCTGCTGCCACCCACGCGAGGACTCCCCGGGCTCCACCCGCCACCTGCCCTCCGCCGGCGCACTGCCGCCCCCGCACCGGTTGCTCCCCAGCATCGCGCGCCACTTTTTTCACGGGCCAGGGACACTCACTTGCTGGAAGTCATCGCGGATTGCTCTGGCCACCTCTCTGCCGACTGCACAGCTGGTTGTGTCCCAACTCGAGAAGGAAAAAGCTGTGGGGACCGTGACCGCCCACATCTCACAGACCCCGCCCAGGAGCTGGATCTTGCCAGGCGTCCACGCTGCCCTCCAATAGTTTAGTCATTGTTCGGGTTGGTCCATTGTGACTGTGCGGGCCAGGGTCTCACGCCCTGGGAACTGCGGTGGTCCCTGCGGCCACCACCGCCCCAGCCTTTCCTACTAGAAGAGTTGGGAGCTCAGCTCTTCATAAACTACGACATCCCAAGGACAGTTCTGAGGCTTGCCTTTCAGATGAAGAAATTGAGGCAAGGTGGGGGTAACCAAACTGTAAGTAGAGTTACCCTGCCTTAACCCACTTTGGGTGTATTTTATTTCCCTGAGGTTCAGTGCTAAGAATGCAAGCCACCTCTGCTCTACCCGCAGGGCAGTCCACCGCACCTCCTTGGTGGGCACGTCTTTCTGGGGGAAATGGAGTGGATTCGGCATTTCCCCCAAACTCCAGGATAGACTAGAACTGGGTGAGGTTGGGCGAAGCCCCAGGGCTTTCCCTTCAGAAGCAAAAGGCGTCACTAGTCTTGTGTTCTCGCTCCAGGGTCGTCCTCCCGGATGCGGGCCGATCCTCGCACCGAGTGGTTAACCTGGGTGCACACGGGCCGATAGTTTCGCAACGTGGCCCCTGCTTCTCTCCAGATTGGTCCTTTTTCTCCCTGGGTCATCAAGCATTTCTGTTCACCCTGCCCCACTCCTAGATCTCCCTGTCCCTCTGCCCCTACCTGCCCTTCCACAGTTCTCCCTAACTCGACCTTTGCCCTACCTGCACCTTCCCGGACACTCCACTGCAAATCGTCGGGACAAGACCCAGGAAAGTAAAGCTGCAACCTAGTCCAACCCCCCTCACAAGAACTTAACTCGCCACAAGATGCCTTTGTGCTTGGTTTAAAAAAAAAAAAAAAAAAAAAAAAAGAATTTCACACGAAATTGTTCCGCATTTGCATTCGTGAAAGCCTTTTCGAAAGGCATTGGGGGTGGTTTTCGATTGTTTTGTTCTTACGCAGCCAAATTGCATGCAAAAGGCTAGTTTCACTTAGGATCTCGTGGGATTCCCTGTGAACACGCGGTACATATGCATTTCATCATACCTTGCTGCATCGCAAAAAAGGAAGTAAGGTTAAAAACGAAGTAATCCCAAATACGCAACCAGTTAGGAACAATACAGTTATAGATAGGCAAAAATAGGTGTCTGTGGTGGAGTACACCTGTAACCCAGCGCTCGGAAGGTAGAGGCAGGAGGATCAGAATTCAAGGTCACTCTTAGTTACATGTGAGTATACAACCTACAGAATGGGGCGGGGAGGGGTGTGTGTGTGCGCGCCAGCTGTACACCTGACAGGGGGTTACCGTAGACAATACAAATAACTCAAAAAACGAACAAAGTCATTTTTTTTCCCCTAGTTCCAACTCCATCATTGGTTTTGGCTTTTTGTTGTTGTTGTTGTTTTCCCCTTTTTGTGGTGGATATGAATTCAATTGTGGCTATCGACGTGGCAGGTTTCAGGCCAGGACAAAAGGCTGTGTGTGGTGCCTGTTAGCACGCCAAAGTGCATGCTGGCCCCCAGGCATCCTCAGTGTCACAACTACCTGTGGTTCTTTACAGTTTTTCTCACCCCACCCCCCCTACCCTAAACTTCTCCTGCGCGCATGGGGGTGCATGGGCTTCCCTCCCCTGCCTTCTCAGCCCCTTATAACCCTGCCATTTCGGCTACGCACACTCTTGGTTTTTCTGTTTTTGTCTCCCTCTCTTCGCCCCTTCTCTATTTCTCCTTTCTCTCGGTGGCCCTCACCCACCCACCCAGGCCAGGCTGCCGCCCGGCCGGCCGCGTTCACTTTACTAATCCACTATTTTCTCTCTGTGCTCCGAGGACTCTTCTCCAAGTGCCTCCGGCTGTACGCTCCCTCCCCTCAAACCTCCCGGCGGCGGCGGGGGCATAAATAAACAAGGGCCTCCTAACCTAACCTGCTGCTGATTCCACTCGCCTAAAGTAAATATGGACCATTTGCTTCTGCTGGCTTCTGCCATCCACCATGTTTGACTCCAAATTCTAGAGTGTGCCTCCTGGCCGGCTCCTTCCCTCTACCTGCTGTCCTCCGCTGTGATCCGGGGCATCACCTCTCCGTCTCTGTCTCCAGGAGCCTGCGACGCCTCTCTCCCTCCCCGCGCCCGGGGAACCGGTCACGTGGGAAGATTCCGTCACTCCCTCCACCAGCTCTCTCCTCATCTCCTAGGTGAGTGTCACCCTGGAGCTGCCTGCTTCGTCTTGCGGGAGCCTGCTCTTACTGTGAAAGTCACAAAGTGTGTGAGGATGCTCCTTTCACCCTCCTGGTCCCGCATCGCGTAGAAAGGGTCCCCTCTCCTCTGTGATTTGGGACCTTTCTATCTGGCAAGTCTCCCAGCCTGCTTGAGGATGCCCCAAATTGAAATTCCTGTGGCCAGGGCACTTCTCTCTCTCCCCCTCCCCGTCTCCTCCTCTCCACCAGGACTCAGCTCCACCCCGGGGCTTCCCTCCTTCCCCTAAACGCTGCCTGTCCTGTTTCTTCCTGGCGCCCTCCTGGACCTCTACCGCAATGGAATTCTTTCTCTGGTAAAATTCCTGTTTGTGACCCTTGTCCCTCTTGTGTCTCAGCTCCCTTTGGAATTGGAGCCTTCCCTCTGGAGGAGTCGGTGTGCAAATCTTTCTCTTTTCATCCTCGGACTCAGGGATTGCATTAAAGCCACAATGTCTTGCCACTAATGGCTTGAACTCTATACAGATCCATGGCCACATCAGGACACACCCAGTTTTCAAATTCTACAGATCGACAGCTTCTGCCAACTGCACCAGCAAATGATCCCAAAAGTCTCCAGTCGCTAAGCTTTTTCTACTCCCTCCCTCCCTCCCTCCCTCCCTCCCTCCCCTCTTTCTCTCTCTCTCTCTCTCTCTCTCTCTCTCTCTCTCTCTCTCTCTCTCTTTCTTGTTTTTCAAGACAGAGTTTCTCTGTGTAACAGTCCTGGCTGTCCTGGAACTCTGTAGACCAAGCTGGCCTTGAACTCAGAGAGACCAGACTGTCTCTGCTTCCAAGTGCTGGGATTTAAAGCATGGGCCATCACCCTATACTCTTAAAAAAAACCTCTTATCTCTTTACTTTCTTTGCTCTCTGCTCCCAGAAAGAAATCTTGTAAAACTATTGTGTAAACTCTTTATCTCAGGATTTGTAAATTCACTGGGTATGGTTTAAAGACCTGTAAAATCTGTAACAAAAGTTAACTTAAAAGTTATAACAAACTGGGCGGTGGTGGCACACGCCTTTAATCCAGCACTTGGGAGACAGAGGCAAGTGGATGTCTGTGAGTTTGAGGCCAGCCTGCAGAACTAGTACCAGAATGGCCAGGGCTATTACATGAGAAACCCTGTCTCAAAAAACAAACAAACAAAAAAGTTGAACAAGCCTGCAGGCACAGTGGTCCATGCCTTTAGGGAGGCAAAGGCAGGCAGATCTCTAAGTCCGAGGCCAGCCTGGTGTGCAAAGTGAGAACAGCCAAGACTACAAAGAGAAACCCTGCCTCAAAAAAAAAAAAAAAAAAAAAAAAAAAAAAAAGTAACAAAAGGTTGATAGTTAAAAAATCTCTAGATAAGGTAATCTTAATTTACTACAACAAACTATATATAGCTTGGGTTCAACTCTTGTTTCAGAAAATAGATGTTTTTAAATAGCAACCGTTGGGCTTGACTTAATCTTGGCTGACGACCTCTTCACTGTGGCTGGCAGCCACCTTTTCTAAAGCTAAAAGAGAGAACATACCATGTAATCCGCCACCATCTTGACTAAGATGACCACAAGGTAGAAACCAACTAAGGCAGCACTCACAAAATTCTGTAGTCCTTCTGAGCCCTCTGCTTATCCTGGCCTCTCCTTTTAGACTAAGGAGACAGCCAGTCTCCAAGGTTTTGCATTAGGATGGATTTTGTATGATGATTTTTGTCCTTCGAGTAAAAAATGTAGATAAGCAACAGCATATGTTTGATAGATAAGGTATTTTTGATAAATACAGTTTATATAAATTCCTAAGGTTATAAAGGCCTACTCAGAATAACAAAAGCTGACTGTCTTAGTCATTCTGCTATTGCTATGAAGAGACACCACGATGACCACGACAACTTTATATATATATATATATATATATATATATATATATATATATATATATAATGTATACAGTGTTCTACCTGCATGTATGTAGGCCAGAAGATGGCACCGGATCTAACTACAGATGGTTGTGGGCCACCTTGTGGTTCCTGGGAATTGAACTCAGGACCTCTGGAAGAGCAGACACTGCTCTTAACCTCTGAGCCCTCTCTCCAGTCTGACGACAACTCTTATAAAGAAAAACATTGAATTGGGGCTGTCTTACAGGTTCAGAGGTTTAGTCCATTATCAGCATGGTGGGAAGCATGGCAGCATGCGGGCAGACAAGGTGCTGGAGAAGGAGCTGAGAGCTCTACATCTGGATCCACAGGCAGCAGGAGAGAAAGAGAGAGCCACTGGCTTGGCTTGGGCTTCTGAGCCCTCAAAGCCCACTCACAGTGACACACTTCCGCCAACAAGGCCACACCTACTCCAACAAGGCCACACCTCCTAATAGTGCCACTCCCTGGTGACCAAGCATTCAAATCTGTGAGCTGATGGGGGCCTGTAGCAGGAATCTTAAAAGTTCTTATTAATAAAATCAGACCCGAGCCGAGTTATTGGGGTCAATGCTGGTAGATCAGAGAGACAGAACGAGCCACAGCTATCTCACCTTGCCAATTCCTCAGCTGGTCCTGTTTCCTCAGACTGGAAGCTTCTGTGTCCTCATCCCAATGGCTCTCAGCTGAACTGTTGCTAGAAGCCTGAATGCTTAACCAGCCACATGCTTAACCAGCCAAATTCTTAACCAGGCCAAAATCTTCTAGTTTCTGGTTCTCACACCTTATATATCTTTCTGCTTTCTACCACCACTCCCTGGGATTAAAGGCTGGCTTTCTGGGATTAAAGGCGTGTCACCATGCTTGGCTACTTCCAGTGTGGCCTTGAACTCACAGAGATCCAGAGGGATTTCTATCTCTGGAATGCTAGGATTAAAGGTGTGAGTGCCACCATTTTCTAGCCTTTGTATCTAGTGGCTGTCTGTTCTCTGACCCCAGATAAATTTATTAAGGTACACAATATTTTGGGGAACACAATACCACTACATCTCCTCTCTTTTTGTCTAAAATTAAAGAAAGCTTATAACTAATACAAGAAAAACTTCTTCAATAAGTATATGCAATATACAGTCAAGATTACATTAACAATGTCTAGTCCATTAACATTTGACAGATCCAGACCAAAAAACTCCATTATATATACTAACAATGTCCAGTCCAGTAACATCTGATAAACTCAGACGAAAAAATTTTCATTACTTATCTTATTTAAAACAAGTAGTTCCTTTTTAAAAGTAGATTCCATAATCTCCCTTTTTATCTTATCATATCCATATTCTTTCTCTTTTCTTTTCATAATAGATTCATTAGTCTACCTTTTGTCATTTTTATATCTTCCCCTTTTTCTTCAGTGTTGATTCAGTGATCTACCTATTTATCCTATTATTTCTTTATCTTTTTCCTCAGAGTAGATTCGATGATCTATCTCATATCCATATTCTCTTTTTCTTTTTGCTTTCTAGGGGTGAAGATATCTTTAGGGAATCTTGAAAAGAAAATTTTTGGGTTAATCATCAAGTCCTGTATCATTTGTCCAGTCTCTGCATAATAGGAAAGTTCAGGGCTTGTTTCAAGTCCTTGTTCAAGTAGTCTGTCAGGCTGGATTATCTCAACTAGTCCTCTTGAAATTGTTCTGACCAGTTTGTAGTCCAAAGTCGATTTTTCCATGGTGTTAATCGGCTTAATGGCTTTATCATAGTCCATGTGGAATCATCATTGTAGGATCCTGTCATCTTTTTGAAGATTTCAAAGTCACTGTTAGGCATGGTCATGGTTTCCAGCAGACTTTTTTTTTTTTTTTTTTTTTTTTTGCCTCCTCTGTGGTTTGGAGCAATCACAGTCTGAAAAATGTCTCTCTCTCGGAACCATGAACATTCTTCCCTAGTACAGGAAATCTTCACAGCAGTTTTTACCCACCATTTGTCTTGCCAAACTTTTCCAAACTGACCTTTGCCGATGCTTTCTTGTAACACGATGGTCCTGGCAATTCTTCTCTGAACCAGCAGCAGTAAACCCTTCGTCCCAGGTAGCAGCATCACCGCAGTCACCAACATGATGAGAAGGAGCTGGCAACGTGGAGCAGTAGCCACTGCTTCCATGGTCCCACCACTGTTTGTGGCTCAGTCCAGGCCAAAGCTTCTCCCAAGCCTCCTAGGCCGGCCTCAAACTTGGGATCCTCCTGCCTCTGTCTCCTTCAGCAAATCCTACCGGTGTGTGCCACCACAACTGACTGAGTGTAGTTTGGGCCTGAGCTGGGGCTCACAAGGCCACAGGCAAACAGCTTTTTCATGAATTCGTAACACGAACGTTGGGCACCAGATGTAGCATGAATCTTAAAAGTCCTTATTAATAAAATCAAACCCGAGGCAAGTTATTGGGGTCCATGTTGGTAGATCAGAGAGACAGAACAAGCCACAGCTATCTCACCTTGCCAGTTCGTCAGCTGGTCTTGTCTCCTCAGACTGGAGGCCTCTGAGTCTTCATCCAGAATGGGTCTCAGCTGAATTACTGCTCCAAAGCCTGAATGCTTAACCAGCCATATGCTTAACCAGCCAAATTCTTAACCAGGCCAAAATCTTCTAGTTTCTGGTTCTCACGCCTTATATATCTTTCTGCTTTCTACCACCACTCCCTGGGATTAAAGGCTGGCTTTCTGGGATTAAAGGCGTGTCACCATGCTTGGCTACTTCCAGTGTGGCCTTGAACTCACAGAGATCCAGAGGGATTTCTATCTCTGGAATGCTAGGATTAAAGGTGTGAGTACCACCATTTTCTAGCCTTTGTATCTAGTGGCTGTCTGTTCTCTGACCCCAGATAAATTTATTAAGGTACACAATATTTTGGGGAACACAATACCACTACAGGGGCCATTCTCATTGAAACCACCACACTGACTTAGAGATGTATGTCTAACCACATCTGTCTTTGCTAACTGTTCAACACCAGGCTTCCAGAAAAATTTAGTAACAACGTATGTTTGATAAATAAGGTATGTTTGATAAACACAGTTTATAAGATCTGTTTAAGCTCACAAAAACCAACTTGAAGATATATGTCTAGCCTCTTGGTCTTTGCTAAATTTGTTAAGCTTTAGCTATTGGATAAACTGAGTCATACCAGAAACTGAATAGGGTTCTCAAAAGAGATACAAATGACCAATAGAGTTTTTCTGCATTTTATTTTCTTCTTATCTGTGTATGCATGTTCACATGATGTGTGTATGGGGGAGGTATTGAAGGACAACTCTTCGGAGTTGGTTCTCTCCTTCCAGTTTTCGGGGGGCTCTAGGGCCAAATTCAGGTTGTCAGGTGTATAAAGAACTTTAACCTGCTGAGTCACTTCACTGGCCTTCGAGAACTATTTTTTAAAGTATTGAACATCCCTAGCCATCAAGGAAATGCAAATTACCTAGAGGTTCTGTCTCACCGCAGCTGGACCGGCTACCATCAAGCAATCAATGACAATAAACGCTGGCCAAGGAGTGGGTGTAAGGAATCCTGACACACTGGTGCTGGGTGTGTAAACTGCAGCCATGGAAATCAGTGTGAAAGTTCCTGAAAATGAGAAACAGCAGAGCATGGTGACACACGCCTTTAATCCCAGCACTGGAGAGGCAGAGGCAGGAGGCACTCTGTGAGATGGAGGCCAGGCTGGTTTACATACCACGTTCCAGGCCAGCCAGTGATACACAGTGAGACCTGGTCTTAAAAAATAAAAGAGAGAGAGCTAGAAATAGATTTCTGTTTAACCCAACTATACCACGCCTGAGCACATGCCCAAAGGACTCTACCCCACCACAGAGATGCTTATACATCCATGTTCATTGCCAGTCTATTCACAATAGCTAGGAAATGGAACCAGCCCAAGTGTCCATCATCCACTGATGAATAGACAGTGAGAATGTGGAACATATGTACAATGGGATTTTTTGTTTTGTTTTGTTTTTTGAGACAGGGTTTCTCTGTGTAGCTTTTGGAGCCTTTCCTGAAACTCACTATGTAGACCAGGCTGGCTTTGAACTCACAGAGATTCACCTGCCTCTGCCTCCTGAGTGCTGGGATTAAAGGTATGTGCTACCACTGCCCGGGCATACAATGGGATTTTATTAAGCTATAAAGAAAAATGACATCATGAAATTTTTAGTTAAGTGTATAGAACTGGAAAATAATTATACTAAGTGAGGTGACCTAGACCCAAAAGATAAATGTCTCCAATGAGAATACTAACTTCTCATTTTCATATATGTGTATTTCTGTGGGAGTGCATGTAGAGGCCAAAAAAAAAAAAAAAAAAAAAAAAAAAAAAACCGAGAAGGCGGCTCCTGAGAGGGTAAGATGTGCTGACTAGATTTAAGTCAACGTCAACTACACAGGTTAGAGTCATTTGAGAGATGGGACTCTCAAATAAGAAAATGCCTCCATAAGACTGGGCTGTAGGCAAGCATGTAGAGCACTTTCTTAAGTAGCAATCAATGGGGGAGGGCGGGGTGGGAGAGGGCCCTGCCCATTGTGGCCCTGGGTTGGTGGTCCTGGGTTCTATAAGAAAGCAGACTGAACAAGCCATGAGAGAGTAAGCCATTAGGAAGCATTCCTCTATGGCCTCTGCATCAGCTCCTGTCTCTAGTTCCTACCCTGTTTGAGTTCCTTTCTTGACTTCCCTCAGTGATGACTGCTATCCAGAAGTGTAAACTGAAATAAACCCTTTCTTAGTTAGGGTTTCTATTGCTGTGAAGAGATACCATGACCATGGCAACTCTTATAAAGGTAAACATTTAGTTGGGATGACTCACTCACAGTTCAGAGGTTCAGTCCATTATCATCATGGCGGGACATGGTGGTACGCAGGCAGACATGGTGCTGGAGAAGTAGCTGAGAGTTCTCTATCTTGCAGGCCACACAAAGTGGTCTGAGACACTGGTTGGTATCTTGAGCATAGGAGACCTCAAAGCTCACCTCCACAGTGACACACTTCCCCCATCAAGACCACACCCACTCCAACAAGGCCACACCTCCTAATAGTGCCACTCCCTTTGGGGTCCATTTTCTTTCAAACCACCACATCTCCCCAAGTTTCTTTGGTCATAGCATTTCATCCTAGCAATAGTAACCCTAACTAGGACAGGAGGGGAACAGAACACATGTGATATGAAAGTGAAAGGGGGTAATAGTAATACTGAAGTGGAAAGGTTTAAGTGAGGCAGGAGCTAGGGAGATGGGAGAGAGGAAGGGGTACAGGGAGAGTCAGCTAAAACTAAGTATGTATAAAAATGCCATAAGGAAACGGGCTACTTAGTAAGCTAATTAAAACAGAAAAGAAAAATAATTTTAAAACGAACAAGAATATTCAAAGAATATTCAGCCTCGGTTCCAGTGAATGCCAAGCTCTCAGCCAACAGAAGGTGTCAACCAGAGGGGGGTCCTCAAGTAGCATATATCTTTTCTACTCCAAATGGGAAGATGGATGTTGCACATTCTTTGACAAGACCAACCAGTTAAGTGTAGCGCTGACCGTGACCGAGTAGGAAGGAAAGAAGTACTAGTGCTTTCTCAGGAGTGGTAACCGCCTCTTTCAATCCTTCCTGTCAGGCTGGAAAAGACTAAGGCTGGGGGCTGGAGAGATGTCACCAAAGGGAAGAACTCTTGCTGCTCCTGCAGAGAGCCAGATTCGGTTCCTAGCACCCACATGGTGGTTCACATACTGTTACTCTAGCTGCAGGAAATCTGATGCCTTTTTATTTTTGGTTTTTTGAGTTTTTGTTTTTTGGGATTTTTTTATTTTTTTGGTTTTTGAGACAGGATTTCTTTGTGTAGTTTTGGTGCCTGTCCTGGATCTTTCTCTACAGAACAGGCTGGCCTTGAACTCACAGAGATCTGCCTGGCTCTGCCTCCCGAGTGCTGGGATTAAAGACATTGCACCACCACCACCCGGCCTGATGCCTTTTTATGATCTCTGAAAGTGCTTAGTATGTGCTAATACATAGGTATTATAGGCAGGCTACATATATATGACATGTATGTATAAAATTAGTATATTTATATTTATCCTGAGTCTGTAACTGGTTGTATGGCTGTAACCAGTCTGCCAGGTAGAAGGATATTTTACAAGAAACTTGTGTTCCCTGCTTTGGCTATCAGAGTGTTGAAACAATGGACCCAAGACACTGGAATTTGCTCAGGAATCTTACTCTGCAAGAAAGAGGCTAAAACCAAGGCAGCCCGAGGGGGAACTTGTCTCCAGAAAGGGATTTGCAGTTTGTCAGACTACCTTGCAGAGAGACTAGAGACAGACGATAATGGACGGAACACACCTTGACTAGGGACTTATTAGCTATGAATAACCTTTACTTAAATCTAAACCTCATGTCTGTGCCCCTGGGATGGACAGGGAGGAGTCACTTGATCTCTTTGTCCCTCTCCTCAAGTGACCACACTGAGTAAATCTCCTTTTTCACCTCTTCACTATGAGTTTAGCTCTTTTAACTGGCTGATTGAGAATGTGCCACCATGCCTGACTTGCCAGGGTGCCAGGCCACAGACCCGGACCTCCACTCCTGTAGCAAGGCTAAGTCAGACTGTTGTGGTAGTCATGAGCCAGGACTTGCTTGCATACACAAATTCTGCCTCTAAAGCAGGTGCTGGCTCTCCTGCCTCCCATCCCCCACACCCTATCTAACTAGGAAAGATCTTCACCTTCACAGCCTTTCTGGAGACTAGAGTGGGAAAGTGTTCATTCGGTTGTGATTTGTGACTGGCCCTCAGGGGGTCAGAGAGACGCTGATCTTCCCCTGCTTGTCTGAGAATAGATGACAATGTCAACAGCAGTGGGATGTGGCCCAGAGACACAGTTCCAGGCTACTGCTCCAGGAGTTCTTTTCTTTGGACACCTCTCCTCAGGTGAAGCCAGGATTCTTACCTTCCTTAATCATTCTCCACTTTAGCTTTGGAGGCAGGGTCTCTCTCTCTCTGAATCTGGAGCTCACCTATTAGTCTAGATTGGCTAGCTAGTGAGCGCCAGGGATCTGCCTGTTTCCACCCCTTCAGCACGGGGGCTACAGACACATACCTCCCTCCATGCCCCAGTGCTGAAGATTCGAACTCAGGTTCTTATGCTTATATAACAAGCACATACTGACTATCCATCTCTCCTGCCCCAAAGGGAAAGATTATTTTTAATGTCTTCCTTCCTTCCTTCCTTCCTTCCTTCCTTCCTTCCTTCCTTCCTTCCTTCCTTCTTTCCTTCCTTCCTTCCTTCCTTCCTTTTAGATAGGCTCTTACTGTGTAGCTCTGGTTGGCCTGTAACTTGCTATATAGACCAAGCTGGCTCCAAAATCACAGAGATCCACTTGCCTCTGCCTCCCAAGTGCCGGAATTAAAGGGTAGGGTTTCATTACATAGCTCTGGCTGTCCTGGAACTTGCTATGTAGACCAGGCTGGCTTTGAACTCACTGAGGTCCACCTGCCTCTGCCTCCTGTCACTGATATTTAATATTCTTTTTTTGAATACTTACCTGACAGGGGAGATTCCAGGCAGAGGATTGTCTATTCCGCACGCACGTACTGGCTCCTGCGATTTCCCCAAACGTGGGAAACTACACTGCATAATTTATGATAGTGAGGGGCTTCATTCACACTCTCTCCTAGGGAACTACATAAACACACACACTCATACATACACATATATACATATATTCTTACTTGAAATTCCTGTGACAAAAGTAAATAAATAGTCAGTTGTGGTGGTGCACACCTTTAATCCCAGCACTCAGGAGGCAGAGACAGGCGGATCTCTGTGAGTTCAAGGCCAGACTGGTCTACAGGATTAGTTCTCAGACAGCCAAGGCTACACAAAGAAACGGGATGCACCGTATAACACAGGTTGATTGAAGAAAGAAGGCGCTCCAAGATGAAATTTTAAGGGCTATGTGGCAGCAGGAAGGTCCAGCCTTTCTGATGGACTGAATCCTGAACAGCCGCACAAAGGTATATTTATTGAAAGTCACACAAAGTATTTCCTCATATCAAGGTCCCTAATCTTTTTTTTTTGGGGGGGGGGAGTTTCGAGACAGGGTTTCTCTGTAGCTTTGGAACCTGTCCTGGACTAGCTCTGTAGACCAAGCTGGTCTCGAACTCACAGAGATCCACCTGCCTCTGCCTCCCGAGTGCCGGGATTACAGGCGTGCACCACCACCGCCCAGCTAAGGTCCCTAATCTTATTTACATGTCTTACTGAAGGAGAGCATCACAGGCCTCCATGACTCTGGTCCTTTATTATGTACCGTTTACAATACTCAATGATACAAGAACCTCAGGTGTGCCTGAGGCGTCCTGTGACCAAAGTCATGGGATGGCTGTAAAGCCCCTTCACCAAAACAGTTCAACAGATCATGGGAAACAATCACAGTTTTCCACAAGGATTCTTGAAGGTATTTCTAAAAAAACAGCTGTTCGTTCTAATATCTACCCCATACACTGATTCTGCTAAATTCCTACAACATTTCCCCCTTTTGTTTAAGCTACTTTAACTATGTTGAAGATTCTGCAGCCACACAGTGAAGACAGCCTTTCCTCTTCCGAGCTGTCCCACAGTCTTCTGTACATAAGTCAGAATACATTTGAAAGTCAGTAAAATTATTATAACAAAAGCAAGTATAACAATTGCTAGGATAAGAAACTTACCAAAATGATTCATAGGATTAAATGAAGGCTTTCCATATCTGCAAGTCTTTCCATGACACCCATTCCAGATACATCAGGTAACTTAACTACAAAGGTTTCCTTAATTTCTTGTCGTAAATCATAAATCATTCGAGAAGCCTCAGGGTGACTCAACAGAGGCATGTTAACCTTTTCCCAATCATACTTGCTTTCATTCAACTTTAAAGGTCTAATAGAATAAGTTGTAACATTCCAATCACATTTTAATTTAATTTGTTCCTTTATAGTCTCTAACTGATCTCCCAAAAGTAACACAGCTTGCCTCAAGTCAGCTGTTTCATTAATTATCTCACTGTCTACTATTCTGGTGAGCCCGGAGTTCTGCAGAACGCCGATGCCAGTCTCTAACAGACTCCGCCGCAGTCTGACTTTCTCTCTGAAGGGTCCACTCCCGCTCTTGCAGCAATAGCGGTCAATGCAACAACTCCCATAACTACAACAGTAATCCGTCCAGTCATCCCGCGTGTTCCTTTGAATACTCTCTCAGCAAGTTTCTGGACTAGAATCAGCACAGGTGAGTCTTGCCATGGTCTCAACAACTTCATCGGTATCCAGATTGCTGGACTTGCTCTAAGAATATATAAACTTTACAGAAGTGACATCAAATACCATGCTGGCATTAATAAAAGGTATAGAGAGTACAACGCTCACGAATGATACTGTCATTATTAGGGTGCCATTGTGTGGGCCCTTTCAATAATTTATATGGTAATGGTACACGTGCTACAAAAGTGTGACTTTGATTCAATCTAAAGGACGAAGTATAAGTACCATCATAAACACTTAAATTTCCTTTCCAAAATTTAAGAGATCATAAGGCACTTACCCATTTCCAGAAATTAGTCTGAGCTGAATTGCCAAATTGTAACATAGAACCTGACATTGCAGCTCCCTGCCATTGGATAGGTTCAACAGTGGAGCTAATTTCTAAAGTTCCATTCAGACTATATTCTGCCGTCTTACCTCTGAATGAGAACATTTTCCTCAAGGGAAGCCATATGGGCTCCAGTCAATGACATCTCCATGGGAGATATTAATGAGCACCTGAGGTTTCTCACCTTTACATTGCTGCCAATGTACCCAGTCAGATTCCTTGTTGGTAACCCAGGTAGATTTATGGAACCAGGAGCATTAATTTCCTGTCCTCTAAAGCCAGATGCATGAAGCATATCAAATTTATCATGAAAATTCTGGGCAGTGCTGTGATTAACTAAAGATAGCCAAAATTGAAAAGTTATATTTCGACAGTGAGTTCCATTACTCGTGCAAATAGGAATCCCTTGAGCTCCCACAGCAGAGCTTGCAATTTCCTCACCCTCTTCCTCAGGCTTAGCAGGTTCTCTGTGGTCATAAGGGCCAAGTAGCCAAGAGGATTTATTGACCACAACAGGAATATCCGTATCTCCCCAACTTGCTCCTTTGTTAATCCGAGGACTGGGAACATAAGCCCAGTGACTATGATCCTCAGTCCCTGTCACCTGTACAGTTACCCAGACCGCATGGCGAGGGACAGAGTTGTAGCACTCAAAGGCCAGCATTCTTGGCCAGCCCAACTATTGCTTCTCCTTTTTCAGTCAATTTCTTAAGCTGTCCCCATGGAGGAGGATCAGCTGTCTGCTTCAAAGGCTTTCTATATCTTTTTCTCCCCAGAGCTGTATTATTCATCTCAGCAGCCAAGGCCTCAGGGAGACTTCTCTTGCTCATGTCTAAGTTTTACTAATTTTGATGGTATCCACAACTTCTTGTCCCCCGCGGAAGCAGAAGCATAACCTCAACCCCATCGTAACACCTTCCATTTTCCATACTGATACCATGACATCCTTGTAATGCACAGGCTGATTTAATTCAGCGGTTTTTTTCTATGGTCCAGTGTCTTACAGCAGCTGTTGTCCCTGTTTCATTAACATTTAAAACATTTAAAGTTAGTAAAGCATTATCTAATCTATCTCTGGGGGTCCTCATATCCCCCTCTTGTTTTATAAGCATCTCTTTTATAAAGAGTGTGACTAGATCTTTCAACAACTGCTTATCCTGTGGGATTATATGGCATTCCTGTAATATGTTTTATGTTCTAATGTGCAAAAAATTGTTTGATTTCACTGGAAATATAAGCAGGAGCATTATCAGTTTTAATTTGTATTGCTATAGCCATGTAAGACATTGTCTTTGATAAATGTGCAATTACAGAATCAGCCTTTTCAGAACGTAAGGCAAATGTCCATTGAAATTCAGAGTATGCATCAGTAATATGATGAACATATTTTAATTTTCCAAATTCTGCTAAATGAAATACATTTATTTGTCAAATTTCACTCCTTTGAGTGCCCTTAGGATTACTTCCTGAAGGTAAAGGAACTTGATTATACATAGAACAATTAAGACAGTTTTTTATAATCTCTTTAGTTTATTGCCAGGTTATGGAAAATTTATTCTTCAAGCCTTTGCTGTAAACATGATAGGTTTGGTGTGGTTTTTTTGTTTTGTTTTTTTGTTTTGTTTTGTTTTTTGTTTTGTTTTGTTCGAGACACAGTTTCTCTGTGTAGTGTTGTTGCCTGTCCTGGATCTCGCTCTGTAGATCAGGCTGGCCTTGAACTCACAGAGATTCACCTGGCTCTGCCTCCTGAGTGCTGGGATTAAAGGTGTGCACCACCACCACTCAGCCCCTAACATGTTTTTTATGAAATTCTGAAGCTTCTAATACATTTCCTATTAATAGTTGGTCAATTTCTTCATTTCCTTTTGCTAATGGCCCAGGCAATCCAGCATAAGACTGAATACAGGTAATATAAAGTGGGCAATTCCTCTCTTGGATTGCCTGTTGTAGTTGTATAAATAATAAAGTTAATTCTGAATTATCAGGAATAAGTTCAGCAGTTTCGATATGTAATACAACCCCTCTGCATATTGAGAATCAATAATTATATTAAGAGATTCATTAAAGTCTAATAAAACCAGTAGAATGCATACAACTCTGATTTTTTTAACTGAAGCATAGACTCCGAACCATTTCATCTCTGTTTCCTGCCCCACAACCAACCATTTCTAATTCACCTGTGTCAGCACGGAATGTACCAGCCTCAGAAAGAGGTGCTCTCCTCACCGGGCTGGGAAGAATCCATCCAGTTCTTTCCATGAACTGAAGTCTTTTACTTCTGGAGTATTTATTGTTGACTTCTCCTAAATAATTACTATAGGATCTTTGCCAGTCATTACTAATTACCCATAATTGTATAATTTCTACATTAGTATAAGGTACTACAATCTCAGCTGGATTTATTCCTGACAATTGACGAAGTCTTATTCTTCCTTCTTTTAAATGAATTCAGAAACCTTTTCTATACACATTTTACTTAACTTTTTACTTTAACTTTTACCCTGTTTATGAGATAAAAATATCCATTCTAAAATATTATCTTCCCTTTGCATAATAAGTCCAGTAGGGGAATGGGTAGAAGGTAAAATTACCAAAATACACTCAGTTGTGAGATCTAATGGATCTCTATAGGCATTCTGTATTTTCTGTTCTAGTTGGGTCAGCTCCTTTTCAGCTTCAACTATTAAATGCTTTGGACTGTTTAAATCTGAGTCACCTTGCAAAATTTGAAACAAATTACTTAATGGTTAATTTATAAAATACTCACATAAAGTTGGATAATTTAACATTTTCTGGGGAAAACCCTTCCAATGATATCGTTTTACTGGAACTGAAAAAGCAAAACTTTCTCTATGCTGTTCTCGTAAAGGACAGTAAAGAAGCAATCTTTTAAATCAACAACTATTATAGGTCATGCCTTAGGTAATAAGGTAAAGGAATTCCAGGCTGTAAAGGGCCCATGGGTTGAATTACTCTGTTTACAGCTCTCCATTTTCCAGATTGCCATTTTCCAGATTTCTCTTTTATTACAAACGTAGGAGAATTCCAAGGACTTGTGCTTTCCTCAGAGTGTGTTTAGCATCTAATTGTTCCTGTACCAGTTGCTCAAGCGCCTGCAATTTTTCTTTAGTTAAGGGGTACTGCTCCACCCATACCAGCTTTAATATCCCTTCCTGTCCTCCAGGCCCTTTACATTTAATCCATTCCACACTTTGTTTTACATTAGATAATGTTCCAGTTCCTGAAAACTGAATAGACACTTCTTGTAAAGGCCAGTTGGGATTTCATGATTTTTGAGAAATTATAGGTACATCAGCTTTAGTGTCTAGTCGGCCTGAAATCTCCATGCCATTTATTTGTAATTTTAGCTTTGGCCATTCATCATTAATAACAGTTTGTCAAAATACTTTCTTTCCAGTACTTTCTAAACTTTCTGTTCTACACACTGGAGCTGCTTTACCTTTAGATATGGAAGCAATAGTAATTGGACAATTCTATTAACAGCTTCTATTTGCGCAGTCTTTTTTACATCCATAAAAGCATTAAAAACAATCTCTATAGGATTTTAAGATGTAACTTTAGGGAATACTCACAGAGTATTTTTTTATAAAATTTCAAAAAGAGGATCCTTTTAATAGATCCCAAGTAACATGTTAATGAGACTTGCCAATTATTAAGTGAGGAACAAACAATTTACCTATATTTTATTTAGTGAAAAAATAACTTTTGTATGTTCTTTATCAGTAAGAGTTTATTTTTTATGAACTTTTTGTAGGGTAAAATGGTCAGCCAAAAAAAACCTCACCCTGTCCCTGAACCCAGAGCTAGTGAAAGAAACATACCCTGGCCCTGAAACCCCAACAAGTGAAAGAAACATGTTAGTCCTGAACCCAGAACCTTAGAAACACACCCTGACCCTGAAACATACTTTGGCCCTAGAACCAGAGCCAGTGAAGGAAATACACCCTGGCCCTAAACTAGAGCCAAAAGGCTAAAAAGAGTCAGGGAAAGAAACAGTTTGGCCTTGACTCCAAAGACAACTTTGCTCCTGACCATCTAAACCAACCAATCCCTGAGCAGAAAATCTTCTCCCTGGAAAAACTCCACCCCTAAGAAGCCCTATAGAAGGCCCTCTGCCTGGTCAGGGGTTGGCTCTCCTTCTCCATCCTGGCAGAGGCGGCCACTCTCCTGGACGCCTCCTTCCCGGATAAATCTTTCTTAAGAGTTTTAGATGAAGATCTTTCGCTAATGAAGGGAACAGAACCTTTGCTGAGATGTCCCCTTGCAGGACTGAGCAGAAAAAGTAACAACTTGTCACCAGAGCCTGAGGAGCTTGATGTATGTCTGCAGGGGGTTCCCCTTTAGCGGAGGGAAGCGAAGAAGTAACATCTTAGGCTGGACCTAAGAAGACACGGATACCTGTGCTAGATGTTCCTTTAGGGGAGCAGAGCAGAGGAAGAAAAAGAGGACACCTCTGCTGGGAAGCCCCTTTGAGGTGAGGGGGAGCAGAGCTCAGCTGTAATGGCTCTCTCTAGGAGAGGAGCAGGATTGCTACATCCTGCTGGGGGACCATCCCCCACCATACCACAACTTCCTGAGAAGTCAGGATGCCTTTCCCTCCAGAGCTGCCCCTCACAGCTTCAGGTGTAGTCTGACTCCTGTTCCCTGGTCTACAGAGCCAGTTTCAGGACAGTCAGAGTTACAAAGAAAACCTGCTTCAGAGGGGAAAACAGCAACATGTACTCTAAATTGCACAGCTACCTCTCCAGTCATCTTTCTTTCTTTCTTTTTCTTTTCTTCTTCTTCTTTTTTTTTTCTTTTTTTTTTTTTTTTTTTAGGCAGGGTTTCACTGTGTGTCTTAGGCTAGCCTGAACACACAGTTTCCCACAAGCTCCCCTGGCCCCACTGTTAATATTCTGATTCTCCCCTTGAAATCCCACCCCTTGGCACCACCCTGAGTCCTGATGTAAAAGTCTCCTTCTAAGGAAAAACTCCTCCCCTTCCTCTCTCCTGCTTTTCCTTCCATGAGGTGTGCACCCCTTGACACCTCTCTCTCTCTCTCTCTCTCTCTCTCTCTCTCTCTCTCTCTCTCTCTCCCTCTCTTTCCCCCTCTTTCCTAGCTTTCCCTTCATTTCTCTATTATAATAAACTCTCCATTTGGATGCAGCATCTGGGTTGTGAATTACTGGCCACCTCTGCTGCCATACCCACATGGCATGCATCTGCCCAGCATATTTCTCCAAAAAATTATTCCTCGGTTTGGGGTTCCTGCTTCTCTTCAGTCTGACAATGGCCCAGAGTTCACCTCTCAGATTTCTCAGACACTAGCTAAGGCTCTTAACATTCCTTGGCATTTTCATATTCCATACCGTCCTCAAACCTCAGGAAAGGTGGAGCGTACCAACCGGTCTTTAAAAACTATTCTTGGGGCTGGAGAGATGGCTCAGAGGTTAAGAGCACTGACTATTCTTCCAGAGGTCCTGAGTTCAATTCCCAGCACCCACATGGTGGCTCACAACCATCTATAGTGAGATCTGGCACCCTCTTCTGTGTACATAATAAATAATTTTTTAAAAAAATCTATTCTTACTAAGATGTCACAGGAACTTCACCTTGACTGGGTAAGATTATTGCCTCTAGCTCTTCTCAGGCTCAGGGCTCTTCCTAAAAAGCCTCTTTCAATTTCTCCATTTGAACTAATATATGGAAGGCCAGTTCTAACACCAGGCCTTTTATCCAACCCTCCAACTGTTCCAGATAGCCTATTAACTCCTCTTTTATGTCACCTAAGGTCTATTCTATGGAGCTATGCAGACTGTTCATTACCTCAGCCGTGTGACAATAATTGTCCACCTCCAATCCACATCGGGGATCAGGTTCTTCTCTTTCCTCCAGGCCAGCGCCCTTCACCCCTTTCCCTTAAGTGGCAGGGACCTTTCAAGGTAATTCTTGTGACTCCTACAGCTGCTAAACTCAAGGGCTTTCCTCACTGGGTCCACCTGTCTCACCTAAAACCTTTTATCTCACCTCCATCCCAGAAAAATCTCTCTTCATATACAGTAAAACAAACAGGGCCTTGTACTCTCAAGCTCCAGAGGACATCAGGATCCACTGCCTTGTCACCAATTCCAGAGGAATAAGGTATCACCCCTTCCTTTCCCAACGAGGCCCTCACAGAGCCGGAGGCAAAGAGGACCATCAGAAATATCCAGGCGGTAAGGAAAAATGTAATACAACAGTCTATCATTGTACAATACTCAGCAACTGATCACCTGCGTTTTCTAAATGCTAAACTAATGAAGGAAACAGGTGCCTTAAATAAACTACCTCTAACAAGGCTTGTCTCAGATAAAAATTAAGCAGAGTACTAAGGCCAGATCTACCTTAGATAAATGTCACATGTCTCCATCTGGGCAGGCCAGATCTACTTCAGATAAATGCCAACTCCAAAAATAAAATAATAATGATTCTGTTTACTCTAAGCTTTTTTATGTCACCAGTATCTTGTCAGACAAAAGGTTCCTAGCCACACCATGAAGGATGGACAGCTGCAGAACAAGGGGACAGCAGAACTTCATTCCTGGACCCCCAACATCATCCCAGGACTTCACAAGCTACCCTCCCCATTTCCCCCAAGAGCCAACCGATGCCCACTATTCAGCCGGAAGCAGTCTTTGAGAGAAACGACACCCCATACCCACTCAACCACAATTTTTTCTTTTTTAAAAAGAGTCAGGGATCGCCGGGCGGTGGTGGCGCACACCTTTAATCCCAGCACTTGGGAGGCAGAGGCAGGCGGATCTCTGTGAGTTCGAGGCCAGCCTGGGCTACCGAGTGAGTTCCAGGAAAGGCACAAAGCTACATAGAGAAACCCTGTCTCGAAAAACCAAAAAAAAAAAAAAAAAAAAGAGTCAGGGATCATAGATTCACAACATGCCCCTACGGTTGGGCATGGTTGCGCATGTCCGGCCACCCTAGACACTTCCACCTAGTCGTTCCGGGTCAAAATAGCCAGTTCTGGGTCAAAACATCTCTCGTGACCAGGACCTCATGGCTTTGCATGGTTGTGTAAAGTGTGCAACGCAACCATGTGATCTACGCGCATTCGTGGAGTAACCACATGAACCTGTGTATGCATGCGTGACCCAGTCTTTATAAGCAGGCGCCATATTCCTGGTTTTCTTCTTTATGCACGTGTCCTTCCTCAGGCCTGAGCACACTTGTCTCTCTCTCTTATCTTAATAAAACTCGTTATGGATTCTGTCGTGTTCATGACATTTCCTCGAAGGGTAAGAGCACCGGCAAATAACTAACAATGTCGTCCTGTGCTCCCTGTTCCCATGACAGGCTGGAGGGCTAGGTTAGGTGTAGCATGAATCTTAAAAGGTCTTATTAATAAAAACAAACCCAGAGTCAGGTATTGGGGTGAATGCTGAAAGATCAGAGAAACAGAACAAGCCACAGCCACCTCACCTTAATAACTTCTCAGCTGATCCTGTTTCCTCAGACTGGAAGCCTCTGAGTCCTCATCCAAATGGATCTCAACTGAACTGCTGCTCAAAGGCCTAAAAGCTTAAAAAGCCTAGTTCCTGGGTTTCATGCCTTATATACCTTTCTGCTTCCTGCCATCACTTCCTGGGATTAAAGGTGTGTGTCACCATGCCTGGTTCAGTTTCCAGTGTGGCCTTGAAATCACAGAGATCTGGATGGATCTCTGCCTCCAGAATATTAGGATTAAAGGTATGTGCTACTACTGCCTAACCTCTGTGTTGAATATTGTGGCTGTTCTGTTCTCTGACTCCCCAGATAAGTTTATGGGGTGCACAATATATCAACCACAGCTAGGACTGGAAACCCTGGCATACGAGTCCACCAAGAGAATCTTTTTCCTTTTCTCAGAGCGTCCTTTGCTCAGAGTTGGGCTGACTCACAAGCCCCTCTTCTCCTTGGGATCTTTCCTGTCACTCTCAGGGACAGCTTAAGAAATAATTATGTCTACATAAATCATTCAGGATTATAATCTGGCTGTACTCAAAGATCAGAACCACAACTACAAGGCCTCAAAAATGCTAATAGATTCAGATATCACTGCCAACAGCTAAAAGAATGTCTCTCCTTATCAAGGTCTATTCAGGCTTAAGAATATGAACCACAGTTGGGCGGTGGTGGTGCACACCTTTAATCCCAGCACTCAGGAGGCAGAGCCAGGCAGATCTCTGTGAGTTTGGGGCCAGCCTGGTCTACAGAATGAGATCCAGGACAGGCTCCAAAACTACACAGAGAAACCCTGTCTCAGGAAAAAAAAAATGTGAGCCTCCCTGTCCTTGCTAACTTCACTGAGCTGTAACTAACTAGGAAACCTGTATATTCAGATTTAAGTCATATGTATGCTCTCAAAGTTATAAATACATCTAACAGATTTTGTTCCCCTAGAATATGGCATTTAATATAAAAGCCTTTTTATGATAAAGAGACCCTGTATCTCCTCCAAGAAGACAGATGGCCACAGAAGAAATTCCACGCGGAAGCTCATGGCAAGGCCAGCCACGCAGCGGAAAAACTGATCCTGTCCAGACTGCCAATAAATGGAACAATGGAGGATTGACTGCCCCATGCTGCAAAGTCAGGGTGGGTCAGTCTCCCCAAGTTTCTACTACACAGAAAAAAACCTGTCAGATCTTCTGGGCCCATCAGCTGAATAACTGCTGTCTTTTGGGCTTCTGCTCCCCACCCCCAACAACAACAACAGAGAGACTTGGGATTGCTGCCTAGGTAGCTGGGAAGCTGTCTCACTTCTTAAATGGATCCTTTTCAGTTTAACAGCCCCAACCCCAAGATAATATATATATATATGCTCTCCAATTACAGACAGGTACGCCTCATTCACAGACTTCATGGTACAGGACAGACCAGTTTCAGATATAACTCCAGAGGTTCAACGTTTTAATACTGAAAAAATGTAGCTGTGATAAACTGATAGAACATTAACTACAAAGAGTTCTTAAGAGTCCTTAAATGGATTTTTAATCCTTTTGCCATGATGTAAATCCATTCCAGCTGTCTTACAGATACCTACAGGCTCCTGGGGAAGGTTTTGCTGCTGCATCAAGAAATCTGGTCTGATGAAAACAATCTCCAGAGCCCATTTCTGATACCCCCTATTTTTTGAGGATATTTTCTGCTGGGAGCTGCAGAAATATGAACTAGGAATTCAGCTGGCTATGGCAAAAGCTAATACCTGGAAGGAGCCAAGGGCATTTCCAGAGGATAAAGTCAAGAGTCAAGGAAGACTTGGTGATATTTGCCTTGGATATTAGCCGTTTTCCTACAATTGCAATGAATTTCTTGTGTGCTACTGTGGCTTTTCCATCCAATTCTTTTTCCAAAAGCAGTGTGTTTTCATCATTCATTGGGTACAGTTTCCCCTCTACTAATGGAATATTTAGACAACCTTCTGTGTTGAAAGCAATAACACAGCCAGAACCCCAGTTTCAAGTCTCCCTGTAATTATCCTCATTAGCAACATCAGGACAGAACCATCTCTGAATGAAAGTATCTTATCTGAGAAACTTCACAGACTTTCTAAAGAACAGACCTAACTGTCAGAGAAGGTTAAGATTTACACTATTGCCCAGGCCAGGTGGATGTGCTAATTAAGCTTAATTTCTCTTCTTCCAAATCTTATCTCTAGTTCCAGATCTCCTGTTAACAATTACCAGATGCACAGGCTGCCTAGTGACTGAGCACATTTCTTCTGCTCTGCCAGAAAACCTCCACAGCCAAGATAGCTTGGGCAGATAAGGGGCCAAAGGAAAAAATAAGGCAGTTTTATTTTCACTCATCACTGACAGACTCCTAACACCTTACCTAACCACGTGTAAGAATATAGTTTGAGCATATAAATCCCCTCTTCCTAGATATTAACAGAATTTAGCCCTCAGTTGATTCTATTCCCCATTAGTCACTTCCCTTTTGGGTTGCAGATGATGCTGACAATTACTGCTCCTTGTGGGAGAGGAGCTAAGACAGGAAAGAACCTGACTGCTACTGACTGCTACTTGAGGTTTTTTGTTTGTTTGTTTGTTTTTAAGATTTATTTATTATGTATACAATGTTCTGTCTGCATGTGTTCCTGCAGGCCAGAAGAGGACACCAGATCTCACTACAGATGGTTGTGAGCCACCATGTGGTTGCTGGGAATTGAACTCAGAACCTCTGGAAGAGCAGCCAGTGCTCTTAACCCCTGAGCCATCTCTCCAGGCCCCGCTACTTGAGGTTTTAATTGACACTTAAACTTTAAAACACCATGAGGCAGAAGGACTGGGCCAGCCTGGGCTACAAAGAGAGTTTGAAATCCCAGACAGAGCTACATAAACCGTGTCTCAAAGAACAAACAAAAAGAAGCCAGGTGGTGGTGCCGCATGGCTTTAATCCCAGGAAGAGGCAAGCAGATCTCTGAGTTCGAGGCCAGACTGGTTTACAGAGTGAGTTCCAGAACAGCCAGGGCTACACAGAGAGGCCCTGTCTCTAAAAAACAAGCAACAACAAAAACAAACAAACAAAAACTTAAAATGTTGAAACAGAGCGAACTGCCAAGTATAACATGGCGTGTGAGTTTCTTGGTGGTAGGTTTCTGGTTTGGACTTTGCTTTAGGTGGGGATGAAGCTGTAGCTCAGTAGAAGGGCATACACTTAACACTCCTAAGGAGCTGGGGCCAGTACCCAGCACCACCAAAAACTGCTTGGAAAGTGTAATATTTCATCAAGTATGAACTCAGCATCTTAGCTTACCAAGTCCCTCCCCCTTTCATAAAATAAAGCATGAACTCAGGTCCTCACGCAAACTACAAGCATTCTACCACCAAGCTACATCCCTGGCCTTTGTAATCCTTTACTTCCTACGGATTCCATACAATCTGAAAAAATTAAAAAAGCATACCTTTTCAGTGGCCCTGAAAGGAAAGAAAAACTGGGAAGATGCTCAGCAGATGGTAGAAGCCCCTGCTGCGGGACCCCGATGACCCGAGTTTGACCCCAGAACTCACATAAAAAGCTGAATGTAGCTGCGGTGGTGGGGTGGCAGTGGCCTCAGCAGGAGAGGAGGCCACCTTTAACCCTAGCACATGGAGGCAGAGACAGGTGGATCTCTGTGAGTTCAAGGCCAGCCTTGTCTACACAGCTAGTTCCAGGGCTACCCAGAGAAACCTCATGCTCCCCACCACACCTCAAAAAAAGAAATGTGTTGTTCAAGTTCCAAGGGAGGAAAATGTAATGTTGGAATGAAAGTCTTACCCAGGACATCTGATTGGATGTTGATGTCAAATACACCACAGTTCACCACTTCTCCAAGAAGTTGGGACTTGAGTATTTCCAAGACCTAGTAGGACACCCAGCACAAAGTAGGGAGCATCCAACATCAGGCTTTGGTTTTTGTTTTTATGTTTTTTTTTAAGTGTGTGTGTGTGTGTGTGTGTGTGTGTGTGTGTGTGTGTGTGTGTGTGTGTGTGTAGGTTTCAGATCCTCTTGGAGCTGGAGTCACAGGTGCTTAGGGCCTGCTAGACATTAGTGCTGGGACTCGAACTCAGTGCCTCTGCAAGAGCATTGTGTGGTTTTTTGTTTTTTGTTTTTGTTTTTGTTTTTTGAGACAGGGTTTCTCTGTGTAGCTTTGCACCTTTCCTGGAACTCGCTTTGGAGACCAGGCTGGCCTCGAACTCACAAAGATCCGCTTGCCTCTGCCTCCCGAGTGCTGGGATTAAAGGCGTGTGCCACCACCGCCCGGCCAAATTGTGTGTTTTTAACTACTGACCCATCTCTCCATTCCCCAACAAATGTCAAATGAAATGCTAGTAAATGTCCCAAATAATCAAAATCCAGGATGGAGGTAAACTCCAATCAGCTCCTTCCAGCATGGTCCTGGGACAACTTTCTCCCTCAGTCTCAACTGTAACATGGAGAGAGGTATCAGCACTTCCTTCTCCATGGACCTTGTCAGGAGCACAGTTGACTCACCCTAAGTAAATGCTGGTCTCCTGACCGTTCCCTGTCATCACGCTTTTCTGTCCACTCACAGAGCCAGCTCCTGAGTGTTCTACGGGGTATAGAATGAATTGAACTTTTAACCCCCTTTGCAGACAGGGTCTCACGTAGCTGGCCTCAAACTCACAATGCAGCAAAAAATGACCTGAACTGCTGGAATTACTACAGACACACACTGCCACACTGGTTTTTGAAATGAATGTAAAAATTAACATGTATTCAGTGTAGTTTATGGACAATAATGTCTCTCTGAGTTGGTAGGATATGCTGAGAGGAGCTATCGCATTTCAGGGGCTAGAAGAGACAGATGATGGTTTCCCCGGGACCGCAAAGGCCAGCACCAAGCAATAGAAACAGGAAAATAGCACACAACATGGATTAAGATTGTAGATCTAGAAGCAAAATTCTAGCTTTTCATAAATGAAGGAAAAAACGAAGTTTGTCAAACATCTGCCAGCCTTAAATTCATTGGCATCATTCATGTTCACTGAGCCCGTTAAATGAGCCCAGCTTCTACCTTCCCCCTGAAGTCCTCAGCAGTGGGCAAGGGTACACGAGAGATCGGCCTTCCCCCTCACTCTCTGCATCTTTTGTGGAACGTGTGCTTTAAAACAAACAAACAAACAAAATCCCGGTATGTGCATAGTAGGCGAGGGCCATACCACTGAGCAACACCTCCTCAGCCCATTTTAAAGTTGAGACAGGATCTCCCCATCTAGCCTCCCAGGAAGTTGGGATTGAGCCCAAGGCTTCTGGAGTGTCAGGCAAGCCCTCCACCAACTGAGCTACATCTCCCTTAACTGCATTTGCATTTGGGGAAAAAATAGAGAAACTAACCTTGGACCTGAATTTATAGAAATGCGCTTCCCCCTGTCTCCGAGTGTTGGGATTAAGGCGTGTGACACCATCACCCGGCCACAACACTTTCTAATCCTTCTATGTAATTTGTAAAAAGTAATCGAACACGTCCAAGGACATTTTTTCCCGAGTTCATTATTAAGTCAACCTTCCAGCGTCTTTGGCGTGCGGTGCTATGGTGCAGGCTCACTGAGGTACAGCTGAGCACCTCACTCCAGACCCCAACATTCTGGAACCATGGAGTCTGCGAAGGTGGCTATGGAACTCTCTGGAAGGGACTCAGGGACCAGGGCTCCTGAACTTGCCTCAGCCCGCATCTGACCGACCCCTAGATCCCAGAACTCAGTCAGATAGGTGCCTAGTCTCTGCTCAGGGCTTCAGGGCTTCTTCTAGCCCTGCGCCCGGCACCCCCAAGGTACCACCCCACGCTCAGACCTGCCCTTGGCCTGTTCTTGACCATGGAACAACTTCCAGGTCGGATTTTCACACGGGAACCCCGGTTCCCTGTTTGCACTGGAGCAGCAGCAGAGATGGGGGCGTCGGGGGGGGGGTCGGTTGTCTCCAGCCAAGGTTGCACGCACCGTACCCGGAGGCTGCTGCCACCCACGCGAGGACTCCCCGGGCTCCACCCGCCACCTGCCCTCCGCCAGTGCACTGCCGCCCAGCACCGGTTGCTCCCCAGCATCGCGAGCCACGTTTTTCATGGGCCAGGGACACTCACTAAGTCATCACGGATTGCTCTGGCCACCTCTCTGCCGACTGCACAGCTGGTTGTGTCCCAACCCGAGAAGGAAAAAGCTGCGTGGACCGTGACCGCCCACATCTCACAGACCCCGCCCAGGAGCTGGATCTTGCCAGGCGTCCACGCTGCCCTCCAATAGTTTAGTCTTTGTTCGGGTTGGTGCATTGTGACTGTGCGCGCCAGGGTCTCACGCCCCGGGAACTGCGGTGGTCTCTGCGGCCACCACCGCCCCAGCCTTTCCTACTACAAGAGTTGGGAGCTCAGCTCTTCATAAACTACGACATCCCCAAGGACAGTTCTGAGGCTTGCCTTTCAGATGAAGAAACTGAGGCAAGGTGGGGGTAACCAAACTGTAAGTAGAGTTACCCTGCCTTAACCCACTTTGGGTGTATTTTATTTCCCTGAGGTTCAGTGCTAAGAATGCAAGCCACCTCTGCTCTACCCGCAGGCCAGTCCACCGCACCTCCTTGGTGGGCACGTCTTTCTGGGGGAAGTGGAGTGGATTCGGCATTTCCCCCAAACTCCAGGATAGATAGAACTGAGTGAGGTTGGGCGAAGCCCCAGTGCTTTCCCCTTCAGAAGCAAAAGGCGTCACTAGTCTTGTGTTCTCGCTCCAGGGTCGTCCTCCCGGATGCGGGGCGGGTCCTCGCACGGAGTGGTTAACCTGGGTGCACACAGCGCTCGATAGTTGTGCAACGCCTCCCTGGACCATCAAGCATTTCTATAGTCCCAGCCTACATCTCTGACACCTCTGCCCCTACCTGCCCTTCCACAGCCCAAATTTCAGTTCCCTCTAACTTACCTTTGCCCTACCTCCACCTTCCCCGGACACTCCACTGCAAATCGTCGGGACAAGACCCAGGAAAGTAAAGCTGCAACCTAGTCCAACCCCCCTCACAAGAACTTAACTCGCCACAAGATGCCTTTGTGCTTGGTTTAAAAAAAAAAAAGAATTTCACACGAAATTGTTCCGCATTTGCGAAAGCCTTTTCGGAAGGCGTTGGGGGTGGTTTTCGAGGGCTCTTCTCAAATGGGATTGTACTCTTTTGTTCTGACCCAGCCAAATTGCATGCAAAAGGCTAGTTCCACTTAGACAGGATTGCATGTTATTCCCTGTGAACATGCGGTATGTATGCATTTCATCATACCTTGCTGCGTCGCAAAAAGGAAGTAAGGTTAAAAAAAAAAGTAATTCCGGATATGCAACCAGTTAGGAACAATACAGTTATAGATACGCAAAAACAGTGTCTGTGGTGGAGTACACCTGTAACCCAGCGCTCGGAAGGTAGATAGAGGCAGGAGGATCAGAATTCAAGGTCACAGGGACCAGTCCCCCTGTCTCCGTTTCTCTAGTACGCATCACCACACTTGGCATTTCCCTGTGGACTCAGATCCTCTACAAGAGCAACAGGCACTCTTAACCTTTGAACCATCCTTCCAGCCCCTGGAAAACGCATTAAAAAAAATATTATTTATAGAGCCTGTATGATCACAAGAGGGCACCAGATCTCATTATAGATGGTTGTGAGACACCATGGGGTTGCTGGGAATTGAACTCAGGACCTCTGGAAGAACAGCCAGTGCTCTTAACCTCTGAGCCATCTCTCTAGCCCTTGGGAAACACTTTTAAACAAGAAATTTTAAAAAGCTTCTCAAGTCTGAGTCATTAACTCGTGGAATTGTGGGGGCAGACAAGGTGATTCTGAATTCTACGAAAGTAGAGAAACTCAGTGATTTAACTATAGACAGGGTTTCTCTGTGTAGTCTTGCCTTTCTGGAATTAACTCTGTAGACGAGACTGGCCTTGATCTCAGAGATCCACCTGCCTCTGCCTCTCAGGTTCTGGGATTAAAGGCGTGTGCCACCACTGCCCGGCGTATGACACCTATTGACTTGTGTGTGTTGAACTACCTTTGCATCCATAGAATGGAACCAGCTTGATCATGCGCCACAAGACCAGTTTTACATAACAATGATAACTGAACCCAGGGCTTCTTCATGTACTTCGGAAGAAAAAAAAAAAAAACACTGTCAATTGAGGTACAACTCCAGCATCTCTCTGATTTTTTTGGTGGGGAGTGTAGCTTGAGAGTTTTCCTGCCTTGCCCACAGTCAGGACAAATCTCTGTCACCCGCCAGTCCCACAGCCGCTCAGACCCAACCAAGTAAACACAGACACTTATATTGCTTTCAAACTGTATGGCCGTGGCAGGCTTCTTGCTAACTGTTCCTTTACCTTAAATTAACCATTTCTTTTTATCTATGCCTCGCCACATGGCTGGTGGTTTATCGGCGTCTTCACCTGCTTCTTATCATGGCGGCAGCTGCAGTGTCTCTGGTCATGGCGGCGGCTGCAGCAAGTCCTTCTGCCTTCCTGGGCCTTTTATTTCTCCTCTCTGCTAGTCCCGCCTATCTTTCCTGCCTAGCCACGGCCGATCAGGTTTTATTTATTAACCAATCAGAACAACTTGACATACAGACCATACCCCAGCACAGCCAAGTGCAGACCATCTCAAACACCTGCACTCAGGCCCATGGTCCTAATCATCCTCTATACGGACCTGCTGGGTAACGCCACAAGGAACCCAAGAAGGGCTCCCACAGGACATACAGAACATCCCACAGCACTTCCCCTTTTCTTTTTTTTTTTTTTTAAAGGAAGGTTTTAACTTTTACACATCTCCAAAGCCAGCTTGGTATATTTGGGAATTTGGGCGTAGCTTCTCTTAACTACTTCCTGCTGGAGGGGGCGCTGTATCTTATGGGGACGCAAAGAATATTTAAGGATCATGGAGTAGTCCGTGAGGCTGTATCGTCTGAGCCAGTTGCCTTGAAACAATTCTGGATGTTGAATCATCTGGGCCATGGTGTCATCAGAGACCTTCAGGGGGTCTTGGCTGGTCAAACCTGATGTATCTTAATCTGGAACAAATCCATAGCCTCTGGCTTTCTGTGAAAACAAAAGCAGAGTCTCCTTTCCAAAGTAACACATCCTTATATCCAAATTTTAAAGTCAAAGTATCTTTAATATATACATATTGGTTTAACTCAACATCTTTTACGATCAAATGTTTTTCTGCAGTTAAAAATCCCAAAGACAATATGATCCAAACTCTCTGTGTGATATCCATCTTTACATGGCTTATTTTTTATATTACTTTTACTTTCTCTTTAAAGACTTTATTTTTTTTAAACTTTCTATTTCTTTATATAACTGTCTATGTTCCTTTTCCTCTCTCTTCCAAGCCTATGTACATTTTTACACACATTGTAAAGCATTTAAAGTCTTGTTCCATCTGAATCTGTCTTATTGCAAACTTATTGCTTTAAACTGTAGCCTTCTAAGCCTGAAACAGCTCTGTGGCTGCTGGCTCTGCCCCCTTCAGCTTCCCAACATGGCGGTGGTACGTTTTCCACCAGCTCTGGGAGCCATCGTGGGTCTGTGCTTTTATCCAAGCAGCGTGTAGCCCAGAAACCTTTTTTGTTTTGTAACTAGCAAAGGCTAAATCCACCACGCAGCTTAATGTGCCACTTGCAGAGGCCTCATTCCCGCCATACTGCAGGTCAAGCGCACATGCCAGGAACCCGCCAGTAACTCAAACCGGCGGCTGCCGCTCATTTGAGAGAGAGAATTAGGAACTGTGGGGCGTTTACCGACGTCACCGTTCCTGGAGAACTTACCGACGTCACCGCTCCGTGTGTTGAGTTCTGAATCCTCTTTACCACCACGCGAGGATTCTTCTCAGATCACACTTTATTGGAGCGCCTCTTGGTTAAGGGACTTTGTCTTTAGTATTTTTTTTTTTTCATAACACCGGCCTTTATCCCTGTTCATTTGTCCTTTTTCTTTAGTCCCTCTTTTTTTTTTCTTCCCTTTTTTTTCTTTAGCCCTTTTTTCTTTAGCCCCACGTTAGAATCTTTTCTCAGGTTTTAGGTAGAAACTCTTGCCCCACGTTGGGCGCCATTTGTAGCTTGAGAGTTTTCCTGCCTTGCCCACAGTCAGGACAAATCTCTGCCACCCGCCAGTCCCACAGCCGCTCAGACCCAACCAAGTAAACACAGACACTTATATTGCTTTCAAACTGTATGGCTACCCTGGTGACGTGAATTTGACCCCATGCAACCAACAAGGTAGAGGAAAAGTTGGCCTCTCACCTCCACGCGCATGCCCTGCAGACAAAAAGCCATCCTCCAAAATGCACAACTTCCCTGAAATTAATTGGAACTCATTTAAAGAACTGTGTTACTAGGCAGTGGTGGCACACACCTTTAATCCCTGCACTTGGGAAGCAGAGGCAGGTGGATCTCTGTGAATTCAAGGCCAGCCTGGTCTACATAGCTAGTTCCAGGGCTACCCAGAGAAACCTCATGCTCTCCCACCCACGCCCCACCCCCCAAAAAAGAAATGTGTTGTTCAAGTTCCAAGGGAGGAAAATGTAATGTTGGAATGAAAGTCTTACCCAGGATATCTGATTTGATGTTGATGTCAAATACACCACGGTTCACCACTTGAGTATTTCCAGGACCTAGTAGGACACCCAGCACAAAGTAGGGAGCATCCAACATCTGGCTTTGGTTTTTGTTTTTATGTTTTTTTAAGTGTGTGTGTGTGTGTGTGTGTGTGTGTGTGTGTGTGTGTGTAGGTTTCAGATCCTCTTGGAGCTGGAGTCACAGGTGCTTAGGGCCTGCTAGACATTAGTGCTGGGACTCGAACACAGTGCCTCTGCAAGAGCATTGTGTATTTTTAACTACTGACCCATCTCTCCATCCCCCAACAACTGTCAAATGAAATTCTAGTAAATGTCCCAAATAATCAAAATCCAGGATGGAGGTAAACTCCGATCAGCTCCTTCCAGCATGGTCCTGGGACAACTTTCTCCCTCAGTCTCAACTGTAACATGGAGAGAGGTATCAGCACTTCCTTCTCCATGGGCCTTGTCAGGAGCACAGTTGACTCACCCTAAGTAAATGCTGGTCTCCTGACCGGTCCCTGTCATCATGCTTTTCTGTCCACTCACAGAGCCAGCTCCTGAGTGTTCTACGGGGTATAGAATGAATTGAACTTTTAACCCCCTTTGCAGACAGGGTCTCACGTAGCTGGCCTCAAACTCACAATGCAGCAAAAAATGACCTGAACTGCTGGAATTACTACAGACACACACCACCACACTGGTTTTTGAAATGAATGTAAAAATTAACATGTATTCAGTGTAGTTCATGGACAATAATGTCTCTCTGAGTTGGTAGAGTATGCTGAGAGGAGCTATCCCATTTCAGGGGCTAGAAGAGACAGATGATGGTTTCCCCGGGACCGCAAAGGCCAGCACCAAGCAGTAGAAACAAGAAAATAGCACACAGCATGGATTAAGATTGTAGATCTAGAAGCAAAATTCTAGCTTTTCATAAATGAAGGAAAAAACGAAGTTTGTCAAACATCTGCCCGCCTTAAATTCATTGGCATCATTCATGTTCACTGAGCCTGTTAAATGAGCCCAGCTTCTACCTTCCCCCTGAAGTCCTCAGCAGTGGGCAAGGGTACACAAGAGATCTGTCTTCCCCCTCACTCTCTGCAACTTTTGTGGAATGTCTTTTGCTATTAAAAAAACAACAAAACAAAAAAACCGATCCCGGTACTGGTGCACAGGAGGTGAGCACCATACCCCAGAGCGACACCTCCTCAGCCCATTTTAAAGTTGAGACAGGATCTCCCCATCTAGCCTCCCAGGGAGTTGGGATTGAGCCCAAGCCTTCTGGAGTGTCAGGCAAGCCCTCCACCAACCGAGCTACATCTCCCTTAACTGCATTTGCATTTGGAAAAAAAAAAAAACGGAGAAAATAACCTTGGTCTCAAGTTTACAGAACTGTGCTTCCCCCTGCCTCCCCAGTGTTGGGGTTAAGGCTCGTGCCACCATCACCCGGCCACAACACTCTTTCTAATCCTTCTATGTAATTTGTAAAAAGTAATCGAACACGTCCAAGGACATTTTTTCCCGCGTTCATTATTAAGTTAACCTTCCAGCATCTTCGGCGTGCGGTGCTATGGTGCAGGCTCACTGAGGTACAGCTGAGCACCTCACTCCAGACCCCAACATTCTGAAACCATGGAGTCTGCGAAGGTGGCTATGGAACTCTCTGGAAGGGACTCAGGGACCAAGGCTCCTGAACTTCCCTCAGCCCGCATCTGACCGACCTCTAGATCCCAGAACTCAGTCAGATAGGCGCCTAGTCTCTGCTCAGGGCTTCAGGGCTTCTTCTAGCTGTGCGCCCTGCACCCCAAAGGCACCACCCCACGCTCAGACGTGCCCTAGGCGTGTTCTTGACCATGGAATAACTTCCAGGTCGGATTTTCACACGGGAACCCCGGTTCCCTGTTTGCACCGGAGCAGCAGCGGAGACAGGGGGCGTGGGGGGGGAGGTGTCCAGCCAAGGTTGCACGCACCGTACCGGAGGCTGCTGCCACCCATGCGAGGACTCCCCGGGCTCCACCCGCCACCTGCCCTCCGCCCGCGCACTGCCGCCCCCGCACCGGTTGCTTCCCAGCATCGCGCGCCACTTTTTTCTCGGGCCACGGACACTCACTAGCTGTAAGTCATCGCGGATTGCTCTGGCCACCTCTCTGCCAACTGCACAGCTGGTTGTGTCCCAACCCAAGAAGGAAAAAGCTGCGGGGACCCTGCCCACCCACGTCTCACAGGCCCCGCCCAGGATCCAGGAGCTGGATCTCGGGGAGCTGGATCTTGCCAGGCGTCCACGCTGCCCTCCAATAGTTTAGTCATTGTTCGGGTTGGTCCATTGTGACTGTGTGCGCCAAGGTCTCACGCCCCGGGAACTGCGGTGGTCCCTGTGGCCACCACCGCCCCAGCCTTTCCTACTAGAAGAGTTGGGAGCTCAGCTCTTCATAAACTATGACATTCCCCAAGGACAATTCTGAGGCTTGCCTTTCAGATGAAGAAACTGAGGCAAGGTGGGGGTAACCAAACTGTAAGTAGAGTTACCCTGCCTTAACCCACTTTGGGTGTATTTTATTTCCCTGGGTTCAGTGCTAAGAATGCAAGCCACCTCTGCTCTACCCGCAGGGCAGTCCACCGCACCTCCTTGGTGGGCACGTCTTTCTGGGGGAAGTGGAGTGGATTCGGCATTTCCCCCAAACTCCAGGATAGACTAGAACTGGGTGAGGTTGGGCGAAGCCCCAGGGCTTTCCCCTAGAAGCAAAGGCGTCAGCTTAATTGTGTTCTCGCTCCAGGGTCGTCCTCCCAGATGCGGGGCGGGTCCTCGCACTGAGTGGTTAACCTGGGTGCACGCAGGTCGAGACTTTCGCAACGCGGCCCCTGCTTCTCTCCAGATTGGTCCTTTTTCTCCCTGGGTCATCAAGCATTTCTGTCCACCCTGCCCCACTCCTTGATCTCCCTGTCCCCTCCGCCCCTACCTGCCCTTCCACAGTTCTCCCTAACTCGACCTTTGCCCCACCTCCACCTTCCCCGGACACTCCACTGCAAATCGTCCTGACAAGACCCAGGAAAGTAAAGCTGCAACCTAGTCCAATCCCCCTTTCAAGGACTTAACTAGCCACAAGATGCCTTTGTGCTTGGTGCAAAAAGAAAAAAAAAAAAAAAAGAATTTCACACGAAATTGTTCCGCATTTGCATTTGTGAAAGCCTTTTCGAAAGGCGTTGGGGGTGGTTTTCGACTGTTTTGTTCTGACCCAGCCAAATTGCATGCAAAAGGCTAGTTTCACTTAGGATCTCGTGGGATTCCCTGTGAACACGCGGTATGTATGCATTTCATCATACCTTGCTGCGTCGCAAAAAAGGAAGTAAGGTTAAAAACCAAGTAATCCCAAATACGCAACCAGTCAGGAACAATACAGTTATAGATAGGCAAAAACAGGTGTCTGTGGTGGAGTACACCTGTAACCCAGCGCTCGGAAGGTAGATAGAGGCAGGAGGATCAGAATTCAAGGTCACTCTTAGTTAAATGTGAGTATACAACCTACAGAATGGGGCGGGGAGGGTGGTGTGCGCCTGCGCCAGCTGTACACCTGACAGGGGGTTACCGTAGAATATACAAATAACTCAAAAAACGAACGAAGTCAATTTTTCCCTAGTTCCAACTCCATCATTGGTTTTGGCTTTTTGTTGTTGTTGTTGTTTTCCCCTTTTTGTGGTGGATATGAATTCAACTGTCTGGCTATCTACACGGCAGGTTTTAGGCCAAGACAAATGGCTGTGTGTCTTGCCTGTTTGCACGCCAAAGTGCATGCTGGCCCCCAGGCATCCTCAGTGTCACAACTACCTGTGGTTCTTTTCAGTTTTTCTCACCCCACCCCCCCTACCCTAAACTTCTCCTGCGCGCATGGGGGTGCATGGGCTTCCCTCCCCTGCCTTCTCAGCCCCTTATAACCCTGCCGTTTTGGCTATGCACACTCTTGGTTTTTCTGTTTTTGTCTCCCTCTCTTCGCCCCTTCTCTATTTCTCCTTTCTCTCGGTGGCCCTCACCCACCCACCCAGGCCAGGCTGCCGCCCGGCCGGCCGCGTTCACTTTACTAATCTACTATTTTCTCTCCGTGCTCCGAGGACTCTTCTCCAAGTGCCTCTGGCTGTTCGCTCCCTCCCCTCAAACCTCCCGGCGGCGGGGGCATAAATAAACAAGGGCCTCCTAACCTAACCTGCTGCTGATTCCACTCGCCTAAAGTAAATATGGACCATTTGCTTCTGCTGGCTTCTGCCATCCACCATGTTTGACTCCAAATTCTAGAGTGTGCCTCCTGGACGGCTCCTTCCCTCTACCTGCTGTCCTCCGCTGTGATCCGGGGCATCACCTCTCTGTCTCTGTCTCCAGGAGCCTGCGACGCCTCTCTCCCTCCCCGCGCCCAGGGAACCTGTCACGTGGGAAGATTCCGTCACTCCCTCCACCAGCTCTCTCCTCATCTCCTAGGTGAGTGTCCCTGGAGCTGCCTGCTTCGTCTTGCCTGAGCCTGCTCTTACTGTGAAAGTCACAAAGTGTGTGAGGATGCTCCTTTCACCCTCCTGGTCCCGCATCGCGTAGAAAGGGTCCCCTCTCCTCTGTGATTTGGGACGTTTCTATCTGGCAAGTCTCCCAGTCTGCTTGAGGATGCCCCAAATTGAAATTCCTGTGGCCAGGGCACTTCTCTCTCTCCCCCTCCCCCTCTCCTCCTCTCCACCAGGACTCAGCTCCACCCTGGGGCTTCCCTCCTTCCCCTAAACGCTGCCTGTCCTGTTTCTTCCTGGCGCCCTCCTGGACCTCTACCACAATGGAATTCTCCCTCTGGTAAAATTCCTGTTTGTGACCCTTGTCCCTCTTGTGTCTCAGCTCCCTTTGGAATTGGAGCCTTCCCTCTGGAGGAGTCGGTGTGCAAATCTTTCTCTTTTCATCCTCGGACTCAGGGATTGCATTAAAGCCACAATGTCTTGCCACTAATGGCTTGAACGCTATATAGATCCATGGCCACATCAGGACACACCCAGTTTTCAAATTCTACAGATCGACAGCTACTGCCAACTGCACCAGCAAATGATCCCAAAAGTCTCCAGTCGCTAAGCTTTTTCTACTCCCTCCCTCCCTCCCTCCCTCCCCTCTCTCTCTCTCTCTCTTTCTTGTTTTTCAAGACAGAGTTTCTCTGTGTAACAGTCCTGGCTGTCCTGGAACTCTGTAGACCAAGCTGGCCTTGAACTCAGAGAGACCAGACTGTCTCTGCTTCCCAAGTGCTGGAATTTAAAGCTTGGGCCATCACCCTATACTCTTAAAAAAAAACCTCTTATCTCTTTACTTTCTTTGCTCTCTGCTCCCAGAAAGAAATCTTGTAAAACTATTGTGTAAACTCTTTATCTCAGGATTTGTAAATTCACTGGGTATGGTTTAAAGACCTGTAAAATCTGTAACAAAAGTTAACTTAAAAGTTATAACAAACTGGGCGGTGGTGGCACACGCCTTTAATCCCAGCACTTGGGAGACAGAGGCAAGTGGATGTCTGTGAGTTTGAGGCCAGCCTGCAGAACTAGTACCAGGATGGCCAGGGCTATTACATGAGAAACCCTGTCTCAAAAAACAAACAAACAAAAACGTTGAACAAGCCTGCAGGCACAGTGGTCCATGCCTTTAGGGAGGCAAAGGCAGGCAGATCTCTAAGTTCGAGGCCAGCCTGGTGTGCAAAGTGAGTTCCGGAACAGCCAAGACTAAAAAGAGGAACCCTGCCTAAAAAAAAAAAAAAAAAAAAAAAAAAAAAAAAAAAAAAAAAAAAAAAGTAACAAAAGGTTGATAGTTAAAAAATCTTTATATAAGGTAATCTTAATTTACTACAACAAACTATATATAGCTTGGGTTCAACTCTTGTTTCAGAAAATAGATGTTTTTAAATAGCAACCATTGGGTTTGACTTAATCTTGGCTGACGACCTCTTCACTGTGGCTGGCAGCCACCTTTTTTAAAGCTAAAAGAGAGAACATGCCATGTAATCCGCCACCATCTTGACTAAGATGACCACAAGGTAGAAACCAACTAAGGCAGCACTCACAAAATTCTGTAGTCCTTCTGAGCCCTCTGCTTATCCTGGCCTCTCCTTTTAGACTAAGGAGGCAGCCGGTCTCCAAGGTTTTGCATTAGGATGGATTTTGTATGATGATTTTTGTCCTTAGAGTAAAAAATGTAGATAAGCAACAGCATATGTTTGATAGATAAGGTATTTTTGATAAATACAGTTTATATAAATTCCTAAGGTTATAAAGGCCTACTCAGAATAACAAAAGCTGACTGTCTTAGTCATTCTGCTATTGCTATGAAGAGACACCACGATGACCACGACAACTATATATATATATATATATATATATATATATATATATATATATATATATAAAATGTATACAGTGTTCTACCTGCATGTATGTAGGCCAGAAGATGGCACCGGATCTAACTACAGATGGTTGTGAGCCACCTTGTGGTTCCTGGGAATTGAACTCAGGACCTCTGGAAGAGCAGACACTGCTCTTAACCTCTGAGTCATCTCTCCAGTCTGACGACAACTCTTATAAAGAAAAACATTGAATTGGGGCTGTCTTACAGGTTCAGAGGTTTAGTCCATTATCAGCATGGTGGGAAGCATGGCAGCATGCGGGCAGACAAGGTGCTGGAGAAGGAGCTGAGAGCTCTACATTTGGATCCACAGGCAGCAGGAGAGAAAGAGAGAGCCACTGGGCTTGGCTTGGGCTTCTGCACCCTCAAAGCCCACTCACAGTGACACACTTCCGCCAACAAGGCCACACCTACTCCAACAAGGCCACACCTCCTAATAGTGCCACTCCCTGATGACCAAGCATTCAAATCTGTGAGCTGATGGGGGCCATTCTCATTGAAACCACCACACTGACTTAGAGGTCTATGTCTAACCACATCTGTCTTTGCTAACTGTTCAACACCAGGCTTCTAGAAAAATTTAGTAACAACGTATGTCTGATAAATAAGACTTGTTTGATAAATACAGTTTATAAGATCTGGAAGTAGGCGGCCAGGCAGGAAGTAGGTGGGACAAGGAGAGAGGAGAATTCTGGGAAGCGGAAGGCTGAGGGAGAGACACTGCAGCCACCGCTGGGACAAGCAGCATGTAGAGACTCTGGTAAGCCACCAGCCACGTGGCAAGGTATAGATTTATAAAAATGGGTTAATTTAAGATAAAAGAACAGTTAGCAAGAAGCCCGCCACGGCCATACAGTTTATAAGTGATGTAAGCGTCTGAGTGATTATTTTATAAGTGGATTGTGGGACTGCGGGGCTTGGGGAACCTGGAGAGAAGCCCTCCAGCAACAAATATGTTTTTCTTTCCACAGATGCTTTCTCCCATGCCTGTTGGGCATCAGCTCATCCCGGGGGAAAATCCAAACATGCTATTAGCCATGTGCTCCAATGCTTTGCCACCCTCGGTTGACACAGGCAAATCAAAACAGATAATGGCCCATGCTTTACCGGCAAAGCCTTTATAAATTTCCTACACACCTGGAAAATGTCTCATTCTACTGGCATCCCCTATAATCCTAGGGGTCAGGCCATTGTGGAGAGATTCAACCGAATACTTAAGTCCCAATTACAAAAACAAAGGGGGAGTCTCTACCCCCCACATGATTAACTAAGAAAGGCATTATTAACCTTAAATATTTTAAATTGTTCTAAGGAAGATAAACATTTGTCTCCTTTTCAAAAACATTGGTCCTTATCAGTTACCTACAGTACCATCTGGGTCAAGTGGAAGGACCCCTTAACTGGGGCCTGGAGAGTGCCAGACCTACTCCTCACTGCAGGAAGAGGGTTCGGATGTGTCTTTCCTCAAAATGAAAGAGACCCATCTGGGTACCGGCCAGAGACCTCAAATATTTACCCCCAACAAGGGGACAATGATAAAATGTCTCCGGGGAGTGTTCCACCCCGGAGGATAGTCTTTTTGTTTCTGCCTCAGAAACGACCAAAGGTGCAGATGCTATTGTATGCTCTGATGCTGATGTTAATTATCCAGCCCAATGATGGAGATTTGGTAACCCACATGACGTCAGAGCCATCCTGATCAAATGCTGGGGAGTCCTGTGACTACAATGGGAGAACATTTGAGATTTCATACATAAACGGGTCTCCCATCAGTCAGTCAGATTGTGGTGCTAAAATTGCCTATAATTTCATTGATACCTCTGGGTCCCAGGTTTCTGGGTCCAACAAGAGGGTATATGTGCAAAGGCTAAAATCATACCCACAGTAAATGGCAAACCTGGGCCCTGCCCCTGCACCTCCTTTTACCGATCCATGCATGCCGCCTGCTACACTGTGGTACATGAATGCATTAGAAAGACTGATAATAAGACCTACTGGATTGCCACCAGAAATGGCATTGGCCATTCGGGTATTTGGTTTTGCCTTGGAAGGCACCCAGCGGGGAACTGAACCCTGTTTTGGCCACTCTGGTGACCATGTTTGCCGGGAATTGGAGGCCCCCATCGGTTACTCATGGTGGCAGAGTGCAGGACCAGTTGTGGATTTTGACTGGAGAACTAGAAGAATGAGAAGGAAGATGAGGAAGAACCCGATGGATAAGAACGAGATGAGAAAGACCAAGATGGGACAGAACTGAGATGAGAGAATTAAGATAGAACTTAGAGGGGACAGCAGATAAATGTAGTGAGAAATCAGGGAAGAAAGGAGCTAGGCACAAGAACAGAACTGAAGCTGTGTAGATGGGATTTTATCCCAGGGAATAAGTAGATGGACTAATTCTCACGGTCTGTAGCTTCTCTCCTGGGCCCCTGGGAAGAAGATTATCAAGGAAGGACCATAATAATTTTCGAGACAATACTATAAAACCCGCATTTAGCACAAAGAATTCAAATCTTCTCATCTCCTCCACCTAGTAAGACTTTTATGCAAATGTTTCAACCTCTCCACAAGTAAAAGGCAGAGGCCCTGCTGCATTTCCAGGACAGAAGTGTCTGAAGAGGCCAACCACCCCCTTCCTGCTTTCCTTTGCAATGATTGAAAAGAAAAGGATTCTAACTGAAACTTAACTTTCTGCGCATGTGTGTTTTGCTTGCATGTATGTCTGTGCACCCCATGGATTCCTGGTGTCCACGAAGACCAGAAGAGGGTGTGAGCCCCGCTGGATCTAGAGTTACTGATGGTTTTTTATTAAGTCTCAAACCCTGGGACAAATGGCTGAGGGGCCTGTTGAACATATCAAAGCAGACGCTGGCCACCAGGTTCTCCCAGCATCCCTCAGTCCCTACCTGTTACAGGGTATGGCTGGCATAGCCCACCCTGTACCGGCCTCCCAGCTCTCCAGTCCAGGGTCTGGGCTGCCCTTCCCCCAGAGGCTCTTCCCAGCCATTTTGGTTACCTGCCCTTCTTTGGTCTACTTTTACCTTCTTGGCCTCTTGGTCTGGCTCTTCTCCCCTCCCCCTCTCCTCACCTGGCTCAGGGTCTCGTCCACTCTGAACTCTCCCAGAGGTCCCTGCCTCTGGCTATGCTCTCCCTTGTATCTACAATGAACTTTCTCCTCCAACATACCTAGGAGCAGCCATGTCCTTTCCTTTGTCTTTATTTTCATTCAGTTTGAGCAGTCATGCGGGGGCTGGGAATGGAACCAGGGTCCTCTGGAAGAGCAGCCAGTACTCTTAACCACTGAGTCATCTCTCCAGCCCCTGCACCCATTCTTTTTAAACTAGCCAGTTGCAAAAGACTGTAAGGTCAGACCCCAGCCAATGAGGAAAAGACACAGCTTGCACTTTCCTAAGAATAAAAACCAGGTATACTTGCTGCCCCGTTGTGCATGCTTTCTGATTTGATGAGCAGTGCATCACCCCCTCCCTCCACCCTGCCCACCCACCCTCATCAAGGGTCAAGTTTTGCCTTTGTCAAGACACTTCTATTTGGGTTGTGGTCTCTTTCCTTTCCACCCCAGCTTGTTTCTAACTGGCCCTCACCTCCTGTAACAGGCACTTAGAAGCTGTTTGTTCTCAAACCTGACCCCATAAGGTATATATAATTAGCATGGAAGCCAAGCACCTCTCATCAGTATTTTGAATCCCCAGTATTAGGTTTCTCTGCCGATGCAATAATCAAATAAAGCCGAATTAAAAGTCCAGGATTAATGAGTAAAGTATTCCTGGGTGATCTCAGGGGGAAGAAGAAATCACATGGTAGGTCTGTGGACCGGAGCTTAAATACCCTACAGTCGTGGTCTTGAGCAGCTCGGAGAGGGCAGGTTGGGATGGGGGAGAGTGAGGCTGGAGCAGAGCCTCCAACTTAAACAACTTCTGCCTGCATTTTGTGGCTGCTCCTTGACTCTGGCTCCAGCTCCTGCTTGATTCTACACAGGAGGATAGGCAGGAAGGGGTATCTATCTACCTGCCCTGACTCACTGCCCTGCAAGGCTGAAGGGAAAGAGACAGTATTGTCCTAAAACTGCAATCACTTTGGATTCCAGAAACAACAGAGCACCACAGAACAGACGATCCCCAGATGAAGGCAAGGCTGCTCCCTAGAGCAGGAGTGATCCTCAGGTGGGAACCAGGCGGACTGCTCCCCTCAGGGAACAGAAGCAGTGACCTTTTGTGAAGTGGTAGGTATTGAAACCAGGGCCTCATGCATGCTAGGCATCACTCTACAACTGAGCAACTTCTGGGTGTTCCTGGAGATTGCCATGTTGTTTGACCACTGGAACAGCAGCTGCACCTGAATCTGCTACTGCCTACAGCTCCGAAATCACTTCTGAGTGCCACCAGAACTGCCTCAGCTGCTTCAGCCAACTGTAGTTTTTAACTAAGTCTCTGTCATTCTATTTACCAATCAAGACGAGGGAGTCAGATATTGAGGTCAAGAAGCAGCCAGCTGACCTTCCTCCCTAGCTGGTGACCCAGCAAGAGAGAGCTTCTCTTCTGCGGTCCCAAACCAAAAAAGACCCTCCCTATTACTTCCTTTGCATTTTCTGGACTCCTTATAACTCTCTATGGCTACTTCCTGTCAACCAGTTATGGTGGTATTTTCTTTGTACTGAAATGTGATTTTAATTGTATGTTAATAGATAAAGTTGCCTGGAGGTCAGAGTTATTAGCAAGCCATAGGAAAGCAGGGCGGTAGTGGTGTACACTTGTAATCCCAGCACTTGGTAGGCAGAGCTAGGTAAGTCTCTGTGTGTTCAAGGATACAGCCAGCATTGGAGACACACGCCTTTTAATCTCAATACCATAGAAGACCTGGAGGGCTGTACTTACAGGTAGTCACAAGGCAGTCACGTGGTTGGGTTTACAACCAATGAGAAGGCAGAACAGAAAGTCTATATAAAGACAAACAGACAGGAAGTAGGTCCCTTTTTCGGAGAGGTCTCTTGGCTACCTGCAGCAGGCAGGTAAGGCTCTTAGCTCTGATCTCTTGGCTTTCTCCTTTGCATTGGTTCTGTGTTTCTTATTTAATAAGACTGTTGGTTACATCTACAACCAGTTGCTGGCTCTGCCTCTTGACCCAAGGTTTTATTTAATTAATGCAGACTCGGGGTTCACAGTGTGATTAAAATTCCCACAACACTGCCATCCACGTGGTTTTTTGAGAAAAGGCAGGGGTTTTGTCCATTGACATGGAACTTGTCCATTAGGCTAGGTTGGCCAGTCACTAAGATCAGGGATCCTCCTGTCTCCACTCCCCAGTGCTGGGACTGTAAGTGTGTGCCGCCACACTCAACTTTGTGCCTGGTTTGAGCAAACAGATTACTATGCTTGTGAGTTTTATTGACTGAGCTTTCTCCCAGCCCATTACAGCTCCTTGTTGAGAGCTGGGGGAAACTTCAACTCACAGAATATTTGCCTATTCTACTGGAAGCCCTGGGTTTGATCTGCAACACAGCCTAAAGCCCACCACATGGTCCACACCTCCGATCCCAGCACTCTGGAGGCAGAGGTAGGTAGGTCTCCTCCAGTGCAAAGCCACCGTGGTGTACACAGTGAGTCAGTTAGAGCTATGCAGGGAGACCCTGTCTCAAAACAAAATAACAAACACAAGAATCAACAATGCCAGCAAGTTAACTCAGCTGGTTAAGGCTCCAGCTGTAGGGTAAAGGGGCCAGTAAAAGAAAACCCTGGCCCTGTGACTAGAACCAAAGAAACACACTCTACTCCTAATCAATTCAGGAATTGAAAACCAGCCAATCCCAGAGCATGAAACCATCCAATCCCTGAGCACAAAATCCAACCAATCTCTGAGCTTGTCCCAAGATCAGGAATTGAAATCCTACCAATCCCCACCCTGAAAAATCTCCCAAACCCTGTACTTGTTCATTTTGGGGCTGCGCCTTTGCCATCCTGGCAGAGGCAGTCACTCTTTTAGGTTCCTACCTCCCAATAAATCTCTTGATTGAAGTTTGTGGCACCAACTCTTTCTCCAGAGCTGAGCAGGAATGTAACAACTTTCTTTCTTTTTTTTAAGATTTATTTATTTATCATGTATACAGTGTTCTGCCTGCATAGATTGCACTGCAGGCCAGAAGAGGGCACCAGATCTCATTACGGATGGTTGTGAGGCACCGTGTGGTTGCAGGGAATTGAACTCAGGATCTCTAGAAGAGCAGCTGGTGCTCTTAACCTCTGAGTCATCTCTCCAGCTCCAAGGTGTAACAACTTTCGCTGAAGAAGAGCAGAGCTGTGATGCTCTTGCCAGATCGGAGCAGAACTGCTACGTTTCTGTCCAGGAAACTCCTAAGAGCTGTAACAGCTCTCGCCAGATCGGAGCAGAACTGCTACGTTTCCGTCCAGGAAACTCCTAAGAGCTGTAACAGCTCTCACCAGTATGGAGCAGGAGCAGAGTAAAACTCTTAACACTTTGGCTGGGAAACTTTCCCTCGCTGGAGCAGAGTGTTATCCTCTGGGGAAGCTCAACAGAGCTGTAACATTTCTCCAGAGCAGAGCTGATCTGTGACTGCCTGACTGGGGAAACTCTCCTCTGCTGGAGCAGAATCATTAGACTTGCATAGGGAAACCTTTCCAGGACCCAGGACTGTGACACTTTGCTGGGGAAACTATTCCCTACAGGAACAGAGCTGTAGGCAAACCTTGGCTTCCGAATGCCAGGATACCTTTCCCTTCAGAGCTGTACCACGTACGCTTGCTGCCAAGTTTGACAACCGGAGTGGGATCTACAGGATCTCCACCAAGAGAGCAACAGCTCCCATAAGTTGTTCTTTGAGCTCCAGATAGTCACTGTGGCATGAACACATCTAGACATGCATTTACACAAATGCTCACAAGATAAATAAATATAAAACAAACAGAGCAACTTTAAATCCTTCTTATCTAACCACCTTGAAAGATCAGAACTGAGATAAAGATGAACCAGAGCACACCTTAGTCAGGACTTTCTGCTTCTGGGGTGTTTGCTTGTTTCTTTCATTCACTGTGTATCCTAGGCGGGCCTTGAACTCAGTGTTCCTCTGCCTCAGCCTCCCGAATGCTAGGATTACAGACATCCTTCACCAGGCCCAGCTTAATGCTGCATACCTCTTGCCCCCCACTCAAATTCTTCCTCTAAACCTAAAACTCACAGCAAACTTGAAGCCACGGGACCTTTCCATCTGCTCCTCACCATCGTGCATAGTCTTGTCCTAATGATTTCCCTTTGCTTGTCCCCCTGATTAATATGGTAATATTAATCACGAGTGGTCAAGCCTACCCTGTAGGGCTGTCGGAGCCAACACCTCTACCCTAAAGCTCTGGTTAGAGTCCTAACATTATAAACCGAGCACCAGCCTTCCAGCAAATGAACTTTCTTCCTTTACTTTTTTTTTTTTTTTAGATTTATTTTATCTGAGTACTTTGCCCATATGTACGTTTACAAAGTGTGTGCCTGGTGCCCGTGGAGGTCAGAAGAGGGCATCAGATATCCTGGAACTGGAATTAGGGATGGTTGTGAGCCACCGTGTGGGTGCTGGGAACTGAATCTGGGTCCTCTGCAAGAACAACAGGTGCTCTGGGCATGGTGGTGCACGGCTTTAGTCCCTGCACTCAGGAGAAAGAGGCAGGAGGATCTCTGAGTTTGAGGCTAGCCTGGTCTACAGAGCCAGTTTCAGGACAGTCAGAGTTACAAAGAAAACCTGCTTCAGAGGGGAAAACAGCAACATGTACTCTAAACTGCACAGCTACCTCTCCAGTCATCTTTCTTTTTTTTCCTTTCTTCTTTTCTTTTTTCTTTCTTTCTTTTTTTTTTTTTTTTTTTAGGCAGGGGTTTCACTGTATGTCTTAGGCTAGCCTGACCACACAGTTTCCCACAAACTCCCCTGGCCCCACTGTTAATATTCTGATTCTCCCCTTGAAATCCCACCCCTTGGCACCACCCTGAGTCCTGATGTAAAAGTCTCCTTCTAAGGAAAAACTCCTCCCCTTCCTCTCTCCTGCTTTTCCTTCCATGAGGTGTGTACCCCTTGACACCCCTCTCTCTCTCTCTCTCTCTCTCTCTCTCCCTCTCTTTCCCCCTCTTTCCTAGCTTTCCCTTCATTTCTCTATTATAATAAACTCTCCATTTGGATGCAGCACCTGGGTTGTGAATTACTGGCCACCTCTGCTGCCATACCCACATGGCATGCATCTGCCCAGCATATTTCTCCAAAAAATTATTCCTCGGTTTGGGGTTCCTGCTTCTCTTCAGTCTGACAATGGCCCGGAGTTCACCTCTCAGATTTCTCAGACACTAGCTAAGGCTCTTAACATTCCTTGGCATTTTCATATTCCATACCAACCTCAATCCTCAGGAAAGGTGGAACGTACCAACCGGTCTTTAAAAACTATTCTTGGGGCTGGAGAGATGGCTCAGAGGTTAAGAGCACCGACTATTCTTCCAGAGGTCCTGAGTTCAATTCCCAGCACCCACATGGTGGCTCACAACCATCTGTAATGAGATCTGGCACCCTCTTCTGTGTACATAATAAATAATTTTTAAAAAAAAATCTATTCTTACTAAGATGTCACAGGAACTTCACCTCAACTGGGTAAGATTATTGCCTCTAGCTCTTCTCAGGCTCAGGGCTCTTCCTAAAAAGCCTCTTTCAATTTCTCCGTTTGACCTAATATATGGAAGGCCAGTTCTAACACCAGGTCTTTTATCCAACCCTTCAACTGTTTCAGATAGCCTGTTAACTCCCCTTTATGTCACTTAAGGTCTATTCTATTGAACTATGCAGACTGTTCATTACCTCAGCCGTGTGACAATAATTGTCCACCTCCAATCCACATCGGGGATCAGGTTCTTCTCTTTCCTCCAGGCCAGCGCCCTTCACCCCTTTCCCCTAAGTGGCAGGGACCCTTCAAGGTAATTCTTGTGACTCCTACAGCTGCTAAACTCAAGGGCTTTCCTCACTGGGTCCACCTGTCTCACCTAAAACCTTTTATCTCTCCTCTATCCCAGAAAAATCTCTCTTCATACACAGTAAAACAAACAGGGCCTCTCACTCTCAAGCTCCAGAAGACATCAGGATCCACTGCCTTGTCACCAATTCCAGAGGAATAAGGTATCACCCCTTCCTTTCCCAACGAGGCCCTCACAGAGCCGGAGGCAAAGAGGACCAACAGAAATATCCAGGCGGTAAGGAAAAATGTAATACAACAGTCTATCATTGTACAATACTCAGCAACTGGTCACCTGCGTTTCCTAAATTCTAAACTAATGAAGGAAACGGGTGCCTTAAATAAACTACCTCTAACAAGGCTTGTCTCACATAAAAATTAAGCAGAGGACTAAGGCCAGATCTATCTTAGATAAATGTCACATGTCTCCATCTGGGCAGGCCAGATCTACCTCAGATAAATACCAACTCCAAAAATAAAATAATAATGATTCTTTTTTCTCTAAGCTTTTTTTATGTCACCAGTATCTTGTCAGACAAAAGGTTCCCAGCCACACCACGAAGGATGGACAGCTGCAGAACAAGGGGACGGCAGAACTTCATTCCAGGACTCCCACCATCATCCCAGGACTTCACAAGCTACCCTCCCCATTTCCCCCAACCGATGCCCATTATTCAGCCAGAAGCAGTCTTTGAGAGAAACGACGTCCCATACCCACTCAACCACAATTTTTTCTTTTTTAGAAAGAGTCAGGGATCATAGATTCACAACACGCCCCTACGGTTGGGCATGGTTGCCCATGTCTGGCCGCCCTAGACACTTCCACCTAGCCAGTTCCGGGTCAAAATAGCCAGTTCTGGGTCAAAATATCTCGAGTGACCAGGACCCCATGGCTTTGCATGGTTGTGTAAAGTGTGCAACGCAACCATGTGATCTACACGAATGCGTGGAGTAACCACATGAACCTGTGTATGCGTGCGCGACCCAGTCTTTATAAGCAGGCGCCATATTCCTGGTTTTCTTCTTTATGCACGTGTCCTTCCTCAGGCCTGAGCACACTTGTCTCTCTCTCTTATCTTAATAAAACTCGTTATGGATTCTGTCGTGTTTGTGACATTTCCTTGCAGGGTAAGAGCACCGCCAAATAACTAACAATGTCGTCCTGTGCTCCCTGTTCCCATGACAGGCTGGAGGGCTAGGTTAGGTGTAGCATGAATCTTAAAAGGTCTTATTAATAAAAACAAACCCAGAGTCAGGTATTGGGGTGAATGCTGAAAGATCAGAGAAACAGAACAAGCCACAGCCACCTCACCTTAATAACTTCTCAGCTGATCCTGTTTCCTCAGACTGGAAGCCTCTGAGTCCTCATCCAAATGGATCTCAACTGAACTGCTGCTCAAAGGCCTAAAAGCTTAAAAAGCCTAGTTCCTGGGTTTCATGCCTTATATACCTTTCTGCTTCCTGCCATCACTTCCTGGGATTAAAGGTGTGTGTCACCATGCCTGGTTCAGTTTCCAGTGTGGCCTTGAAATCACAGAGATCTGGATGGATCTCTGCCTCCAGAATATTAGGATTAAAGGTATGTGCTACTACTGCCTAACCTCTGTGTTGAATATTGTGGCTGTTCTGTTCTCTGACTCCCCAGATAAGTTTATGGGGTGCACAATATATCAACCACAGCTAGGACTGGAAACCCTGGCATACGAGTCCATCAAGAGAATCTTTTTCCTTTTCTCAGAGCGTCCTTTGCTCAGAGTTGGGCTGACTCACAAGCCCCTCTTCTCCTTGGGATCTTTCCTGTCACTCTCAGGAGACAGCTTAAGAAATAATTATGTCTACATAAATCATTCAGGATTATAATCTGGCTGTACTCAAAGATCAGAACCACAACTACAAGGCCTCAAAAATGCTAATAGATTCAGATATCACTGCCAACAGCTAAAAGAATGTCTCTCCTTATCAAGGTCTATTCAGGCTTAAGAATATGAACCTCAGCTGGGCGGTGGTGGTGCACACCTTTAATCCCAGCACTCAGGAGGCAGAGCCAGGCAGATCTCTGTGAGTTTGGGGCCAGCCTGGTCTACAGAATGAGATCCAGGACAGGCTCCAAAACTACACAGAGAAACCCTGTCTCAGGAAAAAAAAAAAAAAAAATGTGAGCCTCCCTGTCCTTGCTAACTTCACTGAGCTGTAACTAACTAGGAAACCTGTATATTCAGATTTAAGTCATATGTATGCTCTCAAAGTTATAAATACATCTAACGGATTTTGTTCCCCTAGATATGGCATTTAATATAAAAGCCTTTTTATGATAAAGAGACCCTGTATCTCCTCCAAGAAGACAGATGGCCGCAGAAGAACGTCCAGGCGGAAGCTCACGGCAAGGCCAGCCACGCAGCGGAAAAACTGATCCTGTCCAGACTGCCAATAAATGGAACAATGGAGGATTGACTGCCCCCATGCTGCAAAGTCAGGGTGGGTCAGTCTCCCCAAGTTTCTACTACACAGAAAAAAACCTGTCAGATCTTCTGGGCCTATCAGCTGAATAACTGCTGTCTTTTGGGCTTCTGCTCCCCACCCCCAACAACAACAGAGAGACTTGGGATTGCTGCCTAGGTAGTTGGGAAGCTGTCTCACTTCTTAAATGTATCCTTTTCAGTTTAACAGCCCCCAACCCCAAGATAATATATATATATATATGCTCTCCAATTACAGACAGGTACGCCTCATTCACAGACTTCATGGTACAGGACAGACCAGTTTCAGATATAACTCCAGAGGTTCAACGTTTTAATACTGAAAAAATGTAGCTTTGATAAACTGATAGAACATTAACTACAAAGAGTTCTTAAGAGTCCTCAAATGGATTTTTAATCCTTTTGCCATGGTGTAGGGGAAGGTTTTGCTGCTGCATCAAGAAATCTGGTCTGATGAAAACAATCTCCAGAGCCCATTTCTGATACCCCCTATTTTTTGAGGATATTTTCTGCTGGGAGCTGCAGAAATATGAACTAGAAATTCAGCTGGCTATGGCAAAAGCTAATACCTGGAAGGAGCCAAAGGCATTTCCAGAGGATAAAGTCAAGACTCAAGGAAGACTTGGTGATATTTGCCTTGGATATTAGCCGTTTTCCTACAATTGCAATGAATTTCTTGTGTGCTACTGTGGCTTTTCCATCCAATTCTTTTTCCAAAAGCAGTGTGTTTTCATCATTCATTGGGTACAGTTTCCCCTCTACTAATGGAATATTTAGACAACCTTCTGTGTTGAAAGCAATAACACAGCCAGAACCCCAGTTTCAAGCTTCCCTGTAATTATCCTCATTAGCAACATCTGGACAGAACCATCTCTGAATGAAAGTATCTTATCTGAGAAACTTCACAGACTTTCTAAAGAACAGACCTATCTGTCAGAGAAGGTTAAGATTTACACTATTGCCCTGGCCAGGTGGATGTGCTAATTAAGCTTAATTTCTCTTCTTCCAAATCTTATCTCTAGTTCCAGATCTCCCATTAACAATTACCAGATGCATAGGCTGCCTAGTGACTGAGCACATTTCTTCTGCTCTGCCAGAAAACCTCCACAGCCAAGATAGCTTGGGCAGATAAGGGGCCAAAGGAAAAAATAAGGCAGTTTTATTTCACTCATCACTGACAGACTCCTAACACCTTACCTAACCACGTGTAAGAATATAGTTTGAGCATATAAATCCCCTCTTCCTAGATATTAACAGAATTTAGCCCTCAGTTGATTCTATTCCCCATTAGTCACTTCCCTTTTGGGTTGCAGATTATGCTGACAATTACTGCTCCTTGTGGGGATCTTATCACCCCTCCCTTTGACCCTGAGGGAATTCAAGCCTGGTGAAATTGTCTTAGCCAGGGCATTGCTATTGCATGGGTAAATAACTATAGACCTCAGAGACCTGGGGAGGTCTAGATTGGAGGAGAACTACATGAGTGGAGGAGTAGATTGAGAACTAGAAGAATGAGATGGAAGATGAGGAAGAGCCAGGTGGAGAAGAACAAGATGAGGAAGGAGATGGGAGAGGAGCTAAGACAGGAAAGAACCTGACTGCTACTTGAGGTTTTTTGTTTGTTTGTTTGTTTTTAAGATTTATTTATTATGTATACAATGTTCTGTGTGCATGTGTCCCTGCAGGCCAGAAGAGGACACCAGATCTCACTACAGATGGTTGTGAGCCACCATGTGGTTGCTGGGAATTGAACTCAGAACCTCTGGAAGAGCAGCCAGTGCTCTTAACCCCTGAGCCATCTCTCCAGGCCCCGCTACTTGAGGTTTTAATTGACACTTAAACTTTAAAACACCATGAGGCAGAAGGACCGGGCCAGCCTGGGCTACAAAGCGAGTTTGAAATCCCAGACAGAGCTACATAAACCGTGTCTCAAAGAACAAACAAAAGAAGCCAGGTGGTGGTGCCGCATGGCTTTAATCCAGGAAGAGGCAAGCAGATCTCTGAGTTCGAGGCCAGACTGGTTTACAGAGTGAGTTCCAGAACAGCCAGGGCTACACAGAGAGGCCCTGTCTCTAAAAAACAAGCAACAACAAAAACAAACAAACAAACAAAAACTTAAAATGTTGAAACAGAGCGAACTGCCAAGTATAACATGGCGTGTGAGTTTCTTGGTGGTAGGTTTCTGGTTTGGACTTTGCTTTAGGTGGGGATGAAGCTGTAGCTCAGTAGAAGGGCATACACTTAACACTCCTAAGGAGCTGGGGCCAGTACCCAGCACCACCAGAAACTGCTTGGAAAGTGTAGTATTTCATCAAGTATGAACTCAGCATCTTAGCTTACCAAGTCCCTCCCCCTTTCATAAAATAAAGCATGAACTCAGGTCCTCACCCAAACTACAAGCATTCTACCACCAAGCTACATCCCTGGCCTTTGTAATCCTTTACTTCCTAAGGATTCCATACAATCTGAAAAAATTCAAAAAGCATACCTTTTCAGTGGCCCTGAAAGGAAAGAAGGGAAGATGCTCAGCAGATGGTAGAAGCCCCTGCTGTGGGACCCTGATGACCCGAGTTTGACCCCAGAACTCACATAAAAAGCTGAATGTAGCTGTAGTGGTGGGGTGGCAGTGGCCTCAGCAGGAGAGGAGGCCACCTTTAACCCTAGCACCTGGAGGCAGAGACAGGTGGATCTCTGTGAGTTCAAGGCCAGCCTTGTCTACACAGCTAGTTCCAGGGCTACCCAGAGAAACCTCATGCTCCCCACCACACCTCAAAAAAAGAAATGTGTTGTTCAAGTTCCAAGGGAGGAAAATGTAATGTTGGAATGAAAGTCTTACCCAGGACATCTGATTGGATGTTGATGTCAAATACACCACAGTTCACCACTTCTCCAAGAAGTTGGGACTTGAGTATTTCCAAGACCTAGTAGGACACCCAGCACAAAGTAGGGAGCATCCAACATCGGGCTTTGGTTTTTGTTTTTATGTTTTTTTTTAAATGTGTGTGTGTGTGTGTGTGTGTGTGTGTGTGTGTGTGTGTGTGTGTGTGTGTGTAGGTTTCAGATCCTCTTGGAGCTGGAGTCACAGGTGCTTAGGGCCTGCTAGACATTAGTGCTGGGACTCGAACTCAGTGCCTCTGCAAGAGCATTGTGTGGTTTTTTGTTTTTGTTTTTTTTTTTTTTTTGAGACAGGGTTTCTCTGTGTAGCTTTGCACCTTTCCTGGAACTCGCTTTGGAGACCAGGCTGGCCTCAAACTCACAAAGATCCGCTTGCCTCTGCCTCCCGAGTGCTGGGATTAAAGGCGTGCACCACCACCGCCCGGCCGAATTGTGTGTTTTTAACTACTGACCCATCTCTCCATTCCCCAACAAATGTCAAATGAAATTCTAGTAAATATCCCAAATAATCAAAATCCAGGATGGAGGTAAACTCCAATCAGCTCCTTCCAGCATGGTCCTGGGACAACTTTCTCCCTCAGTCTCAACTGTAACATGGAGAGAGGTAGGTATCAGCACTTCCTTCTCCATGGGCCTTGTCAGGAGCACAGTTGACTCACCCTAAGTAAATGCTGGTCTCCTGACCGGTCCCTGTCATCACGCTTTTCTGTCCACTCACAGAGCCAGCTCCTGAGTGTTCTACGGGGTATAGAATGAATTGAACTTTTAACCCCCTTTGCAGACAGGGTCTCACGTAGCTGGCCTCAAACTCACAATGCAGCAAAAAATGACCTGAACTGCTGGAATTACTACAGACATACACCGCCACACTGGTTTTTGAAATGAATGTAAAAATTAACATGTATTCAGTGTAGTTTATGGACAATAATGTCTCTCTGAGTTGGTAGGATATGCTGAGAGGAGCTATCGCATTTCAGGGGCTAGAAGAGACCGACGATGGTTTCCCCGGGACCGCAAAGGCCAGCACCAAGCAATAGAAACAAGAAAATAGCACACAGCGTGGATTAAGATTGTAGATCTAGAAGCAAAATTCTAGCTTTTCATAAATGAAGGAAAAAAACGAAGTTTGTCAAACATCTGCCAGCCTTAAATTCATTGGCATCATTCATGTTCACTGAGCCCGTTAAATGAGCCCAGCTTCTACCTTCCCCCTGAAGTCCTCAGCAGTGGGCAAGGGTACAGGAGAGATCTGCCTTCCCCCTCACTCTCTGCATCTTTTGTGGAACGTGTGCTTTAAAACAAACAAACAAACAAAATCCCGGTATGTGCATAGTAGGCGAGGGCCATACCACTGAGCAACACCTCCTCAGCCCATTTTAAAGTTGTGAGACAGGATCTCCCCATCTAGCCTCCCAGGAAGTTGGGATTGAGCCCAAGGCTTCTGGAGAGTCAGGCAAGCCCTCCACCAACTGAGCTACATCTCCCTTAACTGCATTTGCATTTGGGGAAAAAATAGAGAAACTAACCTTGGACCTGAATTTATAGAAATGCGCTTCCCCCTGTCTCCGAGTGTTGGGATTAAGGCGTGTGACACCATCACCCGGCCACAACACTCTTTCTAATCCTTCTATGTAATTTGTAAAAAGTAATCGAACACGTCCAAGGACATTTTTTCCCGTGTTCATTATTAAGTCAACCTTCCAGCGTCTTCGGCGTGCGGTGCTATGGTGCAGGCTCACTGAGGTACAGCTGAGCACCTCACTCCAGACCCCAACATTCTGGAACCATGGAGTCTGCGAAGGTGGCTATGGAACTCTCTGGAAGGGATTCAGGGACCAAGGCTCCTGAACTTGCCTCAGCCCGCATCTGACCACTAGATCCCAGAACTCAGTCAGATAGGCGCCTAGTCTCTGCTTAGGGATTCAGGGCTTCTAGCCGTGTGCCCGGCACCCCTAAGGCACCACCCCACACTCAGACTTGCCCTTGGCGTGTTCTTGACCATGGAACAACTTCCAGGTCGGATTTTCACACTGGAACCCCAGTTCCCTGTTTGCACCGGAGCAGCAGCAGAGACAGGGGGCGTCGGGGGGGGGGGGGGATGGGGTTGTGTCCAGCCAAGGTTGCACGCACCGTACCCGGAGGCTGCTGCCACCCACGCGAGGACTCCCCGGGCACCACCCGCCACCTGCCCTCCGCCCGCGCACTGCCGCCCCCGCACCGGTTGCTCCCCAGCATCGCGCACCACTTTTTTCAAGGGACAGGGACACTCACTAGCTGGAAGTCATCGCGGAATGCTCTGGCCACCTCTCTGCCAACTGCACAGCTGGTTGTGTCCCAACCTGAGAAGGAAAAAGCTGCGGGGACCGTGCCCGCCCACGTCTCACAGACCCCGCCCAGGAGCTGGATCTCGCCAGGCGTCCACGCTGCCCTCCAATAGTTTAGTCATTGTTCGGGTTGGTCCATTGTGACTGTGCGCGCCAGGGTCTCACGCCCCGGGAACTGTGGTGGTCCCTGCGGCCACCACCGCCCCAACCTTTCCTACTAGAAGAGTTGGGAGCTCAGCTCTTCATAAACTACGACATCCCCAAGGACAGTTCTGAGGCTTGCCTTTCAGATGAAGAAACTGAGGCAAGGTGGGGGTAACCAAACTGTAAGTAGAGTTACCCTGCCTTAACCCACCTTGGGTGTATTTTACTTCCCTGGGGTTCAGTGCTAAGAATGCAAGCCACCTCTGCTCTTCCCGCAGGCCAGTCCACCGCACCTCCTTGGTGGGCACGTCTTTCTGGGGGAAGTGGAGTGGATTTGGCATTTCCCCCAAACTCCAGGATAGACTAGAACTGGGTGAGGTTGGGCGAAGCCCCAGTGCTTTCCCCTTCAGAAGCAAAAGGCGTCACTAGTCTTGTGTTCTCGCTCCAGGGTCGTCCTCCCGGATGCGGGGCGGGTCCTCGCACGGAGTGGTTAACCTGGGTGCACACAGCGCTCGATAGTTGCACAATGCCTCCCTGGACCATCAAGCATTTCTGTCCACCCTATAGTCCCCGCCTACATATCCGACACCTCCGCCCCTACCTGCCCTTCCACAGCTCAAATTTCAGTTCCCTCTAACTTACCTTTGCCCCACCTCCACCTTCCCCGGACTCTCCACTGCAAATCGTCAGGACAAGACCCAGGAAAGTAAAGCTGCAACCTAGTCCAACCCCCCTCACAAGAACTTAACTCGCCACAAGATGCCTTTGTGCTTGGTTTAAAAAAAAAAAGAATTTCACACGAAATTGTTCCGCATTTGCGAAAGCCTTTTCGGAAGGCGTTGGGGGTGGTTTTCGAGGGCTCTTCTCGAATGGGATTGTACTGTTTTGTTCTGACCCAGCCAAATTGCATGCAAAAGGCTAGTTCCACTTAGACAGGATTGCGTGTTATTCCCTGTGAACAAGCGGTATGTATGCATTTCATCATAACTTGCTGCGTCGCAAAAAGGAAGGTTAAAAAAAAAAAGTAATTCCGGATATGCAACCAGTTAGGAACAATACAGTTATAGATAGGCAAAAACAGGTGTCTGTGGTGGAGTACACCTGTAACCCAGCGCTCGGAAGGTAGATAGAGGCAGGAGGATCAGAATTCAAGGTCACAGGGACTCCTCCCCCTGTCTCCGTTTCTCTAGTACGCATCACCACACTTGGCATTTCCCTGTGGACTCAGATCCTCTACAAGAGCAACAGGCACTCTTAACCTTTGAACCATCCTTCCAGCCCCTGGAAAACGCATTTAAAAAAAAATTATTTATAGAGCCTGTATGATCAGAAGAGGGCACCAGATCTCATTATAGATGGTTGTGAGACACCATGGGGTTGCTGGGAATTGAACTCAGGACCTCTAGAAGAGCAGTCAGTGCTCGTAACCTCTGAGCCATCTCTCTAGCCCTTGGGAAACGCTTTTAAACAAGAAATTTTAAAAAGCTTCTCAAGTCTGAGTCATTAACTCGTGGAATTGTGGGGGCAGACAAGGTGATTCTGAATTCTACGAAAGTAGAGAAACTCAGTGATTTAACTATAGACAGGGTTTCTCTGTGTAGTCTTGCCTTTCTGGAATTAGCTCTGTAGACGAGACTGGCCTTGATCTCAGAGATCCACCTGCCTCTGCCTCTCAGGTTCTGGGATTAAAGGTGTGTGCCACCACTGCCCTGCGTATGACACCTATTGACTTGTGTGTGTTGAACTACCTTTGCATCCATAGAATGGAACCAGCTTGATCATGTGACACAAGACTAGTTTTACATAACAATGATAACTGAACCCAGGGCTTCTTCATGTACTTCGAAAGAAAAAAATAAAACCACTCTGTCAATTGAGGTACAACTCCAGCATCTCTCTGATTTTTTTGGTGGGGAGGGGATTGATTTTTCAAGAGTGGAGTTCTATGTGTAGTTTTGGCTGTCTTGGAACTTGCTTTGTGTACCAGGCTGACCTTGAACTCACAGAAATCCATCTGCCTCTGCCTCCATTCCTGCATTCTCTCTGATTTCTAATTTTTGTTTGTTTGATTTAAGACAAGGCTTCTCTGTGTAGCCCTGGCTGTCCTGGAACTCACTCTGTAGACCAGGTTAGCCTTGAACTCAGAGATTTTTTTTTTCGAGACAGGGTTTCTCTGTGTCAGTTTGCACCTTTCCTGGAAATCACTCTGTAGCCCAGGCTAGCCTCGAACTCACAGAGATCTGCCTGTCTCTGCCTCCAGATTAAAGGCATGCACCACTACCGCCCAGCTGAACCTGCCTCTGCCTCCCAAATGCTGGGATTTAAGTCACGCACCACTGCCCAGCTTTCTTCTTTTTTTTTAACCCTGACTCTTCTCATCTATGGATACAGCCCCTCATCCACTGTCTTACCCCACCTTCTGTATGCCTACATTGGGAAGGCAGAGGGTAAGTGTCTTTTGAGCAGGTCTGTCTTTGGGAGGTACTGAAATGACGTGGGTGCCTAGATTATATGTCAAAGGGACAGACACAAAGGACAAGGAGTATGAGGCATTGTCAGAATAAAGAAGTCAACACTCTCTGGGAGTAGATTCAACTTTTTACACAGGACATTTATTGTCACAAGAAATTTATTGTTTGTGCACTCAAGGTAACCTGAGGAGCAAAGACAGATGGAAATAGAGGCTGTCAACTGTCTTTGTTCTGGTTTGGTGACTGGAAAATACTTGTTCTAGTGTGGTGACTGGACAAGGAAAACTGGTACTGGTTTGGTGACCTTGTGTCTATGTTCTATCCTTCCTCTTTTATGTTCTTGAAAAATACTCTGGTGGGGCAGGCAATGAGCTTCACGCCCCTGGACCTTGTTAGGCCACATTGCAAGGATTTTAAACATTTGGTGTATTGAATGGAGAGCCTGGAATTAATTTGCAATGGGGAAACTAAAGATCTTTTCCAGTAATACTGACTGCCCGTGTAGCCATGTTGTATGATATTTTGTTTGTGTTCTGGCAAATAAAGCTTGCTTGGAGTCAGAGGGCGGAGCTAATCACTAGTTAACCATAGAGGTCTGGAGGTCTGTATAGAGAGGAAGAAGTGATTTTGGACTAGGGGAACAGAAGAGGAAGGAAGTGACTGTGACTTCTCTCCTGCTTCTCTGATCTTTCTGGTTTTACCCCTATATCTCAATCTTGATTTTTTACTGATAAGATTAATTAGATTTATTCTTCATAGCTACTGCTTCCCACTTCTGTTGATATAATTTATAGCCTTGTGAGGTCCTTGCCACTGCCTGCTCTCCCACCTTAACCGTTTCCTGTCCTGACATAGCCTAAGAAACTGCTTAATTAAACTAGCTTATATAGTTTAAAAAGTCTTGACTTAAAAGTCAAAAAAATATGTTTAGAAATTATGCTTGTGTTTTCACAGGAAAAAAAATATATGGTTTTTGGTCATTCAGACTCAGTGGGTTATAAATATTTGTCATCATTTAGTTATTAAACCAATAACTGAACCCAGGGCTGCTTCTTGTATGCCAAAAAGGCACTCTGTCAATTGAGGTACAACTCCAGCATCTCTCTGATTTTTTTTTTTTTGGTTGGGGGGGGGAGATTGATTTTTCAAGAGTGGAGTTCTATGTGTAGTTTTGGCTGTCCTGGAACTTGCTTTGTGTACCAGGCTGGCCTTGAATTCACAGAGATCCATCTGCCTCTGCCTCCATTCCTGCATTCTCTCTGATTTCTAATTTTTTGGGTTTTGTTTGTTTGTGTGTTTTAAGACAAGGCTTCTCTGTGTAGCCCTGGCTGTCCTGGAACTCACTCTGTAGACCAGAGTGAGTCTTGAACTCAGAGATTTTCCCTGCTTCTGCCTCCCAAGTGCTGGGATTTGGTTTTTTGGTTTAAAGTTGTTTTTGTTATAATATATATCTATATGTTTCTACTCTTGCTTAAGATACTGTACCTATACAATATTCTAAACTACTAAAAAAAAACCACAAGACTTTGATAAAAGGTTTCATGTTATAAAGAAAAAGCTGGTTATTCTTCACTTCAAAATGTTTACTAGAAATAGGATCACGTTCTTTAAAGGAGAGAGGAAAACTGAGGTGCCATGTCAGACTTATTTAAAAATATAATATATAATTAAAAATACAAGTTAATAATCAACCATTAAATTATAGCCATCTAAGTTACAGGGTTCTATGATTGGCCTTCTATGAAATGGCAGGGCTAAAGCTCCTAGCTATTGAAAATTTCATTGAGAAGTCCAAACATGTTTCCTGTTTATTTGTTTATTTATTTATTTTATTTTATTTTTTGTTTTTTCGAGACAGGGTTTCTCTGTGTAGTTTTGTGCCTTTCCTGGAACTCACTTTGTAGACCAGGCTGTCCTTGAACTCACAGAGATCTGCCCGTCTCTGCCTCCCGAGTGCTGGCATTAAAGGCGTGCACCGCCACTGACCAGCTGTTTATTTTATTTTATTTTTGACATAGGATTTCTCTGTGTAAGAGTCCTGGCTGTACTGGAATTCACTTTGTAGACCAGGCTGGCCTTGAACTGAGACCCTTATGCCTCTGCCTCCCAAGTGCTGGGATTAAAGGAGTGTGCCACCACTGCCAGGCTCAAACATGTTTCTTAAAAATTGTCAATATTAGGTGCAAAGCTACACAGAGAAACCTGTCTCGAAAAACCAAAAAAAAGTCAATATCATATCAGTGGTCTATAAATAAAAATTGCAGTCTAGCTGCTCCTGCAATGTCTAAGGATATACTTATGTCTATGGATTAAAAAATACAAGATAAAAGCAAAACAGGACCTGAGAGGTCCTTTTGACTAATACATCTACAAGGTAACAGGATGGCATGATTGTTGTTATCAAACTTAGATATATTTTCAAGATTAAGCCTAGGTTTGTTTAGCTCAGATATATTTAATAGATACTGGTCCTCAGATCTCTCAAAGATCTGATGAATATTGCATTTAAATCACTTAATAAAAATCTTACTACAACAAACAGAGACTCACAGCTCCTAACAACGACTCCTAAGTTTTCCAAAGAAGATATGGAACAACAGGATGATGTCACCTGGATTGTTTTTTTTTTTTTTAATTTTTTTTAAGATTTATTTATTTATTAAGTATACAGTATTCTGTTTGCATGTACCCCTGCAGGCCAGAAGAGGGCACCAGATCTCATTACAGATGGTTGTGAGCCACCATGTGGTTGCTGGGAATTGAACTCAGGACCTCTGGAAGAGCAGTCAGTGCTCTTAACCTCTGAGCCATCTCTCCAGCCCCCCACCTGGATTGTTGATGATAACACTGACCACTAAGAAAGATGCCCCAATGTAACACCTGCTGCCAAGACCTGGCCCAAACTATAGACAAACAAGATCAGTCTTCCCCAGGTTCCTCTTCCATAAGAAAAACTTTCACCTTATGGACCTGGCAACTGAAGACTGATACAGTTCTGGTATCTCTGCCTCCAACATGATAGAGACTACAGGATCCTGGGATGGCTGCCTAGATAATGGACTAGTATGTCACTTTTAATAGATTTGGAAGCTTCTTGGTCTGTCCTTCTGCTTACTCAGGTTTAATTTATCCTTCTCAGGTCTCTGATGGTATTGATAGCTAGGCTAACTATAACTTTGTCAGCTTATCAGCATCAGACAACCAGATTCTTCTACAAGGCAATAGATAGCTTGTTAGCTCATTTTATATGTAAAAATCAAGCCTTACTTTTTCTAAAGCTACTAGGTTTCCTATAGAGAAAAAATAAAGAGGTTTCAAATGTAACTTTCCACTAAAGGAACATGATTTAAAATGACTGTTCTCAATAATTACTTATGTCTCTGATAAATAATTAAATTTAAAAAACAGAAGTCTATATATATTCTGATGATCTGAGATATATAAAAGTCTGAAAACATAAAAGCTTAAATAAATTCTGAGGGCCTTAAAAATGATTTAATATAAATACAAGTTACAAAGGTATAAATAAATGATTTAAGGTATAGAAAATGCTTCAGATTTCTTACCCCTTCTATGATATTGTTATATTAAGATTTCAAGATTCAGAGTTTAACATTAATAGAATGCTGATAAGCTAGTAGAGCAATGACTGCTTACTGTTTAAGTCACAAGCTCATAATTTTAGATTTCTTTTGGTTATTTTCTAAATATAGATTTAAAGATACTTCTTTCTCATCAGGCCAAAGACATCTCTGTCCAATCTACATCTGACTCTCTGGACAAAAAAAAAAAAAGTAAATGCTTTTTAACCCAAATCATAAGTCTTAGATCCACCTGTCACAGGTTAAATAAAAAATTTCAAATATAAGGTTTTTTTTTTAAGTTCCTAATTATAACTTCTGTCTCCAGTCTTTCTCAGAAGATTTCCACTTGGCTGACAGACACGTCCAAGCATCAGCTGCTGACTACACCCTATTCCAAATGGCCATTGGCCCTGAACTTGCTGGGCTCTGAACTTGCTGAAAGCTGATGCTGTGGGATGTTCTGTATGCTCTGAATGTGTTGCTCTGATTGGTTGACAGAGAGAGAGAAGTCTGCAAAGTGGAACGCTGAGTTAGGAGACGCTGCCAGCCGCCACCATGAGAAGTGAGATGCAAAGCACCGGTAAGCCACAAGCCACGAGAGAACTTATAGATTAACAGAAATGAGTTAATTTAAGATATAAGAACTACATAGCAAGAAGCCTGAGCCATTAGGCCAAACAGTTTAAGAATATAAGTGTCTGTGTGTTTATTTGAGTCTGAGTGGCTGCCGGCCCGGGCAGGACTGGAGATAACTCCAGCTACAAGCTGATATTGAGCAATGGAGTCAATGTAAATGCTGTCTCTTCAGCTGGCCAGTGAACCAGATGCGTTTAAATTATCTCCTTGCCTTTGACTTGTTGGGCGTCATAAGGGCCCTGATGTGAGGCCCAGTGTAACTTCCTGAGCCTAGCTTGAGTTTGGCGACCTGTCCTGGGACATGACTTCCACATACCAGTGACTCAGCACTCACTACCTGACCTAGAATCGCCTCTGCCTAGGAACTGCTGAGATGATATCATCTCACTGGCCAGCCATCCTCACCCTTTCCCCCCATCACCCCAAACTATATAAGTTCACTCCTGATGCAATAAAGCGAGTTCCTGCTTCGACAAGACTCCTGGCCCAGTGTGCTTCTCTCCGGTGGAATGGGGGGTCTGGGCCGTCCGACACTCACCATCCAGTTCAGTCCCAGGGACAGACCGGCTGGATTGGTCCTGCCTTCGTCCTAACTGTTGGTCAGACCAACAGACTTGTATCCCGTGTGAGGAATGGAAGAACGCTGATGAGCCAATCGGTCTATGGGTTACTGTACCCTCATAAGAGATGGAGCGGTCTTCTTCTAAACTAAATCCTGCCTTGGAGTCCCTGCAAATACTACTAAAGAACAGGGCTCTCAACCTCTCTGATAGTCAGGCATTCCAGACATGGACTTACCTCATTAAGATCGCCCCAGGGTTGCCTGCTGGCCATCTTTTCCAATGGGACACCTGGGATAGAATAGAAACCCTGATTCACAGGGCTCAGGTTGACAGAGGAGAGATTCCTCCTCTGGGAACTATCCTATTGTTACAGCCTTAAAAGACTGCTTTCCACCAAGGCCAATTAAGGAGAAAGGGTCAGTGGCTACCTCGGAAAACTCTAAGAGGGGAGACATAAGTCCAGAGCCCTACAAGGAGAAGGGGCCTAGAGAGACCTCAAGGAGAGGAGACGGAGCCCAGGGAGGAAAGAAACATAAAAATTCAAGTCATGGCTTGGGGATTTAGCTCAGTGGTAGAGCGCTTGCCTAGCAAGTGCAAGGTCCTGGGTTCAATCCTCAGCTAAAAAAAAAAAAAAAAAAAAAAAAAAATTCAAGCAACACCCAAATCAAAAACCCCGAGTCAGCCTGGCTCATCCGGCTCATTATTTCCATCTCTTGATCCCTTTGATGTCATCCCCTGGCCTTCAAAGGGCCCTTCAACATCCACTCTTCCTACCAATCCATTCCTCAACTCCTCTGTCCCGAATCCCACCCACCCCCATCCACCTGCACCTCCGCCCTACTCTGGGTGGGGTGCAGCCCCAGGGGATGTGACTGGCCTCTTTCCTGTTAATATTAACCCCAGTGGCAATCACCCACTTGCCTGGTATCCCTGGGAGGCTCAGGACCTTAAGGACCTTAAAAAGGCCATTTCAGAGGACAGGCCAAATTCCCCTTGGGCTGAGACTATCCTTCTGGGTCTGGCTCATCAAGCCTTGACCACTCGGGATTGGAAGGCCCTCTCCAAAGCAGTCCTCCCTGGACCTCTCTACTTGAAATGGGATGCCTTCTAGGAGTGCAGGGTCCAGGCAGAGAGAAATCAAGCGGCCAACCCTCAAATCCCTATTACCTTTGGGATGCTGCCTGGTACCTCCAACCAGTACTCCACTGGCCTCTATCAAGATCAAGTTAGGGCACTTGGGATAGCTGCTTGGAAAAAATTGGATGAAGGCCCCACAGAGGCTCCTATATCTGGGGTCCATCAGAGATCAGGCGAGGACTTAGTGGCGTTTGTTGAAAGGGTCAATGAGAGTCTCCAGAGAAAGTTTCCTCCCGGGGAGCTGAGGGATAAATTTGTTAAAATGTTGGTGTGGGACGGCATGAACACTGATCATAAGCTTGCCTGTGCTGGATTAAGGGATCAGGAAATTAGCAAGTGGATTGAGGCCTCCCTCCCGAGATGTTGGCTCTACTTCTCACCAGGCCCCAACCATGGCCATGGCCAGGCAGGTGGCTAATCGGGAACAGATGACCACCTTAGTCAATGTCCTCCAGCAAGTCTCCATGGGGGGAAAACGGCCCTGCTTCGGTTGTGGGGTGGAAGGCCATTTTAAAAGACGGGCCTAACCATGCTAAGGGCGCCTCCATGGTTCCTCCCCAATCGGGCCTGCCCCACACCCCATGCCCCAGGTGTTAAGAAGGGGTTCCACTGGGCAAAAGACCGTAGATCTAAATTCAACCTCCAAGGGGTGCCTTGAAACTCCCCCAGGGGCGATCCCCAGCCACGTTAAATAAGGGGAAAGAGGTGGTCAAAGCCCACTGGACCGTACCCTTGGTGCCCGGATTAAGGCCCAAAATGACCCTAACCATTGAAGGAAAAAACCTTTAATTTTATCATAGACACTGGGGCTGACCACATGGTCATCCGAAAAGAAGAAGTCCCCTCCTCCTGTCAGTTGGATCCCAGACCCACGTGCTTGGCATGGGGGGGGCATTCTATGTCATGGGAGACAGCTAATTGATTGTCCTGGACCAACCCGGATGGAAATCACAGGGATGTGCGTCCCCTTGTGGTTGGCTGCTGGTGTAACTGACAACCTTCTTGGCCAGGACATCTTTGGGGAAGCTGAGGCTTTTATCACCACAGACCATAAGGCCCCTTATCAGGACATGCTTGACACTGAAGAGTACCAACAGCAGTTTGAGGAGGGGCAGGAAACACACCCCAATTATAGGGATGATCCCTATTTTGAGAAGCTCAAATAGGACTTTTCCTCTGTTCACCCCCAATTCTAAAGGCCACTGCTCGCCGCCCCCCTGGTGCCAAAGATTCGGTGGACACCTGGGGAACCTGTTTGGGTTGAGCAGAGGCCTCTACCATCCTTTAAATTACAAAAGCTGGCAAGGTGAGGTGGCTGTGGCTTGTTCTGCTTCTCTGATCTTCCAGCATTCACCCTCCCCCCCCCAAAAAAAAATTACAACAGCTTGATGCTCTGGTTAAACAACAATTGTCCTTAGGGCATGTGCAGCCATCCACCAGCCCCTGGAACCTTCCTGTTTTTGTTATTAAAAAAAAAAAAAAAAAGAAAAAAAAAGGCTAATGTTCCTGGAGATTCCTACATGACTTAAGAAAAATCAATGAAAACATGATCCCATTTGGAACACACCAAAGGGGACTTCCCTGGATACCTGCCATCCCTAATGCCTATTATCTGACTATTATTGATATTAAGGATGGTTTTTTCTCCATTCCATTCCATCCAGATGATATGGAGAAGTTTGCATTCTCCCTGCCCTCTACCAGTTCCCGGGGCTCAGACTTAAGGTTCGAGTGGACAGTTTTGCCCCAGGGGATGGCTAAAAGCCCCCCTATGCGTCAGTACTTTATATCACATATTTTTTCCTCCCTAATACGATGCCCCAACATTTTATATTATATTTACTTGGATGATATTATTCTTGGAAGCCCCACTTTGACGGGCCTTCAGGACCTCACCACTAATTGCCTTACCTTTTTTTTTTTTTTTTTTTTGGTTTTTCGAGACAGGGTTTCTCTGTGTAGCTTTGCACCTTTCCTGGAACTTGCTTTGGAGACCAGGCTGGCCTCGAACTCACAGAGATCCGCCTGCCTCTGCCTCCCGAGTGCTGGGATTAAACGGGTGCGCTGCCGCCGCCGCCGCCGCCGCCGCCACCACCACCACCACCGCCCCGCACCTTACCATTTTAAAAGATCATAATTTTAGGGTGGCTCTAGACAAAGTACAGTCCATTCCCCCTTTAAAATTCTGGGCTCTCTCCTGTCCCTTGACACAGTTTCCCCAGCTAAACCCCAATCGCTTATTCAAGAGACCTATACCTTAACTCAGCGTCAAAAGATGCTGGGAGAGAGAGACTGGCCGAGGCCATGGATCCCTGTGCCCACAGAACAGTTAACCCCTCTAAATGAACTCCTTAAGGGCCCTGACCTCTCATCCCAGATTACCTCATCCTCCCACCATTTGCAAATCTTGCAACAGGTTCAACAAGCCATTGATACAGCGGCCCTAAAGAGATTTGACCCTGACCTGCCTGTCTCCCTGTGTATTTTTCCTGGGGGAAACCTTATGCACTGTGCTGTTAGTACAAGAGGGGGGGCCCATTCACTGGGTTCACCTCTCAGTGGGTGGAGCCCCCCAGGTTTACTCTCTGACCAAACAGGTAGCTGATTGCATTATCAAGGGCAGGATATTTGGCACAGAACCTCATTCCATTATTGTTCCATTTAAAATTACTGACTTTACCTGGCTTCAAAGAAATAATAGCAGGATTGCCATAGCCCTTGAGGAGTTTCTGGTGAAGGTTGATTGCCATTATGGCTCTTATACATGGATGAGTTCCTTCTCCCGTCTGGAGTGGAGGCCCCCTAGAATTTTTCTGCCCCACCCAAACCCCAATTTTCCTATGGTGTTTACTGATGGGGGACGTTTGGGGGCCTCCCTAGTTGTGTTCCCACCCCTTGGGTGAGGAGAGGAACCTATACCTATAAAAACAATCTCCCGAGAGGTGGAGGGGTCTGCACAGTTTAAGGAACTGTGTGCTGTTGTTATGGCGCTAGATTCCATATCATATCACAGTCATTTAATCTCTTCTCTGATAGCCTGTATGCTGTAAATCTTTTGCCCAACACGGTCGAAGCCTGTATTAAATTAGATTCCAACCCATTTCTCCTCTTATGATTCAGGCTCACTCCTTACTTAAACAGAGACTCAATCCCATTTATTTACAACATATTAGAGGCCACCAAAATTTGCCAGGATTTCTTTCCAAAGGAAATCAGCTGGCTGACCATCTGGCTTCTATGCCTCAATGTAATACTGTTAACGAGGCCACAGATTTCCACCTACTTACCCATGTTAACTGGAGAGGCCTAAAACATGAGTTTCCTCAGGCACTGGTTAAAGATCTCAAAAAAAACTGTCCGGACCTATAAGTCTTGTCAGCCCTTCCTTCAGATTCCTCTCCTCCAAAAGATGGGGAGCCCAGCTTCTACCTTCCCCCTGAAGTCCTCAGCAGTGGGCAAGGGTACACGAGAGATCTGTCTTCCCCCTCACTCTCTGCAACTTTTGTGGAACGTCTTTTGCTATTAAAAAAACAACAAAACAAAAAAACTGATCTCGGTACTGGTGCACAGGAGGTGAGCACCATACCCCAGAGCAACACCTCCTCAACCCATTTTAAAGTTGTGAGACAGGATCTCCCCATCTAGCCTCCCAGGGAGTTGGGATTGAGCCCAAGGCTTCTGGAGTGTCAGGCAAGCCCTGCACCAACCGAGCTACATCTCCCTTAACTGCATTTGCATTTGGAAAAAAAAAACAGAGAAAACAACCTTGGTCTCCAGTTTACAGAACTGTGCTTCCCCCTGCCTCCCCAGTGTTGGGGTTAAGGCGCGTGACGCCATCACTCGGCCACAACACCAAAACACTCTTTCTAATCCTTCTATGTAATTTGTAAAAAGTAATCGAACATGTCCAAGGATATTTTTTCCCGCGTTCATTATTAAGTCAACCTTCCAGCGTCTTCGGCGTGCGGTGCTGTGATGCAGGCTCACTGAGGTACAGCTGAGCACCTCACTCCAGACCCCAACATTCTGAAACCATGGAGTCTGCGAAGGTGGCTATGGAACTCTCTGGAAGGGACTCAGGGACCAGGGCTCCTGAACTTGCCTCAGCCCGCATCTGACCGACCACACGGGAACCCCGGTTCCCTGTTTGCACTGGAGCAGCAGCAGAGATGGGGGCGTCGGGGGGGGGTCGGTTGTCTCCAGCCAAGGTTGCACGCACCGTACCCGGAGGCTGCTGCCACCCACGCGAGGACTCCCCGGGCTCCACCCGCCACCTGCCCTCCGCCGGCGCACTGCCGCCCCCGCACCGGTTGCTCCCCAGCATCGCGCGCCACTTTTTTCACGGGCCAGGGACACTCACTTGCTGGAAGTCATCGCGGATTGCTCTGGCCACCTCTCTGCCGACTGCACAGCTGGTTGTGTCCCAACTCGAGAAGGAAAAAGCTGTGGGGACCGTGACCGCCCACATCTCACAGACCCCGCCCAGGAGCTGGATCTTGCCAGGCGTCCACGCTGCCCTCCAATAGTTTAGTCATTGTTCGGGTTGGTCCATTGTGACTGTGCGGGCCAGGGTCTCACGCCCTGGGAACTGCGGTGGTCCCTGCGGCCACCACCGCCCCAGCCTTTCCTACTAGAAGAGTTGGGAGCTCAGCTCTTCATAAACTACGACATCCCCAAGGACAGTTCTGAGGCTTGCCTTTCAGATGAAGAAATTGAGGCAAGGTGGGGGTAACCAAACTGTAAGTAGAGTTACCCTGCCTTAACCCACTTTGGGTGTATTTTATTTCCCTGAGGTTCAGTGCTAAGAATGCAAGCCACCTCTGCTCTACCCGCAGGGCAGTCCACCGCACCTCCTTGGTGGGCACGTCTTTCTGGGGGAAATGGAGTGGATTCGGCATTTCCCCCAAACTCCAGGATAGACTAGAACTGGGTGAGGTTGGGCGAAGCCCCAGGGCTTTCCCCTTCAGAAGCAAAAGGCGTCACTAGTCTTGTGTTCTCGCTCCAGGGTCGTCCTCCCGGATGCGGGGCCGATCCTCGCACCGAGTGGTTAACCTGGGTGCACACGGGCCGATAGTTTCGCAACGTGGCCCCTGCTTCTCTCCAGATTGGTCCTTTTTCTCCCTGGGTCATCAAGCATTTCTGTTCACCCTGCCCCACTCCTAGATCTCCCTGTCCCCTCTGCCCCTACCTGCCCTTCCACAGTTCTCCCTAACTCGACCTTTGCCCTACCTGCACCTTCCCCGGACACTCCACTGCAAATCGTCGGGACAAGACCCAGGAAAGTAAAGCTGCAACCTAGTCCAACCCCCCTCACAAGAACTTAACTCGCCACAAGATGCCTTTGTGCTTGGTTTAAAAAAAAAAAAAAAAAAAAAAAAAAGAATTTCACACGAAATTGTTCCGCATTTGCATTCGTGAAAGCCTTTTCGAAAGGCATTGGGGGTGGTTTTCGATTGTTTTGTTCTTACGCAGCCAAATTGCATGCAAAAGGCTAGTTTCACTTAGGATCTCGTGGGATTCCCTGTGAACACGCGGTACATATGCATTTCATCATACCTTGCTGCATCGCAAAAAAGGAAGTAAGGTTAAAAACGAAGTAATCCCAAATACGCAACCAGTTAGGAACAATACAGTTATAGATAGGCAAAAATAGGTGTCTGTGGTGGAGTACACCTGTAACCCAGCGCTCGGAAGGTAGAGGCAGGAGGATCACAATTCAAGGTCACTCTTAGTTACATGTGAGTATACAACCTACAGAATGGGGCGGGGATGGGTGTGTGTGTGCGCGCCAGCTGTACACCTGACAGGGGGTTACCGTAGAATATACAAATAACTCGAAAAACGAACAAAGTCATTTTTTCCCCCTAGTTCCAACTCCATCATTGGTTTTGGCTTTTGTTGTTGTTGTTGTTTTCCCCTTTTTGTGGTGGATATGAATTCAACTGTGGCTATCGACATGGCAGGTTTCAGGCCAGGACAAACGGCTGTGTGTGGTGCCTGTTAGCACGCCAAAGTGCATGCTGGCCCCCAGGCATCCTCAGTGTCACAACTACCTGTGGTTCTTTACAGTTTTTCTCACCCCACCCCCCCTACCCTAAACTTCTCCTGCGCGCATGGGGGTGCATGGGCTTCCCTCCCCTGCCTTCTCAGCCCCTTATAACCCTGCCATTTCGGCTACGCACACTCTTGGTTTTTCTGTTTTTGTCTCCCTCTCTTCGCCCCTTCTCTATTTCTCCTTTCTCTCGGTGGCCCTCACCCACCCACCCAGGCCAGGCTGCCGCCCGGCCGGCCGCGTTCACTTTACTAATCCACTATTTTCTCTCTGTGCTCCGAGGACTCTTCTCCAAGTGCCTCCGGCTGTACGCTCCCTCCCCTCAAACCTCCCGGCGGCGGCGGGGGCATAAATAAACAAGGGCCTCCTAACCTAACCTGCTGCTGATTCCACTCGCCTAAAGTAAATATGGACCATTTGCTTCTGCTGGCTTCTGCCATCCACCATGTTTGACTCCAAATTCTAGAGTGTGCCTCCTGGATGGCTCCTTCCCTCTACCTGCTGTCCTCCGCTGTGATCCGGGGCATCACCTCTCCGTCTCTGTCTCCAGGAGCCTGCGACGCCTCTCTCCCTCCCCGCTCCCGGGGAACCTGTCACGTGGGAAGATTCCGTCACTCCCTCCACCAGCTCTCTCCTCATCTCCTAGGTGAGTGTCACCCTGGAGCTGCCTGCTTCGTCTTGCCGGAGCCTGCTCTTACTGTGAAAGTCACAAAGTGTGTGAGGATGCTCCTTTCACCCTCCTGGTCCCGCATCGCGTAGAAAGGGTCCCCTCTCCTCTGTGATTTGGGACGTTTCTATCTGGCAAGTCTCCCAGCCTGCTTGAGGATGCCCCAAATTGAAATTCCTGTGGCCAGGGCACTTCTCTCTCTCCCCCTCCCCCGTCTCCTCCTCTCCACCGGGACTCAGCTCCACCCTGGGGCTTCCCTCCTTCCCCTAAAGGCTGCCTGTCCTGTTTCTTCCTGGCGCCCTCCTGGACCTCTACCGCAATGGAATTCTCCCTCTGGTAAAATTCCTGTTTGTGACCCTTGTCCCTCTTGTGTCTCAGCTCCCTTTGGAATTGGAGCCTTCCCTCTGGAGGAGTCGGTGTGCAAATCTTTCTCTTTTCATCCTCGGACTCAGGGATTGCATTAAAGCCACAATGTCTTGCCACTAATGGCTTGAACTCTATATAGATCCATGGCCACTTCAGGACACACCCAGTTTTCAAATTCTACAGATCGACAGCTTCTGCCAACTGCACCAGCAAATGATCCCAAAAGTCTCCAGTCGCTAAGCTTTTTCTACTCCCTCCCTCCCTCCCTCCCCTCCCTCCCTCCCCTCTCTCTCTCTCTCTCTCTCTCTCTCTTTCTTGTTTTTCAAGACAGAGTTTCTCTGTGTAACAGTCCTGGCTGTCCTGGAACTCTGTAGACCAAGCTGGCCTTGAACTCAGAGAGACCAGACTGTCTCTGCTTCCCAAGTGCTGGGATTTAAAGCATGGGCCATCACCCTATACTCTTAAAAAAAACCTCTTATCTCTTTACTTTCTTTGCTCTCTGCTCCCAGAAAGAAATCTTGTAAAACTATTGTGTAAACTCTTTATCTCAGGATTTGTAAATTCACTGGGTATGGTTTAAAGACCTGTAAAATCTGTAACAAAAGTTAACTTAAAAGTTTTAACAAACTGGGCGGTGGTGGCACACGCCTTTAATCCCAGCACTTGGGAGACAGAGGCAAGTGGATGTCTGTGAGTTTGAGGCCAGCCTGCAGAACTAGTACCAGAATGGCCAGGGCTATTACATGAGAAACCCTGTCTCAAAAAACAAACAAAAAAGTTGAACAAGCCTGCAGGCACAGTGGTCCATGCCTTTAGGGAGGCAAAGGCAGGCAGATCTCTAAGTCCGAGGCCAGCCTGGTGTGCAAAGTGAGAACAGCCAAGACTACAAAGAGAAACCCTGCCTCAAAAAAAAAAAAAAAAAAAAAAAGTAACAAAAGGTTGATAGTTAAAAAATCTCTAGATAAGGTAATCTTAATTTACTACAACAAACTATATATAGCTTGGGTTCAACTCTTGTTTCAGAAAATAGATGTTTTTAAATAGCAACCGTTGGGCTTGACTTAATCTTGGCTGACGACCTCTTCACTGTGGCTGGCAGCCACCTTTTCTAAAGCTAAAAGAGAGAACATACCATGTAATCCGCCACCATCTTGACTAAGATGACCACAAGGTAGAAACCAACTAAGGCAGCACTCACAAAATTCTGTAGTCCTTCTGAGCCCTCTGCTTATCCTGGCCTCTCCTTTTAGACTAAGGAGACAGCCAGTCTCCAAGGTTTTGCATTAGGATGGATTTTGTATGATGATTTTTGTCCTTCGAGTAAAAAATGTAGATAAGCAACAGCATATGTTTGATAGATAAGGTATTTTTGATAAATACAGTTTATATAAATTCCTAAGGTTATAAAGGCCTACTCAGAATAACAAAAGCTAACTGTCTTAGTCATTCTGCTATTGCTATGAAGAGACACCACGATGACCACGACAACTTTATATATATATATATATATATATATATATATATATATATATAATGTATACAGTGTTCTACCTGCATGTATGTAGGCCAGAAGATGGCACTGGATCTAACTACAGATGGTTGTGGGCCACCTTGTGGTTCCTGGGAATTGAACTCAGGACCTCTGGAAGAGCAGACACTGCTCTTAACCTCTGAGCCCTCTCTCCAGTCTGACGACAACTCTTATAAAGAAAAACATTGAATTGGGCTGTCTTACAGGTTCAGAGGTTTAGTCCATTATCAGCATGGTGGGAAGCATGGCAGCATGCGGGCAGACAAGGTGCTGGAGAAGGAGCTGAGAGCTCTACATCTGGATCCACAGGCAGCAGGAGAGAAAGAGAGAGCCACTGGGCTTGGCTTGGGCTTCTGAGCCCTCAAAGCCCACTCACAGTGACACACTTCCGCCAACAAGGCCACACCTACTCCAACAAGGCCACACCTCCTAATAGTGCCACTCCCTGGTGACCAAGCATTCAAATCTGTGAGCTGATGGGGGCCTGTAGCAGGAATCTTAAAAGTTCTTATTAATAAAATCAGACCCGAGCCGAGTTATTGGGGTCAATGCTGGTAGATCAGAGAGACAGAACGAGCCACAGCTATCTCACCTTGCCAATTCCTCAGCTGGTCCTGTTTCCTCAGACTGGAAGCTTCTGTGTCCTCATCCCAATGGCTCTCAGCTGAACTGTTGCTAGAAGCCTGAATGCTTAACCAGCCACATGCTTAACCAGCCAAATTCTTAACCAGGCCAAAATCTTCTAGTTTCTGGTTCTCACGCCTTATATATCTTTCTGCTTTCTACCACCACTCCCTGGATTAAAGGCTGGCTTTCTGGGATTAAAGGCGTGTCACCATGCTTGGCTACTTCCAGTGTGGCCTTGAACTCACAGAGATCCAGAGGGATTTCTATCTCTGGAATGCTAGGATTAAAGGTGTGAGTGCCACCATTTTCTAGCCTTTGTATCTAGTGGCTGTCTGTTCTCTGACCCCAGATAAATTTATTAAGGTACACAATATTTTGGGGAACACAATACCACTACATCTCCTCTCTTTTTGTCTAAAATTAAAGAAAGCTTATAACTAATACAAGAAAAACTTCTTCAATAAGTATATGCAATATACAGTCAAGATTACATTAACAATGTCTAGTCCATTAACATTTGACAGATCCAGACCAAAAAACTCCATTATATATACTAACAATGTCCAGTCCAGTAACATCTGATAAACTCAGACGAAAAAATTTTCATTACTTATCTTATTTAAAACAAGTAGTTCCTTTTTAAAAGTAGATTCCATAATCTCCCTTTTTATCTTATCATATCCATATTCTTTCTCTTTTCTTTTCATAATAGATTCATTAGTCTACCTTTTGTCATTTTTATATCTTCCCCTTTTTCTTCAGTGTAGATTCAGTGATCTACCTATATATCCTATTATTTCTTTATCTTTTTCCTCAGAGTAGATTCGATGATCTATCTCATATCCATATTCTCTTTTTCTTTTTGCTTTCTAGGGGTGAAGATATCTTTAGGGAATCTTGAAAAGAAAATTTTTGGGTTAATCATCAAGTCCTGTATCATTTGTCCAGTCTCTGCATAATAGGAAAGTTCAGGGCTTGTTTCAAGTCCTTGTTCAAGTAGTCTGTCAGGCTGGATTATCTCAACTAGTCCTCTTGAAATTGTTCTGACCAGTTTGTAGTCCAAAGTCGATTTTTCCATGGTGTTAATCGGCTTAATGGCTTTATCATAGTCCATGTGGAATCATCATTGTAGGATCCTGTCATCTTTTTGAAGATTTCAAAGTCACTGTTAGGCATGGTCATGGTTTCCAGCAGACTTTTTTTTTTTTTTTTTTTTTTTTTTTTTGCCTCCTCTGTGGTTTGGAGCAATCACAGTCTGAAAAATGTCTCTCTCTCGGAACCATGAACATTCTTCCCTAGTACAGGAAATCTTCACAGCGGTTTTTACCCACCATTTGTCTTGCCAAACTTTTCCAAACTGACCTTTGCCGATGCTTTCTTGTAACACGATGGTCCTGGCAATTCTTCTCTGAACCAGCAGCAGTAAACCCTTCCTCCCAGGTAGCAGCATCACCGCAGTCACCAACATGATGAGAAGGAGCTGGCAAAGTGGAGCAGTAGCCACTGCTTCCATGGTCCCACCACTGTTTGTGGCTCAGTCCAGGCCAAAGCTTCTCCCAAGCCTCCTAGGCCGGCCTCAAACTTGGGATCCTCCTGCCTCTGTCTCCTTCAGCAAATCCTACCGGTGTGTGCCACCACAACTGACTGAGTGTAGTTTGGGCCTGAGCTGGGGCTCACAAGGCCACAGGCAAACAGCTTTTTCATGAATTCGTAACACGAACGTTGGGCGCCAGATGTAGCATGAATCTTAAAAGTCCTTATTAATAAAATCAAACCCGAGGCAAGTTATTGGGGTCCATGTTGGTAGATCAGAGAGACAGAACAAGCCACAGCTATCTCACCTTGCCAGTTCGTCAGCTGGTCTTGTCTCCTCAGACTGGAGGCCTCTGAGTCTTCATCCGGAATGGGTCTCAGCTGAATTACTGCTCCAAAGCCTGAATGCTTAACCAGCCATATGCTTAACCAGCCAAATTCTTAACCAGGCCAAAATCTTCTAGTTTCTGGTTCTCACGCCTTATATATCTTTCTGCTTTCTACCACCACTCCCTGGGATTAAAGGCTGGCTTTCTGGGATTAAAGGCGTGTCACCATGCTTGGCTACTTCCAGTGTGGCCTTGAACTCACAGAGATCCAGAGGGATTTCTATCTCTGGAATGCTAGGATTAAAGGTGTGAGTACCACCATTTTCTAGCCTTTGTATCTAGTGGCTGTCTGTTCTCTGACCCCAGATAAATTTATTAAGGTACACAATATTTTGGGGAACACAATACCACTACAGGGGCCATTCTCATTGAAACCACCACACTGACTTAGAGATGTATGTCTAACCACATCTGTCTTTGCTAACTGTTCAACACCAGGCTTCCAGAAAAATTTAGTAACAACGTATGTTTGATAAATAAGGTATGTTTGATAAACACAGTTTATAAGATCTGTTTAAGCTCACAAAAACCAACTTGAAGATATATGTCTAGCCTCTTGGTCTTTGCTAAATTTGTTAAGCTTTAGCTATTGGATAAACTGAGTCATACCAGAAACTGAATAGGGTTCTCAAAAGAGATACAAATGACCAATAGAGTTTTTCTGCATTTTATTTTCTTCTTATCTGTGTATGCATGTTCACATGATGTGTGTATGGGGGAGGTATTGAAGGACAACTCTTCGGAGTTGGTTCTCTCCTTCCAGTTTTCGGGGGGCTCTAGGGCCAAATTCAGGTTGTCAGGTGTATAAAGAACTTTAACCTGCTGAGTCACTTCACTGGCCTTCGAGAACTATTTTTTAAAGTATTGAACATCCCTAGCCATCAGGGAAATGCAAATTACCTAGAGGTTCTGTCTCACCGCAGCTGGACCGGCTACCATCAAGCAATCAATGACAATAAACGCTGGCCAAGAAGTGGGTGTAAGGAATCCTGACACACTGGTGCTGGGTGTGTAAACTGCAGCCATGGAAATCAGTGTGAAAGTTCCTGAAAATGAGAAACAGCAGAGCATGGTGACACACGCCTTTAATCCCAGCACTGGAGAGGCAGAGGCAGGAGGCACTCTGTGAGATGGAGGCCAGGCTGGTTTACATACCACGTTCCAGGCCAGCCAGTGATACACAGTGAGACCTGGTCTTAAAAAATAAAAGAGAGAGAGCTAGAAATAGATTTCTGTTTAACCCAACTATACCACGCCTGAGCACATGCCCAAAGGACTCTTCCCCACCACAGAGATGCTTATACATCCATGTTCATTGCCAGTCTATTCACAATAGCTAGGAAATGGAACCAGCCCAAGTGTCCATCATCCACTGATGAATAGACAGTGAGAATGTGGAACATATGTACAATGGGATTTTTTGTTTTGTTTTGTTTTTTGAGACAGGGTTTCTCACAAACCAGAGTAGCACACAAGAAATTCATTGCAATTGTAGGAAAACGGCTAATATCCAAGGCAAATATCACCAAGTCTTCCTTGAGTCTTGACTTTATCCTCTGGAAATGCCCTTGGTTCCTTCCAGGTATTAGCTTTTGCCATAGCCAGCTGAATTCCTAGTTCATATTTCTGCAGCTCCCAGCAGAAAATATCCTCAAAAAATAGGGGGTATCAGAAATGGGCTCTGGAGATTGTTTTCATCAGATCAGATTTCTTTTTTTTTCTTTTTTCTTTTTTTTTTTTTTTTTTTTGGTTTTTCGAGACAGGGTTTCTCTGCGTAGCTTTGCGCCTTTCCTGGAGCTCACTTGGTAGCCCAGGCTGGCCTCGAACTCACAGAGATCCTCCTGGCTCTGCCTCCCGAGTGCTGGGATTAAAGGGGTGCGCCACCACCGCCCGGCCAGATCAGATTTCTTGATGCAGCAGCAAAACTTTCCCCAGGAGCCTGTAGGTATCTGTAAGACAGCTGGAATGGATTTACATCATGGCAAAAGGATTAAAAATCCATTTAAGGTATGGAGAGTACAACGCTCACGAATGATACTGTCATTATTAGGGTGCCATTGTATAGGCCCTTTCAATAATTTATATGGTAATGGTACACGTGCTACAAAAGTGTGACTTTGATTCAATCTAAAGGACAAAGTATAAGTACCATCATAAACACTTAACTTTCCTTTCCAAATTTTAAGAGATCATAAGGCACTTACCCATTTCCAGAAATTAGTCTGAACTGAATTGCCAAATTGTAACATAGAACCTGACATTCCATCTCCCTGCCATTGGATAGGTTCAACAGTGGAGCTAATTTCTAAAGTTCCATTCAGACTGTATTCTGCTGTCTTACCTCTGAATGAGAACATTTTCCTCAAGGGAAGCCGTATGGGCTCCAGTCAATGACGTCTCCATGGGAGATATTAATGAGCACCTGAGGTTTCTCACCTTTACATTGCTGCCAATGTACCCAGTCAGATTCCTTGTTGGTAACCCAGGTAGATTTATGGAACCAGGAGCATTAATTTCCTGTCCTCTAAAGCCAGATGCATGAAGCATATCAAATTTATCATGAAAATTCTGGGCAGTGCTGTGATTAACTAAAGATGGCCAAAATTGAAAAGTTATATTTTGACAGTGAGTTCCATTACTCGTGCAAATAGGAATCCCTTGCGCTCCCACAGCAGAACTTGCAATTTCCTCACCCTCTTCCTCAGGCTTAGCAGGTTCTCTGTGGTTATAAGGGCCAGGTAGCCAAGAGGATTCATTGACCACAACAGGAATATCCATATCTCCCCAACTTGCTCCTTTGTTAATCGGAGGACTGGGAACATAAGCCCAGTGACTATGATCCTCAGTCCCTGTCACCTGTACAGTTACCCAGACAGCATGGCGAGGGACAGAGTTGTAGCACTCAAAGGCCAGCATTCTTGGCCAGCCCAACTATTGCTTCTCCTTTTTCAGTCAATTTCTTAAGCTGTCCCCATGGAGGAGGATCAGCTGTCTGCTTCAAAGGCTTTCTATATCTTTTTCTCCCCAGAGCTGTATTATCCATCTCAGCAGCCAAGGCCTCCGGGAGACTTCTCTTGCTCATGTCTAAGTTTTATTAATTTTGATGGTATCCACAACTTCTTGTCCCCTGCGGAAGCAGAAGCATAACCTCAACCCCATCGTAACACCTTCCATTTTCCATACTGATATCATGACATCCTTGTAGTACACAGGCTGATTTAATTCAGCGGTTTTTTTCTATGGTCCAGTGTCTTACAGCAGCTGTTGTCCCTGTTTCATTAACATTTAAAACATTTAAAGTTAGTAAAGCATTATCTAATCTATCTCTGGGGGTCCTCATATCCCCCTCTTGTTTTATAAGCATCTCTTTTATAAAGAGTGTGACTAGATCTTTCAACAACTGCTTGTCCTGTGGGATTATATGGCATTCCTGTAATATGTTTTATGTTCTAATGTGCAAAAAATTGTTTGATTTCACTGGAAATATAAGCAGGAGCATTATCAGTTTTAATTTGTATTGCTATAGCCATGTAAGACATTGTCTCTGATAAATGTGCAATTACAGAATCAGCCTTTTCAGAACGTAAGGCAAATGTCCATTGAAATCCAGAGTATGCATCAGTAATATGATGAACATATTTTAATTTTCCAAATTCTGCTAAATGAAATACATTCATTTGCCAAATTTCACTCCTTTGAGTGCCCTTAGGATTACTTCCTGAAGGTAAAGGAACTTGATTATACATAGAACAATTAAGACAGTTTTTTATAATCTCTTTAGTTTATTGCCAGGTTATGGAAAATTTATTCTTCAAGCCTTTGCTGTTAACATGATAGGTTTGGGGTTTTTTTTGTTTGTTTGTTTTTGTTTTTTGTTTTTTGTTTTTTGTTTTTTGTTTTGTTTTGTTCAAGACACAGTTTCTCCGTGTAGTTTTGGTGCCTGTCCTGGATCTCGCTCTGTAGATCAGGCTGGCCTTGAACTCATAGAGATTCGCCTGGCTCTGCCTCCTGAGTGCTGGACTTAAAGGTGTGCACCACCACCACTCAGCCCCTAACATGATGTTTTTTTATGAAATTCTGAAGCTTCTAATACATTTCCTATTAATAGTTGGTCAATTTCTTCATTTCCTTTTGCTAATGGCCTAGGCAATCCAGCATAAGACTGAATACAGGTAATATAAAGTGGGCAATTCCTCTCTTGGATTGCCTGTTGTAGTTGTATAAATAATAAAGTTAATTCTGAATTATCAGGAATAAGTTCAGCAGTTTCGATATGTAATACAACCCCTCTGCATATTGAGAATCAATAATTAATTAAGAGATTCATTAAAGTCTAATAAAACCAGTAGAATGCATACAACTCTGATTTTTTTAACTGAAGCATAGACTCCGAACCATTTCATCTCTGTTTCCTGCCCCACAACCAACCATTTCTAATTCACCTGTGTCAGCACGGAATGTACCAGCCTCAGAAAGAGGTGCTCTCCTCACCGGGCTGGGAAGAATCCATCCAGTTCTTTCCATGAACTGAAGTCTTTTACTTCTGGAGTATTTATTGTTGACTTCTCCTAAATAATTACTATAGGATCTTTGCCAGTCATTACTAATTACCCATAATTGTATAATTTCTACATTAGTATAAGGTACTACAATCTCAGCTGGATTTATTCCTGACAATTGACAAAGTCTTATTCTTCCTTTTTTTAAATGAATTCAGAAACCTTTTCTATACACATTTTACTTAACTTTTTACTTTAACTTTTACCCTGTTTATGAGATAAAAATATCCATTCTAAAATATTATCTTCCCTTTGCATAATAAGTCCAGTAGGGGAATGGGTAGAAGGTAAAATTACCAAAATACACTCAGTTGTGAGATCTAATGGATCTCTATAGGCATTCTGTATTTTCTGTTCTACTTGGGTCAGCTCCTTTTCAGCTTCAACTGTTAAATGCTTTGGACTGTTTAAATCTGAGTCACCTTGCAAAATTTGAAACAAATTACTTAATGGTTAATTTATAAAATACTCACATAAAGTTGGATAATTTAACATTTTCTGGGGAAAACCCTTCCAATGATATCGTTTTACTGGAACTGAAAAAGCAAAACTTTCTCTATCCTGTTCTCCTAAAGGACAGTAAAGAAGCAATCTTTTAAATCAACAACTATTATAGGTCATGCCTTAGGTAATAAGGTAAAGGAATTCCAGGCTGTAAAGGCCCATGGGTTGAATTACTCTGTTTACAGCTCTCCATTTTCCAGATTGCCATTTTCCAGATTTCTCCTTTATTACAAACGTAGGAGAATTCCAAGGACTTGTGCTTTCCTCAGTGTGTTTAGCATCTAATTGTTCCTGTACCAGTTGCTCAAGCGCCTGCAATTTTTCTTTAGTTAAGGGGTACTGCTCCACCCATACCAGCTTTAATATCCCTTCCTGTCCTCCAGGCCCTTTACATTTAATCCATTCCACACTTTGTTTTACATTAGATAATGTTCCAGTTCCTGAAAACTGAATAGACACTTCTTGTAAAGGCCAGTTGGGATTTCATGATTTTTGAGAAATTATAGGTACATCAGCTTTAGTGTCTAGTCAGCCTGAAATCTCCATGCCATTTATTTGTAATTTTAACTTTGGCCATTAATCATTAATAACAGTTTGTCAAAATACTTTCTTTCCAGTACTTTTTAAACTTTCTGTTCTACACACTGGAGCTGCTTTACCTTTAGATATGGAAGCAATAGTAATTGGACAATTCTATTAACAGCTTCTATTTGCGCAGTCTTTTTTACATCCATAAAAGCATTAAAAACAATCTCTATAGGATTTTAAGATGTAACTTTAGGGAATACTCACAGAGTATTTTTTACAAAATTTCAAAAAGAGGATCCTTTTAATAGATCCCAAGTAACATGTTAATGCGACTTGCCAATTATTAAGTGAGGAACAAATAATTTACCTATATTTTATTTAGTGGAAAAATAACTTTTGTATGCTCTTTATCAGTAAGAGTTTATTTTTTATGAACTTTTTGTAGGGTAAAATAGCCACACAAAAAAACCTCACCCTGTCCCTGAACCCAGAGCTAGTGAAAGAAACATACCCTGGCCCTGAAACCCCAACAAGTGAAAGAAACATGTTAGTCCTGAACCCAGAACCTAAGAAACACACCCTGACCCTGAAACCAGAACTGAAACATACTTTGGCCCTAGAACCAGAGCCAGTGAAAGAAATACACCCTGGCCCTAAACTAGAGCCAAAAGGCTAAAAAGAGTCAGGGAAAGAAACAGTTTGGCCCTGAATCCAAAGACAACTTTGCCCCTGACCATCTAAACCAACCAATCCCTGAGCAGAAAATCTTCTCCCTGGAAAAACTCCACCCCTAAGAAGCCCTATAGAAGGCCCTCTGCCTGGTCAGGGGTTGGCTCTCCTTCTCCATCCTGGCAGAGGCGGCCACTCTCCTGGACGCCTCCTTCCCGGATAAATCTTTCTTAAGAGTTTTAGGTGAAGATCTTTCGCTAATGAAGGGAACAGAACCTTTGCTGAGATGTCCCCTTGCAGGACTGAGCAGAAAAAGTAACAACTTGTCACCAGAGCCTGAGGAGATTGATGTATGTCTGCAGGGGGTTCCCCTTTAGCGGAGGGAAGCGAAGAAGTAACATCTTAGGCTGGACCTAAGAAGACACGGATACCTGTGCTAGATGTTCCCTTAGGAGCAGAGCAGAGGAAGAAAAAGTGGACACCTCGGCTGGGAAGCCCCTTTGAGGTGAGGGGGGAGCAGAGCTCAGCTGTAATGGCTCTCTCTAGGGGAGGAACAGGATTGCTACATCCTGCTGGGGGACCATCACCCACCATACCACAACTTCAGGTATAGCCTGACTTCCTGAGAAGTCAGGATGCCTTTCCCTCCAGAGCTGCCCCTCACAGCTTCAGGTGTAGCCTGACTCCTGTTCCCTCCAGAGCTGTACTTTTTAAAAACTTGCACTTTTACCTTAGTAACCACATTATTCAATAAGCTAACAACCCACTCTGTTTCAGATATTACATTTTTATAGAATTTAACCAAGAATTTCTAGAAAGCAACTTAAAGATTTTCAGTAATGATAAACAGACAAGAGCTTCAGGTGTGCCTGAGGCGTCTTGTGACCAAAATCATGGGATGGCTGCAGAGCCCAGTCAGCAAAACAACTCTCCAGATCACAGGAAACAATCACTGTTTTCTACAAGGATTCTTCAAGGTCAAAGTACCTCTAAAAAAAACCAGCCGTTCCTTCTAATGTCTACCCCATACAGTGATGCTCTGAATTCCTATAACACCTGTCTCAAAAACAAAACCAAAATCCTTGAGGTAATGCAATATTATGAAGCTCTCTCTTAGAGTCTAAGCTACTGTCGCTGAGCCTCACAGCCGAAGTTACTAATCTACTCTGATGTCACTTAAGACCAGTGTCTTACTGTGTACTCAGCCTGTTTGCTTACTCTTCCTTTAAGAGAACACTGTCAGTCAATCCGACTTGCTTCGGGTTTATCGCACTCTGAGATTTTACAGCCTAAACTGGTGCATAGCTTAGGTTATGTATTAGTGAAACCGTGTAGCTCTTCCATGGCCCTGATCCAGACTGTGCATGTGCATCATTTGCTGAAAGCAGCAGTCTTCTAAAATGAATACCCATCTCTGGCTTTGGGTTGGTAAACACCGATGTTTGTAGCACTGCTTGTGGTCTGGATCCTGAGTCCATCGGGCTCAGGTGGATCCAGTGACTTCATCCCTTAGAAAACACTGCAGTTAAAGAAGTTAGAGACTTCTGTAAAGTGCCCCTCATTCTTTCCCCCGTGTGATGCTTTCTGCTCAACAACGACAGAGTGAAGCCCTTTGTTAGGGACTGACAGACAGACACAGGGACAGAGGCAGGCACAGATTCAGACTCACAGGATGGACAGAGGATGGAAGAGGTAGAGCATGAAACAGAGAAGCTGAGTCTGGACTCGCTCTTGGTAAATGACTGCAGGGGACAGTGCTTCGGTTCCTCTCCCTAACGGGACACCAACACATTGCTAGTGACTCCACGTTAATCCCTGACGCGTTTAATTCATGAAATCTCTATTAAAGGAGTACCATGTTGATTCAAATACTGTCACAGCAAAATTTTTGGTAGTTCTGTGTGGTGGTATTGTGTTCCCCAAAATATTGTGTAATAAATTTTTGTGGGGTCAGAGAACAGACAGCCACTAGATACAAAGGCTAGAAAGTGGTGGCACTCACATCTTTAATCCTAGCAGTCCAGAGATAGAAATCCCTCTGGATCTCTGTGAGTTCAAGGCCACATTGGAAACCGCCAGGCATGGTGATACACACCTTTAATCCCAGGGAGTGGTGGTAGAAAGCAGAAAGGTATATAAGGCATGAGGACCAGACTCTAGAAGCATTTGACTGGTTAAGTATTTGGCTGGTTAAGCTTTCAGGTTTCTAGCAGCACAGTTCAGCTGAGAGCCATTCGGATATGAGGATACAGAGGCTTCCAGTCTGAGACAAGATCAGCTGAGAAATTGGCCAGGCGAGGTTAGCTGTGGCTTGTTCTGTCTCTCTGACAGAACATTTCACCCCCATTAACTGGCCCCGGGTTTAATTTTATTAATAAGAACTTTAAGATTCCTACTACAGTTCTGCTGACATACTTCCTTCTCAGCTGCTCTGGGGCAAGTGGCTCCTTTTCCTGCCCAAGTCCCATGTCCCTGTGTTGCTTTTATCTTGCCTCTGTAGACCCCACCGAAGAGAGGTCCTGTTTCAGATGCAGGAAGAAGAAATGTAGTACAGAAAAGCCAAAAAGAATCTGGAGACCTCGTGGGTTCTCCCACCCAGCCTATTATTATCAGGTATATAAGAAAGCCTCCATTACAAACACAGAGCCAGGTAGTGGTGGTGCATGCCTTTAATCCCAGCACTCGGGAGGCAGAGGCAGGTGGATCTCTGAGTTCAAGGCCAGCCTGATCTATAGAGGGAGTTCCAGGACAGCCAGGACTACACAGAGAAACCCTGTCTCAGAAAATAAAAAGAAAAGAAAGAAAGAGAGAGAGAGAAAGAAAGAGAGAAAAGAGAAAGGAAAAGAAAGAAAGAAAAAAGAAGTCTACATCATGCATCTTAGCACTTAGGAGGCTGAGGCAGGAGGGTCATGAGTTCAAGGTCATCCTGGCTAGGCAACACAGTGGTGGTTTAGACCATTTCAAGTGAGACTCTCTCTTGGCACCTTCTTATAATCCCAGCTCAGGAAGCTGAGGCAAAAGATAACCAATTCCCAGGAAGTGGTGTAGATGAACTTTGTAGTAGCTGAGTAAATGGAGGCTGCTGGAGGGTGGATGCAGGAAGAGGGCAATAAGAGCTGTTTATAAACTGAATAAACTGAACTCAGGTCCTCTAGAAGACTAGACAGGCCTTTTAAGTGCTGAACCATCTCTCCAGCACCCACCACGCCAAGCTTCTTGACAGTTTGTTAGTTCATCTTTTGAGGTCTGTGCATTGGCTTATCTGTTGATTGCTGCTTTGTTTTCCTTGGTGTTCAGCCCTTGGAGTTCTTGATATACTAGACACTAACGTTGTGCTAAGTACACTGCTAATTAGGATGCTCTCCCATGCTGCACTTTGTCTCTTTGCTTAATAAGGAAGCTGAGGCAAAAGATAACCAATTCCCAAGAAGTGGTGTAGATGAACTTTGTAGTAGCTGAGTAAATGGAGGCTGCTGGAGGGTGGATGCAGGAAGAGGGCAATAAGAGCTGTTTCCTCCAGGTGTACCTGACCGTCCCCTCCCATCAGGGAGCAGAGCTACCTTAGCCTCCTAGGCACTGTAAGGCAATAAGCAACGCTTTTGGGCTCTATTTATGTCTACAGTAATGACAATACAGCTGTCACCACTCCCTGGCAGAGGCAGGGATGATGGGTGGACCATCACCTGAGATGCCACCCACTTCCTACATTCCAACTACAAGTGACCTCAGGGAGTGCTACAGGAGATATGAGGCAGGAGGTTAGCTGAAGCAAGGCTATGGGATGGAGTCCCCAGGAGGTAATCATCCATGGTGGAGGGATTTTATGGTTGTGCAGGTAAGCAGTTCCTCTCACCCCATGTTCTTATAAACAGGTCCAATGACCTCATTGGCTCACCACACAGGACTTGCGTGGAAAGGTTCCTTTCTTGTCACTGGCTCTCTAGCTGGGGCAACTCTGGAAGGTAGCTAGTCCAATATTAGCAGGCTTGGAGGTCATGGAAGGTGGACCCACGCTCCCATCATCAGCTGTCCCACCTCCTGTGTCTCTGATACATGTATTTGTAGCTTTGAGACTCTCTCACTGTGTCGCCCTGACTTCCTGGAACTCTCTGTGTAACTAATGATAACCCCGAACTCCTGATGCTCACACTTCTGCAAGCCCCGGGATTACAGACATGTGCCTTCACACCTCGTTTCTGCATATATGTCTGCCGAGTGCATGTCTGGTACCCCCAGAGGCCCAAAGAGGGCATTGGACCCCCTGGAACTGCAGTTAGAGGCAGCTGTGGAGCTGTCCATCATGGATGCTGGGAACCATCCTCAAGAGCAGCACATGCTTTAACTGCTGAGCTATTTCTCCAGCCCCCAACTCACTCATTTATTGATTGAAGCTTCTTTTTTTTTCTACATTGAATTTTTTTTGAGTCCTTTATGTACCCTATCAATCCTTGTCAGGTGGATGGATAGAGAAATATTCTCCGTCTAGTCTGTAACCTGTCTTTTCATTCTGTTTTCCTTTGCTGTGCAGAATATTTTTAATCTTATAAATTCCAATTTATTCATTCATTCATGCGATTACTTTTTGGGCTATTGCAGTACTTTTTGGAAAGTTACATCCCCTACCTACATCCTCTAGTGCGTTTTTTGTTTGTTTGTTTGTTTGTTTTTCCTTAAGCAGCTTCAAAGTTTCAGGTCTTCCACTAAAGTCTTTGATACATTTTGCATTGATTTTTTTGTTTTGTTTTGTTTTGTTTTGTTTTTTCGAGAGACATGGTTTCTCTGTGTAGTTTTGGTACCTGTCCTAAATCTTGCTCTGTAGACCAGGCTGGCCTCGAACTCACAGAGATCCACCTGTTTCTGCCTCCTGAGTGCTGGGATTAAAGTGCCACCAGTGTCCAGCTGATGTTTTTTTTTTTTTAAGATTTTTTTTTTGTACCCAGCACTCAGGAGGCAGAGGCAAGACCAGCCTGGTCTACAGAGCAAGTTCGAGGACAACCAGGGCTATACAGAGAAACCCTGTTTCTAAAAAGCAAAATATATATATATATATATATATATATATATATATATATATATATATATATATATATATATATATATATGAGTGCCCTGTCTGCATGGTCTCTGCGTGCCAGAAGAGGGCACCAGATCTCGTTACAGATGGTTGTGAGCCACCATGTGGGTGCTGGGAATTGAACTCAGGTCTTCTGGAAGAGCAGCCAATGCTCTTAACCACTGAGCCATCTCTCCAGCCCATTGCACTGATTTTTGTGTGTGCCAGCTGAGAGATAGACATCTAGTTTCATTCTTGGGCCGGGAATGCCCAGTTTTCCAAGCACCATTTGTTGAAAGGTTGTATTTTCTCCAATATATCCTGTCTGGCAACTCTGTTAAGGTTTAAGTCGCTGTCTCTGTGTGGGTTTATTTCTGGGATGTCTTTTGACATTGAGACGGGACACTGTAGCCTATACATACATACATGTTGATAGGCAGCCCCAAGGCCACAGATTGGACACTCTGCATTTGATTCTTTCGGCCCATGTGTCAACATCATGCTGTTCTGTTATTATGGCTCTGAAGTATAATTTGAAATCTGGCATTGTGATGATTCTGGTGTGGCTTTTTGTCAGGGCTGCTGTGGCTGTTTGTGCTTTCACAAGATGAACTGTAGGATTTTCTTCTCTGCTTCTGTGGAGAATATTATTGGAATTGTCATAGAGATTTGAATTTACACAATAATAATTCTGGCAATGTGTGAACCTGGAGGCTCTTTCTTTTTTTTTTTTTTTTTGGGGGGGGGTGGTTCTCTATGTAACAGCCCTGGCTGTCAGGCTGGCCTTGAACTCACAGAGATCCTTTGCCTCCCAAGTGCTGGGATTAAAGGCGTGGGCCTCCACTGCCCGGCGTATGACACCCATTGACTTGTATGTGTGTGTTGAACTACCTTCGCATCCAGCTTGATCATGCGCCACAAGACCAGTTTTACATAACAATGGTAACTGAACCCAGGGCTGCTTCTTTTATGCCAAAAAACACTCTGTCAACTGAGGTACAACTCCAGCATCTCTCTGATTTGTTTGTTTGTTTGTTTTTGGTTTGGTTTTTCGAGAATGGAGTTCTCTGTGTAGCCCTGGCTGTCCCGGAACTCACTCTGTTGACCAGGCTGGTCTCACAGAGATCCGCCTGCCTCTGCTTCCCAAGTGCTGAGATTAAAGTCGTGCACCACCACTGTCCGGCGGCTTCCTTCCTTCCTTTTTTTTTTTTTTTTTTTTTTAACCCTGACTCTTCTCATCTATGGATACAGCCCCTCATCCACTGTCTTACCCCACCGTCTGTATGCCTACATTGGGAAGGCAGACGGTGAGTGTCTTTTGAGCAGGTCTGTCTTTGGGAGGTACTGAAATGACGTGGGTGCCTAGATTATGTGTCAAAGGGACAGACACAAAGGACAAGGAGTATGAGGCATTAGTCTTAAGCAAACAGGTCTGGTTGAACATTAAGGATTCTTCAGAGGAAGCCTTGTCAGAATAAATAAGTCAATACTCTCTGGGGGTAAATTCAACTTTTGTCACAGGACGTTTATTGTCTCAAGAACTTTATTGTTTGTGCACTCGAGGTAACCTGAGGAGCAAAGACAGATGGGAGATGGAGACAGCCATACAACAAGATTTTAACATGCTGAAAATTTTCAGCCCCAACCGAAGTTGGTGTTCTTTTTGTTTGTTTGTTTTCCAGACAAAGTTTCTCTGTGTAGCCGTGGCTGTCCTGGAACGCTCTTTGTAGTCCAGGCTGGCCTCGAACTCACAGAGATCCACCTGCTTCTGCCTCCCAAGTGCTGGGATTAAAGACCTGTGCCACCATGCCAGGTTTGAGTTGGTGCTATTAACAAAAGCAGCCATGTAACCAAACAGTCAAACGAGGCAAGCTCCGAGTTCTTCTTAGAGAAACATCCAGCCTGGTGGACTGTATAAAAACCACCACAAGCTCTCCTTATCCCGAGAACGGGACAGCTCAGCTGCCGCAGGGCGGGACCGGCAGCAGTAGTTCTCATCCAGCCCCTGTATAGCCACCTCGCCAGTGAGAAGCCCTGGATCAAGTGCCTGGTCAACTTGTTTGCAAGCCCTTCAGGATTGGCTCCTCCTGACCAGGGTATTTGCCTGTGACCACATTACTACCAGGTTGTGATATTTCGTCATTTTTCATGAGAAGTCTATTTGTAATGTATGTATGTGTGTGCATGTTCCTGTGTGTGTGTGTGTGTGTGTGTGTGTGTGTGTGTGTGTGTGTGTGTGTGTGTTTAGAGGCTAGAGAACAAACCTCACCTGTCATCCCCAGAAAAGCCGTCCTCTTCCATTGAGACAGGGTCTTCTGTTGGACTGGAGCTCACTGATTAGGTGAAAATGGCCAGCAAGCCTCAGGGACCCGTGCCCCTGTCTCTGTTTCTCCGGCACTGGGATTACAAGTGTGCACCACCACACTTGGCATTTCCCTGTGGACTCAGGTCCTCTGCAAGAGCAACAGGCATTCTTAACATTGAGCCATCCCTGGAAAACGCTTTTAAACAAGAAATTTTTAAAAGCTTCTCATGTCTTACTTAGGAACTTGTGGGATGTGGGGGCAGACAGGGTGATTCTGAATGCTACAGAAGTAGAGAAACTCCGTGATTTAACTATAGACAGGGTTTCTCTGTGTAGCCCTGGCTGTCCTGGAACTAGCTCTGTAGACCAGGCTGGTCTTGAACTCAGTGATCTGCCTGCCTCTGCCTCTGCTGGGATTAAAGGCATGAGTCTGGCAATTCACTGCTTCTTGAGATGGAGTCTGCATGATCAGAGTCCCTGATGGACTGGCTTCTATGAGCCAGTAGGGATATTGGTAATCACTGGGTGAGTCCCCTTGAATATCATGGACTGGAATACAACAGAAGACCAGGCATCATAAGGGAATCCGGAGTACGAAAGAAGGCTCGCCAGACCCTGCAGAACTAGGTTCACAGCAGAGTTAATCCAGCAAGAAGTTTGGATGAAAAACCAATGCAGAGATGGGAGTGTCCACGCACTGAAAAACCAATGCAGAGATGGGAGTGTCCACGCACTGTATCGGTCTTTGGTAACATTTTTGTTCTTCTTGTTTAGTAAACCCCCTCGGCTACGTTGTTTGCTTGGAAGGTACTGTGGTAGACCTTGGGATTCTGTCTACCCTCACTAAAAAGATTCTAGCATGTGAGGGAGGCATGGCAACACACACCTTTCAACCCAGCACTCAGGAGGCAGAGGCAACAAGATCTCTGTGAGTTCAAGGCTAGTCCAGTCTACATAGCAAGTTCCAGGACAGACAAGGTTAATCCTGTCTCAGAAAAAAAAAAAAAAAAGATTCTAGCATCTAGTAGATCTGGTAGTAATTCTCAAGCGTCTTCCAGATTTGAAAAAGCTCTGGAAATGAAAAAGCCAAAACAGTAAAAAAAACAACAGAGTTTAAATGCAGGTACCTTGTTTGTTTTATGTATCGAGAAAGCATTCCCAGGAGCCGTACAACTGCTGGGTAAATGGAAATCTTAGTATTAAGGAATGATACCTATGAGTTGTTGGTCAGGGAGGCTCCTGAGGCCTCCAGAATAACACAGGCCCACTGCTCTCACTCAGTTCATGTCAAAAATCAAAGTTAGTCACTATTGCTGGAGACATTAAGGCTCTGGCGCAGGGCATGGGGAAATCAAGCTGGTACCTCCCTAGCTGTGCTGACTAGTTTTATGTCAACTTGATACAAGCTAGAGTTATCTGAAAGGAGGTAACCTCAGTTGAGCAAATGCCTCCATAAGATCAGACTGTAAGACATTTTCTTCATTAATGATTGATCCGGGAAGGCCCCGCCGGGCTGGTGGTCCTGGGTTAGATGAGAAAGCAGGCTGAGCCAGCTGCAGGAATCAAGCCAGTAAGCAGCTCCGCTCCATGGCCTCTGCACCAGCTCCAGCCTCCAGGTTCCTGCCTTGTTTGAGTTTCTGTCCTGACTTCCTTAGTGATGAATAGTGATATGGAAATGTAAGCCAAATAAACCCTCTCCTCCCCAGCTCGCTTTGGTCAGGGCGTTTCCTCAGCAATAGTGACCCTAAGACACCAGCTTGTAGAACACCAGTCAGTACCACTCAGGCTACAGAACTGTCACCAGTGACCCTGCTCAGCTGTGAATCTTGTCACCCAAGATGCTTCTGGCTCAGCAAACGACAGCTGAGGAGAGAAGACTCTTACGTGGTGTTGGTAAACTGCCCAGGTTCTTCTCAATGAGCCAGCTGCCAACGCTCTCGTTCCTGTGAGTCACCCCTCCCCCAAAGTCACCAGTGCACCAAGCCTGGCTTGGGTGAAGTCATTTCTCTGGTTGGCCATTGCCCTCTGTCTCTAGGGTGACTAGAAATGGTCTATATAGAGCAGCATGTAAATTGGGTTCATAAAGTCATCAGGAGGAACTTTGAACAGGAAAGCAAATAGGGTCTGTCCGGTTTATTCCGAATCAAATGTGGGGCTAAAGTGAGGGTTCAAATGTCAGAAAATGCCCTGCTCTTCCAAAGGACCCAAGTTTGGATCCTGGCACAGACACCAGGCGGCTTATTACCACTCCGGCTCCAGGGAATCTCATGGTCTCTTCTGGCCTCCTAGGGTATCCACACCACACATGGCACATCACACACATACATACACATTTTTAAGTCATAATAAGTGTTAAAAATCTCATTTGGGGGTGTTGGGAGAATAGCTCAGTTGGCGGGGGCTTGTTGTGAAGGCCTGAGGATCTGAGTTTTGTATCATCGGTACCCTGGAAAAGCCAGGTGCAGAGGCAAGTGGCTATAATCCCAACTCTGGGAGGTGAAGACAGGCAAGCCCTGGAGCTCACTGGCCAGCCAACCCAGCTGAATTAGTGAGCTCCAGGTGCAGTAGGGAGCCTGTCTCACATAATAAGCTGGAAAGTGATACGGAGACACCAGACATCAACCTTTAGTCTCCCCTTGAAAACATACACACACATACATGTTCACTGGTGCACACATACAATCACCCATGTGAACCTGTATATACACAACTCTCTCTCATACACACACACACACACTCACACACACACACACACACACACACACACACACACACACACGTATGCATGCACACACGCACGCACATGCACACATCCCATAGCATTTAGTCCAGGAACCACCATGTGGAACTTAAAGAAACTTGGATTTTGTTTTCATTTTCTAAAAATAATAATCCTTTTCTTTTTTTCTTTTTTTAAAGATTTATTTATTTATGTATACAGTGTTCTGCCTGCATGTACTCCTGAAGGCCAGAAGAGGGCACCAGATCTCATTACAGATGGTTGTGAGCTACCATGTGGGTGCTGGGAATTGAACTCAGGACCTTTGGAATAACAGCCAGTGCTCTTAACCTCTGAGCCATCTCTCCAGCCCCAATCCTTTTCTTTTTCTTGGTTGGCATTTATATCCAAAAATTCTTAGTATTGATATCTATGTACATTAACAGTTTCCCAGACTCCCCCAAACAATAAAATGATCATTATTGAGTCCTGAGAACCTGTCCCAACAGTTTCTGGTTTCTGAGACATGTGCTTTCCCGACAGCAGCCCAGAGTTCCAGGAGCAGGGCTGGATTTCTGAGTCATTGTCAAGAGACAGCAAGAGAGACCAGAGTCTGACCTTGATCAGATGGGACTGCGTTTATCATGCACACAGAAGAGGGCAGCCTCTGTCCTTTGGAAAATCGAAGGGTCTGCCAGGAGAAAAAGCTGGCTGTGACCCTTTATAGGGGCAGCCTGAGGGGCTTTGGGAATGAGGAGACTTTGTCGCAAAAAAAAAAAAAAAAAAAAAAAAAAGAAAAAAAATCTGGCAGGAAACTTTTATTATTATTATTTTTAATTTAAAAGGGAGCTGAAAACCAGGCTGGTGACACCTTCCTTTAATCCCAGCACCGTGGAGGCAGAGGCAGGCAGATCTCTGTGAGTTCAAGGCCAGCCTGGTCAACATATTGAGTTTCAGGACAGCCAGGGCTACACAGTGAGACTGTCTCAAAAAAAAAAAAAAAAGGGGGGGGGGGGAGATGGGGATGGGGGGGCTGGAGAGGTGTGTGTCTCATTGGTGAAGAGCACTGGCTGCAGGCCTGGAGAGACGGCTCAGCGGTTAAGAGCATGGGCTGCTCTTCCAGAGGACCCGGGTTCAGTTCCCAGCACCCACATGGTGGCTTACAACTGTAACTCCAGTCCCAAGGGATTCCAGTCCCACATCTGGCCTCCAAGGGCACTGCACACATGCGGTGCACAGACATACATGCAGACACAATGACATACACAAAAAATAAAGACTTTTTTTCAAAGGCAGGGAGCTGGGCTGGGCTGCCGAGATGGCTCAGCAGGTAGGCGTACCTGCCACTGAACTTCATGATCTGAGTTTGACCCTGGGACCCACATGGTAGAAGTTCAAGCAAGTTGTCCTCTGACCTCTTGTGTACCATATCACACATGCCCAAACACTTGCATACACCTACACACAAACAAATGAAATATAATTTTAAATGTTTTTTTAAACTTAAATGGGGGCAGGGCGGTGGTGGCACACAACTTTAATCCCAGCACTCAGGAGGCAGAGCCAGGCAGATCTCTGTGAGTTCGAAGCCAGCCTGGTCTACAGAGCAAGATCCAGGACAGGCACCAAAACTACACAGAGAAACCCTGTCTCAAAAAAACCAAAAAAATAAAAAGAAAAAAGAAAGAAAGAAAACTTAAATGGGGAGGGTCTTAAACCAGGCATGGTGGCACATTCCTCTAATCCCAGCACTCTGCTGGTGGAGGCAGGAGGATCAGAAGTTTAAGGTCATCCTCAGCTATAGCAAGTTTGAGGTCAGCCTGGGCTATATGAAACTTTGTCTAAAAAAAAAAAAAATCAGGGTGGCCAGGAGCTCAGTGGTGCATTTGCCGTGTGTGTGTGTGTGTGTGTGTGTGTGTGTGTGTGTGTGTGTGTGTGTGTGTGTGTGTGTATGAGAGGCCCTGGGCTCAATCCCAGAACAGCCCAACAAACCCAGGACTTGGCTATGACCCTTGCTTGGCTCGAATGCACTTGCGAACATCACTGTAGTGGGAACATGTGATTGAAGAGATTCTTCATGTCATGCTAAATCGGAAGCAAAGACCAAGGAAGAGACTGGGGACCAGGTATAGCCTTCAAAGCCTCACCCCCTTATTTCCTCCAACTAGCTTGTACCTCCTAACGGTTCCAGAATCTTCCAAAACAGCACCATGAGCTGGGGACCAAGCATATAACACACAAAATTGCAGCAGACATTTCATATTCTTTTTGTTGTTGTTGGTTGGTTGGTTTTGGTTTTTGGGCTTTTTGTTTTTTTGAGACAGGGTTTCTCTGTGTAGCTTTGTGCCTTTCCTGGAACTCACTCTGTAGCCCAGGCTGGCCTCAAACTCACAGAGATCCGCCTGCCTCTGCCTCCCGAGTGCTGGGATTAAAGGTGTGTGCCACCACGGCCTGGCTCGGTCGGGCATTTCATATTCTAACCAAGCATCCTCAGTGGTCCAAACACCACTGATGCGGGTTGTGGTCAGCCCCCTATTGGTTCCTAAGACTCATTTAAGTGGCTTTATCCTGCCCTGTAAGAGAAACAGAAAGAAAAGAGCGGAGATGTTTAGGTGTACTGGTTTTTATTTGTTTTGTTTGGCTGGTTTGGGGCTGTTTCTTGTTCTTTGTTGTTTTTTGTTTGTTTGTTTGATCATTTGGACCTGGCATCCTGCTCTAAGCACAGGCAACCGGACGCTTGGTGGATCGACCACAATTCCACCAAAACTGCACAAGCAGCTTTTATTGTGCTTAGAACCATTCATCCCCTGTATAACAATATCCCCACTGGCTCCCACTAACTTTCTCTAGGGCCACTGGGAGTGACTTCTCCTCCAAAGGGCACCTAATGGCACTGTAATCTGACTCCTCTGGGGGATGCTATGCGGTTGTATGTTAACTCTGTTTGATTCAGAGGCTGAATGGAACACATTTGTGGCCCTCACAGGGTGTTTCATCCAAGCATACAACACTCTAGGCCTTAGGAGATTTGACAGCACAGGATATGGCTGGGTACCTGGTGCAGTGTTGTGAGGGCCCAGGTCTGGGAGCAGCGAAGTCACCAGGAGAACGAACTGTGCATTGCTCAGGTTTATCTACATGAGAAGATGGAGACAGAGCAAGACCGTCTAAAGCAGACGGAGAGATGGGGGCGGGGGAGACAGCTCGGTCAGTGTTTGTGTTCGGATCCTCAGCAGCTTCCTAAAGCCAGGTGTAGTGTGCACTACACGCCTAGTTCTGGAGGAGTGGAGACAGGAGGATCCCTGGAGTTCCCTGGACAGCACATCTTGCCAAATCAATGACTTCCAGGTTCAGTGAGAGGGCTGTATCTCCAAAAAATTAGAAGGAGGAGGAGGAGACATCTACCATCAACCTTTGACCTCCAACATATACTTTCACACGTGTGTGAGCAACCTATCATGGAACTTTTTTTTTTAAGGCAGGGTCTCTCTATGTAGTCCAGCCTGTCCTAGAACTCACTATGTAGACCAAGATAGCCTTGAACTCACAGAGATCCTCCTGCCTTTGTCCCCGGAGTGCCAGGGCTAAAGGGATGCACCACCACACCCCTCCAGCTGATGCAAATGCAATGTCAATTCACAGCGTGCTGGTGGAAGTCAGTTAGGGATGGTGAATGTTATTCATCACAAGGATGTCTCCTTCCTTGCTCTTTCCTGTGGTGGAGGGTTGTAAATGAAAGCAAAGGGCTTGCATGAACTAGTGGGTAAGAGAGGAATCTCCTGTTCCCTCAGCACCCACCCCTTCCCTTACTGGAAGCTGGAGAAAGAGACTGGAGTCTATCACCCTTTGAACTCTGTCTCTCCTGGGTGGGTCATCCTGCAGCACCTCGGTGTCCGTCTCCTTGATGAAGGGCGAGTTCTCCTCCACCACAGAACACACTTGATGCACCTGACATGTGACCATGGTCCAGTCTGCAAACCACCCATGCAGCGAGGAGTAAGATCACAGGAAGCAGGCATACTTACCCAGGCCAGGCCAAGAGGCCATGGGGGCCATGGATAGAGAATGGACCAACTCAGGGATCGAACGCTGGGTCAGAAAGTACTTCATCAGCCTGGGGCTGTTTCTAATTGACCAATTGACGCATGACAGACTATGATGGCCACTCTGTCTCTCCTCAGTTCCTTTAATGGAGGAATGATCAAAACTTTCTTTGCCCCCGTTCCATCTTAGAACACAAACCAAGGGAGATTCCTGGGACTCAGACACTTTGGAAAGAGGCAGGAAGGCTTCTGGGTACCTACCTGTCTCACACCATCTGGGAAAACCCTCATCAAAGCACCTTGATCAGTATCAGGATGAGGTTTTAATCAGCTGTAAAAGGAGCACATACGTCTTTAGTCCCAGCTCTTCAGGAGGTTGAAGTGGAGGATTGCTTGAGCCCCAGAGTTCAAGGTCAGCCTGAGCAACATAGTGAGGATTCCAAGTGTGTTGTTAAGTATATCTAGTCCTGCCTGCAACTGTGATCCCCAGACGTTAATGATCTGGAGACGTTCAGGGTTGAGAAGCCAAATTCTCACTTCTCTAAGTAAGGAATTGGAAGCATAGACTAAGGTTAAATAATGACAGCAATTGCCATAAATACAATACCATATGTTTACATGCCATGTGGGTATGGCAGCAGAGGTGGCCAGTAATTCACAACCCAGGTGCTGCATCCAAATGGAGAGTTTATTATAATAGAGAAATGAAGGGAAAGCTAGGAAAGAGGGGGAAAGAGAGGGAGAGAGAGAGAGAGAGAGAGGTGTCAAGGGGTGCACACCTCATGGAAGGAAAAGCAGGAGAGAGGAAGGGGAGGAGTTTTTCCTTAGAAGGAGACTTTTATATCAGGACTCCTGTGACATCTTAGTAAGAATAGATTTTTTTAAAAAATTATTTATTATGTACACAGAAGAGGGTGGCAGATCTCACTATAGATGGTTGTGAGCCACCATGTGGGTGCTGGGAATTGAACTCAGGACCTCTGGAAGAATAGTCAGTGCTCTTAACCTCTGAGCCATCTCTCCAGCCCCAAGAATAGTTTTTAAAGACCGGTTGGTATGCTCCACCTTTCCTGAGGATTGAGGACGGTATGGAATATGAAAATGCCAAGGAATGTTAAGAGCCTTAGCTAGTGTCTGAGAAATCTGAGAGGTGAACTCCGGGCCATTGTCAGACTGAAGAGAAGCAGGAACCCCAAACCGAGGAATAATTTTTTGGAGAAATATGCTGGGCAGATGCATGCCATGTGGGTATGGCAGCAGAGGCGGCCAGTAATTCACAACCCAGGTGCTGCATCCAAATGGAGAGTTTATTATAATAGAGAAATGAAGGGAAAGCTAGGAAAGAGGGGGAAAGAGAGGGAGGGAGAGAGAGAGAGAGAGAGAGAGAGAGAGAGAGAGAGAGAGAGAGAGAGAGGTGTCAAGGGGTGCACACCTCATGGAAGGAAAAGCAGGAGAGAGGAAGGGGAGGAGTTTTTCCTTAGAATGAGACTTTTACATCAGGACTCAGGGTGGTGCCAAGGGGTGGGATTTCAAGGGGAGAATCAGAATATTAACAGTGGGGCCAGGGGAGTTTGTGGGAAACTGTGTGTTCAGGCTAGCCTAAGACACACAGTGAAACCCTGCCTAAAAAAAAAAAAAAGAAGCCGGGCGGTGGTGGAGCACGCCTTTAATCCCAGCACTTGGGAGGCAGAGGCAGCCGGATCTCTGTGAGTTCGAGGCCAGCCTGGACTACCAAGCGAGTTCCAGGAAAGGCGCAAAGCTACACAGAGAAACCCTGTCTCGCAAAAGAAAAAAAAAAAAAAAAAGAAAGAAAAGAGAAAAGAAGAAAAGAAAAAGAAAGATAGATGACTGGAGAGGTAGCTGTGCAGTTTAGAGTACATGTTGCTGTTTTCCCCTCTGAAGCAGGTTTTCTTTGTAACTCTGACTGTCCTGAAACTGGCTCTGTAGACCAGGCTAGCCTCAAACTCAGAGATCCTCCTGCCTCTTTCTCCTGAGTGCTGGGACTAAAGGCGTGCGCCACCATGCCCAGAGCACCTGTTGTTCTCTCAGAGGACCCAGATTCAGTTCCCAGCACCCACATGGTGGCTCACAACCATCCCTAATTCCAGTTCCAGGATATCCGATGCCCTCTTCTGACCTCCACAGGCACCAGGCACACACTTTGTAAACGTACATATGGGCAAAGTACTCAGATAAAATAAATCTAAAAAAAAAAAGTAAAGGAAGAAAGTTCATTTGCTGGAAGGCTGGTGCTCGGTTTATAATGTTAGGACTCTAACCAGAGCTTTAGGGTAGAGGTGTTGGCTCCGACAGCCCTACAGGGTAGGCTTGACCACTCGTGATTAATATTAACATATTAATCAGGGGGACAAGCAAAGGGAAAACATGAGGACGAGACTATGCACGATGGTGAGGAGCAGATGGAAAGGTCCCGTGGCTTCAAGTTTGCTGTGAGTTTTAGGTTTAGAGGAAGAATTTGAGTGGGGGGCAAGAGGTATGCAGCATTAAGCTGGGCCTGGTCAAGGATGTCTGTAATCCTAGCATTCGGGAGGCTGAGGCAGAGGAACACTGAGTTCAAGGCCCGCCTAGGTTATACAGTGAATGAAAGAAACAAGGAAACACCCCAGAAGCAGAAAGTCCTGACTAAGGTGTGCTCTGGTTCATCTTTATCTCAGTTCTGATCTTTCAAGGTGGTTAGATAAGAAGGATTTAAAGTTGCTCTGTTTGTTTTATATTTATTTATCTTGTGAGCATTTGTGTAAATGCATGTCTAGATGTGTTCATGCCACAGTGACTATCTGGAGCTCAAAGAACAACTTATGGGAGCTCTCTTGATGGAGATCCTGTAGATTCCACTCCGGTTGTCAAACTTGGCAGCAAGCGTACGTGTTTCAGCTCTGAAGGGAAAGGTATCCTGGCATTCGGAAGCCAAGGTTTGCCTGCAGCTCTGTTCCTGAAGGGGATAGTTTCCCCAGCAAAGTGTCACAGTCCTGGGTCCTGGAAAGGTTTCCCTATGCAAGTCTAATGATTCTGCTCCACCGGAGGAGAGTTTCCCCAGTGAGGCTGTCACAGATCAGCTCTGCTCTGGAGAAATGATACAGCTCTGCTGAGCTTCCCCAGAGGATAATAACACTTTGCTCCAGCGAGGGAAAGTTTCCCAGCCAAAGTGTTAAGAGTTTTACTCTGCTCCTGCTCCATACTGGTGAGAGCTGTTACAGCTCTGAGGAGTTTCCTGGACAAAAACCGTAGCAGTTCTGCTCCGATCTGGCAAGAGCATCACAGCTCTGCACTACTTCAGCAAAAGATGTTACACCTTGGAGCTGGAGAGATGACTCAGAGGTTAAGAGGACCAGCTGCTCTTCTAGAGGTCCTGAGTTCAATTCCCAGCAACCACATGGTGCCTCACAACCATCCGTAATGAGATCTGGTGCTCTCTTCTGGCCTGCAGTGCACTCTATGCAGGCAAAACACTGTATACATGATAAATAAATAAATCTTAAAAAAAAGAAAGTTGTTACATTCCTGCTCAGCTCTGGAGAAAGAGTTGGTGCCACAAACTTCAATCAAGAGATTTATTGGGAGCGAGGAACCTAAAAGAGTGACTGCCTCTGCCAGGATGGCAAAGGGGCAGCCCCAAAATGAACAAGTACAGGGTTTTGGAGATTTTTCAGGGTGGGGATTGGTAGGATTTCAATTCCTGATCTTGGGACAAGCTCAGAGATGGGTTGGATTTTGTGCTCAGGGATTGGCTGGTTTCATGCTCTGGGATTGGCTGGTTTTCAATTCCTGAATTGATTAGGAGTAGGGTGTGTTTCTTTGGTTCTAGTCCCAGGGCCAGGGTTTTCTTTTACTGGCCCCTTTACCCTACAGCTGGAGCCTTAACCAGCTGAGTTAACTTGCTGGCATTGTTGATTCTTGTGTTTGTTATTTTGTTTTGAGACAGGGTCTCACTTCATAGCTCTAACTGACTCACTGTGTACACCACGGTGGCTTTGCACTGGAGGAGACCTACCTACCTCTGCCTCCAGAGTGCTGGGATCGGAGGTGTGGACCACGTGGTGGGCTTTAGGCTGTGTTGCAGATCAAACCCAGGGCTTCCAGTAGAATAGGCAAATGTTCTATGAATTGAGCTTTCCCTCCAGCTCTCAATAAGGAGCTGTAATGGGCTGGGAGAAAGCTCAGTCAATAAAACTCACAAGCATAGGAATCTGTTTGACCTCAAACCAGGCACAAAGTTGAGTGTGGCGGCACACACTTATAGTCCCAGCACTGGGGAGCGGAGACAGGAGGATCCCTGATCTTAGTGACTGGCCAACCTAGCCTAATGGACAAGTTCTAGGTCAATGGACAAAACCCCTGCCTTTTCTCAAAAAACCACGTGGATGGCAGTGTTGTGGGAAATTTAATCACACTGTGAACCCCAAGTCTGCATTAATTAAATAAAACCTTGGGTCAAGAGGCAGAGCCAGCAACTGGTTGTAGATGTAACCAACAGTCTTATTAAATAAGAAACACAGAACCAATGCAAAGGAGAAAGCCAAGAGATCAGAGCTAAGAGCCTTACCTGCCTGCTGCAGGTAGCCAAGAGACCTCTTCGAAAAAGGGACCTACTTCCTGTCTGTTTGTCTTTATATAGACTTTCTGTTCTGCCTTCTCATTGGTCGTAAACCCAACCACGTGACTGTCTTGTGACTACCTGTAAGTACAGCCCTCCAGGTGTTCTATGGTATTGAGATTAAAAGGCATGTGTCTCCAATGCTGGCTGTATTCCTGAACACACAGAGACTTACCTAGCTCTGCCTACCAAGTGCTGGGATTACAAGTGTATGTCACCCCCGCCCTGCTTTCCTATGGCTTGCTAATAACTCTGACCCCCGGGCAACTTTATTTATTAACATACAATTAAAATCACATTTCAGTACAAAGAAAATACCACCATAACTGGTTGACAGGAAGTAGCCATAGAGAGTTATAAGGAGTCCAGAAAATGCTAAGGAAGTAATAGGGAGGGTCTTTTTTGGTTTGGGACCGCAGAAGAGAAGCTCTCTCTTGCTGGGTCACCAGCTAGGGAGGAAGGTCAGCTGGCTGCTTCTTGACCTCAATATCTGACTCCCTCGTCTTTATTGGTAAATAGAATGACAGAGACTTAGTTAAAAACTACAGTTGGCGGAAGCAGCTGAGGCAGTTCTGGTGGCACTCAGAAGTGATTTCGGAGCTGTAGGCAGTAGCAGATTCAGGTGCAGCTGCTGTTCCGGTGGTCAAACAATATGGCAATCTCCAGGAACACCCAGAAGTTGCTCAGTTGTAGAGTGATGCCTAGCATGCATGAGGCCCTGGGTTCAATACCTACCACTTCACAAAAGGTCACTGCTTCTGTTCCCTGAGGGGAGCAGTCTGCCTGGTCCCCACTGATGATCCCACTGGTTCCCACTGGTTCCCTGATGATCACTCCTGCTCTAGGGAACAGCCTTGCCTTCATCTGGGCCTCGTCTGTTCTGTGGTGCTCTGTTGTTTCTGGAATCCAAAGTGATTGCAGTTTTAGGACAATCTGTCTCTTTCCCTTCAGCCTTGCAGGGCAGTGAGTCAGGGCAGGTAGACAGACACCCCTTTCTGCCTATCCTCCTGTGTAGAATCAAGCAGGAGCTGGAGCCAGAGTCAAGGAGCAGTCACAAAATGCAGGCAGAAGTTGTTTAAGTTGGAGGCTCTGCTCCAGCCTCACTCTCCCCCATTCCAACCTGCCCTCTCCGAGCTGCTCAAGACCACGACTGTAGGGTATTTAAGCTCCGGTCCACAGACCTACCATGTGATTTCTTCTTCCCCCTGAGATCACCCAGGAATACTTTACTCATTAATCCTGGACTTTTAATTCGGCTTTATTTGATTATTGCATCGGCAGAGAAACCTAATACTGGGGATTCAAAATACTGATGAGAGGTGCTTGGCTTCCATGCTAATTATATATACCTTATGGGGTCAGGTTTGAGAACAAACAGCTTCTAAGTGCCTGTTACAGGAGGTGAGGGCCAGTTAGAAACAAGCTGGGGTGGAAAGGAAAGAGACCACAACCCAAATAGAAGTGTCTTGGCAAAGGCAAAACTTGACCCTTGATGAGGGTGGGTGGGCAGGGTGGAGGGGGTGATGCGCTGCTCATCAAATCAGAAAGCAGGCACAACGGGACAGGAAGTATACCTGGTTTTTATTCTTAGGAAAGTGCAAGCTGTGTCTTTTCCTCATTGGCTGGGGTCTGACCTTACAGTCTTTTGCAACTGGCTATTTTAAAAAGAATGGGTGCAGGGGCTGGAGAGATGACTCAGTGGTTAAGAGTACTGGCTGCTCTTCCAGAGGACCCTGGTTCCATTCCCAGCCCCCGCATGACTGCTCAAACTGAATGAAAATAAAGACAAAGGAAAGGACATGGCTGCTCCTAGGTATGTTGGAGGAGAAAGTTCATTGTAGATAAAAGGGAGAGCATAGTCAGAGGCAGGGACGTCTGGGAGAGTCCAGAGTGGATGTGACCCTGAGCCAGGTGAGGAGAGGGGGAGGGGAGAAGAGCCAGACCAAGAGGCCAGAAGGTAAAAGTAGGCCAAAGAAGGGCAGGTAACCAAAATGGCTGGGAAGAGCCTCTGGGGGAAGGGCAGCTCAGACCCTGGGCTGGAGAGCTGGGAGGCTGGTACAGGGTTGGGTATGCCAGCCATACCCTGTAACAGGTAGGGACTGAGGGATGCTGGGAGAACCTGGTGGCCAGCATCTGCTTTGATATGTTCAACAGGCCCCACAGCCATTTGTCCCAGGGTGTTTGAGACTTAATAAAAAACCATCAGTAACTCTAGATCCAGTGGGGCTCACACCCTCTTCTGGTCTTCGTGGACACCAGGCATCCATGGGGTACACAGACATACATGCAAGCAAAACACACATGCGCAGAAAGTTAAGTTTCAGTTAGAATCCTTTTCTTTTCAATCATTGCAGAGGAAAGCAGGAAGGGGGTGGTTGGCCTCTTCAGGCACTTCTGTCCTGGAAATGCAGCAGGGCCTCTGCCTTTTACTTGTGGAGAGGTTGAAACATTTGCATAAAAGTCTTACTAGGTGGAGGAGATGAGAAGATTTGAATTCTTTGTGCTAAATGCGGGTTTTATAGTATTGTCTCGAAAATTATTATGGTCCTGCCTTGATAATCTTCTCAGGGGCCCAGGAGAGAAGCTACGAACCTAGTCCATCTACTTATTCCCTGGGATAAAATCCCATCTACACAGCTTCAGTTCTGTTCTTGTGCCTAGCTCCTTTCTTTCCCGATTTCTCACTACATATCTGCTGTCCCCTCTAAGTTCTATCTTAATTCTCTCATCTCAGTTCTATCCCTTCTTGGTGTTTCTCATCTCGTTCTTATCCATCTGGTTCTTCCTCATCTTCCTTCTCATTCTTCTAGTTCTCCAGTCAAAATCCACAACTGGTCCTGCACTCTGCCGCCATGAGTAACCGATGGGGGCCTCCAATTCCCAGCAAACATGGTCCCCAGAGTGGCCAAAACAGGGTTCAGTTCCCGCTGGGTGCCTCCCTAGGCAAAACCAAATACCCGAATGGCCAATGCCATTTCTGGTGGCAATCCAGTAGGTCTTATTATCAGTCTTTCTAATGCATTCATGTACCACAGTGTAGCAGGTGGCATGCATGGATTGGTAAAAGGAGGTGCAGGGGAAGGGCCCAGGTGTGCCATTTACCGTGGGTATGATTTTTGGCTTTGCACACATACCCACTTGTTGGACCCAGAAACCTGGGACCCAGAGGTATCAATGAAATTATAGGCAATTTTAGCACCACAATCTGAATGACTGATGGGAGACCAGTGTATGTATAAAATCTCAAATGTTCTCCCATTGTAGTCACAGGACTCCCCAGCATTTGATCAGGATGGCTCTGACGTCATGTGGGTTACCAAATCTCCATCACTGGGCTGGACAATTAACATCAGCATCAGAGCATACAACAGCATCTGCACCTTTGGTCGTTTCTGAGGCAGAAACAAAAAGACTATCCTCCGGGGTGGAACACTCCCCGGAGACATTTTATCATTGTCCCCTTGTTGGGGGTAAATATTTGAGGTCTCTGGCCGGTACCCAGATGGGTCTCTTTCATTTTGAGGAAAGACACATCCGAACCCTCGTCCTGCAGTGAGGAGTAGGTCTGGCACTCTCCAGGCCCCAGTTAAGGGGTCCCTCCACTTGACCCAGATGGTACTGTAGGTAACTGATGAGGACCAATGTTTTTGAAAAGGAGACAAATATTTATCTTCCTTAGAACAATTTAAAATATTTAAGGTTAATAATGCCTTTTTTTAGTTGATCATGTGGGGGTAGAGACTCCCCCTTTGTTTTTGTAATCAGGACTTAAGTATTCGGTTGAATCTCTCCACAATGGCCTGACCCCTAGGATTATAGGGGATGCCAGTAGAATGAGACATTTTCCAGGTGTGTAGGAAATTTATAAAGGCTTTGCAGGTAAAGCATGGGCCATTATCTGTTTTGATTTGGCTATGTCAACCGAGGGTGGCAAAGCATTGGAGCACATGGCTAATAGCATGTTTGGATTTTTCCCCGGGATGAGCTGATGCCCAACAGGCATGGGAGAAAGCATCTGTGGAAAGAAAACATATTTAAGTTTTCCAAATGGAGAATAATGTGTGACATCAATCTGCCAGAGATGATTGGGGTGAAGACCTCGGGGATTGCTCCCCATCTTTTGGAGGAGAGGGATCTGAAGGAAGGGCTGACAAGACTTACAGGTCTGGACAGTTTTTTTGAGATCTTTAAGGCATCCCATTTCAAGTAGAGAGGTCCATGGAGGACTGCTTTGGAGAGGGCCTTCTAATCCCGAGTGGTCAAGGCTTGATGAGCCAGACCCAGAAGGATAGTCACAGCCCAAGGGGAATTTGGCCTGTCCTCTGAAATGGCCCTTTTTAAGGTCCTTAAGGTCCTGAGCCTCCCAGGGATACCAGGCAAGTGGGTGATTGCCACTGGGGTTAATATTAACAGGCAAGAGGCCAGTCATATCCCCTGGGGCCGCACCCCACCCAGAGTAGGGCGGAGGTGCAGGTGGATGGGGGTGGGGGGGATTCGGGACAGAGGAGTTGAGGAATGGATTGGTAGGAAGAGTGGATGTTGAAGGGCCCTTTGAAGGCCAGGGGGTGACATCAAAGGGATCAAGAGATGGAAATAATGAGCTGGATGAGCCAGGCTGACTCGGGGTTTTTGATTCGGGTGTGGCTCAAATTTTTTTTTTTTTTTTTTTTTTTTTTTTTTTTTTAGCTGAGGATTGAACCCAGGACCTTGCACTTGCTAGGCAAGCGCTCTACCACTGAGCTAAATCCCCAAGCCATGACTTGAATTTTTATGTTTCTTTCCTCCCTGGGCTCCATTTCCTCTCCTTGAGTTCTCTCTACAGGCCCCTTCTCCTTGTAGGACTCTGGACTTATGTCTCCCCTCTTAGAGTTTTCCGAGGTAGCCACTGACCGTTTGTCCTTAATGGGCCTTGGTGGAAAGCAGCCTTTGAAGGCTGTAACAATAGGATAGTTCCCAGAGGAGGAATCTCTCATCTGTCAACCTGGGCCCTGTGAATCAGGGTTTCTATTCTATCCCAGGTGTCCCATTGGAAAAGATGGCCAGCAGGCAACCATGGGGCGATCTTAATGAGGTAAGTCCATGTCTGGAATGCCTGACTATCAGAGAGGTTGAGAGCCCTGTTCTTTAGTAGTATTTGCAGGGACTCCAAGGCAGGATTTAGTTTAGAAGAAGACCGCTCCTTCTCTTATGGGGGTACAGTCACCCATAGACCGATTGGCTCATCAGCATTCTTCCATTCCTCACACGGGATACAAGTCTGTCGGTCTGACCAACAGGTAGGACAAAGGCAGGACCAATCCAGCCGGCCTGTCCCTGGGGCTGAACTGGATGGTGAGTGTTGGACGGCCCAGACCCCCCATTCCACCGGAGAGAAGCACACTGGGCCAGGAGTCTTGTCGAAGCAGGAACTCGCTTTATTGCATCAGGAGTGAACTTATATAGGTTGGGGTGATGGGGGGAAAGGGTGAGGATGGCGGGCCAGTGAGATGATATCATCTCAGCAGTTCCTAGGCAGAGGCGATTCTAGGTCGGGTAGTGAGTGCTGAGTCACTGGTATGTGGAAGTCATGTCCCAGGACAGGTCGCCAAACTCAAGCTAGGCTCAGGAAGTTACACTGGGCCCCACATCCGGGCCCTTATGAGGCCCAACAAGTCAAAGGAGAGAATTTAAACGCATCTGGTTCACTGACCAGCTGAAGAGACAGCATTTACATTGACTTCATTGCTCAATATCAGCTTGTAGCTGGAGTTATCTCCAGTCCTGCCCGGGCCGGCAGCCACTCAGACTCAAATAAACACACAGACACTTATATTATTAAACTGTTTGGCCTAATGGCTCAGGCTTCTTGCTATGTAGTTCTTATATCTTAAATTAACCCATTTCTATTAATCTATAAGTTCCCTCGTGGCTTGTGGCTTACCGGTGCTTTGCATCTCACTTCTCATGGTGGCGGTTGGCAGCGTCTCCTAACTCAGCGTTCCACTTCGAAGACTTCTCACTCTTTGAACCGCCTATAAGTATAGCTGCCTGGCTACTGGCCAATCAGCACTTTATTAACCAATCAGAGCAACACATTCAGAGCATACAGAACATCCCACAGCATCAGCTTTCAGCAAGTTCAGGGCCCATGGCCATTTGGAATAGGGTGTAGTCGGCAGGTGATGCTTGGATGTGTCTGTCAGCCAAGTGGAAATCTTCTGAGAAAGACTGGAGACAGAAGTTATAATTAGGAACTTAAAAAAAAACCTTATATTTGAAATTTTTTATTTAACCTGTGACAGATGGATCTAAGACTTATGATTTGGGTTAAAAAGCATTTACTTTTTTTTTTGTCCAGAGAGTCAGATGTAGATTGGACAGAGATGTCTTTGGCCTGATGAGAAAGAAGTATCTTTAAATCTATATTTAGAAAATAACCAAAAGAAATCTAAAATTATGAGCTTGTGACTTAAACAGTAAGCAGTCATTGCTCTACTAGCTTATCAGCATTCTATTAATGTTAAACTCTGAATCTTGAAATCTTAATATAACAATATCATAGAAGGGGTAAGAAATCTGAAGCATTTTCTATACCTTAAATCATTTATTTATACCTTTGTAACTTGTATTTATATTAAATCATTTTTAAGGCCCTCAGAATTTATTTAAGCTTTTATGTTTTCAGACTTTTATATATCTCAGATCATCAGAATATATATAGACTTCTGTTTTTTTAATTTAATTATTTATCAGATACATAAGTAATTATTGAGAACAGTCATTTTAAATCATGTTCCTTTAGTGGAAAGTTACATTTGAAACCTCTTTATTTTTTCTCTATAGGAAACCTAGTAGCTTTAGAAAAAGTAAGGCTTGATTTTTACATACAAAATGAGCTAACAAGCTATCTATTGCCTTGTAGAAGAATCTGGTTGTCTGATGCTGATAAGCTGACAAAGTTATAGTTAGCCTAGCCATCAATACCATCAGAGATCTGAGAAGGATAAATGAAACCTGAGTAAGCAGAAGGACAGACCAAGAAGCTTCCAAATCTATTAAAAGTGACATACTAGTCCATTATCTAGGCAGCCATCCCAGGATCCTGTAGTCTCTATCATGTTGGAGGCAGAGATACCAGAACTGCATCAGTCTTCAGCTGCCAGGTCCATAAGGTGAGAGTTTTTCCTATGGAAGGGGAACCTGGGAAGACTGATCTTGTTTGTCTATAGTTTGGGCCAGGTCTTGGCAGCAGGTGTTACATTGGGGCATCTTTCTTAGTGGTCAGTGTTATCATCAACAATCCAGGTGACATCATCCTGTTGTTCCATATCTTCTTTGGAAAACTTAGGAGTCGTTGTTAGGAGCTGTGAGTCTCTGTCTGTTGTAGTAAGATTTTTATTAAGTGATTTAAATGCAATATTCATCAGATCTTTGAGAGATCTGAGGACCAGTATCTATTAAATATATCTGAGCTAAACAAACCTAGGCTTAATCTTGAAAATATATCTAAGTTTGATAACAACAATCATGCCATCCTGTTACCTTGTAGATGTATTAGTCAAAAGGACCTCTCAGGTCCTGTTTTGCTTTTATCTTGTATTTTTTAATCCATAGACATAAGTATATCCTTAGACATTACAGGAGCAGCTAGACTGCAATTTGATATTTAATCTCAGCACTTGGGAGGCAGAGGCATAGGGGTCTCAGTTCAAGGCCAGCCTGGTCTACAAAGTGAATTCCAGTACAGCCAGGACTCTTACACAGAGAAATCCTGCTTCAAAAATAAAATAAAATAAACAGCTGGGCAGTGGCGGTCCACGCCTTTAATCCCAGCACTTGGGAGGCAGAGACAGGCAGATCTCTGTGAGTTCAAGGCCATCCTGGTCTACAAAGTGAGTTCCAGGAAAGGCACAAAACTACACAGAGAAACCCTGTCTCGAAAAACCAAAAAATAAAATAAAATAAATAAATAAACAAATAAAAAAGAAACATGTTTGGACTTCTCAATGAAATTTTCAATAGCTAGGAACTTTAGCCCTGCCATTTCATAGAAGGCCAATCATAGAACCCTGTAACTTAGAGGGCTATAATATAATGATTGATTATTAACTTGTATTTTTAATTATATGTTATATTTTTAAATAAGTCTGACATGGGACCTCAGTTTTCCTCTCTCCTTTAAAGAACATGATCCCATTTCTAGCAAACATTTTGAAGTGAAGAATAACCAGCTTTTTTTTTTTTATAACATGAAACCTTTTATCAAAGTCTTTTGTGGTTTTTTTTTAGTACTTTAGAATATTGTATAGGTACAGTATCTTAAGTAAGAGTAGAAACATATAGATATATATTATAACAAAAACAACTTTAAACCAAAAAACCAAATCCCAGCACTTAGGAGGCAGAAGCAGGGAAAATCTCTGAGTTCAAGACTCACTCTGGTCTACAGAGTGAGTTCCAGGACAGCCAGGGCTACACAGAGAAGCCTTGTCTTAAAACACACAAACAAACAAAACCCAAAAAATTAGAAATCAGAGAGAATGCAGGAATGGAGGCAGAGGCAGATGGATCTCTGTGAATTCAAGGCCAGCCTGGTACACAAAGCAAGTTCCAGGACAGCCAAAACTACACATAGAACTCCACTCTTGAAAAATCAATCCCCCCCCCCCAACCAAAAAAAAAAAATCAGAGAGATGCTGGAGTTGTACCTCAATTGACAGAGTGCCTTTTTGGCATACAAGAAGCAGCCCTGGGTTCAGTTATTGGTTTAATAACTAAATGATGACAAATATTTATAACCCACTGAGTCTGAATGACCAAAAACCATATATTTTTTTTCCTGTGAAAACACAAGCATAATTTCTAAACATATTTTTTTGACTTTTAAGTCAAGACTTTTTAAACTATATAAGCTGGTTTAATTAAGCAGTTTCTTAGGCTATGTCAGGACAGGAAACGGTTAAGGTGGGAGAGCAGGCAGTGGCAAGGACCTCACAGGGCTATAAATTATATCAACAGAAGTGGGAAGCAGTAGCTATGAAGAATAAATCTAATTAATCTTATCAGTAAAAAATCAAGATTGAGATATAGGGGTAAAACCAGAAAGATCAGAGAAGCAGGAGAGAAGTCACAGTCACTTCCTTCCTCTTCTGTTCCCCTAGTCCAAAATCACTTCTTCTTCCTCTCTATACAGACCACCAGACCTCTATGGTTAACTAGTGATTAGCTCCACCCTCTGACTCCAAGCAAGCTTTATTTGCCAGAACACAAACAAAATATCATACAACATGGCTACACGGGCAGTCAGTATTACTGGAAAAGATCTTTAGTTTCCCCATTGCAAATTAATTCCAGGCTCTCCATTCAATACACCAAATGTTTAAAAATCCTTGCAATGTGACCTAACCAGGTCCAGGGGCATGAAGCTCATTGCCTGCCCCACCAGAGTATTTTTCAAGAACATAAAAGAGGAAGGATAGAACATAGACACAAAGTCACCAAACCAGTACCAGTTTTCCTTGTCCAGTCACCACACTAGAACAAGTTTTTTCCAGTCACCAAACCAGAACAAAGACAGTTGACAGCCTCTATTTCCATCTGTCTTTGCTCCTCAGGTTACCTTGAGTGCACAAACAATAAATTTCTTGTGACAATAAATGTCCTGTGTAAAAAGTTGAATCTACTCCCAGAGAGTGTTGACTTCTTTATTCTGACAATGCCTCATACTCCTTGTCCTTTATGTCTGTCCCTTTGACATATAATCTAGGCACCCACGTCATTTCAGTACCTCCCAAAGACAGACCTGCTCAAAAGACACTCACCCTCTGCCTTCCCAATGTAGGCATACAGACGGTGGGGTAAGACAGTGGATGAGGGGCTTTATCCATAGATGAGAAGTGTCAGGGTTAAAAAAAAAGAAGAAAGCTGGGCAGTGGTGCGTGACTTAAATCCCAGCATTTGGGAGGCAGAGGCAGGTTCAGCTGGGCGGTGGTGGTGCATGCCTTTAATCTGGAGGCAGAGACAGGCAGATCTCTGTGAGTTCGAGGCTAGCCTGGGCTACAGAGTGATTTCCAGGAAAGGTGCAAACTGACACAGAGAAACCCTGTCTCGAAAAACCAAAAAAAAAAAAAAATCTCTGAGTTCTAGGCTAACCTGGTCTACAGAGTGAGTTCTAGGACTGCCAGGGCTACACAGAGAAGCCTTGTCTTAAATCAAACAAACAAAAATTAGAAATCAGAGAGAATGCAGGAATGGAGGCAGAGGCAGATGGATTTCTGTGAGTTCAAGGTCAGCCTGGTACACAAAGCAAGTTCCAAGACAGCCAAAACTACACATAGAACTCCACTCTTGAAAAATCAATCCCCTCCCCTGCTGTGGGATGTTCTGTATGTCCTGTGGGAGCCCTTCTTGGGTTCCTTGTGGCGTTACCCAGCAGGTCCGTATAGAGGATGATTAGGACCATGGGCCTGAGTGCAGGTGTTTGAGATGGTCTGCACTTGGCTGTGCTGGGGTATGGTCTGTATGTCAAGTTGTTCTGATTGGTTAATAAATAAAACCTGATCAGCAGTGGCTAGGCAGGAAAGATAGGCGGGACTAGCAGAGAGGAGAAATAAAAGAACAGGAAGGCAGAAGGACTGCTGCAGCCGCCGCCATGACCAGAGATGCTGCAGCCGCCGCAATGACCAGAGATGCTGCAGCTGCCGCCATGACAAGAAGCATGTGAAGACGCCGATAAGCCACCAGCCATGTGGCGAGGCATAGATAAAAAGAAATGGTTAATTTAAGGTAAAGGAACAGTTAGCAAGAAGCCTGCCACGGCCATACAGTTTGAAAGCAATATAAGTGTCTGTGTTTACTTGGTTGGGTCTGAGCGACTGTGGGACTGGCGGGTGGCAGAGATTTGTCCTGACTGTAGGCAAGGCAGGAAAACTCTCAAGCTACAAATGGCGCCAAAAGTGGGGCAAGAGTTTCTACCTAAAACCTGAGAAAAGATTCTAACGTGGGGCTAAAGAAAAAAGGGCTAAAGAAAAAAAAGGGAAGAAAAAAAAAAAGAGGGACTAAAGAAAAAGGACAAATGAACAGGGATAAAGGCCGGTGTTAGGAAAAAAAAAAAAAATACTAAAGATAAAGTCCCTTAACCAAGAGGCGCTCCAATAAAGTGTGATCTGAGAAGAATCCTCGAGTGGTGGTAAAGAGGATTCAGAACTCAACACACGGAGCGGTGACGTCGGTAAGTTCTCCAGGAACGGTGACGTCGGTAAACGCCCCACAGTTCCTAATTCTCTCTCTCAAATGAGCGGCAGCTGCCGGTTTGAGTTACTGGCGGGTTCCTGGCATGTGTGCTTGACCTGCAGTATGGCGGGAATGAGGCCTCTGCAAGTGGCACATTAAGCTGCGTGGTGGATTTAGCCTTTGCTAGTTACAAAACAAAAAAGGTTTCTGGGCTACACGCTGCTTGGATAAAAGCACAGACCCACGATGGCTCCCAGAGCTGGTGGAAAACGTACCACCACCATGTTGGGAAGCTGAAGGGGGCAGAGCCAGCAGCCACAGAGCTGTTTCAGGCTTAGAAGGCTACAGTTTAAAGCAATAAGTTTGCAATAAGACAGATTCAGATGGAACAAGACTTTAAATGCTTTACAATGTGTGTAAAAATGTACATAGGCTTGGAAGAGAGAGGAAAAGGAACATAGACAGTTATATAAAGAAATAGAAAGTTAAAAAAAAAAATAAAGTCTTTAAAGAGAAAGTAAAAGTAATATAAAAAATAAGCCATGTAAAGATGGATATCACACAGAGAGTTTGGATTATATTGTCTTTGGGATTTTTAACTGCAGAAAAACATTTGATCGTAAAAGATGTTGAGTTAAACCAATATGTATATATTAAAGATACTTTGACTTTAAAATTTGGATATAAGGATGTGTTACTTTGGAAAGGAGACTCTGCTTTTGTTTTCACAGAAAGCCAGAGGCTATGGATTTGTTCCAGATTAAGATACATCAGGTTTGACCAGCCAAGACCCCCTGAAGGTCTCTGATGACACCATGGTCCAGATGATTCAACATCCAGAATTGTTTCAAGGCAACTGGCTCAGACGATACAGCCTCACGGACTACTCCATGATCCTTAAATATTCTTTGCGTCCCCATAAGATACAGCGCCCCCCTCCAGCAGGAAGTAGTTAAGAGAAGCTACGCCCAAATTCCCAAATATACCAAGCTGGCTTTGGAGATGTGTAAAAGTTAAAACCTTCCTTTTTTTTAAAAAAAAAAAAAAAGAAAAGGGGAAGTGCTGTGGGATGTTCTGTATGTCCTGTGGGAGCCCTTCTTGGGTTCCTTGTGGCGTTACCCAGCAGGTCCGTATAGAGGATGATTAGGACCATGGGCCTGAGTGCAGGTGTTTGAGATGGTCTGCACTTGGCTGTGCTGGGGTATGGTCTGTATGTCAAGTTGTTCTGATTGGTTAATAAATAAAACCTGATCGGCCGTGGCTAGGCAGGAAAGATAGGCGGGACTAGCAGAGAGGAGAAATAAAAGGCCCAGGAAGGCAGAAGGACTGCTGCAGCCGCCCCAATGACCAGAGATGCTGCAGCCGCCGCCATGACCAGAGACACTGCAGCTGCCGCCATGACAAGAAGCATGTGAAGACGCCGATAAGCCACCAGCCATGTGGTGAGGCATAGATAAAAAGAAATGGTTAATTTAAGGTAAAGGAACAGTTACAGGTGTACTCCACCACAGACACCTGTTTTTGCGTATCTATAACTGTATTGTTCCTAACTGGTTGCATATCCGGAATTACTTTTTTTTTTAACCTTACTTCCTTTTTGCGACGCAGCAAGGTATGATGAAATGCATACATACCGCATGTTCACAGGGAATAACACGCAATTCTGTCTAAGTGGAACTAGCCTTTTGCATGCAATTTGGCTGGGTCAGAACAAAAGAGTACAATCCCATTTGAGAAGAGCCCTCGAAAACCACCCCCAACGCCTTCCGAAAAGGCTTTCGAAAATGCGGAACAATTTCATGTGAAATTCTTTTTTTTTTTTTTTTTTTTTAACCAAGCACAAAGGCATCTTGTGGCGAGTTAAGTTCTTGTGAGGGGGGTTGGACTAGGTTGCAGCTTTACTTTCCTGGGTCTTGTCCTGACGATTTGCAGTGGAGAGTCCGGGGAAGGTGGAGGTGGGGCAAAGGTAAGTTAGAGGGAACTGAAATTTGAGCTGTGGAAGGGCAGGTAGGGGCGGAGGTGTTGGAGATGTAGGCTGGGACTATAGAAATGCTTGATGGTCCAGGGAGGTGTTGCGCAACTATCCAGCGCTGTGTGCACCCAGGTTAACCACTTGGTGCGAGGACCCGCCCCGCATCCGGGAGGACGACCCTGGAGCGAGAACACAAGACTAGTGACACCTTTTGCTTCTGAAGGGGAAAGCACTGGGGCTTCGCCCAACCTCACCCAGTTCTAGTCTATCCTGGAGTTTGGGGGAAATGCTAAATCCACTCCACTTCCCCCAGAAAGACGTGCCCACCAAGGAGGTGCGGTGGACTGGCCTGCCGGTAGAGCAGAGGTGGCTTGCATTCTTAGTACTGAACCCCAGGGAAGTAAAATACACCCAAAGTGGGTTAAGGCAGGGTAACTCTACTTACAGTTTGGTTACCCCCACCTTGCCTCAGTTTCTTCATCTGAAAGGCAAGCCTCAGAACTGTCCTTGGGGATGTCGTAGTTTATGAAGAGCTGAGCTCGTAACTCTTGTAGTAGGAAAGGCTGGGGCGGTGGTGGCCGCAGGGACCACCGCAGTTCCCGGGGCGTGAGACCCTGGAGCACACAGTCACAATGGACCAACCCGGAACAATGACTAAACTATTGGAGGGCAGCTTGGACGCCTGGCGAGATCCAGCTCCCCGAGATCCAGCTCCTGGATCCTGGGCGGGGTCTGTGAGATGTGGGCGGTCACGGTCCCCGCAGCTTTTTCCTTCTCGGGTTGGGACACAACCAGCTGTGCAGTTGGCAGAGAGGTGGCCAGAGCAATCCGAGATGACTTAGTGAGTGTCCCTGGCCCGAGAAAAAAGTGGCGCGCGATGCTGGGGAGCAACCGGTGCGGGGGCGGCAGTGCGCCGGCGGAGGGCAGGTGGCGGGTGGAGCCCGGGGAGTCCTCGCGTGGGTGGCAGCAGCCTCTGGGTACGGTGCGTGCAACCTTGGCTGGAGACACCCCCCCCCCGACGCCCCCTGTCTCCGCTGCTGCTCCGGTGCAAACAGGGAACCGGGGTTCCCGTGTGAAAATCCGACCTGGAAGTTGTTCCACAGTCAAGAACACTCCGAGGGCAGGTCTGAGCGTGGGGTGGTGCCTTTGGGGTGCAGGGCGCACAGCTAGAAGCCCTGAAGCCCTGAGCAGAGACTAGGCGCCTATCTGACTGAGTTCTGGGATCTAGTGGTCGGTCAGATGCGGGCTGAGGCAAGTTCAGGAGCCTTGGTCCCTGAGTCCCTTCCAGAGAGTTCCATAGCCACCTTCTCAGACTCCATGGTTCCAGAATGTTGGGGTCTGGAGTGAGGTGCTCAGCTGTACCTCAGTGAGCCTGCATCACAGCACCGCACGCCGAAGACGCTGGAAGGTTGACTTAATAATGAACGCAGGAAAAAATGTCCTTGGACGTGTTCGATTACTTTTTACAAATTACATAGAAGGATTAGAAAGAGTGTTTTGGTGTTGTGGCCGGGTGATGGTGTCACACGCCTTAACCCCAACACTGGGGAGGCAGGGGGAAGCACAGTTCTGTAAACTCGAGACCAAGGTTATTTTCTCCGTTTTTTTTTTTTTTTTTCCAAATGCAAATGCAGTTAAGGGAGATGTAGCTCATTTGGGGTAGGGCTTGCCTGACACTCCAGAAGCCTTGGGCTCAATCCCAACTTCCTGGGAGGCTAGATGGGGAGATCCTGTCTCACAACTTTAAAATGGGCTGAGGAGGTGTCGCTCTGTGGGGTATGGTGCTCATCTACTGTGCACCAGTACCGGGATCAGTTTTTTTGTTTTGTTTTGTTTTGTTTTAATAGCAAAAGATGGTCCACAAAACATGCAGAGAGTGAGGGGGAAGGCAGATCTCTTGTGTACCCTTGCCCACTGCTGAGGACTTCAGGGGGAAGGTAGAAGCTGGGCTCATTTAACGGGCTCAGTGAACATGAATGATGCCAATGAATTTAAGGCGGGCAGATGTTTGACAAACTTCGTTTTTTCCTTCATTTATGAAAAGCTAGAATTTTGCTTCTAGATCTACAATCTTAATCCATGCTGTGTGCTATTTTCCTGTTTCTACTGCTTGGTGCTGGCCTTTGCGGTCCCGGGGAAACCATCATCTGTCTCTTCTAGCCCCTGAAATGGGATAGCTCCTCTCAGCATACCCTACCAACTCAGAGAGACATTATTGTCCATAAACTACAATGAATACATGTTAATTTTTACATTCATTTCAAAAACCAGTGTTGCAGTGTGTGTCTGTAGTAATTCCAGCAGTTCAGGTCATTTTTTGCTGCATTGTGAGTTTGAGGCCAGCTACGTGAGACCCTGTCTGCAAAGGGGGTTAAAAGTTCAATTCATTCTATACCCCGTAGAACACTCAGGAGCTGGCTCTGTGAGTGGACAGAAAAGCGTGATGACAGGGACCGGTCAGGAGAACAGCATTTACTTAGGGTGAGTCAGCTGTGCTCCTGACAAGGCCCATGGAGAAGGAAGTGCTGATACCTGTCTCCATGTTACAGTTGAGACTGAGGGAGAAAGTTGTCCCAGGACCATGCTGGAAGGAGCTGATTGGAGTTTACCACCATCCTGGATTTTGATTATTTGGGACATTTACTAGAATTTCATTTGACAGTTGTTGGGGGATGGAGAGATGGGTCAGTAGTTAAAAACACACAATTCGGCCGGGCGGTGGTGGCACACGCCTTTAATCCCAGCACTCGGGAGGCAGAGGCAAGCGGATCTTTGTGAGTTTGAGGCCAGCCTGGTCTCCAAAGCGAGTTCCAGGAAAGGTGCAAAGCTACACAGAGAAACCCTGTCTCGAAAAAAAACAAAAACAAACAAACAAAAACAAAAACAAAAAAACAAAAAACCACACAATGCTCTTGCAGAGGCACTGAGTTCGAGTCCCAGCACTAATGTCTAGCAGGCCCTAAGCACCTGTGACTCCAGCTCCAAGAGGATCTGAAACCTACACACACACACACACACACACACACACACACACACACACACACACACACACACTTAAAAAAAAACATAAAAACAAAAACCAAAGCCAGATGTTGGATGCTCCCTACTTTGTGCTGGGTGTCCTACTAGGTCTTGGAAATACTCAAGTCCCAACTTCTTGGAGAAGTGGTGAACTGTGGTGTAGTTGACATCAATATCAAATCAGATGTCCTGGGTAAGACTTTCATTCCAACATTACATTTTCCTCCCTTGGAACTTGAACAACACATTTCTTTTTTTGAGGTGTGGTGGGGAGCATGAGGTTTCTCTGGGTAGCCCTGGAACTAGCTGTGTAGACAAGGCTGGCCTTGAACTCACAGAGATCCACCTGTCTCTGCCTCCAGGTGCTAGGGTTAAAGGTGGCCTCCTCTCCTGCTGAGGCCACTGCCACCCCACCACCACAGCTACATTCAGCTTTTTATGTGAGTTCTGGGGTCAAACTCGGGTCATCAGGGTCCCGCAGCAGGGGCTTCTACCATCTGCTGAGCATCTTCCCAGTTTTTCTTTCCTTTCAGGGCCACTGAAAAGGTATGCTTTTTGAAGTTTTTCAGATTGTATGGAATCCATAGGAAGTAAAGGATTACAAAGGCCAGGGATGTAGCTTGGTGGTAGAATGCTTGTAGTTTGGGTGAGGACCTGAGTTCATGCTTTATTTTATGAAAGGGGGAGGGACTTGGTAAGCTAAGATGCTGAGTTCATACTTGATGAAATATTACACTTTCCAAGCAGTTTTTGGTGGTGCTGGGTACTGGCCCCAGCTCCTTAGGAGTGTTAAGTGTATGCCCTTCTACTGAGCTACAGCTTCATCCCCACCTAAAGCAAAGTCCAAACCAGAAACCTACCACCAAGAAACTCACACGCCATGTTATACTTGGCAGTTGACTCTGTTTCAACATTTTCAGTTTTTGTTTATTTGTTTGTTTTTGTTGTTTCTTGTTTTTTAGAGACAGGGCCTCTCTGTGTAGCCCTGGCTGTTCTGGAACTCACTCTGTAAACCAGTCTGGCCTCGAACTCAGAGATCTGCTTGCCTCTTCCTGGGATTAAAGCCATGTGGCACCACCACCTGGCTTCTTTTTGTTTGTTCTTTGAGACACGGTTTATGTAGCTCTGTCTGGGATTTCAAACTCTCTTTGTAGCCCAGGCTGGCCCGGTCCTTCTGCCTCATGGTGTTTTAAAGTTTAAGTGTCAATTAAAACCTCAAGTAGCGGGACCTGGAGAGATGGCTCAGGGGTTAAGAGCACTGGCTGCTCTTCCAGAGGTTCTGAGTTCAATTCCCAGCAACCACATGGTGGCTCACAACCATCTGTAGTGAGATCTGGTGTCCTCTTCTGGCCTGCAGGGACACATGCAGACAGAACATTGTATACATAATAAATAAATCTTAAAAACAAACAAAAAACCTCAAGTAGCAGTCAGGTTCTTTCCTGTCTTAGCTCCTCTCCCATCTCCTTCCTCATCTTGTTCTTCTCCACCTGGCTCTTCCTCATCTTCCATCTCATTCTTCTAGTTCTCAATCTACTCCTCCACTCATGTAATGCCCTGGCTAAGACAATTTCACCTCCCTTGAATTCCCTCAGGGTCAAAGGGAGGGGTGATAAGATCCCCACAAGGAGCAGTAATTGTCAGCATCATCTGCAACCCAAAAGGGAAGTGACTAATGGGGAATAGAATCAACTGAGGGCTAAATTCTGTTAATATCCAGGAAGAGGGGATTTATATGCTCAAACTATATTCTTACACGTGGTTAGGTAAGGTGTTAGGAGTCTGTCAGTGATGAGTGAAATAAAACTGCCTTATTTTTTCCTTTGTCCCCTTATCTGCCCAAGCTATCTTGGCTGTGGAGGTTTTCTGGCAGAGCAGAAGAAATGTGCTCAGTCACTAGGCAGCCTGTGCATCTGGTAATTGTTAACGGGAGATCTGGAACTAGAGATAAGATTTGGAAGAAGAGAAATTAAGCTTAATTAGCACATCCACCTGTCCTGGGCAATAGTGTAAATCTTAACCTTCTCTGACAGATAGGTCTGTTCTTTAGAAAGTCTGTGAAGTTTCTCAGATAAGATACTTTCATTCAGAGATGGTTCTGTCCAGATGTTGCTAATGATGATAATTACAGGGAGGCTTGAAACTGGGGTTCTGGCTGTGTTATCGCTGTAAGCACAGAAGGTTGTCTAAATATTCCATTAGTAGAGGAGAAATTGTACCCAATGAATGATGAAAAGACACTGCTTTTGGAAAAAGAATTGGATGGAAAAGCCACAATAGCACATAAGAAATTCATTACAGGAACACGGCTAATATCCAAGGCAAATATCACCAAGTCTTCCTTGAGTCTTGACTTTATCCTCTGGAAATGCCTTTGGCTCCTTCCAGGTATTAGCTTTTGCCATAGCCAGCTGAATTCCTAGTTCATATATCTGCAGCTCCCAGCAGAAAATATCCTCGAAAAATAGGGGGTATCAGAAATGGGCTCTGGAGATTGTTTTCATCAGATCAGATTTCTTGATGCAGCAGCAAAACCTTCCCCAGGAGCCTGTAGGTATCTGTAAGACAGCTGGAATGGATTTACATCATGGCAAAAGGATTAAAAATCCATTTAAGGACTCTTAAGAATTCTTTGTAGTTAATGTTCTATCAGTTTATCAAAGCTGCATTTTTTCAGTATTAAAACGTTGAACCTCTGGAGTTATATCTGAAACTGGTCTGTCCTGTACCATGAAGTCTGTGAATGAGGCGTACCTGTCTGTAATTGGAGAGCATATATATATTATCTTGGGGTTGGGGCTGTTAAACTGAAAAGGATATATTTAAGAAGTGAGACAGCTTCCCAGCTACCTAGGCAGCAATCCCAAGTCTCTCTGTTGTTGTTGTTGGGGGTGGGGAGCAGAAGCCCAAAAGACAGCAGTTATTCAGCTGATGGGCCCAGAAGATCTGACAGGTTTTTTTCTGTGTAGTAGAAACTTGGGGAGACTGACCCACTCTGACTTTGCAGCATGGGGCAGTCAATCCTCCATTGTTCCATTTATTGGCAGTCTGGACAGGATCAGTTTTTCCGCTGCGTGGCTGGCCTTGCCATGAGCTTCATCGTGGAATTTCTTCTGTGGCCATCTGTCTTCTTGGAGGAGATACAGGGTCTCTTTATCATAAAAAGGCTTTTATATTAAATGCCATATTCTAGGGGAACAAAATCTGTTAGATGTATTTATAACTTTGAGAGCATACATATGACTTAAATCTGAATATACAGGTTTCCTAGTTAGTTACAGCTCAGTGAAGTTAGCAAGGACAGGGAGGCTCACATTTTTTTTTTTTCCTGAGACAGGGTTTCTCTGTGTAGTTTTGGAGCCTGTCCTGGATCTCATTCTGTAGACCATGCTGGCCCCAAACTCACAGAGATCTGCCTGGCTCTGCCTCCTGAGTGCTGGGATTAAAGGTGTGCACTACCACCGCCCAGCTGAGGTTCATATTCTTGAGCCTGAATAGACCTTGATAAGGAGAGACATTCTTTTAGCTGTTGGCAGTGCTATCTGAATCTATTAGCATTTTTGAGGCCTTGTAGTTGTGGTTCTGATCTTTGAGTACAGCCAGATTATAATCCTGAATGATTTATGTAGACATAATTATTTCTTAAGCTGTCTCCTGAGAGTGACAGGAAAGATCCCAAGGAGAAGAGGGGCTTGTGAGTCAGCCCAACTCTGAGCAAAGGACGCTCTGAGAAAAGGAAAAAGATTCTCTTGATGGACTCGTATGCCAGGGTTTCCAGTCCTAGCTGTGGTTGATATATTGTGCACCCCATAAACTTATCTGGGGAGTCAGAGAACAGAACAGCCACAATATTCAACACAGAGTTTAGGCAGTAGTAGCACATACCTTTAATCCTAATATTCTGGAGGCAGAGATCCATCCAGATCTCTGTGATTTCAAGGCCACACTGGAAACTGAACCAGGCATGGTGACACACACCTTTAATCCCAGGAAGTGATGGCAGGAAGCAGAAAGGTATATAAGGCATGAAAACCAGGAACTAGGCTTTTTAAGCTTTTAGGCCTTTGAGCAGCAGTTCAGTGGAGATCCATTTGGATGAGGACTCAGAGGCTTCCAGTCTGAGGAAACAGGATCAGCTGAGAAGTTATTAAGGTGAGGTAGCTGTGGCTTGTTCTGTTTCTCTGATCTTTCAGCATTCACCCCAATACCTGACTCTGGGTTTGTTTTTATTAATAAGACCTTTTAAGATTCATGCTACACCTAACCTAGCCCTCCAGCCTGTCATGGGAACAGGGAGCACAGGACGACATTGTTAGTTATTTGGCGGTGCTCTTACCCTGCGAGGAAATGTCATGAACATGACAGAATCCATAACGAGTTTTATTAAGATAAGAGAGAGAGAGACAAGTGTGCTCAGGCCTGTGGAAGGACACGTGCATAAAGAAGAAAACCAGGAATATGGCGCCTGCTTATAAAGACTGGGTTGCGCACGCATACACAGGTTCATGTGGTTACTCCACGCATGCGTGTAGATCACATGGTTGCGTTGCACACTTTACACAATCCTGCAAAGCCATGGGGTCTTGGTCACGAGAGATGTTTTGACCCAGAACTGGCTATTTTGACCCGGAACGGCTAGGTGGAAGTGTCTAGGGCGGCCGGACATGTGCAACCATGCCCAACCGTAGGGGCATGTTGTGAATCTATGATCCCTGACTCTTTTTTTTTTTTTTTTTTTTTTTTTTTTTGGTTTTTCGAGACAGGGTTTCTCTATGTAGCTTTGTGCCTTTCCTGGAACTCACTCACTAGCCCAGGCTGGCCTCGAACTCACAGAGATCCGCCTGGCTCTGCCTCCCGAGTGCTGGGATTAAAGGTGTGCGCCACCACTGCCCGGCGGTTAAAGTTCTTTATACACCTGACAACCTGAATTTGGCCCTAGAGCCCCCCGAAAACTGGAAGGAGAGAACCAACTCCGAAGAGTTGTCCTTCAATACCTCCCCCATAAACACATCATGTGAACATGCATACACAGATAAGAAGAAAATAAAATGCAGAAAAACTCTATTGGCCATTTGTATCTCTTTTGAGAACCCTATTCAGTTTCTGGTATGACTCAGTTTATCTAATAGCTAAAGCTTAACAAAATTAGCAAAGTCCAAGAGGCTAGACATATATCTTCAAGTTGGTTTTTGTGAGCTTGAACAGATCTTATAAACTGTGTTTATCAAACAAGTCTTATTTATCAGACATACATTGTTACTAAATTTTTCTAGAAGCCTGGTGTTGAACAGTTAGCAAAGACAGATGTGGTTAGACATACACCTCTAAGTCAGTGTGGTGGTTTCAATGAGAATGGCCCCCATCAGCTCACAGATTTGAATGCTTGGTCATCAGGGAGTGGCACTATTAGGAGGTGTGGCCTTGTTGGAGTAGGTGTGGCCTTGTTGGCGGAAGTGTGTCACTGTGAGTGGGCTTTGAGGGTGCAGAAGCCCAAGCCAAGCCCAGTGGCTCTCTCTTTCTCTCCTGCTGCCTGTGGATCCAAATGTAGAGCTCTCAGCTCCTTCTCCAGCACCTTGTCTGCCCGCATGCTGCCATGCTTCCCACCATGCTGATAATGTACTAAACCTCTGAACCTGTAAGACAGCCCCAATTCAATGTTTTTCTTTATAAGAGTTGTCGTCAGACTGGAGAGGTGACTCAGAGGTTAAGAGCAGTGTCTGCTCTTCCAGAGGTCCTGAGTTCAATTCCCAGGAGCCACAAGGTGGCTCACAACCATCTGTAGTTAGATCCGGTGCCATCTTCTGGCCTACATACATGCAGGTAGAACACTGTATACATTATATATATATATATATATATATATATATATATATATATATATAAAAAGTTGTCGTGGTCATCGTGGTGTCTCTTCATAGCAATAGCAGAATGACTAAGACAGTCAGCTTTTGTTATTCTGAGTAGGCCTTTATAACCTTAGGAATTTATATAAACTGTATTTATCAAAAATACCTTATCTATCAAACATATGCTGTTGCTTATCTACATTTTTTACTCGAAGGACAAAAATCATCATACAAAATCCATCCTAATGCAAAACCTTGGAGACCGGCTGTCTCCTTAGTCTAAAAGGAGAGGCCAGGATAAGCAGAGGGCTCAGAAGGACTACAGAATTTTGTGAGTGCTGCCTTAGTTGGTTTCTACCTTGTGGTCATCTTAGTCAAGATGGTGGCGGATTACATGGTATGTTCTCTCTTTTAGCTTTAGAAAAGGTGGCTGCCAGCCACAATGAAGAGGTCGTCAGCCAAGATTAAGGCAAGCCCAACGGTTGCTATTTAAAAACATCTATTTTCTGAAACAAGAGTTGAACCCAAGCTATATATAGTTTGTTGTAGTAAATTAAGATTACCTTATCTAGAGATTTTTTAACTATCAACCTTTTGTAACTTTTTTTTTTTGAGGCAGGGTTCCTCTTTGTAGTCTTGGCTGTTCTCACTTTGCACACCAGGCTGGCCTCGGACTTAGAGATCCGCCTGTCTTTGCCTCCCTAAAGGCATGGACCACTGTGCCTGCAGGCTTGTTCAACTTTTTTGTTTGTTTGTTTTTTGAGACAGGGTTTCTCATGTAATAGCCCTGGCCATCCTGGTAATAGTTCTGCAGGCTGGCCTCAAACTCACAGACATCCACTTGCCTCTGTCTCCCAAGTGCTGGGATTAAAGGCTTGTGCCACCACCGCCCAGTTTGTTATAACTTTTAAGTTAACTTTTGTTACAGATTTTACAGGTCTTTAAACCATACCCAGTGAATTTACAAATCCTGAGATAAAGAGTTTACACAATAGTTTTACAAGATTTCTTTCTGGGAGCAGAGAGCAAAGAAGGTAAAGAGATAAGAGGTTTTTTTTAAGAGTATAGGGTGATGGCCCAAGCTTTAAATCCCAGCACTTGGGAAGCAGAGACAGTCTGGTCTCTCTGAGTTCAAGGCCAGCTTGGTCTACAGAGTTCCAGGACAGCCAGGACTGTTACACAGAGAAACTCTGTCTTGAAAAACAAGAGAGAGAGAGAGAGAGAGAGAGAGAGAGAGAGAGAGAGAGAGAAAAGAGAGAGAGGGGAGGGAGGGAGGGAGTAGAAAAAGCTTAGCAACTGGAGACTTTTGGGATCATTTGCTGGTGCAGTTGGCAGTAGCTGTTGATCTGTAGAATTTGACAACTGGGTGTGTCCTAATGTGGCCATGGATCTATATAGAGTTCAAGCCATTAGTGGCAAGACATTGTGGCTTTAATGCAATCCCTGCGTCCCAGGATGAAAAGAGAAAGATTTGCACACCGACTCCTCCAGAGGGAAGGCTCCAATTCCAAAGGGAGCTGAGACACAAGAGGGACAAGGGTCACAAACAGGAATTTTACCAGAGGGAGAATTCCATTGCGGTAGAGGTCCAGGAGGGCGCCAGGAAGAAACAGGACAGGCAGCATTTAGGGGAAAAGAAGGAAGCCCCAGGGTGGAGCTGAGTCCTGGTGGAGAGGAGGAGAGGGGGAGGGGGAGAGAGAGAAGTGCCCTGGCCACAGGAATTTCAATTTGGGGCATCCTCAAGCAGGCTGGGAGACTTGCCAGATAGAAACGTCCCAAATCACAGAGGAGAGGGGACCCTTTCTATGCGATGCGGGACCAGGAGGGTGAAAGGAGCATCCTCACACACTTTGTGACTTTCACAGTAAGAGCAGGCTCCAGCAAGACAAAGCAGGCAGCTCCAGGGTGACACTCACCTAGGAGATGAAGAGAGAGCTGGTGGCGGGAGTGACGGAATCTTCCCACGTGACCGGTTCCCCGGGCGCGGGGAGGGAGAGAGGCGTCGCAGGCTCCTGGAGACAGAGACAGAGAGGTGATGCCCCTGATCACAGCGGAGGACAGCAGGTAGAGGGAAGGAGCCATCCAGGAGGCACACTCTAGAATTTGGAGTCAAACATGGTGGATGGCAGAAGCCAGCAGAAACAAATGGTCCATATTTACTTTAGGCGAGTGGAATCAGCAGCAGGTTAGGTTAGGAGGCCCTTGTTTATTTATGCCCCCGCCGCCGGGAGGTTTGAGGGGAGGGAGCGTACAGCCGGAGGCACTTGGAGAAGAGTCCTCAGAGCACGGAGAGAAAATAGTAGATTAGTAAAGTGAACGCGGCCGGCCAGGCGGCAGCCTGGCCTGGGTGGGTGGGTGAGGGCCACCGAGAGAAAGGAGAAATAGAGAAGGGGCGAAGAGAGGGAGACAAAAACAGAAAAACCAAGAGTGTGCGTAGCCAAAACGGCAGGGTTATAAGGGGCTGAGAAGGCAGGGGAGGGAAGCCCATGCACCCCCATGCGCGCAGGAGAAGTTTAGGGTAGGGCGGCTGGGGTGAGAAAAACTGAAAAGACCACATGTAGTTGTGACACTGAGGATGCCTGGGGGCCAGCATGCATTTTGGCGTGCTAACAGGCACCACACACAGCCATTTGTCCTGGCCTGAAACCTGCCATGTCGATAGCCACAGTTGAATTCATATCCACCACAAAAAGGGGAAAACAACAACAACAACAACAAAAAGCCAAAACCAATGATGGAGTTGGAACTAGGGGAAAAAATGACTTCGTTCGTTTTTCGAGTTATTTGTATATTCTACGGTAACCCCCTGTCAGGTATACAGCTGGCGCGCACACACACACCCCTCCCCGCCCCATTCTGTAGGTTGTATACTCACATGTAACTAAGAGTGACCTTGAATTCTGATCCTTCGGCCTCTACCTTCCCAGCGCTGGGGTTACAGGTGTACTCCACCACAGACACCTGTTTTTGCCTATCTATAAATGTATTGTTCCTAACTGGTTGCGTATTACTTTTTTTTTAACCTTACTTCCTTTCTGCGACGCAGCAAGGTATGATGAAATGCATACGTACCGCGTGTTCACATGGAATCCCATGCGATCCTAAGTGAAACTAGCCTTTTGCATGCAATTTGGCTGGGTCAGAACAAAACAGTCGAAAACCACCCCCAACGCCTTTCGAAAAGGCTTTCACAAATGCAAATGGGGAACAATTTCGTGTGAAATTCTTTTTTTTTTTTTTTTCTTTTTGCACCAAGCACAAAGGCATCTTGTGGCGAGTTAAGTTCTTGTGAGGGGGATTGGACTAGGTTGCAGCTTTACTTTCCTGGGTCTTGTCCCGACGATTTGCAGTGGAGTGTCCGGGGAAGGTGGAGGTAGGGCAAAGGTCGAGATAGGGAGAACTGTGGAAGGGCAGGTAGGGGCGGAGGGGACAGGGAGATCAAGGAGTGGGGCAGGGTGGACAGAAATGCTTGATGACCCAGGGAGAAAAAGGACCAATCTGGAGAGAAGCAGGGGCCACGTTGCGAAACTATAGGCCCGCGTGCACCCAGGTTAACCACTTGGTGCGAGGATCGGCCCCGCATCCGGGAGGACGACCCTGGAGGGAGAACACAAGACTAGTGACGCCTTTTGCTTCTGAAGGGGAAAGCACTGGGGCTTCGCCCAACCTCACCCAGTTCTAGTCTATCCTGGAGTTTGGGGGAAATGCCGAATCCACTCCACTTCCCCCAGAAAGACGTGCCCACCAAGGAGGTGCGGTGGACTGGCCTGCGGGTAGAGCAGAGGTGGCTTGCATTCTTAGCACTGAACCTCAGGGAAATAAAATACACCCAAAGTGGGTTAAGGCAGGGTAACTCTACTTACAGTTTGGTTACCCCCACCTTGCCTCAATTTCTTCATCTGAAAAGCAAGCCTCAGAACTGTCCTTGGGGATGTCGTAGTTTATGAAGAGCTGAGCTCCCAACTCTTCTAGTAGGAAAGGGTGGGGCGGTGGTGGCCACAGGGACCACCGCAGTTCCCGGGGCGTGAGACCCTGGCGCGCACAGTCACAATGGACCAACCCGAACAAAGACTAAACTATTGGAGAGCAGCGTGGACGCCTGGGAAGATCCAGCTCCTGGGCGGGGTCTGTGAGATGTAGGCGGTCACGGTCCCCGCAGCTTTTTCCTTCTCGAGTTGGGACACAACTAGCTGTGCAGTCGGCAGAGAGGTGGCCAGAGCAATCCGCGATGACTTCCAGCTAGTGAGTGTCCCTGGCCCAAGAAAAAAGTGGCGCGCGATGCTGGGGAGCAACCGGTGCGGGGGCGGCAGTGCGCCGGCGGAGGACAGGTGGCGGGTGGAGCCCGGGGAGTCCTCGCGTGGGTGGCAGCAGCCTCCGGGTACGGTGCGTGCAACCTTGGCTGGACACCTCCCCCCACCCCGGACGCCCCCTGTCTCTGCTGCTGCTCCAGTGCAAACAGGGAACCGGGGTTCCAGTGTGAAAATCCGACCTGGAAGTTGTTCCACGGTCAAGAACACGCCGAGGGCAGGTCTGAGCGTGGGGTGGTGCCTTGGGGGTGCCGGGCGCAAGGCTAGAAGCCCTGAAGCCCTGAGCAGAGACTAGGCGCCTATCTGACTGAGTTCTGGGATCTAGTGGTCGGTCAGATGCGGGCTGAGGCAAGTTCAGGAGCCTTGGTCCCTGAGTCCCTTCCAGAGAGTTCCATAGCCACCTTCGCAGACTCCATGGTTTCAGAATGTTGGGGTCTGGAGTGAGGTGCTCAGCTGTAACTCAGTGAGCCTGCATCACAGCACCGCACGCCGAAGACGCTGGAAGGTTGACTTAATAATGAACGCGGGAAAAAATGTCCTTGGACGTGTTCGATTACTTTTTACAAATTACATAGAAGGATTAGAAAGAGTGTTGTGGCCGGGTGATGGTGTCACGCGCCTTAATCCCAACACTCGGAGACAGGGGGAAGCACAGTTCTGTAAACTCGAGACCAAGGTTAGTTTCTCCGGTTTTGTTTTTTTTCCAAATGCAAATGCAGTTAAGGGAGATGTAGCTCGGTTGGTGGAGGGCTTGCCTGACACTCCAGAAGCCTTGGGCTCAATCCTAACTCCCTGGAAGGCAGAGGCCCACAATTTTGAGGCTAGGTGCAGAGATCCTGTCTCACAACTTTAAAATGGGCTGAGGAGGTGTTGCTTTGTGGGGTATGGTGCTCGCCTCCTGTGCACCCTTACCAGGATCGTTTTTTTTTTTTTTTTTTTTTTTTTTTTTTTTTTTTTTTTTTTTTTTTGTTTTTGTTTTTTTTTAAAGCAAAAGACAGTCCACAAAAGATGCAGGGAGTGAGGGGGAAGGCAGATCTCTCATGTACCCTTGCCCACTGCTTAGGACTTCAGGGAGAAGGTAGAAACTGGGCTCATTTAACGGGCTCAGTGAACATGAATGATGCCAATGAATTTAAGGCTGGCAGATGTTTGACAAACTTCGTTTTTTCCTTCATTTATGAAAAGCTAGAATTTTGCTTCTAGATCTACAATCTTAATCCATGGTGTGTGCTATTTTCCTGTTTCTATTGCTTGGTGCTGGCCGGGGAAACCATCATCTGTCTCTTCTAGCCCCTGAAATGGGATAGCTCCTCTCAGCATACCCTACCAACTCAGAGAGACATTATTGTCCATAAACTACACTGAATACATGTTAATTTTTACATTCATTTCAAAAACCAATTCGGCAGTGTGTGTCTGTAGTAATTCCAGCAGTTCAGGTCATTTTTTGCTGCATTGTGAGTTTGAGGCCAGCTACGTGAGACCCTGTCTGCAAAGGGGGTTAAAAGTTCAATTCATTCTATACCCCGTAGAACACTCAGGAGCTGGCTCTGTGAGTGGACAGAAAAGCGAGATGACAGGGAAAGGTCAGGAGACCAGCATTTACTTAGGGTGAGTCAACTGTGCTCCTGACAAGGCCCATGAAGAAGGAAGTGCTGATACTTCTCTCCATTTTACAGTTGAGACTGAGGGAGAAAGTTGTCCCAGGACCATGCTGGAAGGAGCTGATCGGAGTTTACCTCCACCCTGGATTTTGATTATTTGGGACATTTACTAGAATTTCATTTGACAATTGTTGGGGGATGGAGAGATGGGTCAGTAGTTAAAAACACACAATGCTCTTGCAGAGGCACTGTGTTCGAGTCCCAGCACTAATGTCTAGCAGGCCCTAAGCACCTGTGACTCCAGCTCCAAGAGGATCTGAAACCTACACACACACACACACACACACACACACACACACACACACACACACACACTTAAAAAAAACATAAAAACAAAAAACAAATCGAGATGTACTGGGTGTCCTACTAGGTCTTGGAAATACTCAAGTCCCAACTTCTTGGAGAAGTGGTGAACTGTGGTGTATTTGACATCAACATCAAATCAGATATCCTGGGTAAGACTTTCATTCCAACATTACATTTTCCTCCCTTGGAACTTGAACAACACATTTCTTTTTTGGGGGGGGCGGGGGTGAGAGAGCATGAGGTTTCTCTGTGTAGCCCTGGAGCTAGCTGTGTAGACCAAGGCTGTCCTTGAACTCACAGAGATCCACCTGCCTCTGCTTCCCAAGTGCAGGGATTAAAGGCGTGTGCCACCACTGCCAGGTAACACAGTTCTTTAAATGAGTTCCAATTAATTTCAGGGAAGTTGTGCATTTTGGAGGATGGCTTTTTGTCTGTAGGGCATGCGCGTGGAGGTCAGAGGCCAACTTTTCCTCTACCTTGTTGGTTGCATGGGGTCAAATTCATGTCACCAGGGTAGCAAGCACCTTTAGATTTGGACTTGCTCAGCCATCCTGCCATCTCCTCCAACACCTGACACCCCAGGTGCTCCTCCCACCCACCATGCCTGCCCTATACTTCCTTCCTTTCTAATTTTGAGATGGAGTTTCATCTCAAAATGAAAGATGACCTTGAATGCCAGATCCTCGTCCTACCTCTGTAGTACCAGGATCGAAAGCATGTGCCACTGTGGCCAGTTTAAGCTGGCAGTTTTGTTTGTTTGTTTCTCGAGACAGGAACTCACTCTGTAGACCAGGCTGGCCTTGAACTCACAGAGATCCACCTGTCTCTGCCTCCAGGTGCTAGGGTTAAAGGTGGCCTCCTCTCCTGCTGAGGCCACTGCCACCCCTGGCTGCATTCAGCTTTTTATGTGGGTTCTGGGGTCAAACTTGGGTCGTCAGGGTCCCACAGCACGGGCTTCTACCATCTGCTGAGCATCTTCCCAATTTTTCTTTCATTTCAGGGCCACTGAAAAGGTATGCTTTTTGAAGTTTTTCAGATTGTATGGAATTTGTAGGAAGTAAAGGATTACAAAGGCCAGGGATGTAGCTTGGTGGTAGAATGCTTGTAGTTTGCGTGAGGACCTGAGTTCATGCTTTATTTTATGAAAGGGGGAGGGACTTGGTAAGCTAAGATGCTGAGTTCATACTTGATGAAATATTACACTTTCCAAGCAGTTTCTGGTGGTGCTGGGTACTGGCCCCAGCTCCTTAGGAGTGTTAAGTGTATGCCCTTCTACTGAGCTACAGCTTCATCCCCACCTAAAGCAAAGTCCAAACCAGAAACCTACCACCAAGAAACTCACACGCCATGTTATACTTGGCACTTGGCTCTGTTTCAACATTTTAGTTTTTGTTTATTTGTTTGTTTTTGTTGTTGCTTGTTTTTTAGAGACAGGGCCTCTCTGTGTAGCCCTGGCTGTTCTGGAACTCACTCTGTAGACCAGTCTGGCCTTGAACTTAGAGATCTGCTTGCCTCTTCCAGGGATTAAAGCCATGGGGCACCACCACCTGGCTTCTTTTTGTTTGTTCTTTGAGACAAGGTTTATGTAGCTCTGTCTGGGATTTCAAACTCTCTTTGTAGCCCAGGCTGGCCCGGTCCTTCTGCCTCATGGTGTTTTAAAGTTTAAGTGTCAATTAAAACCTCAAGTAGCGGGGCCAGGAGAGATGGCTCAGGGGTTAAGAGCACTGGCTGCTCTTCCAGAGGTTCTGAGTTCAATTCCCAGCAACCACATGGTGGCTCACAACCATCTCTAGTGAGATCTGGTGTCCTCTTCTGGCCTGCAGGGACACATGCAGACAGAACATTGTATACATAATAAATAAATCTTAAAAACAAACAAACAAAAAACCTCAAGTAGCAGTCAGGTTCTTTCCTGTCTTAGCTCCTCTCCCATCTCCTTCCTCATCTTGTTCTTCTCCACCTGGCTCTTCCTCATCTTCTATCTCATTCTTCTAGTTCTCAATCTACTCCTCCACTCATGAAGTTCTCCTCCAATCTAGACCTCCCCAGGTCTCTGAGGTCTATAGTTATTTACCCATGCAATAGCAATGCCCTGGCTAAGACAATTTCACCAGGCTTGAATTCCCTCAGGGTCAAAGGGAGGGGTGATAAGATCCCCACAAGGAGCAGTAATTGTCAGCGTCATCTGCAACCCAAAAGGGAAGTGACTAATGGGGAATAGAATCAACTGAGGGCTAAATTCTGTTAATATCTAGGAAGAGGGGATTTATATGCTCAAACTATATTCTTACACGTGGTTAGGTAAGGTGTTAGGAGTCTGTCAGTGATGAGTGAAATAAAACTGCCTTATTTTTTCCTTTGGCCCCTTATCTGCCCAAGCTATCTTGGCTGTGGAGGTTTTCTGGCAGAGCAAAAGAAATGTGCTCAGTCACTAGGCAGCCTGTGCTACACAGAGAAGCCTTGTCTTAAATCAAACAAACAAAAATTAGAAATCAGAGAGAATGCAGGAATGGAGGCAGAGGCAGATGGATTTCTGTGAGTTCAAGGTCAGCCTGGTACACAAAGCAAGTTCCAAGACAGCCAAAACTACACATAGAACTCCACTCTTGAAAAATCAATCCCCTCCCCACCAAAAAAATCAGAGAGATGCTGGAGTTGTACCTCAATTGACAGAGTGTTTTTTTGTTGTTTTTTTTTTTTTTTTTTTTTTTCCGAAGTACATGAAGAAGCCCTGGGTTCAGTTATCATTGTTATGTAAAACTGGTCTTGTGGCGCATGATCAAGCTGGTTCCATTCTATGGATGCAAAGGTAGTTCAACACACACAAGTCAATAGGTGTCATACGCCGGGCAATGGTGGCACACGCCGTTAATCCCAGAACCTGAGAGGCAGAGGCAGGTGGATCTCTGAGATCAAGGCCAGTCTCGTCTAGAGAGCTAATTCCAGAAAGGCAAGACTACACAGAGAAACCCTGTCTATAGTTAAATCACTGAGTTTCTCTACTTTCGTAGAATTCAGAATCACCTTGTCTGCCCCCACAATTCCACGAGTTAATGACTCAGACTTGAGAAGCTTTTTAAAATTTCTTGTTTAAAAGTGTTTCCCAAGGGCTAGAGAGATGGCTCAGAGGTTAAGAGCACTGGCTGTTCTTCCAGAGGTCCTGAGTTCAATTCCCAGCAACCCCATGGTGTCTCACAACCATCTATAATGAGATCTGGTGCCCTCTTGTGATCATACAGGCTCTATAAATAATTTTTTTTTAAAATGCGTTTTCCAGGGGCTGGAAGGATGGTTCAAAGGTTAAGAGTGCCTGTTGCTCTTGTAGAGGATCTGAGTCCACAGGGAAATGCCAAGTGTGGTGATGCGTACTAGAGAACGGAGACAGGGGGACGGGTCCCTGTGACCTTGAATTCTGATCCTCCTGCCTCTATCTACCTTCCGAGCGCTGGGTTACAGCTGTACTCCACCACAGACACCTGTTTTTTGCCTATCTATACCTGTATTGTTCCTAACTGGTTGCATATCCGGAATTACTTTATTTTTTAACCTTACTTCCTTTTTGCGACGCAGCAAGGTATGATGAAATGCATACATACCGCATGTTCACAGGGAATCCCACGCAATCCTGTCTAAGTGGAACTAGCCTTTTGCATGCAATTTGGCTGGGTCAGAACAAAAGAGTACAATCCCATTCGAGAAGAGCCCTCGAAAACCACCCCCAACGCCTTCCGAAAAGGCTTTCGCAAATGCGGAACAATTTCGTGTGAAATTCTTTTTTTTTTTTAAACCAAGCACGAACGCATCTTGTGGCGAGTTAAGTTCTTGTGAGGGGGGTTGGACTAGGTTGCAGCTTTACTTTCCTGGGTCTTGTCCCGACGATTTGCAGTGGAGTGTCCAGGGAAGGTGGAGGTAGGGCAAAGGTAAGTTAGAGGGAACTGAAATTTGAGCTGTGGAAGGGCAGGTAGGGGCGGATGTGTCCGAGATGTAGGCTGGGACTATAGAAATGCTTGATGGTCCAGGGAGGCGTTGCGCAACTATCGAGCACTGTGTGCACCCAGGTTAACCACTGGGTGCGAGGACCCGCCCCGCATCCGGGAGGACGACCCTGGAGCGAGAACACAAGACTAGTGATGCCTTTTGCTTCTGAAGGGGAAAGCACTGGGGCTTCGCCCAACCTCACCCAGTTCTAGTCTATCCTGGAGTTTGGGGGAAATGCCGAATCCACTCCACTTCCCCCAGAAAGACGTGCCCACCAAGGAGGTGCGGTGGACTGGCCTGCGGGTAGAGCAGAGGTGGCTTGCATTCTTAGCACTGAACCTCAGGGAAATAAAATACACCCAAAGTGGGTTAAGGCAGGGTAACTCTACTTACAGTTTGGTTACGCCCACCTTGCCTCAGTTTCTTCATCTGAAAGGCAAGCCTCAGAACTGTCCTTGGGGATGTTGTAGTTTATGAAGAGCTGAGCTCCCAACTCTTGTAGTAGGAAAGGCTGGGGCGGTGGTGGCCTCAGGGACCACCGCAGTTCCCGGGGCGTGAGACCCTGGCGCGCACAGTCACAATGGACCAACCCGAACAAAGACTAAACTATTGGAGGGCAGCGTGGACGCCTGGCGAGATCCAGCTCCTGGGCGGGGTCTGTGAGATGTGGGCGGTCACGGTCCCCGCAGCTTTTTCCTTCTCGGGTTGGGACACAACCAGCTGTGCATTCAGCAGAGAGGTGGCCAGAGCAGTCCGTGATGACTTCCAGCTAGTGAGTGTCCCTGGCCCGAGAAAAAAATGGCGCGCGATGCTGGGGAGCAACCGGTGCGGGGGCGGCAGTGCGCCAGCGGAGGGCAGGTGGCGGGTGGAGCCCGGGGAGTCCTCGCGTGGGTGGCAGCAGCCTCCAGGTACGGTGCGTGCAACCTTGGCTGGACACAACCAACCCCCCCCCCACGCCCCCTGTCTCTGCTGCTGCTCAGGTGCAAACAGGGAACCGGGTTTCCAGTGTGAAAATCCGACCTGGAAGTTGTTCCATGGTCAAGAACACGCCGAGGGCAGGTCTGAGCGTGGGGTGGTGCCTTGGGGGTGCCGGGCGCAAGGCTAGAAGCCCTGAAGCCCTGAGCAGAGACTAGGCGCCTATCTGACTGAATTCTGGGATCTAGGGGTCGGTCAGATGTGGGCTGAGGCAAGTTCAGGAGCCTTGGTCCCTGAGTCCCTTCCAGAGAGTTCCATAGCCACCTTCGCAGACTCCATGGTTCCAGAATGTTGGGGTCTGGAGTGAGGTGCTCAGCTGTACCTCAGTGAGCCTGCACCATAGCACCGCACGCCGAAGACGCTGGAAGGTTGATTTAATAATGAACGCGGGAAAAAATGTCCTTGGACGTGTTCGATTACTTTTTACAAATTACATAGAAGGATTAGAAAGAGTGTTGTGGCCGGGTGATGGTGTCACGCGCCTTAATCCCAACACTCGGAGACAGGGGGAAGCGCATTTCTATAAATTCAGGTCCAAGGTTATTTTCTCTATTTTTTCCCCAAATGCAAATGCAGTTAAGGGAGATGTAGCTCAGTTGGTGGAGGGCTTGCCTGACACTCCAGAAGCCTTGGGCTCAATCCCAACTCCCTGGGAGGCTAGATGGGGAGATCCTGTCTCACAACTTTAAAATGGGCTGAGGAGGTGTCGCTCAGTGGTATGGCCCTCGCCTACTATGCACATACCGGGATTTTGTTTGTTTGTTTGTTTGTTTTAAAGCACAAGTTCCACAAAACATGCAGAGAGTGAGGGGGAAGGCAGATCTCTCGTGTACCCTTGCCCACTGCTGAGGACTTCAGGGGGAAGGTAGAAGCTGGGCTCATTTAACGGGCTCAGTGAACATGAATGATGCCAATGAATTTAAGGCGGGCAGATGTTTGACAAACTTCGTTTTTTCCTTCATTTATGAAAAGCTAGAATTTTGCTTCTAGATCTACAATCTTTTTTTGTTTGTTTTTTTTTTTTTTTTTTTTTTGAGACAGGGTTTATCTGTGTAGCTTTGGAGCCTGTCCTGGAACTCACTCTGTAGACCAGGTTGGCCTTGAACTCACAGAGATCCGCCTGCTTCTGTCTCCCAGTGTTGGGATTAAAGGAATGCGCCACCACCACCCAGCTAGATCTACAACCTTAATCCAAGAATCCAAGCTGTGTGCTATTTTCCTGTTTCTACTGCTTGGTGCTGGCCTTTGCGGTCCCGGGGAAACCATCATCTGTCTCTTCTAGCCCCTGAAATGGGATAGCTCCTCTCAGCATACCCTACCAACTCAGAGAGACATTATTGTCCATAAACTACACTGAATACATGTTAATTTTTACATTCATTTCAAAAACCAGTGTGGCAGTGTGTGTCTGTAGTAATTCCAGCAGTTCAGGTCATTTTTTGCTGCATTGTGAGTTTGAGGCCAACTACGTGAGACCCTGTCTGCAAAGGGGGTTAAAAGGTTCAATTCATTCTATACCCCGTAGAACACTCAGGAGCTGGCTCTGTGAGTGGACAGAAAAGCGTGATGACAGGGAACGGTCAGGAGACCAGCATTTACTTAGGGTGAGTCAGCTGTGCTCCTGACAAGGCCCATGGAGAAGGAAGTGCTGATACCTCTCTCCATGTTACAGTTGAGACTGAGGGAGAAAGCTGTCCCAGGACCATGCTGGAAGGAGCTGATCGGAGTTTACCTCCATCCTGGATTTTGATTATTTGGGACATTTACTAGAATTTCATTTGACAGTTGTTGGGGGATGGAGAGATGGGTCAGTAGTTAAAAACACACAATGGTCTTGCAGAGGCACTGTGTTCGAGTCCCAGCACTAATGTCTAGCAGGCCCTAAGCACCTGTGACTCCAGCTCCAAGAGGATCTGAAACCTACACACACACACACACACACACACACACACACACACACACACACGCACGCACGCACGCGCGCACACACACACACACACACACACACACACACACACACACACACACACTTTAAAAAACATAAAAACAAAAACCAAAGCCAGATGTTGGATGCTCCCTACTTTGTGCTGGGTGTCCTACTAGGTCCTGGAAATACTCAAGTCCCAATCTTGGAGAAGTGGTGAACTGTGGTGTATTTGACATCAACATCAAATCAGATGTCCTGGGTAAGACTTTCATTCCAACATTACATTTTCCTCCCTTGGAACTTGAACAACACATTTCTTTTTTGGGGGGTGGGTGCGTGGGAGAGCATGAGGTTTCTCTGTGTAGCCCTGGAGCTAGCTGTGTAGACCAGGCTGTCCTTGAACTCACAGAGATCCACCTGCCTCTGCTTCCCAAGTGCAGGGATTAAAGGCGTGTGCCACCACTGCCAGGTAACACAGTTCTTTAAATGAGTTCCAATTAATTTCAGGGAAGTTGTGCATTTTGGAGGATGGCTTTTTGTCTGCAAGGCATGCGCGTGGAGGTCAGAGGCCAACTTTTCCTCTACCTTGTTGGTTGCATGGGGTCAAATTCATGTCACCAGGGTAGCAAGCACCTTTAGGACTTGCTCAGCCATCCTGCCATCTCCTCCAACACCTGACGCCCCAGGTGCTCCCCCCACCCACCATGCCTGCCCTATACTTCCTTCCTTTCTAATTTTGAGATGGAGTTTCATCTCAAAATGAAAGATGACCTTGAATGCCAGATCCTCCTCCTACCTCTGTAGTACCAGGATCGAAAGCATGTGCCACTGTGGCCAGTTTAAGCTGGCAGTTTTGTTTGTTTGTTTCTCGAGACAGGGTTTCTCTGTGTACCCCTGGCTGTCCTGGAACTCACTCTGTAGACCAGGCTGGCCTTGAACTCACAGAGATCCACCTGTCTCTGCCTCCAGGTGCTAGGGTTAAAGGTGGCCTCCTCTCCTGCTGAGGCCACTGCCACCCCGGGCTGCATTCAGCTTTTTATGTGGGTTCTGATGTCAAACTCGGGTCATCGGGGTCCCACAGCAGGGACTTCTACCATCTGCTGAGCATCTTCCCAGTTTTTCTTTCGTTTCAGGGCCACTGAAAAGGTATGCTTTTTGAAGTTTTTCAGATTGTATGGAATCCGTAGGAAGTAAAGGATTACAAAGGCCAGGGAGGGATGTAGCTTGGTGGTAGAATGCTTGTAGTTTGGGTGAGGACCTGAGTTCATGCTTTATTTTATGAAAGGGGGAGGGACTTGGTAAGCTAAGATGCTGAGTTCATACTTGATGAAATATTACACTTTCCAAGCAGTTTCTGGTGGTGCTGGGTACTGGCCCCAGCTCCTTAGGAGTGTTAAGTGTATGCCCTTCTACTGAGCTACAGCTTCATCCCCACCTAAAGCAAAGTCCAAACCAGAAACCTACCACCAAGAAACTCACACGCCATGTTATACTTGGCAGTTTGCTCTGTTTCAACATTTTAAGTTTTTGTTTATTTGTTTTTGTTGTTGCTTGTTTTTTAGAGACAGGGCCTCTCTGTGTAGCCCTGGCTGTTCTGGAACTCACTCTGTAGACCAGTCTGGCCTCGAACTCAGAGATCTGCCTGCCTCTGCCTGGGATTAAAGCCGTGCAGCACCACCACCTGGCTTCTTTTTGTTTGTTCTTTGAGATATGGTTTATATAGCTCTGTCTGGAATTTCAAACTCGCTTTGTAGCTCAGGCTGGCCCGGTCCTTCTGCCTCATGGTGTTTTAAAGTTTAAGTGTCAATTAAAACCTGAAGTAGCGGGGCCTGGAGAGATGGCTCAGAGGTTAAGAGCACTGGCTGCTCTTCCAAAGGTTCTGAGTTCAATTCCCAGCAACCACATGGTGGCTCACAACCATCTGTAATGAGATCTGGTGTCCTCTTCTGGCCTGCAGGGACACATGCAGACAGAACATTGTATACATAATAAATAAATCTTAAAAACAAACAAACAAAAAACCTCAAGTAGCAGTCAGGTTCTTTCCTGTCTTAGCTCCTCTCCCATCTCCTTCCTCATCTTGTTCTTCTCCACCTGGCTCTTCCTCATCTTCTATCTCATTCTTCTAGTTCTCAATCTACTCCTCCACTCATGTAGTTCTCCTCCAATCTAGACCTCCCCAGGTCTCTGAGGTCTATAGTTATTTACCCATGCAATAGCAATGCCCTGGCTAAGACAATTTCACCAGGCTTGAATTCCCTCAGGGTCAAAGGGAGGGGTGATAAGATCCCCATAAGGAACAGTAATTGTCAGCATCATCTGCAACCCAAAAGGGAAGTGACTAATGGGGAATAGAATCAACTGAGGGCTAAATTCTGTTAATATCTAGGAAGAGGGGATTTATGTGCTCAAACTATATTCTTACACGTGGTTAGGTAAGGTGTTAGGAGTCTGTCAGTGATGAGTGAAAATAAAACTGCCTTATTTTTTCCTTTGGCCCCTTATCTGCCCAAGCTATCTTGGCTGTGGAGGTTTTCTGGCAGAGCAGAAGAAATGTGCTCAGTCACTAGGCAGCCTGTGCATCTGGTAATTGTTAGCGGGAGATCTGGAACTAGAGATAAGATTTGGAAGAAGAGAAATTAAGCTTAATTTGCACATCCACCTGGCCTGGGCAATAGTGTAAATCTTAACCTTCTCTGACAGATAGGTCTGTTCTTTAGAAAGTCTGTGAAGTTTCTCAGATAAGATACTTTCATTCAGAGATGGTTCTGTCCTGATGTTGCTAATGAGGATAATTACAGGGAGACTTGAAACTGGGGTTCTGGCTGTGTTATCGCTGTCAGCATAGAAGGTTGTCTAAATATTCCATTAGTAGAGGGGAAATTGTACCCAATGAATGATGAAAACACACTGCTTTTGGAAAAAGAATTGGATGGAAAAGCCACAGTAGCACACAAGAAATTCATTGCAATTGCAGGAAAACGGCTAATATCCAAGGCAAATATCACCAAGTCTTCCTTGAGTCTTGACTTTATCCTCTGGAATTGCCCTTGGCTCCTTCCAGGTATTAGCTTTTGCCATAGCCAGCTGAATTCCTAGTTCATATTTCTGCAACTCCCAGCAGAAAATATCCTCGAAAAATAGGGGGTATCAGAAATGGGCTCTGGAGATTGTTTTCATCAGATCAGATTTCTTGATGCAGCAACAAAACCTTCCCCAGGAGCCTGTAGGTATCTGTAAGACAGCTGGAATGGATTTACATCATGGCAAAAGGGTTAAAAATCCATTTAAGGACTCTTAAGAACTCTTTGTAGTTAATGTTCTATCAGTTTATCAAAGCTACATTTTTTTCAGTATTAAAATGTTGAACCTCTGGAGTTATATCTGAAACTGGTCTATCCTGTACCATGAAGTCTGTGAATGAGGCATACCTGTCTGTAATTGGAGAGCATATATATATTATCTTGGGGTTGGGGCTGTTAAACTGAAAAGGATACATTTAAGAAGTGAGACAGCTTTCCAGCTACCTAGTTAGCAATCCCAAGTCTCTCTGTTGTTGTTGTTGGGGGCGGGGAGCAGAAGCCCAAAAGAGAGCAGTTATTCAGCTGATAGGCCCAGAAGATCTGACAGGTTTTTTTCTGTGTAGTAGAAACTTGGGGAGACTGACCCACCCTGACTTTGCAGCATGGGGCAGTCGATCCTCCAGTGTTCCATTTATTCGCAGTCTGGACAGGATCAGATTTTCCGCTGCGTGGCTGGCCTTGCCATGAGCTTCCATGTGGACGTTCTTCTGCGGCCATCTGTCTTCTTGGAGGAGATACAGGGTCTCTTTATCATAAAAAGGCTTTTATATTAAATGCCATATTCTAGGGGAACAAAATCCGTTAGATGTATTTATAATTTTGAGAGCATACATATGACTTAAATCTGAATATACAGGTTTCCTAGTTAGTTACAGCTCAGTGAAGTTAGCAAGGACAGGGAGGCTCACATTCTTTTTTTTTTTTTTTTTCCTGAGACAGGGTTCCTGTGTGTAGTTTTGGAGCCTGTCCTGGATCTCACTCTGTAGACCAGGCTGGCCCTAAACTCACAGAGATCTGGCTGGCTCTGCTTCCTGAGTGCTGGGATTAAAGGTTTGTCCCACCACCGCCCAGCTGAGGTTCATATTCTTAAGCCTGAATAGACCTTGATAAGGAGAGACCTTCTTTTAGCTGTTGACAGTGATAACTGAATCTATTAGCATTTTTGAGGCCTTGTAGTTGTAGTTCTGATCTTTGAGTACAGCCAGATTATAATCCTGAATGATTTATGTAGACATAATTATTTCTTAAGCTGTCTCCTGAGAGTGACAGGAAAGATCCCAAGGAGAAGAGGGGCTTGTGAGTCAGCCCAACTCTGAGCAAAGGACGCTCTGAGAAAAGGAAAAAGATTCTCTTGGTGGACTTGTATGGCAGGGTTTCCAGTCCTAGCTGTGGTTGATATATTGTGCACCCCATAAACTTATCTGGGGAGTCAGAGAACAGAACAGCCACAATATTCAACACAGAGGTTAGGCAGTAGTAGCACATACCTTTAATCCTAATATTCTGGAGGCAGAGATCCATCCAGATCTCTGTGATTTCAAGGCCACACTGGAAACTGAACCTGGCATGGTGACACACACCTTTAATCCCAGGAAGTGATGGCAGGAAGCAGAAAGGTATATAAGGCATGAAAACCAGGATCTAGGCTTTTTAAGCTTTTAGGCCTTTGAGCAGCAGTTCAGTTGAGATCCATTTGGATGAGGACTCAGAGGCTTCCAGTCTGAGGAAACAGGATCAGCTGAGAAGTTATTAAGGTGAGGTGGCTGTGGCTTGTTCTGTTTCTCTGATCTTTCAGCATTCACCCCAATACCTGACTCTGGGTTTGTTTTTATTAATAAGACCTTTTAAGATTCATGCTACACCTAACCTAGCCCTCCAGCCTGTCATGGGAACAGGGAGCAGAGGACGACATTGTTAGTTATTTGGCGGTGCTCTTACCCTGCGAGGAAATGTCACGAACACGACAGAATCCATAACGAGTTTTATTAAGATAAGAGAGAGAGAGACAAGTGTGCTCAGGCCTGCGGAAGGACACGTGCATAAAGAAGAAAACCAGGAATATGGCGCCTGCTTATAAAGACTGGGTCGCGCACGCATACAAGGTTCATGTGGTTACTCCACGCATTACAGATGGTTGTGAGCCACCATGTGGGTGCTGGGAATTGAACTCAGGACCTCTGGAAGAATAGTCGGTGCTCTTAACCTCTGAGCCATCTCTCCAGCCCCAAGAATAGTTTTTAATGACCGGTTGGTACACTCCACCTTTCCTGAGGATTGAGGATGGTATGGAATATGAAAATGCCAAGGAATGTTAAGAGCCTTAGCTAGTGTCTGAGAAATCTGAGAGGTGAACTCCGGGCCATTGTCAGACTGAAGAGAAGCAGGAACCCCAAACCGAGGAATAATTTTTTGGAGAAATATGCTGGGCAGATGCATGCCATGTGGGTATGGCAGCAGAGGCAGCCAGTAATTCACAACCCAGGTGCTGCATCCAAATGGAGAGTTTATTATAATAGAGAAATGAAGGGAAAGCTACGAAAGAGGGGGAAAGAGGGGGAAAGAGAGGGAGAGAGAGAGAGAGAGAGAGAGAGAGAGAGAGAGAGAGAGGTGTCAAGGGGTGCACACCTCATGGAAGGAAAAGCAGGAGAGAGGAAGGGGAGGAGTTTTTCCTTAGAAGGAGACTTTTACATCAGGACTCAGGGTGGTGCCAAGGGGTGGGATTTCAAGGGGAGAATCAGAATATTAACAGTGGGGCCAGGGGAGTTTGTGGGAAACTGTGTGTTCAGGCTAGCCTAAGACACACAGTGAAACCCTGCCTAAAAAAAAAAAAGAAAGAAAAGAAAAGAAAAAGAAAGAAAGATGACTGGAGAGGTAGCTGTGCAGTTTAGAGTACATGTTGCTGTTTTCCCCTCTGAAGCAGGTTTTCTTTGTAACTCTGACTGTCCTGAAACTGGCTCTGTAGACCAGGCTAGCCTCAAACTCAGAGATCCTCCTGCCTCTTTCTCCTGAGTGCTGGGACTAAAGGCGTGCGCCACCATGCCCAGAGCACCTGTTGTTCTCTCAGAGGACCCAGATTCAGTTCCCAGCACCCACATGGTGGCTCACAACCATCCCTAATTCCAGTTCCAGGATATCTGATGCCCTCTTCTGACCTCCACGGGCACCAGGCACACACTTTGTAAACGTACATATGGGCAAAGTACTCAGATAAAATAAATCTTAAAAAAAAAAAAAGTAAAGGAAGAAAGTTCATTTGCTGGAAGGCTGGTGCTCGGTTTATAATGTTAGGACTCTAACCAGAGCTTTAGGGTAGAGGTGTTGGCTCCGACAGCCCTACAGGGTAGGCTTGACCACTCGTGATTAATATTAACATATTAATCAGGGGACAAGCAAAGGGAAATCATGAGGACGAGACTATGCACGATGGTGAGGAGCAGATGGAAAGGTCCCGTGGCTTCAAGTTTGCTGTGAGTTTTAGGTTTAGAGGAAGAATTTGAGTGGGGGGCAAGAGGTATGCAGCATTAAGCTGGGCCTGGTGAAGGATGTCTGTAATCCTAGCATTCGGGAGGCTGAGGCAGAGGAACACTGAGTTCAAGGCCCGCCTAGGATACACAGTGAATGAAAGAAACAAGCAAACACCCCAGAAGCAGAAAGTCCTGACTAAGGTGTGCTCTGGTTCATCTTTATCTCAGTTCTGATCTTTCAAGGTGGTTAGATAAGAAGGATTTAAAGTTGCTCTGTTTGTTTTATATTTATTTATCTTGTGAGCATTTGTGTAAATGCATGTCTAGATGTGTTCATGCCACAGTGACTATCTGGAGCTCAAAGAACAACTTATGGGAGCTGTTGCTCTCTTGGTGGAGATCCTGTAGATCCCACTCCGGTTGTCAAGCTTGGCAGCAAGCGTACGTGTTTCAGCTCTGAAGGGAAAGGTATCCTGGCATTCGGAAGCCAAGGTTTGCCTACAGCTCTGTTCCTGTAGGGAATAGTTTCCCCAGCAAAGTGTCACAGTCCTGGGTCCTGGAAAGGTTTCCCTATGCAAGTCTAATGATTCTGCTCCAGCAGAGGAGAGTTTCCCCAGTGAGGCAGTCACAGATCAGCTCTGCTCTGGAGAAATGTTACAGCTCTGTTGAGCTTCCCCAGAGGATAATAACACTCTGCTCAGGCGAGGGAAAGTTTCCCAGCCAAAGTGTTAAGAGTTTTACTCTGCTCCTGCTCCATACTGGTGAGAGCTGTTACAGCTCTTAGGAGTTTCCTGGACGGAAACGTAGCAGTTCTGCTCCAATCTGGCGAGAGCTGTTACAGCTCTTAGGAGTTTCCTGGACAGAAACGTAGCAGTTCTGCTCCGATCTGGCAAGAGTATCACAGCTCTGCTCTTCTTCAGCAAAAGTTGTTACACCTTGGAGCTGGAGAGATGACTCAGAGGTTAAGAGCACCAGCTGCTCTTCTAGAGGTCCTGAGTTCAATTCCCTGTAACCACATGGTGCCTCACAACCATTCGTAATGAGATCTGGTGCCCTCTTCTGGCCTGCAGTGCAATCTATGCAGGCAGAACACTGTATACATGATAAATAAATAAATCTTAAAAAAAAAAAAAAAGAAAGTTGTTACATTCCTGCTCAGCTCTGGAGAAAGAGAGTTGGTGCCACAAACTTCAATCAAGAGATTTATTGGGAGGGAGGAACCTAAAAGAGTGACTGCCTCTGCCAGGATGGCAAAGGCGCAGCCCCAAAATGAACAAGTATAGGGTTTGGGAGATTTTTCAGGGTGGGGATTGGTAGGATTTCAATTCCTGATCTTGGGACAAGCTCAGAGATTGGTTGGATTTTATGCTCAGGGATTGGATGGTTTCATGCTCTGGGATTGGCTGGTTTTCAATTCCTGAATTGATTAGGAGTAGGGTGTGTTTCTTTGGTTCTAGTCCCAGGGCCAGGGTTTTCTTTTACTGGCCCCTTTACCCTACAGCAGGAGCCTTAACCAGCTGAGTTAACTTGCTGGCATTGTTGATTCTTGTGTTTGTTATTTTGTTTTGAGACAGGGTCTCACTGCATAGCTCTAACTGACTCACTGTGTACACCACGGTGGCTTTGCACTGGAGGAGACCTACCTACCTCTGCCTCCAGAGTGCTGGGATCGGAGGTGTGGACCACGTGGTGGGCTTTAGGCTGTGTTGCAGATCAAACCCAGGACTTCCAGTAGAATAGGCAAATGTTCTATGAATTGAGCTTTCCCTCCAGCTCTCAATAAGGAGCTGTAATGGGCTGGGAGAAAGCTCAGTCAATAAAACTCACAAGCATAGGAATCTGTTTGACCTCAAACCAGGCACAAAGTTGAGTGTGGCGGCACACACTTATAGTCCCAGCACTGGGGAGCGGAGACAGGAGGATCCCTGATCTTAGTGACTGGCCAACCTAGCCTAATGGACAAGTTCTAGGTCAATGGACAAAACCCCTGCCTTTTCACAAAAAACCATGTGGATGGCAGTGTTGTGGGAAATTTAATCACACTGTGAACCCTGAGTCTGCATTAATTAAATAAAACCCTGGGTCAAGAGGCAGAGCCAGCAACTGGTTGTAGATGTAACCAACAGTCTTATTAAATAAGAAACACAGAACCAATGCAAAGGAGAAAGCCAAGAGATCAGAGCTAAGAGCCTTACCTGCCTGCTGCAGGTAGCCAAGAGACCTCTCCGAAAAAGGGACCTACTTCCTGTCTGTTTGTCTTTATATAAACTTTCTGTTCTGCCTTCTCATTGGTTGTAAACCCAACCACGTGACTGCCTTGTGACTACCTGTAAGTTCAGCCCTCCAGGTCTTCTATGGTATTGAGATTAAAAGGCATGTGTCTCCAATGCTGGCTGTATCCCTGAACACACAGAGACTTACCTAGCTCTGCCTACCAAGTGCTGGGATTACAAGTGTACGCCACCACCGCCCTGCTTTCCTATGGCTTGCTAATAACTCTTACCCCCGGGCAACTTTATGTATTAACATACAATTAAAATCACATTTCAGTACAAAGAAAATACCACCATAACTGGTTGACAGGAAGTAGCCATAGAGAGTTATAAGGAGTCCAGAAAATGCAAAGGAAGTAGTAGGGAGGGTCTTTTTTGGTTTGGGACCGCAGAAGAGAAGCTCTCTCTTACTGGGTCACCAGCTAGGGAGGAAGGTCAGCTGGCTGCTTCTTGACCTCAATATCTGACTCCCTCGTCTTTATTGGTAAATAGAATGACAGAGACTTAGTTAAAAACTACAGTTGGCTGAAGCAGCTGAGGCCGTTCTGGTGGCACTCAGAAGTGATTTCGGAGCTGTAGGCAGTAGCAGATTCAGGTGCAGCTGCTGTTCTGGTGGTCAAACAACATGGCAATCTCCAGGAACACCCAGAAGTTGCTCAGTTGTAGAGTGATGCCTAGCATGCATGAGGCCCTGGGTTCAATACCTACCACTTCACAAAAGGTCACTGCTTCTGTTCCCTGAGGGGAGCAGTCTGCCTGGTCCCCACTAATGATCCCACTGGTTCCCTGATGATCACTCCTGCTCTAGGGAACAGCCTTGCCTTCATCTGGGCCTCGTCTGTTCTGTGGTGCTCTGTTGTTTCTGGAATCCAAAGTGATTGCAGTTTTAGGACAATCTGTATCTTTCCCTTCAGCCTTGCAGGGCAGTGAGTCAGGGCAGGTAGACAGACACCCCTTCCTGCCTATCCTCCTGTGTAGAATCAAGCAGGAGCTGGAGCCAGAGTCAAGGAGCAGCCACAAAATGCAGGCAGAAGTTGTTTAAGTTGGAGGCTCTGCTCCAGCCTCACTCTCCCCCATTCTAACCTGCCCTCTCCGAGCTGCTCAAGACCACGACTGTAGGGTATTTAAGCTCCGGTCCACAGACCTACCACGTGATTTCTTCTTCCCCCTGAGATCACCCAGGAATACTTTACTCATTAATCCTGGACTTTTAATTCGGCTTTATTTGATTATTGCATCGGCAGAGAAACCTAATACTGGGGATTCAAAATACTGATGAGAGGTGCTTGGCTTCCATCCTAATTATATATACCTTATGGGGTCAGGTTTGAGAACAAACAGCTTCTAAGTGCCTGTTACAGGAGGTGAGGGCCAGTTAGAAACAAGCTGGGGTGGAAAGGAAAGAGACCACAACCCAAATAGAAGTGTCTTGACAAAGGCAAAACTTGACCCTTGATGAGGGTGGGTGGGCAGGGTGGAGGGAGGGGGTGATGCGCTGCTCATCAAATCAGAAAGCACGCACAACAGGGCAGGAAGTATACCTGGTTTTTATTCTTAGGAAAGTGCAAGCTGTGTCTTTTCCTCATTGGCTGGGGTCTGACCTTACAGTCTTTTGCAACTCGCTAGTTTAAAAAGAATGGGTGCAGGGGCTGGAGAGATGGCTCAGTGGTTAAGAGTACTGGCTGCTCTTCCAGAGGACCCTGGTTCCATTCCCAGCCCCCGCATGACTGCTCAAACTGAATGAAAATAAAGACAAAGGAAAGGACATGGCTGCTCCTAGGTATGTTGGAGGAGAAAGTTCATTGTAGATAAAAGGGAGAGCATAGTCAGAGGCAGGGACGTCTGGGAGAGTCCAGAGTGGACGTGACCCTGAGCCAGGTGAGGAGAGGGGGAGGGGAGAAGAGCCAGACCAAGAGGCCGAGAAGGTAAAAGTAGACCAAAGAAGGGCAGGTAACCAAAATGGCTGGGCAGAGCCTCTGGGGGAAGGGCAGCCCAGACCCTGGACTGGAGAGCTGGGAGGCTGGTACAGGGTAGGGTATGCCAGCCATACCCTGTAACAGGTAGGGACTGAGGGATGCTGGGAGAACCTGGTGGCCAGCGTCTGCTTTGATATGTTCAACAGGCCCCTCAGCCATTTGTCCCAGGGTTTGAGACTTAATAAAAAACTACCAGTAACTCTAGATCCAGCGGGGCTCACACCCTCTTCTGGTCTTCGTGGACACCAGGCATCCATGGGGTGCACAGACATACGTGCAAGCAAAACAAACATGCGCAGAAAGTTAAGTTTCAGTTAGAATCCTTTTCCTTTCAATCATTGCAGAGGAAAGCAGGAAGGGGGTTGTTGGCCTCTTCAGACACTTCTGTCCTGGAAATGCAGCAGGGCCTCTGCCTTTTACTTGTGGAGAGGTTGAAACATTTGCATGAAAGTCTTACTAGGTGGAGGAGATGAGAAGATTTGAATTCTTTGTGCTAAATGCGGGTTTTATAGTATTGTCTCGAAAATTATTATGGTCCTTCCTTGATAATCTTCTTCCCAGGGGCCCAGGAGAGAAGCTACAGACCGTGAGAATTAGTCCATCTACTTATTCCCTTGCTAACTGTTCTTTTATCTTAAATTAACCCATTTTTATAAATCTATACCTTGCCACATGGCTGGTGGCTTACCAGAGTCTCTACATGCTGCTTGTCCCAGGGGTGGCTGCAGTGTCTCTCCCTCAGCCTTCCGCTTCCCAGAATTCTCCTCTCTCCTTGTCCCACCTACTTCCTGCCTGGCCACCTACTTCCTGCCTGGTCACTGGCCATCAGTGTTTTATTCATATAGAATGATATCCACAGCACATATTTAAGTTTTCCAAATGGAGAATAATGTGTGACATCAATCTGCCAGAGATGATTGGGGTGAAGACCTCGGGGATTGCTCCCCATCTTTTGGAGGAGAGGGATCTGAAGGAATGGCTGACAAGACTTATAGGTCCGGACAGTTTTTTTTGAGATCTTTAACCAGTGCCTGAGGAAACTCATGTTTTAGGCCTCTCCAGTTAACATGGGTAAGTAGGTGGAAATCTGTGGCCTAGTTAACAGTATTACATTGAGGCATAGAAGCCAGATGGTCAGCCAGCTGATTTCCTTTGGAAAAAAATCCTGGCAAATTTTGGTGGCCTCTAATATGTTGTAAATAAATGGGATTGAGTCTCTGTTTAAGTAAGGAGTGAGCCTGAATCATAAGAGGAGAAATGGGTTGGAATCTAATTTAATACAGGCTTCGACCGTGTTGGGCAAAAGATTTACAGCATACAGGCTATCAGAGAAGAGATTAAATGACTGTGATATGATATGGAATCTAGCGCCATAACAACAGCACACAGTTCCTTAAACTGTGCAGACCCCTCCACCTCTCGGGAGATTGTTTTTATAGGTATAGGTTCCTCTCCTCACCCAAGGGGTGGGAACACAACTAGGGAGACCCCCAAACGTCCCCCATCAGTAAACACCATAGGAAAATTGGGGTTTGGGTGGGTCAGAAAAATTCTAGGGGGCCTCCACTCCAGACGGGAGAAGGAACTCATCCATGTATAAGAGCCATAATGGCAATCAACCTTCACCAGAAACTCCTCAAGGGCTATGGCAATCCTGCTATTATTTCTTTGAAGCCAGGTAAAGTCAGTAATTTTAAATGGAACAATAATGGAATGAGGTTCTGTGCCAAATATCCTGCCCTTGATAATGCAATCAGCTACCTGTTTGGTCAGAGAGTAAACCTGGGGGGCTCCACCCACTGAGAGGTGAACCCAGTGAATGGGCCCCCCTCTTGTACTAACAGCGCAGTGCATAAGGTTTCCCCCAGGAAAAATACACAGGGGGACAGGCAGGTCAGGGTCAAATCTCTTTAGGGCCGCTGTATCAATGGCTTGTTGAACCTGTTGCAAGATTTGCAAATGGTGGGAGGATGAGGTAATCTGGGATGAGAGGTCAGGGCCCTTAAGGAGTTCATTTAGAGGGGTTAACTGTTCTGTGGGCACAGGGATCCATGGCCTCGGCCAGTCTCTCTCTCCCAGCATCTTTTGACGCTGAGTTAAGGTATAGGTCTCTTGAATAAGCGATTGGGGTTTAGCTGGGGAAACTGTGTCAAGGGACAGGAGAGAGCCCAGAATTTTAAAGGGGGGAATGGACTGTACTTTATCTGGAGCCACCCTAAAATTATGATCTTTTAAAATGGTAAGGTGTGTGGGGGGGGGGGGGGCGGCGGCAGCGGCGGCGGCGCACCCATTTAATCCCAGCACTGGGGAGGCAGAGGCAGGCGGATCTCTGTGAGTTCGAGGCCAGCCTGGTCTCCAAAGCAAGTTCCAGGAAAGGTGCAAAGCTACACAGAGAAACCCTGTCTCGAAAAACCAAAAAAAAAAAAAAAAAAAGGTAAGGCAATTAGTGGTGAGGTCCTGAAGGCCCGTCAAAGTGGGGCTTCCAAGAATAATATCATCCAAGTAAATATAATATAAAATGTTGGGGCATCCTATTAGGGAGGAAAAAATATGTGATATAAAGTACTGACGCATAGGGAGGCTGTTAGCCATCCCCTGGGGCAAAACTGTCCACTCGAACCTTAAGTCTGAGCCCCGGGATCCTCACACGGGATACAAGTCTTTTGGTCTGACCAACAGTTAGGACGAAGGCAGGACCAATCCAGCCGGTCTGTCCCTGGGACTGAACTGGATGGTGAGTGTCGGACGGCCCAGACCCCCCATTCCACCGGAGAGAAGCACACTGGGCCAGGAGTCTTGTCGAAGCAGGAACTCGCTTTATTGCATCAGGAGTGAACTTATATAGGTTGGGGTGATGGGGGAAAGGGTGAGGATGGCGGGCCAGTGAGATGATATCATCTCAGCAGTTACTAGGCAGAGGCGATTCTAGGTCGGGTAGTGAGTGCTGAGTCACTGGTATGCGGAAGTCATGTCCCAGGACAGGTCGCCAAACTCAAGCTAGGCTCAGGAAGTTACACTGGGCCCCACATCCGGGCCCTTATGAGGCCCAACAAGTCAAAGGAGAGAATTTAAACGCATCTGGTTCACTGACCAGCTGAAGAGACAGCATTTACATTGACTTCATTGCTCAATATCAGCTTGTAGCTGGAGTTATCTCCAGTCCTGCCCAGGCCGGCAGCCACTCAGACTCAAATAAACACACAGACACTTATATTCTTAAACTGTTTGGCCCAATGGCTCAGGCTTCTTACTATGTAGTTCTTATATCTTAAATTAACCCATTTCTATTAATCTATAAGTTCCCTCGTGGCTTGTGGTTTACCGGTGCTTTGCATCTCACTTATGGTGGCGGCTGGCAGTTTCTCCTAACTCAGCGTTCCACTTCGCAGACTTCTCTCTCTTTGTCCCGCCTATAAGTATAGCTGCCTGGCTACTGGCCAATCAGCACTTTACTAACCAATCAGAGCAACACATTCAGAGCATACAGAACATCCCACAGCATCAGCTTTCAGCAAGTTCAGGGCCCATGGCCATTTGGAATAGGGTGTAGTCGGCAGCTGATGCTTGGACGTGTCTGTCAGCCAAGTGGAAATCTTCTGAGAAAGACTGGAGACAGAAGTTATAATTAGGAACTTAAAAAAAAACCTTATATTTGAAATTTTTTATTTAACCTGTGACAGGTGGATCTAAGACTTATGATTTGGGTAAAAAGCATTTACTTTTTTTTTTGTCCAGAGAGTCAGATGTAGATTGGACAGAGATGTCTTTGGCCTGATGAGAAAGAATTATCTTTAAATCTATATTTAGAAAATAACCAAAAGAAATCTAAAATTATGAGCTTGTGACTTAAACAGTAAGCAGTCATTGCTCTACTAGCTTATCAGCATTCTATTAATGTTAAACTCTGAATCTTGAAATCTTAATATAACAATATCATAGAAGGGGTAAGAAATCTGAAGCATTTTCTATACCTTAAATCATTTATTTATACCTTTGTAACTTGTATTTATATTAAATCATTTTTAAGGCCTTCAGAATTTATTTAAGCTTTTATGTTTTCAGACTTTTATATATCTCAGATCATCAGAATATATATAGACTTCTGTTTTTAAATTTAATTATTTATCAGAGACATAAGTAATTATTGAGAACAGTCATTTTAAATCATGTTCCTTTAGTGGAAAGTTACATTTGAAACCTCTTTATTTTTTCTCTATAGGAAACCTAGTAGCTTTAGAAAAAGTAAGGCTTGATTTTTACATATAAAATGAGCTAACAAGCTATCTATTGCCTTGTAGAAGAATCTGGTTGTCTGATGCTGATAAGCTGACAAAGTTATAGTTAGCCTAGCCATCAATACCATCAGAGATCTGAGAAGGATAAATGAAACCTGAGTAAGCAGAAGGACAGACCAAGAAGCTTCCAAATCTATTAAAAGTGACATACTAGTCCATTATCTAGGCAGCCATCCCAGGATCCTGTAGTCTCTATCATGTTGGAGGCAGAGATACCAGAACTGCATCAGTCTTTAGCCGCCAGGTCCATAAGGTGAGAGTTTTTCCTATGGAAGAGGAACCTGGGGAAGACTGATCTTGTTTGTCTATAGTTTGGGCCAGGTCTTGGCAGCAGGTGTTACATTGGGGCATCTTTCTTAGTGGTCAGTGTTATCATCAACAATCCAGGTGACATCATCCTGTTGTTCCATATCTTCTTTGGAAACCTTAGGAATCGTTGTTAGGAGCTGTGAGTCTCTGTCTGTTGTAGTAAGATTTTTATTAAGTGATTTAAATGCAATATTCATCAGATCTTTGAGAGATCTGAAGATCAGTATCTATTAAATATATCTGAGCTAAACAAACCTAGGCTTAATCTTGAAAATATATCTAAGTTTGATAACAACAATCATGCCATCCTGTTACCTTGTAGATGTATTAGTCAAAAGGGCCTCTCAGGTCCTGTTTTGCTTTTATCTTGTATTTTTTAATCCATAGACATAAGTATATCATATATCATATTATATCCTGTAATCATAGACATTACAGGAGCAGCTAGACTGCAATTTTTATTTATAGACCACTGATATGATATTGACTTTTTTTTGGTTTTTCGAGACAGGTTTCTCTGTGTAGCTTTGCGCCTAATATTGACAATTTTTAAGAAACATGTTTGAGCCTGACAGTGGTGGCACACTCCTTTAATCCCAGCACTTGGAGGCAGAGGCATAGGGGTCTCAGTTCAAGGCCAGCCTGGTCTACAAAGTGAATTCCAGTACAGCCAGGACTCTTACACAGAGAAATCCTGCTTCAAAAATAAAATAAAATAAACAGCTGGGCAGTGGCGGTGCACGCCTTTAATCCCAGCACTCGGGAGGCAGAGACAGGCAGATCTCTGTGAGTTCAAGGCCATCCTGGTCTACAAAGTGAGTTCCAGGAAAGGCACAAAACTACACAGAGAAACCCTGTCTCAAAAAACCAAAAAATAAAATAAAATAAATAAATAAACAAATAAAAAAGAAACATGTTTGGACTTCTCAATGAAATTTTCAATAGCTAGGAGCTTTAGCCCTGCCATTTCATAGAAGGCCAATCATAGAACCCTGTAACTTAGAGGGCTATAATATAATGATTGATTATTAACTTGTATTTTTAATTATATGTTATATTTTTAAATAAGTCTGACATGGGACCTCAGTTTTCCTCTCTCCTTTAAAGAACATGATCCCATTTCTAGCAAACATTTTGAAGTGAAGAATAACCAGCTTTTTTTTTTATAACATGAAACCTTTTATCAAAGTCTTTTGTGTTTTTTTTAGTAGTTTAGAATATTGTATAGGTACAGTATCTTAAGCAAGAGTAGAAACATATAGATATATATTATAACAAAAACAACTTTAAACCAAAAAACCAAATCCCAGCACTTAGGAGGCAGAAGCAGGGAAAATCTCTGAGTTCAAGACTCACTCTGGTCTACAGAGTGAGTTCCAGGACAGCCAGGGCTACACAGAGAAGCCTTGTCTTAAAACACACAAACAAACAAAACCCAAAAAATTAGAAATCAGAGAGAATGTAGGAATGGAGGCAGAGGCAGATGGATCTCTGTGAATTCAAGGCCAGCCTGGTACACAAAGCAAGTTCCAGGACAGCCAAAACTACACATAGAACTCCACTCTTGAAAAATCAATCTCCCCCCGCCCCCCCCCCCAAAAAAAATCAGAGAGATGCTGGAGTTGTACCTCAATTGACAGAGTGCCTTTTTGGCATACAAGAAGCAGCCCTGGGTTCAATTATTGGTTTAATAACTAAATGATGACAAATATTTATAACCCACTGAGTCTGAATGACCAAAAACCATATATTTTTTTTTCCTATGAAAACACAAGCATAATTTCTAAACATATTTTTTTGACTTTTAAGTCAAGACTTTTTAAACTATATAAGCTGGTTTAATTAAGCAGTTTCTTAGGCTATGTCAGGACAGGAAACCGTTAAGGTGGGAGAGCAGGCAGTGGCAAGGACCTCACAAGGCTATAAATTATATCAACAGAAGTGGGAAGCAGTAGCTATGAAGAATAAATCTAATTAATCTTATCAGTAAAAAAATCAAGATTGAGATATAGGGGTAAAACCAGAAAGATCAGAGAAGCAGGAGAGAAGTCACAGTCACTTCCTTCCTCTTCTGTTCCCCTAGTCCAAAATCACTTCTTCTTCCTCTCTATACAGACCTCCAGACCTCTATGGTTAACTAGTGATTAGCTCCGCCCTCTGACTCCAAGCAAGCTTTATTTGCCAGAACACAAACAAAATATCATACAACATGGCTACACGGGCAGTCAGTATTACTGGAAAAGATCTTTAGTTTCCCCATTGCAAATTAATTCCAGGCTCTCCATTCAATACACCGAATGTTTAAAATCCTTGCAGTGTGACCTAACCAGGTCCAGGGGCGTGAAACTCATTGCCTGCCCCACCAGAGTATTTTTCAAGAACATAAAAGAGGAAGGATAGAACATAGACACAAGGTCACCAAACCAGTACCAGTTTTCCTTGTCCAGTCACCACACTAGAACAAGTTTTTTCCAGTCACCAAACCAGAACAAAGACAGTTGACAGCCTCTATTTCCATCTGTCTTTGCTCCTCAGGTTACCTTGAGTGCACAAACAATAAATTTCTTGTAACAATAAATGTCCTGTGTAAAAAGTTGAATCTACTCCCAGAGAGTGTTGACTTCTTGATTCTGACAATGCCTCATACTCCTTGTCCTTTGTGTCTGTCCCTTTGACACATAATCTAGGCACCCACGTCATTTCAGTACCTCCCAAAGACAGACCTGCTCAAAAGACACTCCCCGTCTGCCTTCCCAATGTAGGCATACAGACGGTGGGGTAAGACAGTGGATGAGGGGCTGTATCCATAGATGAGAAGAGTCAGGGTTAAAAAAAAGAAGAAAGCTGGGCAGTGGTGCGTGACTTAAATCCCAGCATTTGGGAGGCAGAGGCAGGTTCAGCTGGGCGGTGGTGGTGCATGCCTTTAATCTGGAGGCAGAGACAGGCAGATCTCTGTGAGTTCGAGGCTAGCCTGGGCTACAGAGTGATTTCCAGGAAAGGTGCAAAGTGACACAGAGAAACCCTGTCTCGAAAAACCAAAAAAAAAAAAAAAATCTCTGAGTTCAAGGCTAACCTGGTGTACAGAGTGAGTTCCAGGACAGCCAGGGCTACACAGAGAAGCCTTGTCTTAAATCAAACAAACAAAATTAGAAATCAGAGAGAATGCAGGAATGGAGGCAGAGGCAGATGGATTTCTGTGAGTTCAAGGTCAGCCTGGTACACAAAGCAAGTTCCAAGACAGCCAAAACTGCACATAGAACTCCACTCTTGAAAAATCAATCCCCTCCCCACCAAAAAAATCAGAGAGATGCTGGAGTTGTACCTCAATTGACAGAGTGTTTTTTTTTTTCTTTCGAAGTACATGAAGAAGCCCTGGGTTCAGTTATCATTGTTATGTAAAACTGGTCTTGTGGCGCATGATCAAGCTGGTTCCATTCTATGGATGCAAAGGTAGTTCAACACACACAAGTCAATAGGTGTCATATGCAGGGCAGTGGTGGCACACACCTTTAATCCCAGAACCTGAGAGGCAGAGGCAGGTGGATCTCTGAGATCAAGGCCAGTCTCATCTACAGAGTTAATTCCAGAAAGGCAAGACTACACAGAGAAACCCTGTCTATAGTTAAATCACTGAGTTTCTCTACTTTCGTAGAATTCAGAATCACCTTGTCTGCCCCCACAATTCCACGAGTTAATGACTCAGACTTGAGAAGCTTTTTAAAATTTCTTGTTTAAAAGTGTTTCCCAAGGGCTAGAGAGATGGCTCAGAGGTTAAGAGCACTGGCTGTTCTTCCAGAGGTCCTGAGTTCAATTCCCAGCAACCCCATGGTGTCTCACAACCATCTGTAATGAGATCTTCTGATCATACAGGCTCTATAAATAATTTTTTTTTAAATGCGTTTTCCAGGGGCTGGAAGGATGGTTCAAAGGTTAAGATTGCCTGTTGCTCTTGTAGAGGACCTGAGTCCACAGGGAAATGCCAAGTGTGGTGATGCGTACTAGAGAAAGGAGACAGGGGGACAGGTCCCTGTGACCTTGAATTCTGATCCTCCTGCCTCTATCTACCTTCCGAGCGCTGGGTTACAGCTGTACTCCACCACAGACACCTGTTTTTGCGTATCTGTAACTGTATTGTTCCTAACTGGTTGCATATCCGGAATTACTTTTTTTTTTAACCTTACTTCCTTTTTGCGACGCAGCAAGGTATGATGAAATGCATACATACCGCATGTTCACAGGGAATCCCACGCAATCCTGTCTAAGTGGAACTAGCCTTTTGCATGCAATTTGGCTGGGTCAGAACAAAAGAGTACAATCCCATTCGAGAAGAGCCCTCGAAAACCACCCCCAACGCCTTCCGAAAAGGCTTTCGCAAATGCGGAACAATTTCGTGTGAAATTCTTTTTTTTTAAACCAAGCACAAAGGCATCTTGTGGCGAGTTAAGTTCTTGTGAGGGGGGTTGGACTAGGTTGCAGCTTTACTTTCCTGGGTCTTGTCCCGACGATTTGCAGTGGAGTGTCCAGGGAAGGTGGAGGTAGGGCAAAGGTAAGTTAGAGGGAACTGAAATTTGAGCTGTGGAAGGGCAGGTAGGGGCGGAGGTGTCGGAGATGTAGGCTGGGACTATAGAAATGCTTGATGGTCCAGGGAGGCGTTGCGCAACTGTCAGGCGCTGTGTGCACCCAGGTTAACCACTCGGTGCGAGGACCCGCCCCGCATCCGGGAGGACGACCCTGGAGGGAGAACACAAGACTAGTGACGCCTTTTGCTTCTGAAGGGGAAAGCACTGGGGCTTCGCCCAACCTCACCCAGTTCTAGTCTATCCTGGAGTTTGGGGGAAATGCCAAATCCACTCCACTTCCCCCAGAAAGACGTGCCCACCAAGGAGGTGCGGTGGACTGCCCTGCGGGTAGAGCAGAGGTGGCTTGCATTCTTAGCACTGAACCCCAGGGAAATAAAATACACCCAAAGTGGGTTAAGGCAGGGTAACTCTACTTACAGTTTGGTTACCCCCACCTTGCCTCAGTTTCTTCATCTGAAAGGCAAGCCTCAGAACTGTCCTTGGGGATGTCGTAGTTTATGAAGAGCTGAGCTCCCAACTCTTGTAGTAGGAAAGGCTGGGGCGGTGGTGGCCTCAGGGACCACCGCAGTTCCCGGGGCGTGAGACCCTGGCGCGCACAGTCACAATGGACCAACCCGAACAATGACTAAACTATTGGAGGGCAGCGTGGACGCCTGGCGAGATCCAGCTCCTGGGCGGGGTCTGTGAGATGTGGGCGGTCACGGTCCCCGCAGCTTTTTCCTTCTCCGGTTGGGACACAACCAGCTGTGCAGTCGGCAGAGAGGTGGCCAGAGCAATCCCCGATGACTTAGTGAGTGTCCCTGGCCCGAGAAAAAAGTGGCTCGCGATGCTGGGGAGCAACCGGTGCGGGGGCGGCAGTGCGCGGGCGGAGGGCAGGTGGCGGGTGGAGCCCGGGGAGTCCTCGCGTGGGTGGCAGCAGCCTCCGGGTACGGTGCGTGCAACCTTGGCTGGACACAACCCCCCCCCCCCCCCCCCCCGACGCCCCCTGTCTCCGCTGCTGCTCCGGTGCAAACAGGGAACGGGGTTCCCGTGTGAAAATCCGACCTGGAAGTTGTTCCACGGTCAAGAACACGCCGAGGGCAGGTCTGAGCGTGGGGTGGTGCCTTGGGGGTGCCGGGCGCACGGCTAGAAGCCCTGAATCCCTAAGCAGAGACTAGGCGCCTATCTGACTGAATTCTGGGATCTAGGGGTCAGATGCGGGCTGAGGCAAGTTCAGGAGCCTTGGTCCCTGAATCCCTTCCAGAGAGTTCCATAGCCACCTTCGCAGACTCCATGGTTCCAGAATGTTGGGGTCTGGACTGAGGTGCTCAGCTGTACCTCAGTGAGCCTGCACCACAGCACCGCACGCCGAAGACGCTGGAAGGTTGACTTAATAATGAATGCGGGGAAAAAATGTCCTTGGACGTGTTCGATTACTTTTTACAAATTACATATAAGGATTAGAAAGAGTGTTGTGGCCAGGTGATGGTGGCACGCGCCTTAATCCCAACACTGGGAGGCAGGGGAAGCGCATTTCTATAAATTCAGGTCCAAGGTTAGTTTCTCTATTTTTTCCCCAAATGCAAATGCAGTTAAGGGAGATGTAGCTCAGTTGGTGCAGGGCTTGCCTGACACTCCAGAAGCCTTGGGCTCAGTCCTAACTCCCTGAGAGGCTAGATGGGGAGATCCTGTCTCACAACTTTAAAATGGACTGAGGAGGTGTCGCTCTGGGGTATGGTGCTTGCCCACTATGCACACACCGGGATTTTGTTTGTTTGTTTTAAAGCACATGTTCCACAAAAGATGCAGGGAGTGCGGGGGAAGGCAGATCTCTCGTGTACCCTTGCCCACTGCTGAGGACTTCAGGGGGAAGGTAGAAGCTGGGCTCATTTAACGGGCTCAGTGAACATGAATGATGTCAATGAATTTAAGGCTGGCAGATGTTTGACAAACTTCATTTTTCCTTCATTTATGAAAAGCTAGAATTTTGCTTCTAGAGCTACAATCTTTTTTTGTTTGGTTGGTTTTTTTGAGACAGGGTTTATCTGTGTAGCTTTGGAGCCTGTCCTGGAACTCACTCTGTAGACCAGGTTGGCCTCAAACTCACAGAGATCCGCCTGCTTCTGCCTCCCAAGTGCTGGGATTAAAGGCGTGTGCCGCCACCACCCAGCTAGATCTACAACCTTAATCCAAGCTGTGTGCTATTTTCCTGTTTCTATTGCTTGGTGCTGGCCTTTGCGGTCCCGGGGAAACCATCATCTTGGGAAACCATCGTCTGTCTCTTCTAGCCCCTGAAATGCGATAGCTCCTCTCAGCATACCCTACCAACTCAGAGAGACATTATTGTCCATAAACTACACTGAATACATGTTAATTTTTACATTCATTTCAAAAACCAGTGTGGCAGTGTGTGTCTGTAGTAATTCCAGCAGTTCAGGTCATTTTTTGCTGCATTGTGAGTTTGAGGCCAGCTTCGTGAGACCCTGTCTGCAAAGGGGGTTAAAAAGTTCAATTCATTCTATACCCCGTAGAACACTCAGGAGCTGGCTCTGTGAGTGGACAGAAAAGCGTGATGACAGGGAAGGGTCAGGAGACCAGCATTTACTTAGGGTGAGTCAACTGTGCTCCTGACAAGGCCCATGGAGAAGAAGTGCTGATACCTCTCTCCATGTTACAGTTGAGACTGAGGGAGAAAGTTGTCCCAGGACCATGCTGGAAGGAGCTGATTGGAGTTTACCTCCATCCTGGATTTTGATTATTTGGGACATTTACTAGAATTTCATTTGACAGTTGTTGGGGGATGGAGAGATGGGTCAGTAGTTAAAAACACACAATGGTCTTGCAGAGGCACTGAGTTCGAGTCCCAGCACTAATGTCTAGCAGGCCCTAAGCACCTGTGACTCCAGCTCCAAGAGGATCTGAAACCTACACACACACACACACACACACACACACACACACACACACACACACACCATCAAATCAGATGTCATGGGCAAAACTTTCATTCCAACATTACATTTTCCTCCCTTGGAACTTGAACAACACATTTCTTTTTTTGAGGTGTGGTGGGGAGCATGAGGTTTCTCTGGGTAGCCCTGGAACTAGCTGTGTAGACAAGGCTGGCCTTGAACTCACAGAGATCCCACCTGTCTCTGCCTCCAGGTGCTAGGGTTAATGGTGGCCTCCTCTCCTGCTGAGGCCACTGCCACCCCACCACCGCAGCTACATTCAGCTTTTTATGTGAGTTCTGGGGTGAAACTCGGGTCATCGGGGTCCCACAGCAGGGGCTTCTACCATCTGCTGAGCATCTTCCCAGTTTTTCTTTCGTTTCAGGGCCACTGAAAAGGTATGCTTTTTCAAGTTTTTCAGATTGTATGGAATCCGTAGGAAGTAAAGGATTACAAAGGCCAGGGATGTAGCTTGGTGGTAGAATGCTTGTAGTTTGCGTGAGGACCTGAGTTCATGCTTTATTTTATGAAAGGGGAAGGGACTTGGTAAGCTAAGATGCTGAGTTCATACTTGATGAAATATTACACTTTCCAAGCAGTTTCTGGTGGTGCTGGGTACTGGCCCCAGCTCCTTAGGAGTATTAAGTGTATGCCCTTCTACTGAGCTACAGCTTCATCCCCACCTAAAGCAAAGTCCAAACCAGAAACCTACCACCAAGAAACTCACACGCCATGTTATACTTGGCAGTTCGCTCTGTTTCAACATTTTAGTTTTTGTTTATTTGTTTGTTTTTGTTGTTGCTTGTTTTTTAGAGACAGGGTTTCTCTGTGTAGCCCTGGCTGTCCTGGAACTCAGTCTGTAGACCAGTCTGGCCTTGAACTTAGAGATCTGCTTGCCTCTTCCAGGGATTAAAGCCATGAGGCACCACCACCTGGCTTCTTTTTTTTTTTTTTTTTTTTTTTTTTTTGTTGTTGTTGTTGTTGTTGTTCCTTGAGACATGGTTTATGTAGCTCTGTCTGGGCTTTCAGACTCACTTTGTAACCCAGACTGGCCTGATCCTTCTGCCTCATGGTGTTTTAAAGTTTAAACGTCAATTAAAACTTCAAGTATCAGTCAGGTGGTGGTGGCGCTCAGCTTTAATCCCAGAATTCGGGAGGCAGAGGCAGGCGTATCCTCGTGAGTTCAAGTCCAGCCTGGTCTTCCGAGTGAGTTCCCGAACAGCCAAAGATACACAGAGAAACCCTGTCCTGAAAAATGAAAAAGAAAAAAAATTTCCTCAGGTAGAATGAAACTCAGGTTTCATCTTCAAAATCGTGGTTTTAGTGCATGGAGGGAAGCAGATTCCACAGGGAAGAGGTGTCACAAGTTCCTGAGGAAGGCTGGTTGAGCTCATTTCTGAATGTATGGACAGCCTGAGACCTAACACCGAGCCTCCCAAGACCTAGCATCCCAGGTGGATGCTGGGAGTCAAGTACCCAACTATGAGTTCTGCAGATTAAATTCCATGTTAGGGAAGTTCTTAAAGATGCAGTGCTCACTTGAAGATGAGCAGTAGGCAATCGCCCAGAAAGTCCTACCTTTCTGGGATAAAAGATTCCTCGTGCAAAAATGAAAATTCCCCAAAGTAAAGGGCCCGTGAGCTGGCTCAGTGGGTGAAGGCACTTGGATCACAAGCCTGAGGGGCCTGGCTTTGAACCCTGGAACCACATAAAGGTGAGAGGAGAGAACTAACTGCATGAAGTTGTACTCTGATCTCCCCACTTGCATGTGTGCCCCACCCCATCATGCCTGTACACATGTGCATGCACACACATTCACACAGACACAGACACACACACACACACAGACACATACACACACAGACACACACACACACATACTCTTCTTTAATGCCAGCACTGGGGAGGCAGAGACAGATGGATCTCTGAGTTTAAGGCCAGCCTGGCTACATAGAGAGTTTTAGGATAGCCAGAGCTACATAGGGAGACCCTGTCTCAAACCAAACATGAAAAAGACATAGAAAGCAACAACAACCAAAAAGCCATTGTTCACTTGGGGTTTATTTATTGCTACATGACAAGTTGTGAAGTAAAGCTGAGACTGTTTAAAGATGCTTAAGAATTCATCAAAAATGACAGGCTGGGTGTGGGGGTTTGAGTTCTAGTACCACAATCAATATAATCAATCAACCAATCAATCATAAACCTAAATGTTATCACAGTTTCATTGATTTATTTATTTTATTTTATTTATTTATTTATTTATTTTTTTTGGTTTTTCGAGACAGGGTTTCTCTGTGTAGCTTTGCGCCTTTTGATTTATTTTAAAGATGTGTTCTGTAGCCTAGGCTGGCCTCAAACTCTCCTTCCTCAGCCTCTTGAGTTCTGGGATTACAGGTATGCCCTGATACGCTCAGATTTAAACATTTTAATGAAAATATTGACTATGATTAGTCTAAAGCTTGAATCAGGCTCCAGTGCCCACTTCCTAGCTCATTGCTGTGGCTAGAGGCTGTAGATCCTCTTCAGGTGGGACTCCACCAACTCACCATATGGAAGCTAGCTTCTGAAGGAAAAGAAGAAATTAAAAAGGAAGGACATGACTGCTCCTAGATATGGTGGAGGAGAAAGTTTACTCTAGATAAAAGAGAGAGCAGAGCCAGAGGCAGAGATACCGGACAGAGTCCAGAGTGAATATGACCAGACTGAGTCATATGAGGAGAGGTGTAGGCAGAGTTTTGCTGTCCTGACTGCCTGCTCCCCAATAACAGACTTGGGGACTTAATATAAGTGCTTGGCTAATAGCTCAGGCTTGTTATTAACTTGATCTTACATCTAACTCATTTCTATTAATCGATGTGAAGTCATAAGGCTTGTGGCTTTTACCTCTAACCCATTTAGTGTGTCCGACTTGTTCTCCATCTGACTGGTGACTCCACTGACTCTTCCCTTCCTCATCCCATCATCCTTAGTTTGGCTTTCCTGTCTAACTTTATCCTGTTCAGCTATTAGGCAGTCAGCTTGTGTATTAGACCAATCATAGCGACATATATTCACACAGTGTGCAAAAGGGTTATTCCACAGCATTTCCCCCTTTTGTCTAATTAAAAAGGAAGGTTTTAACTTTAACATAGTAAAATTATATACTACAAAACAGTTATCAAGGGGCTGGAGAGATGGCTCAGTGGTTAAGACCAGTGACTGCTCTTCCACAGAACCCAGGTTCAATTCCCAGCACCCACATGGCAGCTCACAAATGTCTGTAACTCCAGTTCCAGGGGACCTGACACCCTCACACAGACATACATGCAGACAAAACACCAATGCACATAATATAAAAACAAATTAAAAATCAAAACACCCATAAAAAACCAGTTATCAAGTATGAATTACAGTTACAATATCCAGTATATATATATATATATATATATATATATATATATATATATATATATATTTGGTTTTTTTGAGACAGGGTTTCTCTGTGTAGCTTTGTGCCTTTCCTGGAACTCACTTGGTAGCCCAGGTTGGCCTCGAACTCACAGAGATCCTCCTGTCTCTGCCTCCCAAGTGCTGGGATTAAAGGTGTGCGCCACCACCGCCCGGCCCAGTATATTTTTGTATTTGGCAAAATTAGAGAAAATACTCTATTATCTATCTTATCTTAATGAGTCTAAAGTTTTATACCTAATTTGCTTTCTATCATAACTAAGGAAAACTATAAGTTTAATAATTTAGTTTTTAACTCTATCAAAGTTCCTAGAAGGATGAAATGTTACCTAATGACAGGAACATCAGGCTGCCTGGACCCAAATTTCCTCTGCAATGTTGGAGCATCCAACTCTGGCCTACAGGTCCAGCATATCTGACAAGCAGAGAATTGTAAAGGACTGCCCTACCTTGTCTTGGCAAAGCTCAGAAGTCACCTTTCTTGCATCCTACTGGTTCAGTTTGGACAGTATATTGTCAGAAGTTGAGGTAAGGGTAGATTTTTTCCAAAATGGCTAGCTTTTGCCATAAAGAAAGCAAACTCCATACAGAGGTTCTTTGATGCCCATCATCTTCTCCGAAGTAGATATTAAATGCCATATTCTGTAGGTTTTTGATGTGTTTGAAGACCATTTATCTATCTAAATATATCCATGTAAGACTTTGAAAACATACCTAACATGACTATAAGTTTATTATAGATGGCTATTAATCTGTATTTCTTAATTACATATTACATTTTTAAATGAGCTCCAAACACAGTACCTTCAACAAGTAGAAATATTTATACAGTATAACAAAATTAACTTTAAATTTATATCAATAAGCCAAAATCCATACCAATGTATATATTTAAGACTAATAGTTGTACCAGGTGGCGGTGGTGCACACCTTTAATCCCACCACTCGGGAGGTGGAGGCAGGCAGATCTCTGTGAGTTCAGCCTGGTCTACAAAGAGAGTTTCAGGATAGGCTCCAAAGCTACACAGAGAAACCCTGTCTTGGGGAAAAAAAAAAAAGACTAATAGTTGCTTTTTTTGTTTAAAAGTAGATTCAGTATTTAACCTTCTATCCCATCATTTCTATACTCCCCCCATTTTCTTTTTAGAAAGAGATCCTTGAATCTAATCTTTGTTCAGCTTTTTTCCTGACCATTACCAATAGCAACTTGTAACCAACTCCCCTTAAATGATAATAAACATCCATAACCTATTTTGGGGGAATGTGGATGTAGTTTTCCAGACTACTTCCTGTTGATTGGGGGCTCTGATAATTTTTGGGGGACCCTGATAAAATTCAAGGTTATGGTCAAGTCCTGACTGGAGTATTCTGTGAGGCTCTATCATCTCAACCAGCAGCCTTGAAGCTGTTCTGGATGCAGAATTTTGAGGAGACTGTAGCAGAGGCATTTTGAAATGCTGGATCACCTGGGCCATCCATTTTTATTGTTGTTTGGTCCCCTTGCTCTGAAAATATATAAACTTTTAAAGATGCATATCTGCATTAGTACAAGTATAGACTGTGCATTGTATGTAAGTCAGCCGAAGGTGATTTTTTTTTGTTTTATGTTTGAGCAGATAAAATATACATTATGTGTCTTGTAGTTCTAGGTTTATTTCTTTATGTTTGAAGTCAGATTTTTTAAGGGGTCTTCCTCGATCAAGCCTGATTTTCCTTAACTTGGAATGGATCCATAGCCTCTCATTTCCTGTGGAAACAAAAGCATAATCTTTCCCTCAAAGTAACATATCTTTTGACTTAAATTTTGAAGTCAAGATATTTTTAAAATATATAGGTTGGTTTATTCTAGCAGTTTTTATAATCCAGAGTCTCCTAGCAGCCAAAAAATTCAGACAACACAATAACATACAGGATCCAGACTCTGTGTATTTCCCATCTTTACGAGGCTTATTATGTTTTTTATTACTCTACTTCTCCTCTCCCCCCTGAGCTGAGGACTGAACCCAGGGCCTTTGCTTGCTAGGCAAGTGCTCTACCACTGAGCTAAATCCCCAAACCCCCCCCCCATTTCTTTTTTAAGGACTTTCTCTACCCTTTTATTTTCTCTCCTAAGCCTGCATATATTTTTAAACACAATGTAACCCGTTTAGAGGTTTCTTCTGTCTGAATCTGTTTTTACTGCGGATCTGTAACCTTTTCCATCTGCATGAGCAAAATCCCCAAACCTCAACATGCAGCATGCTGGTGGAGCTTGCAGCTTACACCCACAGGCAGTGGCTGGAGACGCCTCTTTGCACCACTGCTTCTTGCCTTGAGCTTTGCCCTGTAGTTTTTAACTTTTCTCATCCTTCCACAGTTCAGCTAGCTCATAAGTCATCACTCCACCTTAATCTCTCACAACGCTGTTGCTTACCCAAACCTACTACCAGCATGTTGTCTAGGAGGCGTAGTTATTAAACTGAGAACACTGTCTCTCTGGCCTTTCTCATGTGAGAGACTTCGGGAACCTGCCATGTGGCTTAGCTCATGGTGTACTGGCAGCTGCCAGGAGATGCGTCTCTGTACTGTGGCTGGCATGAGAGACACAAGACTAGGGAGTCAAGTTTAGCTCTGTTTTGGTGTGTTTAGAACCTTTTAAAAAGCTTTTTCAAGTCTTATGTTGATCTGTACCAGATGGTGGGCACCATTTGTAAGGTGGAAATTTCCTGTCCCGACCTGCCTGTTCCCAAATAACTAGCAGCCGCTTCCCAAATAGCTGATTTGGAGACTTAATATAAATTATAAATGCGTGGTCAATAGCTCAGGCCTGTTACTAACTAGCTCTTACGACTTAACTCATTTCTATTCATCTGTGTGCTGCCCTGAGGCTCGTGGCTTTTACCTCTAACCCATTTAGTGTGTCCGACTTGTTCTCCATTTGGCTGGCAACTCCACTGACTCTGCCCTTTCTCATCCCATCATTCTCGGTTTGACTTTCCTGCCTAACTTTATTCTGTTCAGCTACTTGCCAGTCAGCTTGTTTATTAAGCCAATCATAGCGACATGTATTCATTCACACAGTGTACAGAAGGATTATTCCACAGCAGAGGGGAGGAGAGAGGAGAGAGGAGCCAGACCAAGAGGCCAGAAGGGTAAAGGGGTAGATGAAAGGATAACCCAAATGGTTTATATATGGACTATACAGGGAAGGGCAGCTGAGGGAAGGGCAGCCCAACCCCTGGACTGGAGAAAGTTAGAGTAGGGGACAAGGTGTGCCAGCCAGGAGGGCCAGATAACAGGTGGGGACTGGGGGATGCTGGAAGAACCTGGCAACCAGAGTCTGCTTTGATGTGTTAAGCAGGCACCTCAGTCTCAGTTTGAGACCTAATGACTTCCTCCTCAGAGCAAATCATCTGTGACAGCCACCAAGGCCAGAGCCACCATGACTTTTATTACCTAATTGCAGAAATTGGTAAGATTATTATGTGCGTGCTTGCTGATCACAAAAGCCAGTGTGAGAAAGGGCTACACAAAACTGTGGCTAACTCGGGGTGGAAACCAAAGACACCTCGGAGACCGGTTACCACAGTGAGCCGAGGACTCAGGTTGCCTTTGATGCACCCACTTGATAACCACAGCTGACTGCATCCTACTTCCTGGAAAAACCATAGGCAGACTGCTGACGGTGTCGACTGGTGGTCCCTTCCTGCCTTGTAAAGCCCTTTTCTAAACCCCAAACAACCGGACAAGGGCAACCAAGACCGAGACTCTTTGTGCCCAGCAGCTCCGACCCCGACCCAGGTCCCAGAGGCTTTGCATTCTGCTCAGGGTCCTCTCACGTCTGTTTCTGTCTCTCTGTCCCTTGCTGTTCTACAGACTTTTTTTTTTAACTTTCCCACTCACCTGCTGTGTGTAAACTAGTGAGACGTGACCCAGTGTTGACCTCTGGTGTGAGGAGCTCTGGTGACTTGGTTACCTGACAGCCTTACACCAACACCAATACTAGCCAGACTCCCTTGAGCTCAAGGTAAAACGCTCCCTTCTCCACAGGACTTAAAGTTTTTATTTATTAGTTGTGTGAGTGTGCGTGCATGTGCACACAGGCCTGCCTGCTCCAGGGTGTGCACATGCCGTCTCTGGACAGCTTTCAGGAATCGGTTCTCAGTGTCCACTTTGTTTTTGAGGCAGGAATTCTCCAGGTTCTGTTGATGCACAGAACGCTCCAGGTCAGCTGGCTCTTGAGCCTTGGGCTGGATCTACGGTCTGCACTTCCCATCCTGCTTTAGAAGCTCTGGGATCCCAGATGTGCACCACAGCATGTGGATTTTTACATGGGTTACAGGGTTGAACTCAAGTTGTTGGGCGTTTTTACTTGGGACCCCATAGGACTTAATTTTCAAAGCAGAGATGGATTTTATTAGGGAAGCATCTTAATTAGATTTAAGCATACAGTGAAAATAGGGGTGCTCAGGGAGAAGGTTAGATACCCTCAAAGGTCATATGGACTTCCTCAGAGGGAATTACCCCAAAGGATTTTTTGCATATTTTATGGTTTGAAGGGTAGGTTGTTCGTTTGGTTTTACATTTTACTTTATGCTACATTTAATCCCACACCGTAAGTTCTCATTTCTCTGAGGTCATCTTTTCCCCTGTGCAATACCTTCTTCTGGCTTAGGACAGTAAGGATCAACTGTATGAGGCAGGGGAGCTCCTGTATGGGTCAGTCTGTCCATGAGCTCTGTCAGGAGGTCACACAGCTTGAGCACTCTGTTAACCTGGATGAGTTCACTGTCCAGAGAATCTGTACCCAACTTGAAGTGCAGTTGTATTGTTTGTGTTTTGTTTGTTTGTTTGTTTCAGTTTTTTTCGTTTTTCGTTTTAGACAAGATTTCATTGTGTGGCCCCAGCTGTCCTGGAACTCTCTCTGTAGACCAGGCTGTCCTCAATCTCACAAAGATCCACTTGCCTCTGCCTCCTGAGTGCTGAGATTAAAGATGTGTGCCACCACGCCTGGCTTTGTCTGTGTTCTTAAAGATTTATTTATGCTTATGTGTATGGGTGGTTTTTGCCGGCCTGCATGTATGTCCATGTACCCCATGTGCACCTGGTGGCAATGGAGGCCAGAAGACTCCCATGGAAATGGAGTCATGGACAGTTATGAGCCACCAAATGGGTACCGGGAAATGAGTTTGGGGGACTTACAGACAGAACATGAATGAGGGGTTCCTTACAGGAGCATGGGTGACCTCAGCTGCATTAGTGCAAAGTTGAGCCACACTGTGGAGCCCCATTTCCAGTCCACCATCTATCTCCTATGTATTCTAGCATCTCCCAAGATTACTTGCGGCTGAGAGAGAGCAGGACGTAATGGCTGCCATCACAACACAGTCCTGTGATCATCCCTTGGCTCCTTCTACTTAAAACTATCAACAGCAACACTACCAACCAAAGAATCTCTCCTCCAAAATATGCCTGGAGGAAGAGAGTCATATTACAATATCCTTGAAGGTGGGAACAGTTTTACAGACAGGTGGTACTCTGAGAGGTGACATACATCTTTAATGCTGGCACTCTGGGAGGCAGAAGCAGGCCAATCTCTGTGAATTTGAGGCTAGCCATGATTTACATAGAGAGTTTCAGGCCAGCCACATAGAAAGACATTGTCTCAAAAAAAAAAAAATAGTAGTGACTTTCTCTCTGTCTCTCTCTCTTTTCCCCTTTCTCTCTCTCTCCGTTTCTTTTTTCTTCCTTCCTTCCTTCCTCTCTTTCTTTCTTTCCTTCCTTCTTTCTCTCTTTCCTTCTTCCTTTCCTTCTCTCTCTCTCTCTCTCCTCTCTCCCCCTCCCTCCCTCTCTCCCCCTCCCTCCCTCTCTCTCTCCCTTTCTCTCTCTCTCTCTGTCTCTCTCTCTTTCTCTCTCTCTCTCTTCCTTTCTTTCTTTCTTTAATTTATGAGGTGGGGGTCTCACTAATTCAGCTTTGTTGGCCAGGAACTCACTGAGATCTTTCTGCCTCTGCTTAGGGAATGCTGGGATTAAATTTGTGAACCGTCACACCTGGCAAGACGATAATGAACTATTTTCACAGGTTACCTCAGACTGCTTCCAGGGAGAGCTGCTTTTATTATTATTGCTCATTATTTTTCCCATTGTCTTAATGCCCTCTGATATCTCCACACGGGTTTTGTGTGGGAGTGGGAGAGGGGAGGATCCAGCTTTTGATCTATGGTATGATGGTGTGCACCATCTGGTCCTCTGTGATTGGAGGAGGAGGAGGATGGTCCCAATTCCACCTCAGGCTTTTAGATGAATCACGGGAAAAGTGTGAGTCCCAAAAGACCTTCTTTACACTGTGCAGCCATCGCTGTGGGGGGGGGGCACTAGTTACTGTGCGGCCATCGCTGTGGGGGGGCACACTAGTTACTGTGCGGCCATCACTGTGGAGGGGCACACTAGTTACTGTGCAACCACCACTGTCGGGGGGCACACTAGTTACTGTGCGGCCATCGCTGTGGGGGGCACACTAGTTACTGTGCAACCACCACTGTCGGGGGGCACACTAGTTACTGTGCGGCCATCGCTTTGGGGGGGCACACTAGTTACTGTGCGGCCATCGCTGTGGGGGGCACACTAGTTACTGTGCGACCACCACTGTCGGGGGGCACACTAGTTACTGTGCGGCCATCGCTGTGGGGGGGCACACTAGTTACTGTGTGGCCATCGCTGTGGGGGGCACACTAGTTACTGTGCGGCCATCGCTGTGGGGGGCACACTAGTTACTGTGTGGCCATCGCTGTGGGGGGCACACTAGTTATTGTGTGGCCATCGCTGTGGGGGGCACACTAGTTATTGTGTGGCCATCGCTGTGGGGGGCACACTAGTTATTGTGTGGCCATCGCTGTGGGGGGCACACTAGTTACTGTGTGGGCATCGCTGTGGGGGGGTGGGCACACTAGTTACTGTGCGGCCATCGCTGTGTGTGTGTGTGTGTGGCACACTAGTTATTGTTCTCATTGTTGTGACAAAAGCAGCTGAGGAACGGCTTCTTCGGCTCAGGACTTGAGGGAACATCCATCCTGGGAGAGACTGGTGGCAGGAGGAGGCTGAGGCAGTTGGTCACCTTGTACCTGCAGGCAGGAAGCAGAGAGAGAATGCCATTGCTTAAACCTCCTCCTCCTCTTCTTCATCATCTTCTTCTATCTTCTTATTTTTTTGAGACAGGGTTTATATGTGAGGCCTTGGCTGTCCTGGATCTCGATCTGTGGACCAGACTGGCCTCAAACTCAGCAATCCCCCTGCCTCAGCCTCCCTACTGCTGAAATTAAAGGCACCACACCATCACCACCTTCCTTCCCCCTCCTCCTCCTCCTCTTCTTTTTTCTCTGAGACAGGGTTTCTCTGTGTAGCTTTGGTGCCTGTCCTGGATCTCGATCTGTAGACCAGGCTGGCCTCGAACTCACAGAGGTCTGCCTGGCTCTGCCTCCTGAGTGCTGGGATTAAAGGCGTGTGCCACCACTGCCCAGCCCTCCTCTTCTTTTTAAGTTCACTTCTAAAGATTTTTTTAATTGAAATTTAAATTTTTATGTGCACTGGTGTTTTTGCCTGCATGTGTGTCTGTGTGAACTTCCAGAATTGTAATTTTACAGACAGTGGTGAGCTGCCATGTGGGGTCTGGAATTGAACTCAGGACCTCTGGAAGAGCAGTCAGTGCCCTTAACCACTGAGCCATCTCTCTCCAGCCCCCTTTCTTCTTTTTAATTTAATTAAAAAAAATCTTTCTGTTTGTGTGAAGTGTGTGTAGGTGTACACACAGGTGTGTGCATGTGAAGGTTCAAGGTCGATGTCAAGAACTGTCCTCTTGTGCACTGCACATTTTTTAGCCAGGCAGTGGTGGCGCACACTTTTGATCCCAGCACTTGGGAGGCAGAGGCAGACAGATCTCTGAGTTTGAGGCCAGCCTGGTCTACAGAGCAAAATCCAGGACAGCCAGGACTACTCAGAGAAATCCTGTCTTGGGGTGGGGGGATCTCCCTGTAGGAAAGCCTGTAAGGCACTTTCTTAATGACTGATGTTGGAGGGCCCAGTCCATTGTGGGTGGGGCCATCACTGGGCTGGTGGTCCTGGGTTCTATAAGAAAGCAGGCTGAGCAAGCCATGTGGAGCAAGCCAGTAAGCAGCTCCCTCCATGGCCTCTGCGTCAGCTCCTGCCTGCAGGCTCCTCTTCTGTTTGGTTTCCTGTCTTGACTTCCTTGGAAGATGAACAGAGATATGGGACTGTGAGCCAGACAAACCTTTTCCTCCCCAGCTTGCTTTTGGTTTTATCATAGCAATAGTAACCCTGACTAAGACACCAGCTTTACGTCAGAAATGTTTTTCACTATGCAGGATTTTTTCTTTAAAGTTCTGATACATATGTAAATATCCCATCTCTTCTTCTACAGTGTTTCTGTATAGTCATGACTCAGGAGAGGATGGTGGTGACAAGGTGCACAAAAATAATGCTAGGGGCTGGAGAGATGGCTCAGCAATTAAGAGCGCATGCTACTTGTGTAGAAGATCTGGGTTCAGTTCCCAGGACCCATGGTGGGTGGCTCACAACTGCCTGTAACTCCAGCTCCAGGGGATCCAATGCCCTTATCTGGACTCCATGGGCACTCACACGCGCGCACACACACACACACACACTTAAAAAAATAAACCTTAAAAGTGAGTTTCTAAAGCAAAAGGCAGATCTTGCGGATTTCTGTGGTGTGTACAGACACAGGTTGACATTGACTTACGAGGGAGATTAGAGAAGGAGAATTGCAGTGATCAGAACGCTCTCGGTGCATGCATGAACCTGTCAAAGAAAAATGCAGTAAAGGTTATAAACATTGAAAAACACCATCATCATCATCACCATCATCATCATTATCTTACCTTCCTGTGTGGGAACAAGAGGAAGCGCTATCCAGGGCTCAGGCTTCAGCTGTTCTCGGTTTCTGCTCATTTCAAAAGCAAACGATGTCAGTGGCATAGCGACCGGAGGGACACAGTGTCAACCACCAACCGGCCCGGGTCTTTATTTTGACACTGACTTTACAAGTTGCATTCTGGACCTTTCTTGGATGTTTCTTCAATACAATCCAACCCAAACAACAGGCTCATTATTATTTCGACCAGTCGGCATGGAAACACAGGCTGGCCTGTTTTAGAAGGACAAACTCTGCACTTACTCAGTAAAAATTAAACCTTTATTAGTAATCTCCTGCTAGAACAATCTCTGTTAATGATTATACCTCAGGACATTTCCTTGGCTCTAGTCAGATCTGGGGAATTCAGAAGTCTAAGAACTTGGCACTGAAAGTGTAACTCAGTGGTAAAATGCTTGCCAGACAAACACAAAGCCTGGAGATACGATCCATCCATAGCATTACCAAAACTACACATCCAGGAATTTAAATTTAAAGCAGTGTTGTACACCTGTAGTTTCCACCTGGGCGAGGGGGTGGGGGCAGAAGGACAAGAAATGAAGATCGTTGTTGGCTAGACAGTGAGTTTGAGGTCGGCCTGTTTTTGTTTTTTAAAGGAAAACTCCAAGCGCCATGAACATAGCTCCACATGTAAAGGTTCTTGCTACCCAGAGAGGCAAACCGAGTCCCACCTCCAAGTCCCACATGGTAGAAAAAGAGAACTCACCCCCAAAAGTTGTCTCCTGACCTCCACATATGTGTGCCATAGCATGTGCACACTGATTTAACCCCCTCACGAAATAAATAAATAATAGTTTTTAAGAGGCTAAGAAATCGATGAAGAGCTGGGCGTGGTGGTGCATACCTTTAATCCCAGTTCTCTGGAACTAGAGGCAGGTGCATCTGTGAGTTTGAGGTCAGCCTGGGCTATAAAGAGAGTTCCAGGACAACCAGAGCTGTTACACAGAGAGACCCTGTTTCAAAAAGACAAAACAAAGCAAAAACAGACAACAAACAAAAAAAGTTGATGAAGAAAATAAGGGTCTGTTTTTTGCTAGTGTTTCTGTAATTTGATTAGTTTAAATGAAGGTGTTTTGCCACCATTTTACAAAGTTCAGATGTTAACAGGAATACATAATAAAGGTAGTGACGAGTTCCCATAATTTTTTTTAATATACTTGAGCATTTCTGGTCATGGACTTATTCCATGTACTTGTTGAGTCCTTGTTCTATAACCATGCTATTCCTCCTTTTCTTTTCTTTTTCCTTTTTGTTTTTTGAGACAGAGTCTCTTTACATATCCCTGGATGTCCTAGAATTTACCATGTAGACCAGGCTGGCCTTGAACTCACAAAAATCTGCCTGCCTCTGCCTCCCAAGTGATTTATTTATCTCTTTATTTATAGATGCGTGGTGGTTTGAATAAGAATGGACTCCCATTAGGGGGATGGAGAGGATAGCTCAGAGGTTAAGAACACTGGCTACTGCTCTTCCAGGGAACACAGGTTCGATTCCCAGCACCTACATGGCGGCTCACAGCCATCTACAACCGTACTCACCCTCTTCTGGCCTCTGTGGGTACAAGACATGAATGTGGTGCACAGACATACATGCAGGCAAAATACCTACACCTGTAAGATAAAATAAAAATAAAAATTTTAGCTGGGCGGGTGGTAGCACACAACTTAGTCCCAGTACCCAGGAGGTAAAAGCAGGCAGATCTCTGTGAGTTCAGGACTAGCCTGATCTACAGAGAGAGTTCTGGGACAACCAGTGCTACATAGAGAGACCCTGTCTCAAAATAAGTAAAACATAAAAAAATTAAAGAATGCTCCCCTATAGGCTCATGTATTTGAATACTTGGTCACCAGGGAGTGGCCCTATATTTCAAAGGGTTAGGGGGTGTGGCCTTGCTGGAGGAAGTGTGTCACTGGGGGTGGGCTTTGAGGTTTCAAGAGCCCATGCCAAGCACAGAGTCTCTCGGCCAGCAAATCAGGATGTAGTTCTCAGCTACGTCTCCAGCACCACGTGTGCCTGCATGCCACCATGCCTTCTGCTGTGGTGATAATGGACTGACCTCTGAAACTGTACGCGAGTTCCGGTGAAACGCTTTCTCTTAGAAGGGCTACCTCAGTCATGGTGTCTCTCCAGCAACAGAATAGAGACTAAGACAAGATGGAGCTCTCACAAGGACAGGTCCCAGCAGGTGTCATACGGGGAAGCGAACCTCAGAGATGAGAATGAAAACCTGGTGCGGACTGACTTGTCAGCCTGGATCAGACTCCGGGGAGGCTAATGCCAGGGGGTTCGTTGTTCAGCATGCTGAAAACATAGTACAATTTGGGAAAGATTTTCAGGCAACAATCAGTCCAGTTCCAGGTGCACAATAAAGCTTAAGGTGGGACTACATAGAGACTCTTTTACAAATTAAATGTTTTCTTTTATAAGAGTTGCTGTGGTCATGGCATCTATTCACAGCAATAAAACCCTACCTGAGCCAGGCTGTGTAGTGGTGCACGCCTTTAATCCCAGCAGTCGGGGGCAGAGGCAGGTGGATCTCTGAATTCAAGGCCAGCCTGGTCTACAGAGTGAGTTCCAGGACAGCCAGGGCTACACAGAGAAACCCTGTCTTAAAAAAACTACACACACACAAAAAAATAAATAAATAAATAAATAAAAATAAAAATAAAAAACCCACCCACACACAGAGTCCTAACTGAGATAGTCGGTGAAGCTATTTCCAGAGAGGATTAAACAGGAGACTCCTTAAGGCTCAGGAAGTTCTGAGTTAAAACATCCCCTCCAGAAAGGTGGGTGGTGTACTCAAAAAAGAAACAACTCAAGTCTCAAAAGTTCTTAAAAAACAAACAAAAAACAACCAACCAACCAAACAAACACACGGAACAAGATGGCTTTCTGAGGCGCCTTCCTACTCACTTCCACCGTGGCGTACGGTGGCCAGGGCCAGAAGGTGCAGAAGGTGATGGGTAGCTCATCAACTCCATCTTCAGATACTTGCCAAATAGGTCTGGGATTCAGGTCTGGCCGTATGAGCAAGTGAATATGCGGATAGAGGGTTGTATTATTGGCTTTGATGGGTCCATGGACCTCGTATTAGATGATGCAGAAGAAATTGACTCTACAACAGAGTCAAGGAGACATCTGGGTGGGATGGTGCTGAAAGGAGACAATATTACTCTGCTCCAGGGTGTTTCCAACTAGAAACTGGCAAGCACTGAGAAGTTGAAGCGGAAGTACAGTAAAGGCGTCTTCTGTTGGGAGCACAGTCCGAAACATTTATTCATATTGTTTTAGTGGCCCTTATGTTATTATCAGGTGACAATAAATGCTGTGAGATTGTTTTGATTACCCCTCCCAAAAAAAACCCCACAAGATATTCAGGGCCCTCCTAAGACTACGAATGCAGCGAGCAGCTGCTGGGGATGGGCTTTTCCACCAGCGTCGGAGCTGCTGGAGGAGACGCTCAGACCCGGAGAGCTGCCTGCAAGTTCTGCAGAGAGCTCCGGGGTTACGACTTTCATGAGTTTTGACCCATGTTGGGGTCCATTCTTTGGTGATACAGCTGCCTTCGGGTTGTCTCTTCTGTGAGAAACCTCTCACTCGTTTTCCCGATAAAGTCGTTGATTCGCCAGGTTGGTCTTCGGTGTGATCATTATGCTGGTATGCTGTTAGTCTCTATTTAGAGTGAACAGGTGTTTGCTCTAGTCTCCCTAGGAAGAGGGTCCCAGCACAAACAAAGACCTACTCTGATGTAGGTGGTACTGTCCTTTGGGCCTGGGGCAAGAAGTAAAATAAATAAATAAATAAATAAATAAATAAATAAATAAATAAATAAATAAATAAATAAATAAATAAATAAATGTCAAACGCAGAGTTCTAGATCTCCCCTTCCCCAACTTCCTGTTGGCTGTGGTGTGAGGAACCTCCTTGGGGCTGCCTCTGCAATGACTGCCTGAACTTCTGAAACCGTGGGGCCAAGAGAGCCCACTTCAGATGCTTTCAGCAAATCTTTTAATCGACTTGACACAAAAGTGGTTAATACGTGAGCTTCTCTGCACCCCTCATTTTGAGATTGTTTTGCCCATCCCTTAATTTTCCCAAGTCCTTTGTTACTCCTTCCTTCTCTCTTTCTGAGTTGTCCTTAGTAATCCCTTTCACCTTCTTTCAGAGAGCCTCTCACTGGCCTAGAGCTCACCATTAGGGGAGACTGGCTGGCCGGTGAGGCCCCAAGACCCTCCATTGTTGTCCTGATCATCTCGGGGCTGCAAGCACGTACCAAGGCGGCAGGCACACCCCTTTAGTCCCAACATGAGAGACAGAGGCAGGCAGATCTCTACGAATTCAAGGCCAGAATGATCTACACAGTTAACTCCGGGCCAGCCAGGGTTATATGGTGAGACCCTGTCTCAAACAAAACAAATTAAATGATCATTATTGAATGTGCGTGTGGATGTATATGTACACATGCCATGGCTCAGGTGTGGATGTCAGAGGACAGTTTGTGGGAGGGAGCTGGTCCGGTCCTCCCACTGTGGGTTCTGGAAATCAAGTCCTCTTTTACCCGCGGAGCTCTCTCCCGGTCCGTACCCAGCTTTTTATGTGGGTGCCAGAGACTGAGCTCAGGTCCTCGTGTGCGGCGTCTCTGACTAAGCTGTCGTCCCAGCTCCTTGAGGTCAGACATTTTTTATGCATTTTGCTTTTTCTCTGTGTGTTCTGCCAGCTCCAGATTTCTGTGGCTCCTCAAGATCTCACTCACAATCCTAGGACTTGTGGTTCTTCTATTTATGTCCAGAAATGTGCCCTTTCAAGCAGTGCTCAGCAGCTTCAAGCCAGAGTTCCCGAAGCCTGGGCCGGGTGGCTCAGTGATGAAGCTTCTACCTGAGGAGCACCTGAGGAACCTCTTTACCTACGAAGGCATCTGGTGAGACTCTGGGTCTCTTCCCTGCGTCTCCCTGGGGGCCTAGGCCTTATGGGCAGTTCTGAACAGGTACTGATGACTAAAGTGACTCTCAGAGACCAGGCGTGGTCTGTGGGACGCAGTCTCTGTCCTCTTCAGCACCCAGAAACCACATAACCTCAGGGGAAAGATGTCGCCTCTTGGCGTCTGCCCTACTGGGACTTACTGCCACCTGCAGTGCCCATGGCTCTTGGGTTTAAAGAAGCTAGGTGGAGGGGTAGTTCCAGAGAGGGCTCTTAGGCATGGTGGTACACTCAGAAGACTGAGGTAGGGTGTGTGCCATGGGTGTGAGGGCAGTCTGTGCCACATAGACAAGAGCTCGTCTCTAAGGGGAAGGGAAAAGGAAGAAAAGGGAGGAGCCTCTCAGTCCTTCCCCTCACCCTCCCTCCTGCTTGCCTCAAGCTGTCTCTGTGAGCCCCACCCCCCACATTAGGAGAGCCCCGTAGGAAAAGAGACTTTCAGGGTGAGTGTCACACAAGATTAGGGCTAAGGTCCCCTCACTCCCTTCAGCCATCCACGTGTATCTGTGTCCCTTGTATGTTTTAGGCTGTTTCCTAAAAACCAGTGCGACTGTGACTCCGGCCAGCTGCGAAGAAAATACAATTTTCAGGGTGCTTATAGCCAGAATGAGTTCCCAGCTGTGACTGTCAGGAGACAGGCGGAATTTGAACACTTTCAGAGGAGGTGATGCGGACTGGGGGGGCTCTTGGGGTCACCAGGGAGAACAAACACCCACTCCAAGCGCTTAAGGGAGTGAGGAGCCCTAAGAAAAAAGTCTGGACCTCCCCCTCCTTCGGGGAACCCCCAGGAGGAACCATCAGGAATAAAGAGAGGAAGACAGTAGAGAATAGAGTCCTCCAAGGGAGATCTGGAGGGTTTTGTGCACATAAAACTTTTCAATAAAATCAGTAGAGGAAAAGGAACAGAGCTCAACACCGCTCACTCAGTCATGGTGGTGGCGCAGCCACGAGGTGCCCAGCCCAGCACAGAAGGTGACTATCTATGCTGGGAACATACCATCTGTCTACCACATACCAGAAGAGGGCACCAGATCTCATTATAGATGGCTGTGAGCCACCATGTGGTTGCCGGGAATTGAACTCAGGACCTCTGGAAGATCAGCCAGTGCTCTTAACCGCTGAGCCATCTCTCCAGTGGGTCACTTTTTATCTTTTGACGGTGCTGGACACTGAACCTAGGGCCTCTTATAAGCTAGGCAAGCACTCCATGCCCCACCCCCGGTTCTTTCCCGTGGTGCTGGAAATCAAACCCAGATCCTTGCATGTGCTAGGCAAAGGCCCTGCCACAGCCCCAGTCCATCCTTTTCAGTTACAAAGGATGGACACCAAGATGGGTGGTTGAATTAAAATAAGTTCTGGCTGGTTTTTCTTAAAGGGGATATTGTACGTGCTGGGCAGGGTAGTACTTACCTGTAATCCCAAAATGTGGGAAGCCGAGAACAGGAGGATTACAAGTGTAAGGATATCCTAGGCTTCATGGCAAGACTTGTCTCAGACCAATAAGATGGAGTCACTTGTGACAGCCCCTTTAAAAGTAACTAAAAGCCGAGAGGTTTTAGAGAAATACTTCTTAGGCAGCGATAGTTGGTTGTAACTGAACATGAATCTTGATTCCTGCTTGCATTGAAGTCTTTGATACTTGTTTCTGGCATAGACATATTCCACCTCAGGAAGCAGGCAAATATAACTGGTCTGTCAGGAATGCAGATATTCTTTCATCAAGATTTACTTTTTATTATTTTAAATCGTATGTATGTGCAGGTGATAATTTCACTTGTTCTTGCTGCTGCTGCCGATGGTGATTTTTAAAATGTGTTTTGTTGTACACTGACTCATTCTTGCTATCTCCCGAAGAAAAGGGCTGCCCCGCCCACCACCTCTGCTGGCTCCACCCAATCTCCCCTTTGGATACCCAGTCCATGGAGTGGAGGTGATTCCCCTGCACACAATTCTCATCCCAGGTGGGTATACCTGCGTCCCAAAAGGCTGCAGCCAGCCATTCACTGGGTGTCCTTGCACACTTGGCACAACGCAGGAAGCTTGTGGGACTTTGTGGGAGTCCATGGGAGACCAGCGTCCACCTTTCGAAGGGTTCTTAGGGGGTGGAGAGAGGAATGAGAAAGCATTAGATAGAAAGATAGAAGGAGACAATAAGAAAGAGACACAGGGCCGGGCAGTGGTGGCGCACGCCTTTAATCCCAGCACTCGGGAGGCAGAGGCAGGCGGATCTCTGTGAGTTCGAGGCCAGCCTGGTCTCCAAAGCCAGTTCCAGGAAAGGGACAAAGCTACACAGAGAAACCCTGTCTCGAGAAAAAAAAAAACACCTTACTATTTAAAAGGTGGCTGGCTGGATGCTCAGATCATACTTCGGGTTTTCACATGAGAATTTTTATCATCAATAAATAGAATGTGGAATTTAAAAAAAAGAGAGAGAGACAGGATAGCTTTGGGAAGGCCCTGGGTCAATACCTACTCACCTGGAGGTTTATTCCAAAGGGCTTTTTATATAATGCCAAGGGGCGAGGCAAAAGACCTCCCCCTTTTAAGATCAAAGCCCACACCATGCAGCTGAGTGTAGACCCTTCAGAACACCTGGTAACCATGCCTGTGGCCAAATCATCCCATTATGCAGCCCTGCTGGGTAAAGCAAGCCCCGATTCTCTGACCCTGAGTAAGGTCTCACTAGAGAGCCTCTACGGGCTTCCACAGGATTTCCTCTCTGATTCCACAACCCAGAATCTCTCTTTGTAGCTGCAGATTCCCTGTGGCTCTAAGATAATATGGAAATTGGAATTCTGTGGGTCTCTGGGGGAATCGTAGGGAATAATTGGCTTTCAAAGGTCCTCTAGCACCAAGAGCGAATAGATGGACCTATCTCCAGGGAGGATGTTCTGAAAAGAATGCTTAGGTCGGTTCAACTCCCTCATAGGGCAGGAAGAGGAAATGGCTCGGTAGGAAAAGGTGTCCATGCCCGGGCTGCTACCTGAGGTCTATACTCAGGACCCACGTGGTAGAAAGCCAGCTTCCTCAGGCTCCTAACCTGCCCACATGAACCATGGCATGCATGTACCCCCCACACACACTCCCTGCACACAAAATAAAAAATTTAAAAGGTAAAATGAAATAACAATTAAATTCCTTTCCAAGCTCAGTGTGGCAGCACACACTAGTACTCACACACAAGTCAGGAGACTGAGGCAGGAGGATCAGGAATTTGAGGCTGGCCTCAGCTACACAGTTTTAACCCCACACCTCCATACCAAACACCCCAAATTAAAGCAAATAAGATTAAACAATAAAGACAAAACGAAAACAAAACTAGCCTTCATGGGGTCTTTACGCATCCCTCTGCCTCTCCATCGCCTGCTTTTTCAAAGCCAAGTGCAGCAAGGCCAGGAGACACCGTAAGCAATATGCGCATTTTCCCCGCAGAAGTGGTGGGTGGACCCCGCACCATCTGGTAAATGCCTCCCTTGCTATGGGCTCTTGGCATCCAGAGGCAAACAGCCCCTGCCATGAGCCATGGAAAAGACCTGAGTTGAGCTGGGTGACAGTGGCACACGGGATCCAGCGAGTCTCCATGCGCGAGACCCAAATTATCCAAACTCACACTGCTAACAGGTGGAGGTGAGAGCGAGTGCCCGGGACAGAAGGCAGGCAGGTGCCAGATCTGTGGCCGAGCCTTCCCGACGGAACAAGGGGAGGGAGAAGCAGCCCCCTTGGCCCAGTGACAGCTAAACTTCCTCCTCTACTGCTTGCCAGCCTTCCGTTCAAGCTGAGGTCACACTTAATTACTTCCTGTGAGATAACTAATAAATCTTGCCCAGAGGGAGAGCACTGTTGGTTGAACCCAAGGCTTTTTAGACAAGTACCAGGCCTGTGAGGAATACCCTTAACCCTGGTAATGATTTCCAGTAGCCATTTAAAAATGATTTTACATTTTGGGTAACTTGTTTATAAAACAAACAAACAAACAAAAAACCATCGCTGGGCGGCAGTGGTGCACACCTTTAATCCCAGCACTCAGGAGGCAGAGCCAGGCAGATCTCTGTGAATTTGAAGCCAGCCTGGGCTACAGAGTGAGATCCAGGACAGGCACCAAAACTACACAGAGAAGCCCTGTCTCAAGAAAAAACAAACAAAAACAAACCACACACACACACATTTGCTTGACTTTTGTTTATCTAAGAAGACTTAGTATCTATGCATCTCTGTGTCTGTGTGAGTATATATGTACATGAATACATGTAGATGTGTATGGAGGTCAGAAGACCGTGTTAGCGATGCCCTCTGTTACCTCTGCCTTTTCCTTTTGAGGCAGGTTTTCTGGAGTTCATAATTCTCTGCTAGGCTGGAAGTCAGCAAGTCCCAGCAATCCTCCTGTCTCTGCACCCCTCAGATGTAAGATAACAGGCACTTGTGGGACCTGAACTCAGATCCTTCTGATTGTGTAGTGAGCACTCCTAACTGCTGAGCCATCTCTCCGGTCTGTTTGTTGTGTGTTTTTTTATTTTGAATGAAATAATATTAAATTGCTTAATCCACTTAGTAGTTTCAAGGAATACTGTCACAAATGATTTGAAAGCCTTGGAGGGTCATTTTGTTGTTTGTTTGTTTCCTGTTACGTAGATAAAATATCCTGACAAGCCAGGCAGCGGTGGCGCACGCCTTTAATCCCAGCACTCAGGAGACAGAGGCAGGCAGATCTCTGTGAGTTCGAGGCCAGCCTGGTCTACAGAGCAAGTTCAGGGCAGTCAGGGCTGTTACACAAAGAAACCCTGTCTCGAAAAAGCAAAAACAAAACCCTGCCCATACATACATACATATAGGCAAAATACACTCATATATATATATATATAAAATATAAAAAATTAACTACAAAATTAAAAATAAATAAATATGACCCAATGAGTTTTACTAGGATTGTTTGCAAGAGTTTGGGGTGGTGTCACGCACTACTATTCGAGCAGCTTACTTGCAGCTACACCACTGAAGAAACTGTCTCCCCTTCTCCAGCCATTAACTGCGGATAGCTCCTCACAGATGGGTGTGGCCTCATGAGCTCTTCCTCCATCCTTGATGGGCTGGGCCTTGAACTCCTGACCCTCTCTTCTCTACTACCTGAGTACTGGGAATGCATGCTTGCACGGCCATGCCCAGGGTTATGTGGTGCCGGGGATCAAACCCAAGGCATTGTGCATGCTAGGCAAGCACTCTACCTGCAATGTGTATTCTACATGCACACTGAAACATTATACCCATTTACCAATAACTCCCTCATCTTAATTTTGCTTTGATAAAACACCCTGACAAAAAAGCAATTCAGGGGAGAAAGGTTTATTTTACCTCGTAGTTCCAGTTTACAGACTGTCGTGGTGGGGAAATCGAGGCGTCAGGAGCCTGAAGCAGCTAGTCATGTTCTGTGTGTGGCCAGTCAGTAGAAGAGGGCAACAAGTGCAGGCAGGCCAGTGTTCGGCTGATTTTATCCATTCACACAATCCAGAATCCCCTGCCTAGGGAATGGTGCCTCCTACAGGGGGTGGGTCTTCTCGGTACCTTACAGACATGCCCAGATGTCCTTCTCCCAGGTGATTCTAGATCCTGCCAGGTTGATAATTAACATTGACCATCACATCCCCTCTCCCACCTCCTGGCAAGTTAAACTTCTATTTCTGAGAGTGCAACTCTTCCCAGATTCATCTAAGGGTTATTCATTATGTCTCCATTGTGGTGATATTTTGTTTGTGCCCTAACAAATAAAGCTTGCCTGGAGATCAGAGAAATAAAGAAGCCAGCCACTAGAAAGACTTCTTAGCTCTAGGAATCCTCAGACTGAAAAAGCCGAGCTCCTGTCTCCACCCAGCCATATCACTTCCTGTTTCCTATTCCAAAGTGCTGGGATTAAAGATGTGTGCCACCACTGCCTGACCTCTAGTGGCTAGCTCTGCACTCTGATCTCCAGGCAAGCTTGCTTGCTTGCTTGCTTGCTTTCTTTCTTTCTTTCTTTCCTTTCTTTCTTTCTCTCTCTCTCTCTCTTTCTTTCTTTCTTTCTTTCTTTCTTTCCTTCCTTCCTTCCTTCCTTTCTTTCTCTCTTTCTTTTTTCTTTCTTTCTTTCTTTGGTTTTTCGAGACAGGTTTTCTTTGTATAGTTTTTTGGTGCCTGTCCTGGATCTCGCTCTGTAGCGCAGGCTGGCCTCGAACTCACAGAGATCTGCCTCCCAAGAGCTGGGATTAAAGGCGTGTGCCACCACTGCCCGGCACAAGCTTTATTTTTTAGAGCACAAACAAAACATCATCGTACTCCATTGTTGCTTTCCCTTCAGTAGCAGGACCGTCTGGAAGGGGCTGTGTGAGTTCACAGAACCCAAAGCTGAGGTGAGCACAGGAAGCCTTAGGTCCGTGTGGGTTTGAGACCATGGAGCCATCTCACAGCCCTGGGAATGGGGACTGGGGTAGGTCAACTGCTGTCTGATAGAAAATAACACTCGGTGGGCTCTCCAGATGTATGTGGGAGTCAGAGATAGGGAAGTGTACTAGGGGGTGTCAGTATTCTCTCAGACTTTTTGTTTGGTCTCTCCTGTGTCTTTCAGGCCTCCAGTATGAAGGGCCGGATGCCCCAGTCTATGAGGTAAGAGCCCCCAGCCCAGCGCTTTTGGCACTGCCCCACGACTATGGCTGATCTCAGCCTCCAACCGAGTCCTATTGATGATCCAGATGAATCACCACATGAATTCAAAGTGGGACATGGGGCCAGCGCATGGGGGTGTTGCAGTCACTGGAGTGGCTGCAGGGAGTACTTCCAAAGCCACACAGAGCTCACAGCTGTCACCGTGGTTGTTTCGCTTTAGGAGGCGGCGGCTGCCACATCCACGGCTGCTGCCTGTGTGGCCTCTGACAGGAAAAGTATAGGGTGCTCCGCCTTCCCCGGGGTGCTCAGCGCAGCTCTGGGTTGAGGTCTTAGGGTGGGGGGTGTGATGGGTGAGGTATAGTCTCATCCAGGACCTGCAAAAGGGCCCCAGGGAACGAGGCTGGGAGTGTGTGTGCAGATGTACCTACACAGGGCAGAGTGTGGAGGCCGGAGAAGCTCATTGCTGTCCTCTACTATAGGGCTCTCCACCCTGTTCCCTTGAGACTCTGGGGAGCTCACTGTGTTTTGGCTAGGCTGATAGCTAGCCAGCCCCCACGACCCTCCAGCCTCATTGTCTCTTTTCTTCAGTTTTGGGGGTTGCCTGACTTTTTTAGGTGGGAACCGGGCACTCAAATCCAGGTTCTGACACGTACCCAGCAAGTGTCCCTACCCGCTGTGCCATCTCAGCTCAGAAGTGGGATCTGCATCCTTCATCCCCAGAGACTGACCGGAGGGTGGAGAAGGGGTGAATGAGCTGCCCTGTGTCCTCAGAGGCCTCCTCTGCCCCCCGCACAAGCCCTCCCATCCCATCCCCGTCATTTTTCTCATATCTGTGATTCATGTATTTGTGAGTGTGCTGGGGATGAAATCTGGGCCCTCACACATGCAGGACAAATGCTCTACCACTGAGCCATGCCTCTAGCCCTTCTATCATGTGCTTGTCTGTGCCTGGTTACGGTGTGGGTGTGGCTGAATGCTTCTTACCCTCGTGGTCTACGAACTTGCTTCTCAGAGAATTATCCGTTGATTGGCCCGAGTTTTCGGCAGGAGTGGTGGTACCACCCAGCCAGTCGGTTTCCCACAAGGATGCCCGGCTGCTGCAGACACCAGAGAAAAGAGTGGAGGAGGAGCCCTTAGGGTTGTGGGGATGGAGAAAAGCTTGCTTCCAGCTGCAGCATCATTAGGTAGAACTAATGGGCAGAACTTGCTCCCAGGTGGGCTGCCGGTGTAGCCGAGCAAGAAGGGCCACGCTGGGTGGTGTGGCCCACACCTTTTTAATACCAGCACTCCGAGTTCCAGGACAGCTAACCCTGTCTTTAAAAAAAAAAAAAAAAAAAGCCACTCTTTGGGCACCTGAGAGCTGGAATGGAAGTAAGTGCCTCCTACACTGGGTGAGAGGGGATGATGGACTTACAACAGCGGTTTCTATTAGTAACGAAACGATTTAACACGTTTTCTTTTGTTTATTCGTTGGTTTGTTTGTTTGTTTGTTTTGGGTACTGAGAATTGAACTCAGGTCATCACGCCTGGGTAATACTTTGTGCGTGTGTGCCTGTGTGTGTGTGTGTGTGTGTCTGTGTGTCTGTGTGTGTATATGTGTGTGCATGAATGTACGTACATCTGATCTCTCAGAGCTGGAGTTGCAGGCTTTCACAGAATTCCCAGCTTGTCATGTGGTTGCCGGGCCCCATATTCTGTTTCCCGTGATTGTACAGCTGACCCACCTCTCCAGCCCAGTGGTTTAGTTTTTAATATACTACGTTTGAGATGCATGTGAGCCTTCCTAGCAGGGTGTCTTGGTTAGGGTTTCTATTGCTGTGCTAAACACCACGTCCAAAAGCATCTTGGGGAGAAAAGAGCTTATTTCTGCTATGGTTCCACATCACAGTGCATCGTCAAAAGTCAAGGCAGGAGCTGAGAGCAGAAGCCGTGGAAGGACACTGCTCACTGGCTTGCTCTTTTTCTCTTCAAACTGTACATTTTTTTTCTTTTTGCCTTACTTGCTATGTTTTTTGTTTGTTTGTTTGTTTTTTTCCTTTTTGGTTTTTTGAGACAGGGTTTCTCTGTGTAACAGGCTGTCCTGGAACTCATTTTGTAGACCAGGCTGTCCTCGAATTTACAGAGATCTGCCTGGCTCTGCCTCCCGAGTGCTGGGATTAAAGGCGTGCGCCACCACTGCCTGATGGTAGGAGACTTTTGACGTCTCAAAGCCTTGCCTCCAGCAAGACCACACCTCCTAATCCTTCCTGAACAGTTCCACCAACTGGGGTCCACGAATGCAAACATATGAGTCTGTGGGAGCTGTTCATTCAAGCCACCACCCAGGGTGAAGGCAGGGGGATGAGCCGGGGACGAACATTTTGTTTCACTATTTTTTCCTGAGGCAAGGTCTCTCATTACCTCATCCTGACTGCCGGGAATTCGCTATGTAGACCAGGCTAGCTTCAGTCTCACAGACATCAGAGTGCAGGAACTGAAGACATGTGCCACCAAACTGTGCTGAGATAAACATTTTGAAACCACTTGAAAATGAATGATGGATAAAAATCCTCTGGCAAGGAACTGTGCTACAATAAGAGGAAAAGACCCAGAACCAAGTCCTGGGAAACTCGTATTGAATGTCGGAGGGAATAGGAGGGAGAGTGATTGACAAGCAGTAATCAATAGTGGCAGCAGGGGAGCCGGGCAAAGGGGCCCCATCTGTGACCCCAGCTACTAGGGGGGTAGTGGCAGGAGGCAGGGAGATCTTATGAGCCCTGGAGTCCAGGGATGGTCTGGGCAACACAGTAAGACCTCAGAGGGAGGAGGTAGGGCATGAGGAGGAGGAAGAGGAAGAGGAAGGAGGAGGAAGAGAAGGAGAAGAAATAACTCAGAAGTCTTGAACAGTGTCCCATAAACCCAAAGATAAAGATGTCTGCAGAAATGAGTCCTTTAAATCCATGAGTCTCTAGGTCTTAGAGGTGAGGGAGAGGGCCATAGCTGAAGAATCGTCCACTCCCTTTACAACTAGCCTTATCCTGTCCTCGCTCTTGATGGGTCTCTTCCATTGGGTGCTCTGCCCCCTGCTGGTCATCCTCGGTACTTGCCTTTCCTGTGAATGGCTTTTTGTCCATCTGCAGCACTTAGAATCGGGGTTTGGAGGATGGGAGACTATAACGTTTCATTGGATAGGACAAAGAACCTCTAGAGATGGATGGGGGTAACTGACAGCCGCACAATAATATGAGTGCTCTTAATGCTACCCCCAGGTCACCCTGAGAGCGTCTCTGGGAACACTAAACACCCTTGCTGATGTCCCAGACAGTGTGGTGCAGGGCAGAGGCCAGAAGCAGCTGACCATTTCCACCAGTGACCAGAAGCTCCTGAATTTCATCCTTCAGCATGTGACATACACCAGCAAGGTGTACCAGCTTCACAAGGTGGACATGGGTGAGAGTCTGTCTTCCGACGGCAAAATGCTGAGGGGGCTGGAACATAGCACCAAATCCCTCTCAAAATCTTCCTCCTCCGTGAAGCCAGCCTGCTCCAAAGATTCTTCCTGTGTGCCAGATTCTAAGCCTAGACATTTACCTTCCTATTTATAGCCCCCAATAGTGTCCCCTGTTGCCACTGACCCCATGGAGGGACTTGAGAAAGGTCGTTGACACTGCTCGCCTTGCGTATGGCAGACACCAAGTCATTGTCCTGTCACTAGCTAATACTTGGGATCACACAGAGGAGGAAAGGGTTCCTCTGGCTCACAGGTTGGGAGGCTCCAGTCCATGGTGAGCTGGCCCTTTTGCTATTGGCTAGTGGCGAGGCAGCATAGTATGATAAAATATTACCTCTTATCTCAAGCCAGGAAGCAAACAGGAACAGAAGAGATGGGAAGTGGACCCTGCTGTTACCTTAAAGGCATGCCCTTTAAGGGGACCTGAACATTTCCCATCAGACCGTAGTTCCTAAGGGCTCCAGCCCCCAGTGTCGCCACAGTGGCCTATGCCTATGCTATGTGGACCTTTGGGGACACTGATCCAAGCCTTAGCACCATCCGAGTTTTTCTATAGTTTGATGGAGTTTTGTTTTGCTTGATAGAGGGTCTCAGAGATCCCAGGCTGACATCGAACTCTGAGCTTGTGCTTCTTCCATTTCCACCTCCTGTGTGCTGGGATGATAGAGATGGACCTCCAATAAGATTTATGCAATGCTGGGAATCAAAGCCAGGGCGTCCTGTGTGGTACACAAGCACTTTACCAACTGAGTTACACCCCTAGCCTAGTTGTTTCTTGAGACAGGCTCTCATGTAGCCCAGGATATCCCAAACTCTCGTATGTAGCTGTGGCTGGCTGGTCTTGAACTCCAGGTCTTCTGTTCTCATTTCTCAAGTTTTGGGATTATAGGCGTATACCACCACACTCAGTTTATTTTTGTTTTTTACTTGTCTGTTCATTTGTTGCAGCAGGATCTTGTTGTATATCCTGAGCTAGCCTCAAATAATCAGTTCCTATACCTCAGCCTCCATAATGCTGGGTTATAGGCATACATCCCTATGCTTGGCCAACTTTATCTACTTCTGTTAGCCGTCCTCTGGAACTTTTATCTTTATTTGTCTTTATTTAAATTCCATTCAGTTGTTTATTGGGGGGCATGGACGTGCTGCAGCGGGTGTATGGATGTTGGGCAACACCTTGAAAGGTTGGTTCTCTCCTTCTACTGTGTGAGAAGGAGAGATCCAGGGACCAAACTGAGGTCACCGGGTTTGGCAGCAAGCACCTTTAGTTACCTGCTGAGCCATTTTGATGACCTCTCTGCAGCTTCTAAAGCTGCCTCTGCTTCCCTTGAGAAGGCAACCAGCCCAACCAGCCTGTGCATCAATACCTCGTCCTGAGCACTTCTGGAAAGAGAGGATGTTTCCAGTTCCCCTTGGAACCTTGTCTCTCTCCACACCCCCATTATAGAAACTCCTGGGAGAACAAATCCTGTCTCCCTCTGGACAGCCTCAATTTCTATCTGCATCAGTTAAAAGTATCCTCTTCTTTCTTTCTTTCTTTTTTCTTTTCTTTTTTGAGTAGCCTGCATAGCACAGTAATCAGGAAAATGCAATATGAGCAAATAACAATTTAGCTTAGTCGGTAGAGGACTTGCCTAGCATACACAGAGCCCTGGGTTCGATTCCCCAGCGCTACTTAAAACTGGGCATGGGGGTGCTATGCCTAAAACCCTAGCACGTGGGAGGTGGACTCAGGAGGATTGGATGTCCCAGGTTATTTCCGTAGTTATAGTGCGCATCCTCCACCCTTCAGAAAATGACCCTTGTGACAAGGTGCAGTGGACAGAGCTGTCTTGGTCTTGTCATTGGAGAAGCTGAGGGGGGGACTTATTTCAGATAGCTCTTGGCAGAATCAAACTTAATCCAGATCCTTGAATCTCCAGCCCATTCCAGCAGCATGTCCTTACCGCAGGTCGCCCCAGGAATGCACAGGCAGGAGCCAGGATGCCCAGCCTGCTGCATGGGTCCTCAGTCTCCTCCGAACTGGGACTCTCCCTGCAGCTGCGGGCTTCATTGGCTTCCTTGGGGCAGCAGGGTCTCATCAGAAGTCACACTACCTGGGCTCTTACCTTTCTTTCCCTTCCAGTGAGTTTGGAGTCCAAGTCCTCAGTGGCCAAGTTTCCAGTGACCATCAACCAACCTATTGTACCCAAGTTGTATGACCCTGGACCTGGTAAGGTTCTTGTCCTTGGGACTCAAGGATTGCATCAGGCTGGGTGAAGGTTAGAGGGTGTGGTGCTTTGAATAACAAGGGCTCCCATAGACTCACATATTTGAAGGCTTGGTCTCTAGTTGGTGGAACTGTTTTGGGAAGGATTAGGAGGTGTGGCTTTGTTGGAGGAAGTGTGTCACTGGGAGTGAGCTTTGAGACTTCAAATGTGCATACCAGACCCAGTCTCTCTTTCTTTCTTCTTCTACTTGTGAATAAGATGTTAGCTTTCGGGGTCTGGAGAGATGGCTCAGTGGTTAAGAGCACTGACTGCTCTTTCAGAAAACCTGGGTTCAATTCCCAGCACCCACATGGCAGCTCACAACTGTCTGTAACTCTAGTTCCAGGGAATCCGACACCCGCACATAGACATACATACAAACAAAACACCAATGCACATAAAATTAAATAAATCTTAAAAAGAAAAAAGTTCTCAGTTACTTCTAAAGTGCCATGCCTGCCTGCTTGTTGTCTTGCTCCCTGTCATGAGGGTCATTGCCTTAGTTAGGGTTTCTACTGTTGTGAAGAGACACCATGACCACGGCAACTCTTATAAAGGAAAACATTTAATTGGGTGACTTACAGTTCAGAGGTTCAGTGCACTATCAGCATGGTGGGACATGGTGGATGCAGGCAGAATGGAGCTGGAGAGGTAACCAAGAGTTATGCATCTTGTGCAGGCAATAGGAAGTTAACTGAGATACTGGACGTGGCTTGAGCATATATGAGACCTCAAAGCTCACCTCCACAGTGACATACTTCCTCCAACAAGGTCACACCTACTCCAGAAAAGCCACACCTCCCAATAGTGCCACTCGCTATGAGCTTATGGGGGCCAGTTACATTCAAACTACCACAGTCATGGACTCACCTTCTGGAACTGTAAGCAAGCCCCCAGGGAAATGATTTATGTATAAGCTGCCCTGGTCATGGTGTCTCTTCACAGCACTAGAAAAGTAACTGAGACAGAGGGATCATTTTTTATTTATAATTCATGTTTATTATTTTTTATTTTGTGTGTACACACGTGCACTTGTGTATGGGTGCCCACAAAGGCCAGAGGTTGGATCTCCTTAGAGCTGGTGGCATAGGTGGTTGTGAGTCACCTGGCATGGATGCTGGGAACCAAACTCTGGTTCTCTGCAAGAGAAGTACGTGCTCCTACCTGCTAAGACATCTCTCCAGTCGCCCCAGCCCTTTTTTGAGACAAGATCTCATGTGGCCCAGGGTGAGCTCAAACTATGTATCGAGTTGGGGATGAGAATATTATTGAACGTCTGGAATTATCGTCCACCACTGTCCCACCTCATTCATTGAAAGAGGGTCTGTCTGTCAAAGCCACAGCCACTCTCTCCCTGGCCAGCTTGCTCTGGGATCTCCTGAATCCATCTTCTGAGGCTGGATTTACAGGCATGTCACCACCGTCCACCAGCATGTATGAGGGTTCTGTGGATATGAACTTGGGGGGAATTCACATTTGAGTGGCAAGTGTTTCAACCACTGAACATCTCCCCAGCCTCTCCAAGCTGTGTGGGTTTTTTGTTTGTTTATTTTTATGAGTCACATGCTTTAAAGTGCACAACCCGGTCCAGGTCCTCTGGTCTTCAGGTAGACTTCTTTCTAACTGTGCCTTCCTGAGACAGAGGCCAGGAGACTTCTCCTTGGAAGCTCTTCCTAGAAGTGATGGCAAGGGTAGGTCTTGAGTCCTTTAGACCGCTTCTTCTCTTCCTAGGCTCGGGAACCTTTCCTCTGGAACCCCTTAAGTGACTTCTAGTATTTAGATGGAAGCAGGACACAAGGGGTTGCTAACAGAGAAATAGAAAATGAAGAATCAGACAGCAGGAAATTGGCATGGTAAAGCCAAGCAGGGGTGAAAAGATTTCACCCACTTGGGTAACCTTGTACTGTTGTGGGATCTCTGAACACACCGTGTGAACATGTGTCTCTGGTCTACCTCACCTGCATACGACATCTTCTGATTGGTTTAATAAATAGCTGAATGTCCAATAGCCAGACAAGAGAGGATAGGTGGGACTTCCGGGGAAAGAGAGGAACTGGGGAGAAGAATCTGAGCACGTGTGTGTGTGTGTGTGTGTGTGTGTGTGTGTGTGTGTGTGTGTGTGTGTGTTGGGCGGGAGATTTGCCAGCCAGATGCAGAGGAATTCAGACTTCTGCCATATGGCAGAATGTAGATTAATAGAAACAGATTAATTTAAGTTATAAGAGCTAGTTGGGAGCAAGCCTAAGCTAAGGCCAAGCTTTCATTATTTTTTTGTTTGTTTTTGTTTGTTTGTTTCTTTTGTTTTTTGTTTTTGTTTTTGAGACAGGGTTTCTTTGTATTGTTTTGATGCCTATCCTAGATCTTGTTCTGTAGACCAGGCTGGCCTCAAACTCACAGAGATCTGCCTGGCTCTGCCTCCCAAGTGCTGGGATCAAAGGTGTGGGCCGCCAATGACTGGCAAGCTTTCATAATTAATAAAAAGTCTCCGTGTCATTATTTGGGAGCTGGTGGTCCAAAGAAAGACCACCATTATACATTATAATTTCCCAGTGCAGCTGACAAACTCTAATTAAGCACTTTCTGTGTACAGAAGGCCTGAGGTCCCCAACGCTGACAGGTCAGAGGAGAAAGAAGCCATCAGGTGACGGGAGTGCAGCTCAGTTGTTAAATGCTTGCTTAGCATGCATGAGACCCTAGGTTCAATCCCTGGCCTGGCAGAAAACAAAACAAAGCAAAACCCAGCTGAACAGAGCAAAGCCAGAGTCCGGTTCCAACATCCACTTTTAAATTTTTCTCTAGAGAGGAAGCTCAGGAATCTGGTGACCATTGCCACCAAGACTTTCCTCCGTCCCCACAAGCTTAAGATCCTGCTGCAGAGTATTCGAAAATATTACCCAGACTTAACTGTGATTGTGGCCGATGACAGCAAGGAGCCCCTGGAAATTAAAGATGACTATGTGGAGTATTACTCCATGCCCTTCGGGAAGGTACGTTCCCCTCAGACTGGGAACACCTGGCTCCCAGAACAGGAGAGCCCCAGCTTCAGCAGCGTCCATGGTCTGCTCTAGGGAGCAGAGTCCTGTGGTAAGAGGGGCCGGGGATTCTCTCATTCAGATGCAGAGGGAAATTGTATCAATCTCACGTTTGCACATTAACGAAGTGTTAGTTTTACTCCATTTTCACCCATTTGGTGTGGAAATTGACAGAGGTTCTTATGGGAGCTGACATCTGATTGTGGTGTGAGGGGTAACAACAGACTTCTGTTCCCTGTGACTGTGCCCAAGCTACCCTCCCCCTTAAGGCCTGTTTCTTCTCCTCCCTCTTTCCTTCCCATCTTCCCCCAAAGATAGAAAGGGAAAGCTATCCTTGATAGCAGATGTTCCCCAAAGCAACATCTCCCAGGAGGTAGAAGGGCTCCAGTCCATTCCCAGAGGCCACTGGACCAAAGAGGGGCTTCCCACCTTTTGTCTCAGTCTCTGAATCAGTGGTCTGTTATGATCTCAGAAGGTCACTCACTGTCCCTGCCATGTTTCTCTGAGGCACGGACTTCTTTGACCCAGCAGTTGTCGGCCTGTCTGAACTATGGAATCCCCACAGATTCCAGCGTCCCCCATGATGGGAGGCAGCCTGGCCACTGAGAATTCAGGAAACCCTACCCCCAGATGACAATTGCTGATTCCACCCCATGCCACCTGCAGGGCTGGTTTGCTGGTAGGAACCTGGCCATCTCACAGGTGAACACTAAATATGTCCTCTGGGTGGATGATGACTTTCTCTTCGACAACAAAACCAAGATTGAGGTACTGGTGGATGTCCTGGAGAAAACGGAACTGGATGTGGTAAGGGACAATGGCCAAGCTCAGCCAGCCTCAGTCTGTAGTGATGAGGAGGGATGGAGAAAATAGAAATGATGAGTGATATCACTCTGTATGCTGTAAATGTGTTGCTCTGATTGGTTGATAAATAAAATGCTGATTGGCCAGTAGCCAGGCAGGAAGTATAGGTGGGATAAGCAAACAAGGAGAATTCTGGGAAGAAGAAGGCTGAGTGAGGAGATGCCAGCCCACCGTCCAGGGAGCAGCGTGTAATGACACACAGGTAAAGCCACGGAACACGTGGCAACATATAGATTAACAGAAATGGGCTGAGTTTAAGTGTAAGAGCTAGTCAGTCATAAGCCTGAGCTAATGGCCAAGCAGGTATAAACAATATTAAGCCTCTGTGTGGTTATTTTATAAGCAGGCCATGGGACCGCAGGGCCCAGGGAAGACTGGAGAAACTTCTAGCTACATTGGAATGTCCGTGTCTGAGGGAGGAGCAGAGGGGAAAGATGAGGTGGAGGAGGCGTTCACAGCTTGCCTCGAGAGTGCATGAGTTCTGCTTCTGATCCCTTAATTGCTTTCTTTGAACAAATTTTGTGAGTCACCATGTGGTTGCTGGGAATTGAACTTAGGACCTCTGGAAGAGCAGCCAGTGTTCTTAACCTCTGAGCCATCTCTCCAGGCCTTTGAGCAAATTTTGTACCCCATGCTAAAAAGTTCACAGTTGTTCTGTTTTTAAAACAGCATGTTTATACGTCGTTTCTAATTTTTTTCTGGACTGTATGAAGTTTAAGTGAACTGTGTTCTTGTTCAGTCATAACATTTAAAACTATTTTTTAGATTTATTTTTATTTTATGTGTAGAATTGTTTTGCCTGCATCTATATCTGTTCACCATGAGTGTGCCTGGTACCCACAGAGGCTAAAAGTGGGTGTTGGATCCCCTAGAACTGGAGTTGCAGATGGGTGTGAGCTGCCCTGTGGGTGCTGGCTAGGAACAGAACTCAGGTCCTCGGCAAGAACAAGTGCTCTTAACCTCTGAGACATCTCTACATCCTCCGTGACATTTGTTTTAAATTTAAAATACAATTGGACACGGTGGTGCACACCTTCAATTCCAGCACTGGGGAGGCAGTGGCAGGAGGATCTCTGTGAGTTCAAGGCCAGCCTGGTCTACAGAGTGAGACAACAATACAAAGACAACAATAACAACAAACCCTAAAGATATAAATATTAGCTGTGTGCAGTGGTGCATGCCTGCGATCCCAGCACTTGGGTGGTGGAAGCAGAACTTGGGAGTTCAAGGCCAGCCTGAGCTACAAAGCAGTTATGTACGTATGTGTATACACATTTGTATGTGCGTGTGGAGATGGGGATTCAGTGATCCAAAGGACCCAGCAGCAGTATGAAAAGAGCTGTGGCCACATGGCAGAGCCACTGAGGGTCCTTTGGAGGCTAGATCCACAGAGTGCAACTTCTGCGGGAGGCAGTCCAGCGAGGCTTCCTAGAAGGATGGCTTCTGACCCTGCTCAGGCCCCGGTTTCTGTTTGCTGACTAGGTTGGTGGCAGCGTGCAGGGAAACGCGTTCCAGTTCAGGCTGTTGTTGGAGCACAGCGAGAAGGGGGGCTGTCTTCACCAGAGGTGGGGAGGGTTCCAGGCCCTCGATGGCTTCCCCAGATGCGTGGTGACCAGCGGTGTCGTCAACTTCTTCTTGGCTCACACAGAACAACTCCGGAGAGTTGGTTTTGATCCCCGCCTACAGCGAGTGGCTCACTCAGGTGTGAGGTTTGGAGGGGTGAGGCAGGGAGTGGGGAGGGGGTCCTCCTCGGAAACCCCTTCTCGCTACACCAGGGATCTCCTTCCCCTTTCGCCCCTAGACTATGGAGCTCATGGCCCCTCTTGCCATCCTCAGCTCTCTGTGTCTCCCCTAGGCTGCCTCTGCCCATTGGAGACACCCCACTTCCTTTCCCCAAGCTCTGTCCTTTACTTTTGTGACCTTGCTTCACATTCTTCTCTCAGAAAGTCTTTGCCCCCTAAAACTGCACCTGGTGACTTCCCCCCCCACTTCCACTCCAGAACCCACAGTACCATTTAATGGAAACCGTTGGTACCTCTGCTCACACTCCTAATGGAGAAACGAAGTTATCTGTTTCTTCCCTTCCAACTCCAGAACTCCCTGGAGCCAAGGGTCCGGCTCCACAAGATGCCGGCCTTCCCTGTGGTTAGGAACCAGGTGCTCCCCTCAAGTGTGGCTGGGGAAGCCTGGCTGACTGCAGCTCCCTGTGTCTCCCGTTCCTCCTCTCTTTGCAGAGTTCTTTGTTGATGGGCTGGGGAGCCTGTTGGTGGGCTCATGCCCAGAGGTGACTGTACAGCACCAGCCACGGGAACCACAGAAGGATCCGGACATGGCTGCCCTGGAGAAGTCTTATAACACATACCGGGCCAACACCAATGCTCAAGTCCAATTCAAGCTAGCTCTCCACTACTTCAAGAACTATCTTCAGTGCTCCACTTAGAAGTTCAAGGAACAGGAAACCCAATAAACAAAGCAGATTGGCTGTGGGCAACACAACTAGTAGGACTGGCCATTAGGGATACCAAAGACAGACTCCTCTAATGAGAGGCACAAGGGGCAAACCAGCTGGTAGCTGGAGCAAGGGCTATGGGTAGCTCAGGTACTGAGTTATTCAGCTAGAAGACGTTAAAAATGGGCTACTGTGGAACAATCTTTGTACACTGTAAATATGTATTGCTTTTGTTGTTAATAAAAAGCTGATTGGCTGATAGCTGGGCAGGAAGAAATTAGGTGAGACAGCCTGACACAGAGAGAAGGAAGATGCTGGGAGAGGAAGGGCAGAGTCAGAGGAGTCACCATCCAGATGCAGAGGGAGCAGGAGATGAACGTGCCATGCTAATAAAGGTACCGCCACGTGACAAAGTGTAAATAAGGAATACGGGTTAACTTAAAATGTACGAGCTAGTTAGTAATAAGCCTGAGCTATTGGCCGAGCATTTGTAATTAATATAAGCCTCAGTGTGTTTATTTTCGAGTGACTCCAGGAAAGGAAAACTCCTACAATGGGCCAATCCCTGATCAGGGCGGTGGAGATGACAGGGCTGGGGTAGGACCACAGACCCATTTATGAAACACCTGTACAGAGAGCAACTCACTCACCTGAGCCGATGATAAGGAAGATGTTGACTGGGACCCTCCATCACGAGAATGGCTGCTGGAGGCATCGAGATGGCTCAGTGGGTAAAGCCCTGCTGCCAAGCCTGACAACCCGAGTTTGATCCCTTGAGACCCACATGGTGGGAGGGGAGCAGTGACTCTCATAATCATCCTCTGACCTCCATGAGCACGTGCCCCCCCCTTCCCACATACCATCAATAAATGTGAAAATAAAAGTAGATAGTGGCACACACCTTTAATGACAGCACTCAGGGGGCAGAGGCAGGCAGATCTCTGTGAGTTCAAAGCCAACCTGGTCTACATGATGAGTTCCAGGACAGCCAGGGCTACGCAGAGAGACCTTGTCTCAAACACACACACAAAGATGAAATGATGTGATCAGAACATCATTTTTAGTATCACCATCGTCCACACATTTTTGTTCGGTTCTCTTGTGTAGAGTCAATGAACACGAATAGCTAGTGTCGTTGCCTGGAGAGGTTACAGCCTGGTTCAGACCACAGTGTGGCTGGTAGTTAGGGCTGCTGGAAGCTGAGTTCTAGTCAGATGAGCATCAGTACTGCAGCTGGTGGGGCTGGGGGAGGGGACTGAGCACACAGCAGGGCTGGACCAGTCCTACAACAAAGCATGATAGAACTTCTTTACTCACTGTGTGGACACTGAACGCTATTTAAGCAAGATTAAAAGAATACTGACCTGATCATGGTCCTATCACAGCTGCGGTCTGTGACCCATGGTGTCACCAAAGGCCATGCCAATCTGAGTGGCCTGTAATGCCACCTGGGGCCATGGTGACATCTGGGCCCGGGCTGCTACCAAGGACTGTGTCTGAGTCTGTGGTCCTACCACAGCCAGGATCTGTGCTGATGTCTGTGACCTATGGTAACACCAAGGGCCACACGGATGCCCAGGGTCTAGGCTGCAACCTATGACCATGTTGTCTGAGGGCTAGTCCACCACCAGGACCATGCCGATCTGGGTGGCCTGCACTGCCAAAGGGGACCATGGTGTTGTCGGAGCACCGGGTGCTGCCTAGAGCCATGTCTGGGTCCCTGGCCCAGCAGCAGCCAGGGGCTGAGTTGATGTCTGTGGCTCCTGTTACCATCAAGGGTTGTGTGGGTGCCCGGGGTCTGGATAGCCACCTGAGACTGTGTTGGAGTCTCAGGGCCTGGGCTGCCACTGGGGCCATGGTGAAACCTGGGCCCGAGCTGCAAGGACCATGTCTGGGTCCGTTTTCCTGCTGTAGCTGGGGTCTGTGATGATGGCCATGGCCCGTGTTGCCACAGGGGGTCATAGGAACCATGCGTGTTGAAATCCTCACTGGCCCTGGGATAGGTAACTTTGCCCCTGGCTGGACAGTGCAGCAGGAGAGCTGGCCCCGATGGCACAGGCCTAGGAAGCTGGCTCTGCCCCTCGACTGAGGGGGCAGTCCCAGTGGCCCAGACCAACCAGCTCAGCGTTCCTCCAGACCCACCTCCTGGGCCTTGGGTTGGCCCACCCTAACATCTACCCGTCTATGATGCTGGAGTGAGTTGCAGGGACTGGTCCTTCACAATGATAACCGCAGGATCTCCACGACTCGGGGCAACAGCAGGGTATCTGAGAGGGGTTTCGTTGAGGGTCCAATGATGATGGCATGCCAGAGGCAATGAACACTTTGTGAGTGGGGCTAATTGGACAAAAGGGTACACTGCATGACACACCGAAGGACCCACTGGGGTGAATGAAGAAATGTTGGAAAGGAATGAGCGGGGTGGGTCTCTTGTTTGTTTGTGTTCTTTTGTTTTTAATTGATTTGGGGGGGGTTGGGTTTCTTGGGGGGGAATGTTGCAGGGGTCGGGGAGGATATGGAGGGGCTGGGAGGTGGGTGGGATTGGGGTGCATCATGTGAAATTCCCAAAGAATCAATAATTATATGTGTGTGTGTGTGTGTGTGTGTGTGTGTGTGTGTATAAAACATAATTATATAAAGAATACTGTGGTGATATTGTGTTCCCCAAAATATCGTGTACCTTAATAAACTTATCTGGGGTCAGAGAACAGAAAAGCCACTAGTTAGGCAGTGATAGCACATGCCTTTAATCCTAGCATTCCAGAGATAGAAATCCCTCTGGATCTCTGGGAGTTCAAGGCCACATTGGAAAAAGCCAAGCATGGTGACACACGCCTTTAATCCCAGAAAGCCAGCCTTTAATCCCAGAGAGTGGTGGTAGAAAGCAGAAAGATATATAAGGCGTGAGGACCAGAAACTAGAAGCGTTTGGCTGGTTCAGCATTTGGCTGGTTCAGCATTTGGCTGGTTAAGCATTCAGGCTTTTAAGCAGCAGTTCAGCTGAGAGCCATTGGGATGAGGACACAGAAGCATCCAGTCTGAGGAAACAAGACCAGCTGAGAAGTTGACCAGGTGAGGTTAGCTGTGGCTTGTTCTGTCTCTCTGATCTACCAGCATTGACCACAGTAACTGGCCTCAGGTTTGATTTTATTAATAAGAACTTTTAAGATTCCTGCTACAGAATACTGACCTGAAAATTCTTCATCAAATCAACTGGAAATAAAGGTAGATAGCCATATGCTTGCTTCAGCTAATCATAAGCGGCTAACTAGCATGATGGTGGGAATCATTCCATATACAAATAAACTTTACACTGTCAATGTGCCCCAGCCTTCGGTTTCATAACGCTAAAATTGCAATCATTTCATTTTTCACCAAGTCGAATTACAATAATGTTATTCAAAGCCAGATGTTATGATGCACAGCTGTAATCCCAGAACTCAAGAAGGGGAGATAAGAGCGCTAAGGCCACCCTGGGCTATGAGAAAGTCTGTGTTTAAGTGAATGGACAGGGGCCTGGAGAGATAGCTCAGTGCTTAAGAGTGGTTACTGCTTTTTGCAGAGGACCTGGGTTCGGTTCCCAGCACCCACAGGATGAGTCACGATGTCTATAACTCCAGTAGCTCCAGTTCCAGGGGGCTGGAAACCTCTTCTGACCTCCAAGGCTCTTGCATACACACACTCAGGCACACATATGCACAAAAATAAATTTAAAATAGCCGGGCGGTGGTGGCGCACGCCTTTAATCCCAGCACTTGGGAGGCAGAGGCAGGCGGATCTCTGTGAGTTCGAGGCCAGCCTGGTCTACCAAGTGAGTTCCAGGAAAGGCGCAAAGCTACACAAAGAAACCCTGTCTCGAAAAACCAAAATAAATAAATAAATAAATAAATAAATTTAAAATAAATAAATGATTGGATGACTGAACGGGTAAATGTGAACCAGAATAACTCTGATCTTATTTTGTTGAGATGGCCTGGCCTAGAACTCACTTTGTAGATCAGGCTGGCCTCAAACTCATGGCAATCCTCCTGCCTCCACCTCTCAGTGCTGCAATATCAGGTGTGAGCCACCACTTCTGGTTTGATTTTAAGCTTTGAAACATTGACTTTAAAATATACTTATTTATTACAATTTTTGTATAATTAATGTGTAATATAAAATAAATATTTAATATTATAGAATATACTAGAATAAAAATAACTTCTAAGTCATGAAAAATAATTCTAATTTTAAAATTTACATTTACTCCAATTTACTCGAGGCAAATTTTGGACACTCTGAACACACTTCACTTTATATTTTACTTCCTGAATGAATTATCGCTCAGAGCTGGTCCATAGAAAGCCAAACACCAAAAGGGAGGATGAAGGGGGCGGGATACACCAGCTGGCTGGCTGTGGTGAGGGCCTTTAATCCCAGCCTTGAATTCAGGATCTGCGAATCGGGTATACAGTGAGTTTTTTTGTTTGTTTATTTTGTTTTTTCCAAAACCCAAGTCAGGGGCTGGGAAAATGGCTCTCAAGCCAAAGCGCCTGCTACCCAGGCATGAGGACTTGAGCTCAGATCACCAGCACTCAAAGCAAGGTGTGGGAACCCCAGACACGCTCACAGCAGCTCTCACAGCCTCCATTTTGACGGGGTTATCATCAACATGCTCAAGCATGGTCTCTTCTCTACTTCCAGATCTAGAACCATCTCTCCAGGAGAGAGTCAGTGAAGATGGAGCTCTGGTAGAGTTTGCTATGACCCAGGAACCCCTTTTCCTCAGGAACACCCCATGTCCTAAAGGCGTGTGAGGCATTCCATTCAACTCAAAGGCTTCAGGAAGACCCTGAAACCCACCAGACACACTAGGCCCCTCCCTCCCAAGTGTATGGATAGATGCGGTATGGACGGCTGCAAGGCAATTCTCAGATGAGCTGCACTGCCTGAAACAGACACTCTCCAACCGCAGAGCTGCCTGCGAATTGTACAGGGGCTCTGGGGATGCAGCTTTTGTGACACCGTGGGCTTTCATGATGCAGCTGACTTTTCGGTCATTTCTGCTCCTATGGTAACCCCTCACCCATAAGTAACCCCAATTAATAACACCCTGTAAGTAACACCAATAAAGCTCACTGGTTCACTACCATGGGCTTGGGAGGTTTGTGGTGATAGTTTATCTGTGTACCCCAAAGTGTATCTGAGGATCAGAAGAAAAAGTCAGCCACTGTAGTAAACATAGAGATCAGGCAATGGTAGCAAACGCCTTTAATCCTATCACTTGGAAGGCAGAGATCCGTCTGGATTTCTGTGAGTTCAAGGCCATACTGGGAACAGAGCCAGGTGTTGATGGTACATACCTATAATCCCAGCACTAACCACAATGGTCTGGAGGTCTGTACAGACAGACAGGAAGAGGAAGAGTTGTAGCTGGGCGGAGAGAGGAAATGAGATGGCAGAACAGAATGGCATATAGGCGTGGGTATACAGGAAGTAGGTCTCTGGCTGAGGCTCTCCAAATGGTGAGAACATGGCTGGCTTCTTTTTGCTTTTCTGATCTCTCGGTTTTAACCCCACTATCTGGCTCTGGGGTTTTTTATTAATAAGACTGTTTATAAATTCGTCTTACAGGGGTTTCCTTATTTTGGCCTGTCATTGGTTCCCTAATTGGGTGAGTAGACTTTGTCCCCATCTTCCCAAGGGTAGTGTTACATGACAGTGTGACTTTAAGGGTCTCTGAGCACAAAACGGGAACATTTCTTCCTTTGGATGCCCCTATGGCCCTAGCAAGTGGTTCAGTGACCCAAGTCTGGGAAGACACCAGCCACATCTGAAGACTGGCAAGGCCCAGAGGCTCTCCTGAGAAGTCCCAGCCACACCAAATGGAGTGAACGAGTGGGTGAGAAAAACCGAATCCCAGGCAAGAAGGGAAGCAATCCATTCATTTCATTCCGTCACCCAAGGAATGAAAGAAGGGGGTTCCAGTGAGCATGTCAGTTGAGCTGAGATTAAGCCAAGACAGAACGTGGAGGGAATGCAGAGGGCGAACCCGAACAGGGAGAAGTGGGGATGGAAGGGGGGAGTCACTGTCACCCCTGTAA